>NC_046308.1:39245093-39845093 GCF_004115265.2 Rhinolophus ferrumequinum | reverse complement strand
TTCAAGAAGATCTTTAATTCCATTTTGCTTGTGAGTAGGTGGGGTTAACTCCTAGGCTGACTCATTGTGAGACTGGGCTCTGCCCCCCGCAGGGCGTTCTGCTGGTGAGGGTTGACCACTTAAATGTGGTTTGGCCTCTATGGGCTCTAGTGCCTGCTGAGAATTCCCTCTGGGTGTGAGACTTGTAGGTCAAACCCAGTGGTACTCTGGTTTGGTCTGGAGTTGGCCTCTGGATATGTTGAATCTTGTGCCTCTTAAGCTTGGCCCTGGTAGGGCAGTTTCAGAACAAAGCAAATCACCGAGAACAACAACAACAACAACAGCAACAAAGAAAAAAATCAAATACATTCACATGTAAAAACACCCGATAACCCCCACTCGACACATGCAAAGATATCAAAGATATAAAGACAAAACATAACAAAACAAAACAAAGCAAAACATAAAGCAGTGCCTGTCTTGGCTTAAGCCCACCAAGTAATTTCCAGGTTGTCCTCTGCTGTACCAAAGAGCCCCCTGCTTATTGCGCAGGCAGAGCCAGTCACCTGGTGCCCAGAGTGACTTTGGGACTGTAGATTTAAATGCGTGGGCCTGAGGGGTCTGGATGATAGTTTTTACAAAGTCAGTGCAGTTTCTGCTCTTGCCTGCACATATGCGCACTGAGAGTAGCACCACCAGCACCGTGTCCAGTCCTCCTGTGTCTTAGGGCACTTCTTCAGTGTGTGTGTATATGGGGGTGGGGTGGGGGTGGGAGATTTCTGAGCTGCTGAAAGCCCAGAGCTGTGCCTGCCTTACTGCTGATCTCTGGGAGTGTCTCTGCAGTTGCACTTGCCCCGCCCTAGGCAGGTCAAAAAGGGTGGGGGCTGGGGATGGAGGGGTCTTTCCTCTCCCAGCCCAGCCGCGTGTCACCCTCTTCCCGCTGGCCAGAAAAGGTGGTGGCTGGGGGTGGAGGAGTCTCTTCTCTCCTAGCCCAGCCAAAATCACACTCTTCCCAGTCTCCCTGCGTCAGGGCTGCCTGTCAGGCTTCCCAGAGCCTGAGCACTAAGGCTCCTCTGTAATCTGACACTACTCCTCAGTTCAGGGGCCAGTTTAAGTCTCTGGAAGGGCGGGCGTAGGTTCGGAAGAGCGGGGCGGGGGAGGGGCCCAGGTATGGAGACTGTGTTCTTTGTCCGCCCTAGGGCCCACTAGCCGCCCTCCCGGCGGGAGAGATCAGCCGTGGGACGCAGAGAAAGAGCCCACCTCCTGGTCTCTGTGCTCTCCGTTCCGCCCTGGGATCCCGTGCGTGCCCGGAACTGCGGGTGCCACCGCGGTTTTCGCTGCTGCTGCTGCTGCCGCCGCCGCCACCGCTGCTGCGCTGCCGGCCGAGGGCCCGCGCATTTTCACTCCGCTCCCTTCCTTCCTTCCCCTGCTCACCCAATTAGCGCACCTTCCTGTAGCTCATCTTATTCAAAACATAAAATAGACAGGGATATAAAACAGATTTATTAAGATGGGATCCATCCCTGGAAGAAGTCACGGTTTAAAAGGACACTGAGACTCTCTCACAAGTCTGTGTACTACAGGTGACTTAGAAATCGTATCTGTATGCTGATTGGGCAAAGTGCACTGATCCATTTGCCTGCGATGATCACTGAAAGTATGTGTGAGAGTTAGTTTTTGAGTCAGACCTTGAAGAATGACTGAGATTTCAATACACAGAGATTTCAGAGAAGGATTAGAGTAGTAGGTAGTCTCCACATGGGAATGGCATGATCAAAAATGAATCTCAGAATCAGTCAAGTTTGTTCAGAGAGTGCTACTGAAAGTGTAGTCCCTGGATTAGCGGTGTCAGCAACTCCCAATAACTTATTAGAAATGAAAATTCTTGGGCACCTCTCCAGACGAATACGAATAAAGAAACTCTGGCAGTGGGACCCAGCAGTCTGTCTTAACACCCCTCCAGGAATTTCTGATGCAAGCTCAAGTTTGTATGGGAGTAGAAGCAGATTAATCTGGTGGTGTGTTCAGGGCTAGATTTTGAAGCCTAGAATTAGGTGAGGAAGTTTGGTCTCTGTTTATAACCCCCCAGTGACGCCAACTGGCATAAAATTACATGATGGGCCATGAGACAATATGATTGCCTGTCTCCCTCTTCACCTTTCCTCCTTCCATTCTTCCTTTCTTTCACCATACTCCAGCCACTGAACTCCAATGCCTGCCAAGCTGTTTTTTGTCTTGTTCCTTCAGCTTGGAGTGTTCTTCCCTTCTCCCCACTGGCTTCTTCCTCCTCACTATTTAGGTCTCAGCTGAGGTGATGCGTCTTTAGAGATATAACTTCTCTGTCCACACTCCATTATTCTCTCAAACTACCCTATATTTTTTTCAGCATTTTTTGCTATATAAAATTATCCTATATTTCTTTCTTTACATGTTCATTGTCTGCCTTCCCCAACGAGAGCATAAGAACTTTGGGTTTGGGCCTAGATCATATTCAGCAGTCTATTTCTGGTGCTTAGAACAAAACCTGGCATATCACAGGTATCCGATATTATTACTTTTTTATTCAGCAGACACTGGGATGCTGTTAGGTGGTTCTGAATAGTGAAGTGACACCCTCAAAGTGGTGCCTTTGGGGTTGGGGGTTATTCCTCTAGCGGTTTTATGTTAAGGTTGTGGTAGATTGGGAACTGCTGCAGGCAAGAGCTGAGTTGTGAAGCAGTATGGTCTAAACTAGTGGCTGTCACTGGGAGCAGTTTGCCTCCCCCTCTTCTGAGGACATTTGGCAATACCTGAAGGCATTTTGGGTTGTCGCAAATGGGAAAGATGCTAGTGGTATGTAGTGAACAGAGGCTAAGGGTACTGCTGATCTTACTGCAACACACAGGCTAACCCCCCACAACAAAGAATTATTCATCATTAAATGTCAGTAGGGCTGTTGAGAAACCCTGCTCTAAACTAGGGTAGTAGTTATAGAAATGGAGAGGGGAAAAAAAGAGTGAATATTTTCTATTCAGAAGGGTAAGATTTTGTCCTCATCTGTACCTATAGTCGTGACTTTACATTGTTTTGGTAACACAATCAGAAGACCCAGGAAATTCCTTTGGGAGCCTTCTGTCATGCTCTGTTTCTTTCTTCCTTTGCTTTTCACCTTGAGCTTCTCCAACACACTGTCTTGCTAGTTCTGTATTTCTATTTTCTCCCCTCTTCCCCCTCCTCTTTTTTCTGTCCCTCCCTCTTTCCTTTGTCTTCCCTTCACCCTTCCTCTGTCCTCCTGCCTTTTTCTTTTTTCAACCTCTCTCTGCGCCCTCTTTTTTTTCTCTCTCTCATTGAATTGCTCATTATGAAGATTGGAAGTTTAGCAAGTTTATGGTCTCAGTCCTTAATTTTTAAAGTAGATAATTGCATGGTCTATACTAAATTCAATTCACTAGCTGTTTACTTCTCCAGCATATGGCATCTGAATGGGACTGGTTTTTATCTCCTGCAGGTTAGTGCAATTTCTTTTCCATGTACCTCTACACATTTTAAATAGCTGACAACAGCCGCTAAGTATCTCTTCCAGCCAACAGCATCTCTTTGGGAAACTCAGAAAGTCAGCGTAGGGTGGCCCCGAAAAGCAAGACCAAGACCCAGTCTGCTAGGGTCTGATGCAGAACCTGGGCAAAGGCCCCTCCTCTCATTGTGCTCCCCTCCCATCTTGAGCTGCTCTTCAGGCCTCTAGGTGGCAAGGGCCTTTTCTCCTCCTAAAGGGACTTTTCTCCTCCTAACTCCTCACTCTCCCTCCACCCTGAGACGCCTGTGGACCCAGCTAACAAGCAACTTAGACTCCAGGAGAAATGGCACACACATGGTTTTTGAGGTGTTTATTTTGGTAAAGTGCCACAACAGACGTTGAGATCTGTACAGAATATGAGGGAGGTAGAATGGCAGGGAGGTGCACACTGCAGGGAGACTGAGTAGGGCCTGGGACAGAGTTCCTATCCACAGTCTAGAGGTGGATTCCATGAGGACTTTCCCTGACTTCCCAGCACACAGAACAGTTACTGTCATCCCCAATCAGAAACGGTAATTATAATGTGAGCTAGAAGTTTGACACATTTTGTTGATACGAATCTCCTCCCTTTCACTTTAGGAAAAGGGCAAGCAAGAGAGGATGACAGATTATTTGAATATTTTTCAAATGAATGAGCGAAAAAATAATCTGTTCTCCTCCCATTGTGGGACCCTAGCTTAGAAGCCTTAAACCCAGTGTCCTCCTGGGTAAATGTTCCCTTTCCTGTTCTGACTCTTGTCCAGGGGGATGATGATGATGAATAAGAAGATCTATTACTTGTGCTTTCATCGCCTGGGAAAAGAGACAGATGACTTAAAAGTGGAAATAATCAAAGTAATGGGCCTTAATATTTTTCTAGCCATATTCTTCCAAAACAACTCAAAGCAGTTCTGTACTGTCATTATCTCTCACTTGCTCTTTTCCTTGGGTGGAGGAGATTAACATCGACCAAACATGTTAATCTTCCGGCTGCCATTGTAATTGTTGTTTCAGTTTGGAGATGACAAGGTCCTTCATTGTAAATTCGAGTGGGCATGACATTCAGTTATTCACAGCCTGGGGTAAAAATGTAGAGATAAGAACCCCTCAGTGGTATTATGGCTTAGGGTCTCCCTCCCTGGAATCAGGGAGGGAACATGAAGCAATGGTGACATAACTTGACGGAGATTGATAGGTGGGTCTTCAGACAACATGGAGCTGCGGTGGATTCTGGGATGGCACCTGCCGGCTGCGCTGCTGAGCTCACGTTTCAGTCTGCCCTGCACATTGCTTGTACTCTCTACTCTCACTCCCCACCCCCATCACCATCTCCCCAGCTAGTCCATGCGTCTTTGAGAGCAGGGCCAGAGCTGCTTCATGTCTCCATGACTAGGGTTCTCAACTTCATCTACACCCTTTGTGTCTGGTGTCAGGTAGGTGCTCAGTAACTGCTCGTCACAATGAATTCCCCTAGATGGTGAAGCTGACCTGGGCTCAGCCTCCTCTGGCATTAAGGCAGACCTTGCCTGGCATCCTTGTACATGCTGGCCATTGAGGCTCCCAGCAGTCTTCATTCTGCTCTGTCCCATAACTCGGCCAAAAGGCTGTCACCAGCAGCCATTAGAAAAGACAAACAGGCAACTGCAGCCCACTATTTCTCTCCCCCACATGGCTCTGTTTGCAGTGAGCTTTGAGCATGGATATCCTGGGCACTGCCCTGCCACAGTCATGCATCTGGCCCAGTCAGAGCTGGCCAGGGGAACAGCCACAGACATAGTTGGGGGCTTCCTCTGAGACCAGGAGAAAACATGGGGACTGTCCTTGCCCATAGAAAACTTAGAGGTAGGTGACAAGAGCCAGAAAGAGAAAGGCTTCAGATTAACTGGGAATATCAAATGGGTACACAGAGACCTCACGGAGTGGCCATATAACAAGGTATTAACAGCAGATACAATTGCTGGTTATGCCAGGGACTTTATTCATTTTTTTTTCAGGGGTCATGTCCGTTGTTAACTGTGAGGGTGTAAAGGATTAAGGGATGGACCAAAAGGTGAACGGTGATGTGAAAGCCCAACAATTATTATGCATCAGGATCAAGTCTTTTAATAAGTTTGGAAGGCACGGGTGACTAACAATTGTCTGGATCTCTGCTGAGCTGCATGGAGGACGTCAGAAAAGATGAGACAGGGTTCCTGCACTCAAGGTGTTCACAGTTCAGAAAGCAGCCGCCTGGTACCAAGAAACAGTACTCTGCAGCACTCTCCTGTCCAGGCCCCATCACCCGTCCTCCTCGGATCACTTCCCCTCCCTGCTCTGTGCTTTCTCCCCAGCTCATACTCCCTCTTCTGACCTCCCTCCAGGCCCTTTCCACCTTGACACAGAGCCACCGTTGTGCTGACTGGTCAAACCCATCACACACAGCCGCCTCTACTTGTCAGAACCCGAATGTTTCAGGTGGAGTGCTTCCCTTCCACCCACCTGAAAAGGCACTGTTCACTAAAAAAAGAGTGGCAGCTATGTTTAGGCCGTCCCAGGGGAACTTACAAACACCGCTGCCCTCACCATTACTCACCAGGACAAGCGTTCAGTCACCTTACAGCTGGTGTTCTCATGCAGGCCATTGACTCCTGGCTCACGGCCGTCCTCTCTCTCTGCCTTGCTCTCGCCTGGACCATCCTCGGTGCCCATGACCCGTCCCTTTAGTGCCACTGCCTTGGGGATCCTTAACTTCCTCCCCTCCAGCCCCTCCCCACTTCACTGTTTAAACCTCACTCTGAATTGTGGCAACTCTTGATCCTAGTCTGCCTCTAAAACCTAAAATTTCAAAATCCCATCGTCTGAAAACAGCATTTTATCCTTCTAGCTTTTCCAGTCTTGCTACCACTATTAATACTCTTCCGCATATTCACATATCCACACATTCCAAGTATTCCATACCCTCTCATTCCCTCCTGGTCTAACCAGTTGGACAACCATCACCCATCACCCATCACACACTAATGGGGTACATTCCCGTTAGTGCTTTCAATTGCTCTGTCCCCTTAATCCTGCCGACACACCTGATAACTCCTACTCTCGATAATTCTGACATTTCCCTGCCTTGCTTTTGTCTGTGCCCTGAGGCTGCTTGCAGAAACACACCAACATTTCTTCATTTCAACTGGGCCCAGACAGAAATACCTTTATGCATCAGAGCACTTATTCTAAGCTTTCATCTGAAGCAACCTACCCCATCTTTGTCACCCCTGCTCTCAGAAGGTGACTATCTTTTTTTTCTCAGAGAAAACAGAAGTGTTTAATCTCCGTCTCTTTCAACTCCTTATTCACCTTACCCTCCACCCTATGCCAGACCCCACTTGTCATTGCCACCCTAACCCCACGGTCTCCCAGGTCTGTGTTTCCAGCCTGGATGGTTCTCTGGAGAGCCAGGCCAATAATTGTCTGCTGCTAAAGAGTAGCAGCAAACTTAATGCTACCCCAAACTCATCATCTCTATTCTTCTCTAACCAAAAAAGACCAACCATCGCCCATCTTCATCTCCCATATTATTTATCTGAACCAGTGATAACACCACCTAAATAGTAAGTGAAGCCAGGAGCCTTTCTCAGCTCCTCCCATCCTTCCACACCTACCTGCCTCCCTGGACTCTACATCATGAATCTCACTTGAATCTGCCCCCTCTCTTTGATCCTCACTGCCCTGCCCCTCAGTACCTGCCTCATCTCTTTCTTGGACTATTAAAATTATCTCCAAACTGGTCTTCCCAGCTCATATTTCAACTCTCTCTCCAGTCTATCTACAGTGCTGTGAGAGTGGCAGTCCTAAAATGCAAATCTTATGATGTCACTGCTGGTTGAAGGTCCCCCTGTTGTTCCTCGGTCCCTACAGGGTACCGCCCAAATTCCCTAACATGACACACAAGATCATTCACGCCCAGGCTCCTCTCCTCCCATCCAACCTCCCCTGCCTGGCACTCAGTGCCCTTGCAAGAAATGAACCAGTCACCCCAGGCTTCCTCATGCCTTTGGTGGCTCCTCACACTGGAACATATTTCGTTTCCCTGCCTCCCTGGGAAACTCACATGCCAACTTCAAGGTTGACAAATTTCAAGGTAGACTCTTCTGTGAAATCTGGTACAGTACCTGGTAGGTAGCAGAAGCTCACCACGTGTGTGACATAAATGCATGGGGCCTTCCCTCAAACTTCTTTCCACCACTCATAAGAGTTTAGTTTTCCTTTATCTATGCTTCCTTGGAAATTTGTGATTCTCTATTGAACCATTTACCTCATTGTACAGTAAAGATCTCTCTCTTCATCCCCTTTACCCCCATCTCCACAAACATCTTTGAGAGCTGAAGACCCAGTCTTAATTATCTGTGATTTGCCACCATAGTGAGCACCTAGATGGCTTATGGCTAGAGCATAATCAATTTTGTCATATCACTCACCTTACTGGGTTCTAGCTATTTGCTTTTATGGCTATATCTTCTTCTGGACACTATGAAAGCAGAGATACATCTTATCCTTCTCTATGTACATAGTGCCTTGCTTATGATAGGCATTTAATAAGTATTTTATGAATGAATAAATAAGGGAATGTTGGAATGAATGAATGCATTACCTATATCAATTATGAAGCACAAGGTTAAGTGCTAAATGAATGGCACAGACAATAAGCACTTTGGGGATCTGAAGAGGGCAGAATCAGCATGGGCTGGAGCAATCCAACGATTGCCTGGGGACGGTAGGAGTAGGCCTGAGAATGGAGGATAATTTTGGTAGGATTTGGATATGGATGAAGAAAAGCAGAGAGCTCTCCAGGAAGAAGAGACCACCTTGGAGAAAGACAGGGCAAAGTCCCGTGCTCTATTCAGTGTTCAACAAGGACTACCTAGATGTATCTAAGTGGCCATAGAACTTAGAGAGCTTGGAAAGGCAGGTAGGGGGCCAGATTGTGGAGGGTGTTAGGACAAGGTAGATGAATCTGCAGTGGGAAGTAGCTGCATTAGTGCAGGAGAGACTGGAGGCGAGAAACAGGTTAAGGGTATTTCAGGAGAGAGGCAGGGGTGGCAGCAGTGGGAACAGAAAGAAAACAGTGGACAGGATGGAAATCCCTGAGCAGTCCTCAGTGGTGGAACACATAAAGTATCTGAAAGAATGGGGAGGATGTAAGAAAACTCTGACATGAATCGCATGTGGGAAACTGGTGCTACTAATTGAAACTGGAAAGTCAGAAAAAATGCCCATTCTATGAAAAGACAATGGGTTACATTGGGGACATGGAATTTGGAAGGACTTCCAAAGGGACATTTCCCTTTAGCAGCGAGAAATAGGAGCCTGATGTGTGGATGAGAAATTGGGGCTGGAGATAGGGGTTTTGGAGTTATCTGCATAGATCTGATAGCTGAGGATGAATTCTGCAAGGGAGAAAATATACCGTGAGGAGAAAGTGGGCTGAGGACTAAATCCAGAGTGTGAGATTTGGGAAATACTGACAACTAGGGTCATAATAGAAGAGAGAAGGGGGTTAGGGGTGAAGGTGATCAGAATGAAAATCAGACAAGTATCATATCACAAATGTCAAAAGAAGGTGCCAAGAAAAAGGCTCCAGTCACAAGTGCCTCAGAGAGCTTCAAAAACCTGAAAACCAAGGAAAGACCTTTGGATTTCTGAGAGTGAATACAGAGATGGTGGAGGCTCAGGATGGAGAAAATGCAGATTTCTGAGTGATTTCTGAGAGTGAATACAGAGATGGTGGAGACTCAGGATGGAGAAAATGCAGAGGAATTGGAGGCAGTGGATATAAACCACAGAGTTTAAGATGTTTGGTTTGCTAAAAGTGAGGGTAGAAGGTACAGAGAAGGTAGGAAGGAGCCTGAGGAACAGTAATTTTGTTCTCATTAAAAAAACAAGTTATGATTCACATGCAACAAATTGCATATATTTTGAAGTGTGAAATTTAATAAGTTTTGCCATGCATGCACTCATAATACCATCACTACAATCAAGACAATGAATTTTTTCATCACCCAAAATAAGTTTCCTGGTACCATTTTGTAATTCCTCACTCCTGCTCCTTCCTACCCTACCCCCAACCCCATCCCCAGGCAACCTGTGATCTACTTTCTGTCACTCTAGATTAGTTTGTATTTTCTAGACATGTATATGAATGGAATCATATAATATGTACTCTTTTTTGTCTGGCTTTTTTAATTCCATTTTATCGCTGGGTAGCTTTTTATTGTATGGATATACTATAACTTGTTTATTCATCCACCTGTTAATGGTTGTTTCCAATCTTTGACTATTGTGGATGAAGTTATTATGAACATTTTTAGGGCCAAATTTTTGGAGACATATGATTTCTTTTCTTTTCAATAAATACCTAGGAGTGGGATGACTGAATCATATCACAAGTGTATGAGGTCTGACAATAAAGTTCACAAACTAGTTGCAAAGATGTTGCTAACCTTTTTTGCTATCAAAGGGATTATTCATTATGAATTTGTACCAAATGGACAAGCAGGTGACCAGTTTACTATTTGGAAGTGTTGAAAAGGCTGCATGAAAAAATTAGACAACCTGAACTTTTCGCCAACAATTCATGGCTATTTCATTATAACAATATACGGCACTGTCTGTGAGGGAGTTTTTAGCCAGCAAACAAATAACTGTGTTAGAACAACCTCCTTACTCATTTGATCTGGCAGCCAGTGACTTCTTTCTTTAGCCGAAGCTAAAGGAAATATTGAAAGGAAGACATTTTGATGACATTCAGGACATCAAGGGTAATACAACAAGAGCTCTGATGGCCATTCCTGAAAAAGACTTCCAACATTGCTTTGAAGGGTGGACTAGGCGCTGGCATCAGTGACTAGCTTCCCAAGGGAAGTACTTCAAAGGTAACCGTAATGATTTTCAGCAATAAGGTATGTAGCATTTTTTCTAGGATGAGTTCCTGGACTTAATTGTTAGACGTCGTATGTTTAACTTCTTAAGAAACTGCCGGGGACGTCATCAAAATGGCAACATGAGGTGAGCCTCGGAAATCTACCCTGGAATTTACAACAAATTGAACAACTATAACTCCACAAAGGACTCCTTGCACCGCAGACAGGCAAGACGAAGAGTCTCACTACTGAATTCACCTAAAGGTGGGCAAATTGGGTGAGCAGGGGAGGAGGGAAGGGAGAAGTGCAGAGAGGGGGCCGCGCATGCACAAGACGCAGACCTAGCTCATTGCTCCGAGCTCGCTGCATTCCGGAACTAGCATAGCTGCGGGAGAGGGAAGAACTCGGACTGCTAGGGCTCTGCTTATGGCCCACAGGGATGAGGGGGCAGCATATAACATCGCTGAATCCAATGGTCACGGCAGAGACCTCGGAGAAAAGACTGAGGGAAGAAGGCTGAGAATGGTGGTTTAAGCCCTCACTGAAGCAGAGAATGGAAGCCTTGGACACTGAGACTAGCTGCCCCCTCCTACACTCCCAGAGCTTGCCCCGCCCCCACCTGCCCAGTGCTAGAGGCTGAACAATAGCAGTGTCAAATAAAAAGAACAGAATATTTGCTGTTCTGAGAACTGTGGTCCACAGGCACAGATTAGCAGCCCAACGAGTTCCCGCAAAGGGAGGGAGCTGTGGAAGCAGGACCGGATGTGGTGGTGTTCGCCACCATTGCTCTGGGCCACCTCTCACAACTCACCCCGCCCCTGACCCCACCTATCCCTGTAGGAGTAAACAGAACTGCTGAAACACATGGGCTCTGAATCTGGTGCAGGAAGAGCTTTAGAACTTCAAAAGCTCTCTGCATACTCACACGGACACTGCACCCTGTGACCCAGGTGAACTATTAACAGAGGAGAAAACCGTCTCACAGGGAATCCCTCCATTTTGTGAGAAGCTGGAATAGTGTAGAGAAAACATAGCACTACTGTGTGACAGAGGGGAAAAAAAAGGCAGCAGTCGAAGAGAAAATAAAACATTCTACCAAGAAGTACTGAAAAACAAAAGAAAGACCTCTTCCTATCAACCTGTTGCAGAACCCACTCCTGTAGATGTCTAGGAAGAGAAGTAATAAATCATTAATTGCCATGAATAACCGAGGGAACAAGACAGCTCAGAAAGAAAGTGGAAAGTTTCCAGAAAAGGAACTTAAAGATATGGAAATATGTGACTTAAATGACAGAGAATTCAAGATTGCACTTCTGAAAAAACTCAACGAGATGCAAGAAAATACAGAAAGGCAATTTAATGAACTCAGAAACATAATCAAAGAACAACATGAGCATTTTACGAAAGAACTTGAAATTTTAAAAAAGAACCAAATAGAATTTCTGGAGATTAAGAACTCAATAGAAGAAATTAAGAATGAAATAGCCAGCTTAGGTAGTAGAGTTGACGAGATAGAGGAAAGAATCAGTGGCATCGAAGATAGAAACCTGGAAATTACACAGATGGAAGAAGAAGGAGACTTGAGACTTAAAAGAAATGAAAGAACTCTACAAGAACTCTCTGACTCCATCACAAAGAGCAATATAAGAAGAAAAATGGGCATACCAGAAGGAGAAGAAAGAGAGAAGGGAAGAGAGAATATATTCAAACAAATTGTCAATGAGAAATTCCCAAACTTGTGGACAGAACTGGATCCTCGAATCCAAGAAGCAAATAAAACACCTAATTACCTCAATCCCAACAGGCCTTCTCCAAGGCGCATTGTATTGAAGCTGTCTAAAAGTAACCACAAAGAAAGAATCCTCAAGGCAGCCAGGGAAATGAAGATGGTAACCTACAAAGGAAAGCCCATTAGATTATCATCAGATTTTTCAGCAGAAACTCTACAAGCCAGGAGGGAGTGGAACCAAATATTTAAATTATTGAAAGAGAAATTATGAGCCAAGAATAATATATCCAGAAAAGATATCCTTTAGATATGAAGGAGGAATAAAGACCTTTCCAGACATACAGAAGCTGAGGGAATTTTCTAATACACGACCTGCACTACAAGAAATACTACAGGAAGCTATTCGATCACCACCAACAGGGACAATTTGTGGCAACCAAAACATAAAAAGGGGGAGAGTAAAGGCCTGAACCAGAATATGGGAATGGAGAAAGTAAGCGTGCTGAAGAAAATGGAATACTCTAAATATCAAACTTTATTTTACATAAACTTTAGGGTAACCACTCAAAAAAGAAATCCAGAACTGAAACATATACTGTAATAAAAGAAGAAACAGAGGGAAACATCATAGAATACCACCACACAGAAATGATAGACAACAACAAACAGGCAAAGAAACAATGGAGACACAGCCTTACCAGAAAACTAAAGATAGAATGACAGGAAATCCTCACATATCAATAATCACCCTAAATGTAAATGGATTGAACTCACCAATAAAAAGGCACAGAGGAACAGATTGGATCAAAAAACTAAACCCAACCATATGCTGTCTCCAAAAGACACATCTCAGCTAAAAAGAAAAGCATACACTCAAAGTGAAAGGGTGGAAAATGACACTCCAAGCAAATGGTATCCAGAGAAAATCAGGTGTAGCCATAATGATATCAGATGAAACAGACTTCAGGGTGAAAAAGGTAACAAGAGACAAAGATGGACATTTCATAATGGTAAAGGGGACTAGACAACAGGAAGACATAACGGTCATCAATATTTATGCCCCCAATCAGGGAGCACCGAAATATACCAAGCAACTACTAACAGAACTAAAGCGAGAAATTGATCAAAACACAATTATACTAGGGGACTTCAATACTTCATTGACACCTATAGATAGATCATCTAAACAGAAAATAAATAATGAAATAGCAGCCCTAAATGACACATTAGATGAAATAGACATAATTGACATATATAGAGCACTTCATCCTAAAACATCAGACTATACATTCTTTTCTAGTGTACATGGAACATTCTCAAGGATAGACCATATATTGGGACATAAAACTAACCTCAGCAAATTTAAGAAGATTGAAATCATACCAAGCATATTCTCTGATCACAAGGCTTTGAAATTGGACATCAACTGCAAAAAGAAAGCAGGAAAAAACACAACTACATGAAGATTAAACAACATACTTTTAAAGAATGACTGCTCAAATAAGAAATTAGAGGAGAGATCAAAAGATACATAGAAATAAATGAGAATGAAATTACATCCTACCAAAATTTTTGGGATGCAGCGAAAGCAATTTTAACAGGGACATTTATATCATTACAAGCCTATTTCAAGAAACAAGAAAAATTCCCAATAAATAACCTCATGTTACACCTTAAAGAACTAGAAAAAGACGAACAAATGAAAGCCAAGGTCAGCAGAAGAAATGAAATAACAAAAATCAGGGCAGAACTAAGTGAAATAGAGAAGAAAAAGACAATAGAAAAAATTAATGTGACAAAGAGCTGGTTCGTTGAAAAGATTAACAAAATCAAGAAACCATTGGCTAGACTCACTAAGATAAAAAGAGAGAAGACACTAATTAACAAAATCAGAAATGAAAAAGGGGAAGTTATCACGGATACCACAGAAATACAAAGGATCATCCAAGAATGCTATGAAGGACTATATGCCACCAAATTCAATAACCTAGAAGAAATGGACAAGTTCTTAGAAACATATAGCCTTCCAAGGCTGAACCATGATGAACTGGAAAATCTAAACAGACCGATCACCAGTAAGAAAATTGAATCAGTCATCCAAAACCTTCCCAAAAGCAAAAGTCCGGGACCAGATGGCTTCACTAGTGAATTCTACAAAACCTTCAAAGAGGATCCAATACCTATCCTGCTCAAACTCTTCCAAAAAATTGAAGAAGAGACAGTACTCATTTTATGAGGCCAACATTACCCTGATAACCAAAACCTGGTAAGGACAACACAAAAAAAGAAAACTACAGACCAGTATCTCTCATGAATACAGATGCAAAAATCCAAAACAAAATTACATCAAATTGAATACAATAGTGCATTAAAAAGATTATTCATCACGACCAAGTGGGGTTCATCCCCGGGGCACAAGGATGTTTCAACATCCGCAAATCCATCAATGTGATACATCACATAAAATAAAGGACAAAAATCATGTGATTATATCAATTGATGCAGAAAAAGCATTTGACAAGATACAACATCCATTTATGATTAAAACACTTAATAAAATAGGTATAGAAGGAAAATACCTTAACATAATAAAGGCCATATATGACAAACCCTCAGCTAATCTCATAATTAATGATAAAAAATTAAGCCTTTTGCTCTACCTTCAGGAACACAACAGGGCTGTCCCCTATCACCTCTGCTTTTCAACATAGTGTTGGAAGTCCTTGCCAGAGCAATCAGGCAAGAGAAAGAAATAAAAGGCATCCAAATTGGGAATGAAGAAGCTAAATTGTCGCTCTTTGCAGATGACCTGTTGCTATATATAGAAAACCCTAAAGACTCCACCAAAAAGCAATTAGAAACAATTAACGAATACAGTAAAGTTGCTGGCTACAAAATCAATGTACAAAAGTCCATTGCATTCCTATATACTAACAATGAAATCTCAGAAAGAGAAATAAAAGGAAAATAATTCCTTTTCTGATTGCAGAAAAAAGAATAAAATACCTAGGAATAAACTTAACCAAGGATGTGAAGGACCTATATGCTAAAAACTACAAGACATTTTTAAAAGAATTGAAGACACAAAAAAATGGAAAGACATTCTGTGCTCATGGATTGGAAGAATCAACATAGTTAAAATGGCCATATTACCCAAAGCAATAAAAGATTTAATGCAATCCCCATCAAAATCCCAATGGCATTTTTTAAAGAAATAGAACAAAAATCATCGGATTTGTTTGGAACCACAAATGATCCCGAATAGCCAAAGCAATCTTAAGAAAAAACAATGCTGAGTTGTGCTATATATACACAATGGAATAGTATTCAGCAGTAAGAAAAGGTGATATAGGAACATTTGTGACAACATGGATGGATCTTGAGAGTGTAATGCTAAGCGAAATAAGTCAGACAGAAAAAGCAGAGAACCATATGATTTCACAGATATGTGGTATATAAACCAAAAACAACAAAAACACAAGACAAACAAATGAGAAACAAAACTCATAGACCCAGACAATAGTTTAGTGGTTACCAGAGGGCAAGGGTTGAGGGGAGTGGGAGATGTGAGTAAGGGGGATCAAATATATGGTGATGGAAGGAGAACTGACTCTGGGTGGTGAACACACAATGGGATTTATAGATGATGTAATACAGAATTGTACACCTGAAAACTATATAACTTTACTAACAATTGTCACCCCAATAAACTTTAATTTAAAAAAAAGAAACTGTGAAACTGTTTTCCAAGTGATTATACCATTTTACAGTCCCACCAGTACCATGAGAGTTTCAGTTCCTTCATATCCTTGCTTACTTCATATGGTTGAGCTTTTTAATTTTAGCCATTCTAATATGTTTACGGCAATATCTCACTATGGTTTTAATCTGTATTTAATCTGTATTTTAATCTGATGATGTTGAGCATATTTTCACTTGCTTATTTGCCACCCATATAATTTCTTTGGTGAAGTGTTTATTCAAATAATTTGCCCAGTGTTTAAAATTGGGTTGTTTGGTTTATTATTGTTGAATTTTGTGAGTTCTTTTTATATTCTGGATAAGTCCTTTATCAGGTATGTGCTTTGCGTATAATATTTTCTCTTAGTCTGTGCCTTGTCTTTTCATTTTGTTAACAGTGTCTTTCAAAGAACAGAATTTTTTTATTTTGATGAAGCCCAGTTTGTCAATATTTTATTTTATTTATTTTTAATTAAAGTTTATTGGGGTGACAATTATTAACAAAGTTACATAGATTTCAAGTGTACAATTCTGTAATACATCACCTATATATCACATTGTGTGTTCACCACCCAGAGTCAGTTCTCCTTTCATCACCATATATTTGATCCCTTTTACTCCCATCTACCACCCCTCTCGCCCCCTCCCCTCTGGTAACCACTAAACTATTGTCTGTGTCTATGAGTTATGTTTCTTCATTTGTTTGTCTTGTTCCTTTGTGTTTTTTCAGTTTTATATCCCACATATCAGTGAAATCATATGGTTCTCTACTTTTTCTGTCTGACTTATTTCGCTTAGCATTATAATCCAGGATCCATCCATGTTGTGGCAAATGGCACTATTTCATCTTTTCTTATGGCAGAATAGTATTCCTTTTTGTATACCTATGTACCACATCTTCTTTAACCATTCGTCTGTCGAAGGACACTTCGGTTGTTTCCATGTCTTGGCCACCGTAAATAAAGCTGCAATGAACATTGGAGCATATACATATTTACAGATTATTTGGGTAGATACTAAAGAGAGGGATTGCTGGGTCATATGCAAATTCTATTTTTAATTTTTTGAGGATCTTCACACAGCCTTCCACAGCAGCTGGACCAATCTGCATTCCCACCAATAGTGTATGAGGGTTTCTTTTTCTCCACAGCCTCTCCATCACTTGTTATTATTTGTCTGTTGATGACAGCCATTCTAACTGGTGTGAGGTGATAATCTCATTCTGGTTTTTATTTGCATTTCCCTGATATTTAGTGATGTTGTGCATTTTTTGTATTGACTATTCATATGTCGTCTTTGGAGAAATGTCTATTCAGGTCCACTGCCCATTTCTCAATTGTATTGTTTGCTTTTTTGTTGTTGAGTTGTATTAATTCCTTCTATATTTTGGATATTAGCCCATTATCGGAGGCACTGTCTGCAAACTTCTTCTCCCATTCAGTTGATTGCCTCTTTATTTCGTCAATGGTTTCCTTTGCTGTGCCAAAGTTTTTAGTTTGATATAGTGCCATTCATTTCTTTTAGCTTTTACTTTCCTTGCCTTTGAAATCAAATTCATAAAATCCTCTTTGAATCCAAGGTCCATAAGTTTAGGACCTATGCTTTTTTCTGTGCAGTTTATTGTTTCAGGTCTTATGTTTAGGTCTTTGGTCCACTTTGAGTTAATTTTGATACACGGTGACAGATAGCAGTCTAATTTCATTCTTTTGCACGTGTCTTTCCAATTCTCCCAGCACTATTTATTGAAGAGGCTGTCTATTCTCCATTGTGTGTTTTTTGCTTCTTTGTCAAAAATTATCTGTCCATATTTATGTGGATTTATTTCTGTGTTCTCGATTCTATTCCATTGCTCTGTATGTCTGTTTTTCTGCCAATACTATACTGTTTTGATTATTGCTGCCCTGTAGTACAAGCTGAAGTCAGGGAGTGTAACACCTCCAACACTGTTCTTTTTTCTTAGCATTTCTTTGCCTATTCGGGGTCTTTTGTGTTTCCATACAAATCTGATGATTTTTTGTTCTATTTTTTTTAAATATGCCATTGGGATTTTGGTAGGGATTGCATTAAATCTGCATGTTGCTTTGGATAATATGGCCATTTTAACTATGTTGATTCTTCCAATCTATGAACATGGAGGGTCTTTCCATTTCTTTGTGTCTTCTTCGATGTCTTTTTAAAATGTTTTATAGTTTTCAATGTGTGGGTCTTTCACTCCTTGATTAAGTTTGTTCCTAGGTGCTTTATTCTTTTTGTTGCAATTGCTACAGGAATTATTTTTTTATTTCTTTTTCTGAGGATTCATTTTTAGTATATAGGAATACAATGGACTTTTCTATGTTGATTTTATAGCGGCAACTTTACTGTATTCGTTTATTGTTTCTAATAGCTTCTTGATGGAGTCTTTAGGGTTTTCTAGATGAAGTACTATGTCATCTGCGAAAAATGACAGTTTAACTTCTTCATTCCCTATTTGGATGCCTTGTATTCCTTTCTCTTGCCTGATTGCTCTGGCTAGGACTTCCAATACCTATGTTGAAAAGCAGAGGTGATAGGGGACAGCGCTGTGGTGTTCCTGAACATAGAGTAAAAGGACTTCAGTTTCCACCGTTAATTATGAGATTCGCTGAGGGTTTGTCATATATGGCCTTTATTATGTTAAGGTATTTTTCTTCTATACCTATTTTATTAAGTGTTTAAATCATATATGGATGTATTGATATAATCATATGATTTTTGTCCTTTATTTTGTTTATGTGATGTATCACATTGATTGATTTGCATATGTTGAACCATCCTTGCACCCCTGGGATAAACCCCACTTGTTCATGATGAATAATCTTTTTAATGCATTGTTGCATTCGATTTGCTAGAATTTTGTTTAGGATATTTGCATCTGTATTCAGCAGAGATATTGGTCTGTAATTTCATTTTTTTGTGTTATCCTTATCAGGATTTGGTATCAGGGTAATGTTGGCCTCATAAAATGAGTTAGGGAGTATTGTCTCTTCTTCAATTTTTTTAAAGAGTTTAGGTAGGACAGGTATTACATCCTCTTTGAATGTTTGGTATAATTCAGTAGTGAAAGCATCTGATCTGGGACTTTCGCTTTGGGGAAGGTTTCAGATGACTGATTTAATTTCCTTACTGGTGATGCATCTATTTAGATTTTCCAGTTCTTCGCGATTCAGCCTAAGAAGGCTGTATGTTTCTAAGAACATGTCCATTTATTCTAGGTTATTGAATTTGGTGGCGTAATAACCCTTCATTGTATTCTTGGATAATCCTGTGTATATCTGTGGCATCTGAGGTAACTTCCCCTCTTTCATTTCTGATTTTATTTGTGTCTCTTCTCTTTTTATCTTAGTGAGTCCAGCCAAGGGTTTGTCAATTTTATTAATCTTTTTGAGGCATCAGCTTTTTGTTGCATTAATTTTTTCTATTGTCTTTTTTTTCTCTATTTCATTTAGTTCTGCTGTGATTTGTGTTATTTCCTTCCTTCTGCTGACTTTAGGTTTCATGTGTTCTTTTTCTAATTTTTAAGGTGTATTGTTGGGTTATTTATCTGGGATTTTTCTTCTTTCTCGAGATAGGTCCGCATGACATAAATTTGCCTCTTAAAACTGCTTTTGCTGCATTCCAAAAATTTTGGTAGAATGTACTTTCATTCTCATTTGTTTCTGTGTATCTTTTGATCTCTCCTCTTATTTCGTCTTTGACCCAGTAATTCTTTAAAAGTATGCTGTTTAACCTCCACCTGTTTGTGATTTTTCTTGCTTTCTTTTTGCAGTTGATATCCAATTTCAAAGCCTTGTGATCAGAGAATATGCTTGGTATGATTTCAATCTTCTTAAATTTGCTGAGGCTAGTTTTATGTCCCAATATATGGTCTATTCTTGAGAATGTCCCAGGTACACTAGAAAAGAACATATAGTCTGATGTTCTAGGATGAAGTGCTCTATAAATGTCAATTATGTCCATTTCATCTATGTTTCATTTAGGGCTGCTATTTCTTTATTTATTTGCAGT
This sequence comes from Rhinolophus ferrumequinum, assembly GCF_004115265.2. Taxonomy (NCBI): domain Eukaryota; kingdom Metazoa; phylum Chordata; class Mammalia; order Chiroptera; family Rhinolophidae; genus Rhinolophus; species Rhinolophus ferrumequinum. The sequence goes on along the minus strand of NC_046308.1, from coordinate 39,825,196 downwards.
TTGAATGATCTATCCATAGCTGTCAATGATGCATTTAGGTCCCCTACTGTAATTGTGTTTTGGTTAATTTCTCCCTTTAGTTCTGTTAGTAGTTGCTTGTTATATTTTTGTGCTCCCTGATTGGTGGGATAAATATTGATGACTGTTATGTCTTCTTGTTGTATAATCCTGCTTATCATTATGAAATGTCCATCTTTGTCTCTTGTGAGTTCTGAAACAAGTTACCTTTTTCACCCTGTAGTCTGTTTCATCTGATATCAGTATAGCTACACCTGATTTTCTCTGAATACTGTTTGCTTGGAGTGTCACTTTCCACCCTTTCACTTTGAGTCTACATTTGTCCTTGTAGCTGAGATGTGTCTCTTGGAGGCAGCATATAGTTGGGTTTAGTTTTTTGATCCAATCTGCTATTCTGTCTTTTTATGTTGAGTTCAGTCCATTTACATTTAGGGTGATTATTGATGTATGAGGATCTCCTATCGTCTATCTTTGGTTTTCTGGTAGGACTGTGTCTCTGTTGTTTATTTGCCTTCTTGTTGCTGTCTATTATTTCAGTGTAGTGGTATTCTATGATTTTTTCCTCTGTTTCTTCTTTTTTTATGTTATATATTTCAGTTCTGGGTTATTTTTGAGTGGTTACCATAAAGTTTATGTAAAAGAAAGTGTCATATTTATAGAATTCTATTTGCTTCAGCATGCTTACTTTCTCCATTCCCTTGTGCTGGTTCAGATCTTTAGTCTCTCCCCTTTTATGTTTTTTGTTGTCACATATTATCCCTATTTATGCTGTGAGTTGATTTCTGGGCTACAGTAGCAAATTGTCTTTTTCCTCTTTTTTTTAAGTATTTTTTTCTTCTTTACCCTGTATGTTATTTATAAGTGTATAGTGTCTTATTTGGTGTAAGGGTTGCCATTTCCTGCTTCTGTCTTTCTGTTCATAATACTACTCATGATTTTATATTCTTTAGCTTTTTTGTTTCAGGTCGAATGGCTTCCTTCAGTATTTCTTGTAGTGCAAGTCATGTGTTAGAACCTTCTCTCAGCTTCTGTATGTTTGGAAAGGCCTTTATTCCTCCTTCTTACCTAAAGGATATCTTTGCTGGATATATTATTCTTGGCTCATAATTTCTCTCTTTCAATAGTTTGAATATTTGGTTCCACTCCCTCCTGGCTTGTAGAGTTTCTGCTGAGAAATCTGATGATAATCTAATCCTTTGTAGGTTACCATCTTCTTTTCTCTGGCTGCCTTGAGGATTCTTTCTTTGTCGTTGATTTTTGACAGCTTCTATACAATGTGCGTTGCAGAAGGCCTGTTGGAATTGAGGTAATTAGGTGTTCTATTTGCTTCTTGGATTCGAGGATCCAGGTCTTTTCACAAGTTTGGGAAATTCTTGTCAACTATTTGTTGGAATATACTCTCTATTCCCTTCTCCCTTTCTTCTCCTTCTGGTATTCCCATTACTCTTATATTGCTCTTTCTGATGGAGTCTGAATGTTCTTGTAGAGTTCTTTCATTTGTTTTAAGTCTCAAGTTTCTCTCTTCTTCCATCTATATCATTTCCAGATTTCTATCTTTGATGTCACTGATTCTTTCCTCCATCTGGTCAGCTCTATTACCTAAGCTGGCTATTTTATTTTTCATTTCTTTTATTGAGTTCTTAATCTCCAGAAATTCCATTTGGTTCTTTTTTAAAATTTTAATCTCTTTGGTAAAATGTTCATTTTGTTCTTTGATTCTGAGTTCATTAAACTGCCTGTCTGTTTTTTTTGCATCTCATTGAGTTTTTTCAGAACTGCAATCTTGAATTTTCTGTCATTTAAGTCACATATTTCCATGTGTTTAAGTTCATTTTCTGGAGACCTTTCATTTTCTTTCTGAGCTCCCTTGTTACCTTGGTTAGTCGTGGCAATTAATGAATTATTATTTCTCTTCTTAGGCATCTACATGAGTGGGTTCTGAAACAAGTTGGTAGGAAGAGGTCTTTCTTTTCCTTTCTAGTAGGTGTTGGCAGAATACTTTATTTTCTCTCCGACTGCAGCATTTTATTTTCTCTCACGCTTTAGTGTTATATTTTCTCTGCACTGTTCTGGCTTCTCACACAATGGGGAGGATTCCCTGGAAGGTGGGCTTCTCCTCTGTGAGCAGGTTGCCTGGGTCTCTGGGCACCACCTCCTTTGGAGGATGTGGAAAGCTTCTGAAGTTCTGAAGCTCTTCCTGCACCAAATTCAGGGCCTGTGTTTTTCAGTGACTCTGTTTACATCTGTAGAGATCTGCCCACATAGGTGTGGGCAGGCATGGCGTGGCTTGTGAGAGGTGGCTCTAAGCAATGGCAGCAACCAGCAGCACAGCCTGTCCTGCACCCAAGGCTCCCTCCCCTTCGCCAGAACTAGTTGGGCCGTGCGTCTGTGTCTGCGGGCTGCAGTTCTCAGAACTGCAAATATTCTATTCTTTTGATCTGATACTGCTACTGTTCCACTTCCAGCACTGGAAGGGTGGGGTGTGTTAAACCACATTTTCACCCTTCTTCCCTCAGCCTTTACTGTGAGGCTTCTGCCGTGAGCGTTGGATTCACCCGTATTATATGCTGATCCCTCAGAAGGGACTGTGGACCATAAACGGAGCAGTAGCAGTCCGAATTCTTCCCTCTCCTGATACTGTTGTAGCTCTGGAATTCAGGGATCTCAGAGCTTTGAGTTCCGGTCTGCATCCTGTGGACCACACAGCCTGCATCTCCACACTTCCCCTTTCCCTCCTCCCCTGCTCACCCAATATGCTCACCTTGAGATGATTTCAGTTGCGTGTCTCTTAATCTTGCCTGTCTGCTGCGCAGGGAGTCGTCTGTGGAATTATAGCTGTTCAATTTGTTGTAAATTGCAGGGGAGATTTCAAGAAGCTCACTCACCTCACACCACCATTTCTATGATATCATTATCAATATTTTATTTTATGGGTTTTGCTTTTAGTATCATATCTTCAAAATCTTTTTCTAACTCAAAGTCACAAAGATTTTCTTCCAGAAAAAAATCAATTTTGTATTAATTTTTGTGTATATATAGGACAAGACAGGCTTTGAATTTTTTTTTCTTCCAGCACAATTTGTTTAAAAGACAATTTTTTTTCACTGCACATTTTTCAAAATCAGTTGTCCATATATGTGTAGGTCAGAATACTAATTTTGATGGAAGAATAGGAGTTGACATAAAATCACTCAAAGCCAAGACAATTTGGCTCAAACATTTATAGAGTGACTCCTGTTATCAGTGAGGTACCAGGCACTGGGAATAAGAAAAATTATAGAAGGAAAGTTAAAGACTAACCCAATAATTGAAATATAGTATAAGATGTGTAGAATTCTATGATTATACATAGTTAGGGAACTTGATCAATCTCTATGTTCCAAGCAGGAGGAGATGTCTGGCTGAAGACTCATTCTGAATGAGAGTGGTGAGTGAGCAAAGGTGAGAAGGCAGAAGGAGAAGCATAAACAAAAGTATGTAGGCATGAACTAGCAGTGTGTGTGTGTGTGTGTGTGTGTGTGTGTGTGTGTGTGTGTGGTTAGGTGGTGCTATGGGTAGATCAATACTTCTAGAAGGTAGAGAGGGATGAGCAGAGAAGAAGAATATGAGGTTCAAGAGATAGAACCAGTTTTTGTGTGCCATATCAAGTAATTCCATTTATTTTGAGATTGAAAGTTAAAAGCAGGGGTTTGCACCTTAGAGTGATCAGTCTGGGAACTGTGTATGGGAGTAATTGTGGTGCTTAAAACTCGAGTGGAAAAACCAAGTGAGAGTTGAGAGGTTGCAGTTACATACTTCAGATGAAAGGATTGAACTAGGACAGTGCTGTTAAACTGGAGAGAAGAGGATTGAATCAAGAAATATTGAGGAGTTAAAACCAGAAGCAATCGGGAAGTGAGGTGTTGGGATAAGGCCATGATACCTGGGTAGTGGTACAGCCTTTAACTAACTACACTTAGGAATGTAACAGGAAGCATATAGCAGGGAAGAGGCTGAGTTTACTTTGGGTATTAATAAATTTGAGATGCTCATTAGACATTTACATGGAGATGTCATCAGGCAGGTTAACATAAGTGAAGTATCCCCACGGAGGTGGCTGTGAATGAGATTACTTAGGAAGCTTCTGCGAGTAAAGCAAGAAGAGGGCTGTGCACCCTTGAAGGACATTTGGTCCTATCCAAAACATCCACGGAGACATTTGGTCCACTCCCAAAGGTCCCTGACATGTGAAAAGACCAGCAGCTGAGCCATAAATGAGTTATCAGCCAGGTTTCTGATGGTCACACTCAAATACAGATGGTACCACCCTCACAAAGATACTACTAAAAGAATAACATCTGTATCACTAAGCTGTTCACATAAAATGAATAGAACGCCAATAATCAGATTGAGATATATTCAAGCAACTGCTCACTGATTCAGAGTAACCCTGCCAAACTTCATGAAAAAGAAGAACAAGAATCAATGTGAAATCCAAGATTTCTCTTGACTTATAAGAAAAGTAACATGCATACAATGAGAATTAGGTTCAGTGTTTGTAGTCTGTAATGGATTATGGACCCAATGTCTCTGTGGACGTTTCAGACAGGACCGGATATTCACTAATTCTGTGCACAGACCCTTGTAGGCAGATGAAGACTGTACCTTGAGAGAATGATCAGAGAAGTAGGAGGAAAACCCCTGGGGAGTTGTGTCATGGAAGTCAGGGGAGTTGAGGGACTCAGGCAAAAAAGGAATGCTCAGGACTCTCAGATGCAAAGTGAACTTGGGAGGCAGCCTAATGAAGTGGCCTAGCAGCTCACAGGGTCTGGACCCAGACTGCCATGAAGAGCTGTATGATCTGGGGCAAGTTGCTTCACCTGCCACTTTCTCAGTTTTCTCACCTATAAAATGGGACACATTGTAGTGGTGTGTGAACAACACCTGGCAGATGGTAAATAGTAATGCCAGCTGGTGATGTAATTAGACAAGAAATCAAAATCGATTTCGAGAAAATGGTTGCTGATGTGTTGATGGTGACTTAGTGAGTACAGTTTGAGTGGGGTGGTGGTGACAGAAAACAGATCGCAGTGGGTTGAGGAGAATATGGGATAAAGTGAAGTTGGCAAACGTTGAGTAATCACTTGAGAAGCCTGGCCTGTATTGAAGGTGAGATAGAAAGGAGAGCCAGAGGGGCGTACTTGGTCCGAGTGATCAGTGGAAGGTCCCTATAGGAGGGGAGCACTCTGCCCATATTTTAGTGAAGGGGAATGAGCCATTCTGGGAGAAAGACTAAAGATAAAGAAGAGAAGGGAACCATGGTGAGGCAAAGTGCCGAGAGAGGAGAGCAGGGCAACGGGCTGGAGGAGGGGACCCTCCTGGAACAGGAGCCTGTTGGAAAGAGGTGGAGGCACAAAGTTGAGGCAGTTCAGTGAGAGTGGCCTCAGTTAAACCAGTCTGTGGGCCAAGAGGGAGGGTGTGGCAACTGGGTAATGGCCACAGGCGAAGAAAGTCCATCTGAACTGCTAAATTGTGTTCCCTCCCATTCATATGTTAAAGTCCTAACTCTCAGAACCTCAGAATGTGACTATTTGGAAATAGGGTCTTTAAAGAGGTAAGTTAAAATGAGGTCATTAGGGTGCATTCTAACCCAACATGACTAGTGTCCTTATAAGGAGAGATCAGGACAGTCTCACACAGAGAGAAGACCATGTGAAGACATGAAGAAAAGATGGCCACATGCCAGCCAAGCAGAGAGGCCTCAGAGCGAAATCTAACCTGCTGACACCTTGATCTGGTATTTCTAGCCTCCAGAACTGTGAGAAAATAAATTTCTGTTGTTTAAGCTACCTGGCCTGTAGTACTTTGTTACCACAACCCCAGCAGATGAGTACAATCTGTACTGGGAGAAGGTAGCCAAGCAAGGCCAAGGGCTCGTGGTGGTCCTTTGTCGCACCCCAGGTCAGGAGGAAAGGTGTCTGTCTATGGGAGCACCCTGCACAGTGGTGTGATTTTCTCCAGAACGAGAGATGACGGGGACCGCCAGGAGTAAAAAGAGGGGCACCAAAAGTACAGAGGAGAGTGGAGAAAGCTGGTGCCAGAGGAGTGATGGCCATGGGACTGTGGCTGGGGACCCAAGGAGTGAGCAGCCGGGGGCTTTGTCTGGAGGTAAAGCTGATGGCTTTCCTGGAGACTCAAAGCATCTCTCACTATTAGCACAGGGCTCTAACCGGCCCAGACAAACAGCTGTCCGCGTTGTTATAGATACTACCCATAGTGACTGTCCAGTAAAACCTCTATACCCCACTTAGAGATGTAGCAGTTATCAAGGTGCTTGGAAAGTTTCATCAGCGAGACTCTGACTTTCTGAATTGAGGGGTCACTTATCGTCTGTGGAGATTTGTAGGGGGAGGGCAAGCCCTGTTCCAGTTTGCACAGGTGAGCAGAGAGGAGGAGAACGGCCAGCCCCTGGGTACCCTGGAGGTCTCCGCGTGGGTCCTCTACCCTGTGGGTCCTGCTGCACAGTGGCTGCCCTCAGGCCACACGTCATCTAATGCTTACTGTACCACCAGCAAGTACAGTATCTACTGTTTGATTCAGGGTATGAAAAGACAAGTGCTCCCCCACCCCATTATTCATGCCCTCAGAAACCATACATTAAGCTCATCCTGTGTATCTGGAATTGTGCAGGTACAAAGATAAATCAGGAATGACCTTCACCCTTAAGGAGCTGCCTATCGAGTGGCAAAAAAAGATGGATAGACGAGCAGACATAATAAAAAATGTCAGAAGTGATCAGTGTCTAATGAAAGGTGTAGAGACATTTCTGTGGGAGTTCTAAGGAAGGCAACATTAATTTGTGATGGGGAACCTGGAGAGTTTCAAAGGAAGGGGGTATCACCCTGAGCTTTTAAGGTAAAAAGCAGTTGAGGAAACTCATATATACAGACAGAAAAATAACCACCCCTCCAAGACAGTGTGTGGTCTCTTGATAATCCAAAGAAGGCGTGGGGGAGGGAGGTCAGGGAGGGCTTCTTGGAAGAGGTGAGTCTGAGGAGAAGAAGAAGAGGCCTTGTAGGGAAAGGAGGAACAAGGGCGAGTGTTAGCAGAGGCATGGAGAAGGGGCCATAAGGCCAGCCCAGGTCCTAACACAGAGGTGCTGTCACTGTGGGGTGGTAGAGGATGCTGTGACCAGAAAGGTGTGTGGAAGCCAGACTGTACAGGGCCTCATACCATCCTAGAGATGTCCCTGGGACCAAGCCTTCAGACAATGGGAGGCCTGAAGGCTTTGAGCAAGTCAGTGATCATATGACCTCCTCTGGGTAATCCTGGCCACACTTATTAAGGCTGAGCCAGAAAGTATTGCAGTGGGCAGAGCCAGGCCTGCCAGCCCCAGGGGAGGCATCTCTCCAGAGTGGACATTGGTATGGGACAAGAACAGGAGAGGAACTTGGTGTGGAGGTGAGCACAAAGTCTAGAGGCTGCCGTTCCCCTGGCATCATCTAAGAGAGCTGGGTAGAGGGTAAAGCTCTTGGCTCATGGGGAGAAGGGCCCAGTATAAATGTCAGAGCTTGCCAGCTCCTTGGCATGTTGGAAACGTAGTTGGAAGAGTCATTGCCTACAGACTCCCCATGGCTGAGAGGGGGCAGGTCCTGGTCTCAGACTGCATTTCCCCATCTCAACCCTGCCCCCCTTGTTACAACCCCAGATCTCACAGCCTCACCATGGCTGCTGGTCCACTCTTCTACAGAACGGACCATGGGGGTGCAGATGTGCCAGATGATTTCTTCCTCATTAGGCAGTGGCTGGGAATTCTGAGCATCCTGGCCCAGGTGGACAACCAGTCCTGGGGGACACAGCAGAGGTGAGGAGCATGCGCTGCACATTCCGTCCTGAGCACATTGCTCTGCTTCGCCCATGAAACCCCTCACCAGGGCCTGCCAAACAGCAAGTGTGCTTGCTGCAGGTAACACCTGCAGGAGACATGATCCTCCGGTGTTCTGAGAGTATCTGAGCCTGCACCTTGTCCTTGGTGTCCATGGGCCCAGAATCAAGGTTCCTATTGTTGTCTTAATTATTCTGTTCCCAATTTGTTTGATGCTGACCAGCCCTCTAGTTGAGGCTAAATTAACCGTTACCTAAAGCCTAATGAAAAATGGTGCCCAGAATGCCACAGGGGTTGGGTGGAAGGAAGGGCAGGACTGTAGATCTTAATGAGTTGGTGAACATCTGCCAAATAACTCTGTGAGTGCAGAGTCCTGCCTTGGACCCTGCAGGGAGGGTAGGAGGAAAGGGGTACTTAGGGGACCTCATACACCCCTTAATACAAAATTCCCATATTCCCTATCCCCAACCTGGCCATGATACTTCTGTCTCAAAGTGTGTCCAGTGAGGCTTTGAGTTGGTTATATAGCTGACTGATGTCTTGCACAAGCCCAAGTTCTCAGATTGGGACATGGGAATTTTCTGAGAGATTATTTTATTAATTTATTGTGTTACCAGTGATTAATTAAATAATAGTGAGGTCACATGGCCCAAAGAGGAAGCTCGCTGCCCGCAGTCTGAAAGTCTCATGGAGGTTGGAGGACATTACCTATGGGACTGCGCAGAGGGCCGGGGTCCAGCCTGCTGGTGTTCGGAGTCGATTTGCCTTGGTGAGACTTCCTTTGTGGTGACTGCAAGGCTCGTATGCCCTACTGCTATGAACTGAATGTTTCTGTCTGCCCAGTAGTCGTATGGTAAAACTCAAACCCCTGATGTAATGATCTTAGGAGGTAGGGCCTCTGGGAGGTGATTAGGTTTGGATGAGGCCGTGAAGGTGGGACCCCTATGATGGGGTTAGTGCCCTTTTAAAAGTGACTAGAGATTGTTCTCCCTCTCTCTCTGCCACCTGAAGACACAGTGAAAAAACAGCCATTGCAAACCAAGAAGCAGGCCCTCACTGGAACCCAACCATGCCCTGATCTCAGACTCCCCAGCCTCCAGAACTGTGAGATATAACAGCCTTTTGTTTAAGCCACCCAGTCTATGATCTTGTTGTAGCAGCTGCAGCTGACTAGTGTGCCTCCTTTTTATCAGCAAATCCCTGGGGAGACAATTAGAAGGAAGATGAGCCACGCTTAAGAGTTCAGAGTCCATGACCTTCGATCACCTCCCTTCTCTACCTCTCACCAGCCCTGTGAATGAGGGCAGGTAGCTTGACCTCTCTGAATTCCATTTTCACATCTCCAAGTGAGGATGATACAGGTGACACACTCATCTAAAAGAGCTGTTTGAGAATTAAGTGAGGTTGTGTCCATGAAGCACTTACACTCACGTGGATGTGGTCGCTGAGTAAATGTGCGCTTATTAACGTAAAGCTTGTACACCACGAATTTAGTGCCTCTTTCACATGACTTGTGTGATGGCTCTGCCAATTCCTGGCATTTTATTTTTTAAATTTATTTTTCAATTATATTTGACATACAATATTACATTGTGTCAGGTGTACAACATAGTAATTAGACATTTATATATACATTATGAAGTGATCAACCAGTGAGTCTAGTACCCATCTGACACCAGATATAGTTATTACAATATTATTGACTAAAACCACAATGAGATATCTCACACCTGTCAGAATGCCATCATCAATAAATCAACAAACAACAAGTGTGGGAAAGGATGTGGAAAAAAGGGAATCCTCGTGTCCTCTCGGTGGGATTGTAAATTGATGCAGCCACTATGGAAAAAAGTATGGAGGTTCCTCAAAAAGTTAAAAATAGAACTACCTATGACCCAGCAATTCCACTTCTGGGTATTTATCTAAAGAAATCCAAAAGACTCATATGAAAAGATGCCTGCACTCCTATGTTCATTGCAGCATTATTTACCACAGGCAAGGTATGGAAGCAACCTAAGTGTCCATTGATAGATAAATGGATAAAGAAGAGGTGGTACATATATACAATGGACTATTACTCGGCCATAAAAAAGAATGAAATCTTGCCATCTGCAACAACACAGATGGACCTAGAGTGTACTATGCTAAGTGAAATAAGTCAGACAGAGAAAGACAAACACCATATAATAGCACTTATATGTGGAATCTGAAAAAACAAAATAAGCAAATGAACAAAATAGGAACAAATTCACAGATACAGAGAACAAACTGATGGTTGACAGATGGGCAAGGGGTTGTGGGATCGGTGAAAAAGGTGAAAGGTATTATGAAGTACACATTGCCAATTATAAAAATAGTCATGAGGGTGTAAAGTACAGCATAGGGAATATAGGCAATTCCTGACATTTTAGATGTCTGTTTTCTGTGCTCTAGGGCTAGGATAATGGTCTCTATTATATTTTTACCCAGTTTTTTTTTAATTAGTTTCAGGTGCACAAGACAAAGTAATACTTAGTCATTTATCATTTAGATCCCTCACACTGTGTGAACCCCCTCCCCCCATCCACTATCCCTCTGACATTGAACAGAGCAATTACATTTCCACTGTCTCTATTCCTAATGCTGTACTCCGCTTCTTGTAAGTATATACACACATATATATACATATATATATACACACACATATATATATATATAATTATAGTTGGCATTCATTATTGTTCAGCTTCAGGTGTACAGTGCAGTGATCAGGCATCTACATCATCCCTGAGATGTTCTCCCTAATGAGACAAGTGTCCATCGGACACCCTACAAAATCTTTACAACATTATTGATTACATTCCCCAAATTAATTTTCAACACCCTGTGGCCATCTTGTGGTTACTGACTGTTTTCTAATCCCCTCACCTTCCCCTTTACCCCCACCCCCCCCCGCCCATCTAGCAAACCTCAGTTTTTCCTGTTTGTCTCCAAAGCTGTTTGTGATTAGTTCATTCACTGATTCTTTTCTTTAGATCCCGCATATAAGTGAGATCATATGGTACTTATCTTTCTCTGTCTGACTTATTTCACTTAACATAATGTTCTCTAGGTCCATCCATGTTGTTGCAAATGATAAGATTTCTTTCTTCTTTATGGCTGCGTAATACTCCATTGTGTAAATGTACCACAGTTTCTTTCTTTTTTTTTTTTTAATTTATTTTTAATTTATTGGGGTGACAATTGTCAGCAGAATCACATAGATTTCAGTTGCGCAACTCTGCATCACATCATCCACAAATCACACCGCGTGTCCACCACCCAGAGTCAGCCCCCCCTCCACCACCATACACTTGATCCCCCTCACCCTCATCCCCCACCCCCCAACACCCTTACGCTCTGGTAACCACCAAATTACGTTCCCCAGATTAATTTTCAAACCCCGTGGCCATCCTGTGGTCACCGACTGCCCTCCAATCCCCTCACCCTCCCACCCACCCCCCACCCCCCCCGCCCATCTAGCAACCCTCAGTTTTTCCTCATTGTCTCCCAAACTGTTTCTGATTAGTTCATTCACTTATTCTTTTCTTTAGAATCCGCAAATAAGTGAGATCATATGGTACTTATCTTTCTCTGTCTGACTTATTTCACTTAACATAATGTTCTCTAGATCCATCCATGTTGTTGCAAATGGTAAGATTTCTTTCTTCTTTATGGCTGCATAATACTCCATTGTATAAATGTACCACAGTTTCTTAATCCAGTCGTCTACCGATGGGCATTTCGGTTGTTTCCATGTCTTGGCTATTGTGTATAGTGCTGCAATAAACACAGGAGTGCATAAAGATTTTTGAATTGAAGTTTTGGATTTCTCCGGATAGATACCTAGGAGTGGAATTACTGGATCATAGGGTAGTTTCATTTTCAGGTTTTTGAGATACCTCCATACTGTTTTCCATAATGGCTGCACCAATCTGCAATCCCACCAACAGTGCACAAGCGTTCCCTTTTCTCCACATCCGCGCCAGCACTTGTTGTTTGTTGATTTATTGATGATAGCCATTTTGACTGGGGTGAGGTGGTATCTCATTGTGGTTTTTATTTGCATTTCTTTGATGGTTAGTGAGGTTGAGCATTTCTTCATATGTCTGTTTGCCATCTGTATGTCCTTTTTAGAAAAATGTCTCTTCAAGTCCTCTGCCCATTTTTTAATTAGATCGTTTGTTTTTTTGGAGTTGAGTTGAGTGAGTTTTTCATAGATTTGTGATATTATTCCCTTATCAGATATATCATTGGCAAATATCTTTTCCCATTCAGTAGGATCCCTTCTTGTTTTATTGATGATTTGCTTTGCTGTGAAAAAACTTTTCAGTTTGATATAATCCCACATGTTTATTTTTTCTCTTACTTCCCTCGAGCGACGGTATATATAAGTAAAAATCTTACTCCGGGTAATGTCTGAGAAGTTTCTTCCTATATTTTCTTCTAGGTATTTTATGGTTTCAGATCTTACATTTAAGTCTTTAAGCCATTTTGAGTTTATTTTTGTATATGGTGTAAGGAGGTAGTCCAGCTTCATTTTTTTGCATGTGTCTGTCCAGGTTTCCCAGCACCATTTATTGAATAGACTGTCTTTACTCCATCGTACATTCTTGCTTCCATTGTCATAGATTAAATGGCCATATAGGCGTGGATTTATTTCTGGACTCTCTATTCTGTTCCATTGATCTATGTGTCTGTTTTTATGCCAGTACCATGCTGTTTTGATTACTGTAGCCTTGTAGTATAATTTGAAGTCAGGTATTGTTATACCTCCCACTTTGTTCTTATTTCTCAAGATTGCCTTGGCTATTCGGGGTCTTTTATGGTCCCATATAAATTTTAGGATTATATGTTCTATTTCTGTGAAAAACGTCGTTGGTAGTTTGATAGGAATAGCATTGAATATGTATATTGCCTTAGGCAGTATGGACATTTTAACTATATTAATTCTTCCTATCCATGAACATGGTATGTGTTTCCATCTATTTGTATCTTCTTTCATTTCTTTCTTCAGTGTCTTATAATTTTCTGAGTACAGATCTTTTACTTCTTTGGTTAAATTTATTCCGAGGTATTTTATAGTCTTGGGAGCAATTGTAAATGGGATTGCTTTTTTAATTTCTCCTTCTGATGTTTTATTATTGGTATATACAAATGCAACTGATTTCTGAATATTAATTTTACATCCTGCTACTTTACTAAATTCATCTATCAACTCTAATAGTTTCTTGGTGGAGTCTTTAGGGTTATCTTTATATAGTATCATATCATCTGCATATAATGGCAATTTTACTTCCTCCTTACCGATTTGGATGCCTTTATTTTTTTTTCTTGTCTGATTGCTGTGGCTAGAACTTCCAGCACTATGTTGAATAGAAGTGGAGAAAGTGGGCAACCTTGCCTTGTTCCTGATCTTAGGGGGAATGGTTTTAGCTTTTCCCCATTGAGTATGATGTTAGCTGTGGGTTTATCATAAATGGCCTTTATTATGTTGAGATATGATCCCTCTATTCCCACTTTCTTAAGGGTTTTTATCATAAATGGCTGCTGGATTTTATCAAATGCTTTTTCTGCATCTATTGATATGATCTTGTGATTTTTATTTTTCATTTTGTTAATGTGGTGTATCATATTAATTGATTTGCAGATGTTGAACCACACTTGCATACCAGAGATGAATCCCACTGGATCATGGTGTATGATTTTTTTAATGTATTGCTGAATTCTGTTCGCTAATATTTTGTTGAGGATTTTTGCATCTATGTTCATTAGCAGTTTCGGCCTGTAGTTTTCTTTCTTTGTGGTGTCTTTGTCTGATTTTGGGATTAGGGTGATAGTGGCTTCGTAAAAAGTGTTTGGGAGTCTTCCCTCCTTCTGGATTTTTTGGAAGAGCTTGAGGAGAATAGGTGATAATTCTTTTTTGAATGTTTTGTAAAATTCACCTGTAAAGCCATCTGGTCCAGGGCTTTTGTTTGTTGGGAGATTGTTGATTACTGATTCAATTTTCCTGGTGGTAATCAGTCTATTCAGGTTTACTGTTTCTTCTTGACTTAGCCTTGGAAGGTTGTACGCCTCTAGAAAATTGTCCATTTCTTCCAGATTGTCAAATTTGTTGGCATATAGTTGCTCACAGTAATTTCTTAAATTTTTTTGTATTTCTGCAGTGTCTGTTTTCACTTCTCTTTCATTTCTGATTTTATTAATTTGGGTCCTCTCTTTTTTTTGTTGAGTCTGCCTAAAGATTTGTCAATTTTGTTTTTCTTCTCTAAGAACCAACTCTTGGATTCATTGATCTTTTGTATTGTTTTTGGTTTCTATTTCATTTATTTCTGCTCTGATCTTTATTATCTTCTTTCTTGTGCTCCCTTTGGGCTTATTTTGCTGTTCTTTTTCCAGATCCCTGAAGTGTGAAGATAGACTGTTGATTAGTGATGTTTCTTGTTTCTTTAGATAGGCCTGCAATGCTATGAATTTCCCTCTTAGGAATGCTTTTGCGGCATCCCATAGATTTTGGGTCGTCGTGTTTTCATTTTCGTTTGTCTCGAGATATCTTTTGATTTCTTCCTTGATCTCCTGCTTGACCCGTTCATTATTTAGTAACATGTTATTCAGCCTCCATGAATTGGTGTGTCTTCTGGTTCTTTTCCTGTAGTTCATTTCTAATTACATAGCACTGTGGTCAGAGAAGACAATTGGTATGATTTCAATTTTCTTAAATTTATCAAGACTCGTTTTGTGGCCTAACATAAGATCTATCTTGGAAAATGTTCCATGTGTGCTTGAGAAGAACGTGTATTTTGCAGCATTGGGGTGAAATGCAGAATATCGATTAAATCCAAGTGGTCCAATGTATCATTTAAAGCTGTTGTTTCCATATTGATTTTCTGTCTGGAAGACCTGTCCCTTGTTGTCAGAGGTGTGTTGAAGTCCCCTACTATGATAGTATTACTGTTGATCTCTGTCTTTATGTCAGTCAGTACCTGTTTTATATATTTAGGTGTTCCTATGTTGGGTGCATAGATGTTTACTAGGGTTATGTCCTCCTGTCGGATCTATCCCTTTATTATTATACAGTGCCCATCTTTGTCTTTTAATATGTTCTTCATTTTAAAGTCTATTTTGTCAGATATAAGGATTGCAACTCCAGCTTTTTTCTCATTTCCATTTGCATGAAATATCTTACTCCAACCCTTCACTTTCAGCCTGTGTGTGTCTTTTGTTCTGAGGTGAGTCTCTTGTATACAGCATATACAAGGGTCTTGCTTTCTTATCCAGTCAGCCACCCGATGTCTCTTGTGATTGGAGCATTTAATCCGTTTACATTTATAGTGATTATTGATAGGTACATAGTTATCACCATTTTTAAATTTGTAGTTAGATTGTTTTGATCTTTCTTCTATTTACAGAAGTCCTTTTAGTGTTTCTTGCAATGCTGGCTTGGTGGTAATAAATTCGTTTAGCTTATTCTTTTCTGGGAAGCTCTTTATCTCTCCATCAACTTTAAATGATAGCCTTGCAATATCATTTAAATAAAGCAATCTAGGTTGTAGGCCTTTGTTTTCCATCACTTTGAGTATCTCCTGCCACTCCCTTCAAGGCCTTCAATGTTTCTGTAGAAAAGTCATTTGATAGTCTTATGGGGGTTCCCTTGTATGTAACCCTCTGTCTTTCTCTTGCTGCTTTTAGGATTCTCGCTTTGTCATTTTAACTATAATGTGTCTTGGTGTGGACCTGTTTGGATTTATCCTGGTTGGTACTCTCTGCACTTCCTCGTCTTGTATGTTGGTTTCCTTCATCACGTTAGGGAAGTTTTCGGACATTATTCCTTGAAATATGTTCTCAATCCTTTGCTTCCTCTCTTCACCTTCTGGTATTCCTATGATGCGCATGTTGTTGCGCTTGATGTTATCCCAGAGGTCTCTTAAACCATCTTCATTGTTTTTTATTCTTTTTTCTTTCTGTTGTTCTGTTTGGGTGATCTCTGCTAACTTGTCTTCTAAGTCGCCGATTCGATCCTCTGCTTCATGTAACCTGCTGGTAATTCCTTCAAGTGAGTTCTTAATTTCGGTAATTGTGTTCTTTAGTTCTAACTGGTTGTTCATTATGATTTCTACATCCTTCTTTATGTCTTCTCTAAGTTCCTTATACATTCTTATCACCAGTGTTCTGAACTCTGTCTCTGAAAGGTTGATTACCTCTGTTTCATCTGGTTCCATTTCTGGAGGTTTCTTCTGTTCTTTTATTTGGGACATGTTTCTTTGTTTCCCCATTCTAGCTGACTCTCTGTGTTTGTTTTGATGTATTAGGTAGATCCTCTAGAGTTCTTATTTCTTGTTGGGTTATCTTCTGTAGTATGTGTCCTTTATATTTGACTTGCACTACTTCGTTCTTCTCCTCTGCGTGTGCTCCAAAGGTGACTCTTGTTTTGTGTATATTGTCCTGTTCAAGAAGATCTTTAATTGCTTTTCGCTTGTGAGTAGGTAGGATTAACTCCAAGGTGACTAGTTGTGAGACTTGGCTCTGCCCACCGCAAGGTGTTCTGCTGCGTGAGGGTTGACCACTTAAATGTGATTTGGCCTCTATGGGCCCTTGTGCCTGTAGAGAATTCCCTCTGGGTGTGAGACTTGTAGGTCAAACCCGGTGGTACTCTGGTTTGGTCTGGAGTTGGCCTCTGGATATGTTGAATCTTGTGCCTCTTAAGCTGGGCCCTGGTAGGGCAATTTCAGAACAAAGCAAATCACCAAGCACAACAACAAAGAAAAAATCAAATACATTCATGTGTAAAAAACAACCGACAACCCCCACTCAACACTGGCAAAGATATCAAAGATATAAAGACAAAACAAGACAAAAGAAAACAAAACAAAAAGCATTGCCAGTCTTGGCTTACGCCCACCAAGTAATCTCCAGGTTGTCCTCTGCTGTACCAGAGTCCCCTGCATATTGTGCAGGCAGAGCTGGTCACCTGGTGCCCAGAGTGACGTTGGGACTGCAGATTTAGACGCGTGGGGCTGAGAGGTCTGGATGGTAGTTTTTACAAAGTCAGTGCAGTTTCTGCCGTTTCCTGCACATATGCACACTGAGTGTAGCACCACCAGCCCTGTGTCCAGTTCTCCTGAGTCTTAGGGCACTTCTTCCGTGTGTGTGTGTGTGTGTGTGTGTGTGTGTGTGTGTGTGTGGCGGGTGGGAGATTTCTGAGCTGCTGAAAGCTGTAGCTGTGTCTGCCGCTTACTGCTGATCCCTGGGAGTGTCTCTGCAGTTGTAATTGCCCCGCCCTAGGCAGGCCAGAAAGGGTGGGGGCTGGGGATGGAGGGGTCTTCTCTCTCCCAGCCCAGCCATGTCACACTCTCCTCGCAGGCCACAAAATGTGATGGCTGGGGGTAGAGGAGTCTCTTCTCTCCTAGCTCAGCAATCTATTATATTTTTAACAGTGGAACATTTTTTTTCCACATCAAGTCTTATGTGAACCATGGTATCTAAAACTGATGGATTTGGAGCTGTGCTGGTTGAAGCTGGTGTGCGTCTAGGGACCCCTATGAGGCCCCCTCTCTGCTTCTTGAAGGAGCCCATTTGAGAATGACTCCTGTAGGCTGTCCTATTCCCCTTCTGTTCTCAAAATCTCCCTTCTAGGACAGCACAGTGTAATTGTTTCTGTTTCTGATTCCTTAGTAGCGATCTCATTCTGGTCTTCTTTTCCTACGATCTATTGGAGGCAGAGAGAGACAGTTTTAGGTGTTCTCAGTGTCTGCAGTCATACATACATTTGTAGTCCTTTGGCCACTCCTGCAGGTGGCTGATCCCATCGGGTGTGCCTCTACTTTATGACTTAACTCACAGAAGCCGATTGCCTAGATCGTGGGATGCACCTCTGTTGCCCAGTATATGACCAAGCAGTGTAAGTGAAATCTAGTTTTTATTGTTCAATAAGGCTATGCATATAAGCAAATCCACAAATCAGAAAACAATGCTTTGTAATATTTTCTGTCCTGGTTTTTAGTTCAGAAAGTGGGCCTCAGTAGCTATGGGAGCAATATACAGAAAAAGACAGCATAGTACCTGAGTATCTCTATCCACACGAGCCAGAGATTCCAGGGCCACATGTTAGTAAAATCTATTTGGCCTGAATCCCCATATTGCTTTTCTGAGCCTCAACTTCTGAAAGATATACTCGATATTTCTTTTTTATTATTTTTTTTGTAACAGCTTTATTGAGTTAGAATTCATATACCACACAATTCATTCATTTAAAGTACGCAGTTTAGTGGTTTTTAATGTATTCACAGAATTGCACATCCATCACCACAATCAATTTTAAAACATTTCATCAGTCGCAAAAGAAATGCTATATGCACTAGCAGTCACTCTCCATTTCTCCCCAGCTTTAACCTCCCCCCGCCACCCCACCACTGCCAGTAGGCAACCACTAATCTACTTTCTGTATCTATGGATTTACCTATTCTGGACATTTTTCATATGAATCATCCAACATGTGATCTTTAGTGACTGGCTTCTTTCACTTAGCATAATGTTTCAGGGAGCATCAGTACTTCATTTCTTTTTATTGTCAATTAATATTCCATTATATAACATTCCATTGTCAAATAATGTTCCATTGCCACATTTTGTTTATTCATTCACCAGCTGATGGGTGCTTGGGCTTTTCCACTTTTTTGTCTTTTATGAATAAAGCTGCTATGAGCATTTGTGTACAAATATTTGTGTAAAGATTTTCAATTTCATAATTTCTCCCACCAAGAGAATGAATGATATCAATTGTTAGATTTATTGAGTGTTTACAGTGCTCCATGTACTGGGCTGAGCACCTCACTCATACTATTCATGTAATCTTCAGAATAGCCCAAGGATAGGCTCTCTTCCCATTTTACAAGTGAGGAAACTGAGGTCCCATAGCTAATACGGGGTGGGGCTGGGATTTGAACCCAAGTCTCCATGACACCATAACACTTATCTTAAATACTGCTTACAGAAGTTGGGCAGCTATTGGCCCTGTACCACTCCATTAAATGGACACCATTCACATTGTTTAAGTCACACAGGTTAAATTTATACAATGTGCCTCTTAACCTATGTAATCTTTTTGAATCCTCACACCAACCCCATGAGGTTGTTTTACTATTCCTAATGTTCAGTGAGGAAAACAAGCTGAGAGGAACAATATAGCTCACTGGGTGACCGAGCCAGATCGGTGTCAGAGCCTGGAGAGCCGGCATTCAGCAGTATCCTGCAGCTGCTCCTTTCTATCTCATCCCTCTCACCTTTCTCTCTCTCTCCCCTCTCTGTCCTTCTGTCTGTCTCTGTCTCTGTCTCTCTCTCTCAAACCTGGCCTCCTTTAACCCTCTCTTGCCTGAGAGAGTTTCTCATAAAATACAATGTTTGAAGGACAGCTACTATTTCCCTTCCTTGGCACACACGTACCTGTGTGTGCATGGTGCTGTATATCCCAGGGTGTCACCATGCTGAGCCTGGGGAGCTCATACAGATAGACCCACAGTGGTCATTACAGGACTTCTGCCATGACATTGGAGGACTCCTGAGGTGGATGCACATTAGAATTCACTGCTACACCTGGCTGCCAACCAAGCCCTTAGGATGTAGAGGACTTGCTTCGAACACAGTTCTGATGAGGGCCGGCTGGAGGGGGTGCGGGAGCTGCCTGGAAGAGGACGGTGGCAGTGGTGGGAAATTGGAGAAGGAGGAGGGGTAATGGTACAGGATTCCAACACTCTCCATGTGGTTGCCTGCCCACAGCTGCTATCTTGGATGACCCCATGGAGTGCAGCAGAGGGGAGCGGCTCTCCATCACCCTGGCCAAGAACCACATCAACCGCGCTCCTGAGAGGCTGGGCAAGGCCAAGGTCGAAGTGGACATCTTTGAGCTTCTCAGAGACAGCGAGTACGAGACTGCAGAAACCAGTACGTAGAATGGGCAGGGCTGCCTGCCGCTTCCCTTGTTCTCAGAGGAGGCACTGGTGGGAGCTGCACCCATCACCAGGCCTGTGATGTAGACATTCCCCAGGGAGGGAGAGAGACACACACCAGGAAAACCTAGACAGCTTAGTCGGGATGAGACTCCCAGGTTTTGTTGCAAATCATGGGTGGAATAGAATTAAGACAGGATATTCATTCATTCATTCATTCATTCATTCACCCATTCATTCATTCCTTCATATGTTGAATCATTCAGCCTCTTGGTCACAAATCCCTGAAGGAAACCTCGTGTGTGATGAAGCAGAGAGATACAGCCAGCACAAAGATAGCTTAGTCGTTGCACATCTGACAGACAAGGCCTGTCTTGCTTGCTTGTGCTGAAGGCAGCGCTGTGGGAAGAAACTGGGACTTGGGACAAAGTTTGAATACTCACTCTGTGGGTTACCTTGGACGAGTCACTTATTTAACTTCAGTTTCTTCACCTGTAAAATGGGAATGCTAGGATCTACTCTGCAAATTTTGCAAATTGTGAGATTTAAAGGAATTAAAACATAGGAAAATTTTCTCTGAGTTGCAGTGCTTTACAAATATACATTGTATGTCACTCAAGTCACACATATGGAGCCCCTACTATGTGCCGGGCACTGCATTTAATTCTCCCAACAACCCGAGTGTTAAGTGTTTTTATTCCCACTTTACAAGAGAAACTGAAGCTAAAAGACATTGGATAACTTGCTTAACCACAGAGCTAGTCAATGGCTGAGAGAGCTCTGGACCCTAGATTCACATCACCACCCTGCAAAGTCCAGTGCACAGTCCACTGCGCCTCCCTCGGAATTCTCTGGCATGTTGCTGGTATTACCTTGATGACTTTACAGAATGAGCTTCCAAGTTAGTGGGCTGGTAGCTTGCAGCTAAGCTGAAAATGAACAGTTCCAGTTGAGAGGGAAGGGAAAGAACCCCTCAGCCCAGAGAGATGATAACATCTATTCCCTAAGACTTTGGAGTGCCCATCACCTCCCTTTCTAGCCGTTTTCTACCTTTAACAACACTCAGTGGCAAAAACAAGCAAAACAAAAGAGCCTCTTGCTCAAGTACAGAGGGTGCCAAAAAAATGTATACACATTTTAAGAAAGGAAAAAACTGTATTAAAATTGTAATACTCAATATATACTGATAACAAAAGATGAATACAAGTCACATTTGACTTCTGAAATTACAAGAGGTGCTCAAAGTGGTTACCATCAGCATCCAGACCCTCCTACGGCGAACTACTGCTTGAGTAACGTTGACCAAAGTGTCCACTTGTATCACTGTGCATGCCATTTCAATTTCTTCATACAGTACCATGTGTCTCCAACTTACCATGAACGCGTACAATTGTTAGATGTGTTGGAGGTTCTGTTGCATACTCATGCCTCCATTATCATTGTACTTCCACAACGTTCTCGAATTTCAAACACCACTTCAAAATCGTCTTGTGCTCCTCAAATGACAATCATGCTTCTGCCATTTTCTTAGACTGTCCTGCCTCTTGCAGGTGACGCTAGCATTCATTTGAGTAATGTCATCTTTTGAGCAAACGTCACATTACACATTGCTACAGTAATTTCAATTCAATTTTGAAAAGTAATACATAGATAACCTCTATTAAAATGTGCATATGTTTTTTTGGCACCCCCAGTATACCTGTTAGACATCTGGTCTTTTATGTATGGATCCAGCAATGCTTTAATTAGTCTATTAGTATTGCAAGAGAAGAAACACATTCACATTGGTCCACATATAATAGGTAGGATATCCAGAGAGGGCAGGAAAGGAATGTGGCAGTGGCCCTCTCTCTTGGTCTCAGCTTCCTTAATGCTCTTGTGGTATCAGATCCATGCTCTTCCCTCTCTGTTAGTTTGGCTTATTCATCATGCACCTGTGCCATAATAGCCAGCCAGATCCAATTTACTCTTTGTTTATTCATTCAGGAAACTTTCATGGAGCATTTACTCTATTTCAGGCATGATTCAGGCTATCATGTTTGGGAACAATGCGGAAGACAAAACTGTTTGGGAACAATGTGGGAAACAAGACAGGCACGGTCCCTGCCCTCAGCTGGCTTTAGTCTCTTCAGTGTGCACGTCAGTGGCAGCTTCCCTCAGTGCCTCTTGCTTTGGATTTCCCAGGTAGAGGATCTGATTGGTCCAGCTGATCTTGCAGGCGCTCGTCTCAACATGTCACGGTGTTGGTCGGATAGTCTAACAACTATCCTCGGGGAGAGTATCCATCTCTAGAGATTAGGTTCTTACCATACAAATAGGGCTGTTGGGGGTAGCAGGATCTATGGACACAGATTCCTCCAGAAGAGGGCTTGGGGGAACAGGTACCTGAAATATTCATTTATTCACTTGGTCAGTCAATAAATATTTAATGAGGGTCTCTTGTACACTTTTCTAGGCAATGGGGATTCAGCAGGGAACAGATAGAAATCCTAGTTGTCACCGAGATTAAATTCTAATACAATGAATGGAAGATTTAATTTTCTCAGGATCTTTCAAATGAAATCCGAAATATCAGTAATAACTTCTCATGAATCTCCTAGTCCAGTCTGTAATGTTTCTCCAGGAGGGCAGGTCTCAGACAAGGGTCTGGATTTCTAAATAGTTGTGTAGTCTATACTTTGGAAAACAAGCTGCTCCTTCCTTTTCTTTGGTGCTTCTGGGCTTCCTTGGCAGAACAGACTGCCCGCTGCTGATGGCGGGTCATTAGCAGATGTAAGTTTTCTCTTCCATGATGTATGCAGCCTGGCTCAGTAGAGTCAGTACATCTAAAATATTAAGCCAGATGAATCAGGGGAATAAAAGAAACTGATATTTCTATTCCACATTGCAGACCTTTGGGACATCTTTCTAATGCCCGTCTTTTAGGTATCAAATATTTTATTAGCAGGTGGCCTTTGGTTCAGCTTTTACATCTCAGTACATTTGAGTCATGATTAGCATTTGTCAGAAAAGAGCACTTCTGGATCTTTTTACCGCAAGGCGTTTTATCTGAAGCCAGAGCTGCTCCCCCACAAAGAATTTTAAACACCACCCAGACGGTTCATAGAAAGGTTTCAGCCCAGCTCTTTGCCTCCCAAAGTAAGGGGGAGGGCGGGTGGTGGGTTAGTGCTATTAGCTGAAGCAGGTGGGGGCAGGGACTGGACTTCAGTGGCAGTGTTGCGGGAGGAAATAGGAGGATGACAGGATAGCTGGATGAAGAAGGAACTTCAGTTCTGTGATCTCTACTTTGCGGAGAACGTGTGGTATAAAAAGTAGGACTCTGGATTTTAGAATCAGACAGACCTGTTTAAATCCTGGGTGTACTATTTACTAGCTGTGTGACTGCGGATGGTGATATCACGTCCTCAGGCAAATGACATGAGACAGTATAGGTGAGGTGCTTAGCACCATGCACATAGCAGGTGCTCAGTAAGTGGCAGCTGTGGATTCTGTTGTTGGCTTTATTCCCTTATCCTCACCTTGAAGCAGGCTTCCTCCCAGCTCCTACTGTCGTCTCCTTCCCTCGTCTGTTTCAAAGTTCAGCCATCCTTATCTGGCAGCACCATTTATCTCCCGGCTGCTCTAAAATAGCCTGTCTTAATGTCAGTATGCCTCATGGGGCATCCTTTCTAATTGGATATTCCCCTTCTCTTTCCAGTTTTCTGGGCTTGATACATCTGACAGCTTTGAGCCTTTGGAGGTTGTGGAGGGCCATCCAAAGCCATCTACCGCCAAGTGTCATAGGCTGTGTCCTCCCTGGGCTGGTGGCCCAGTGCGCATTTGCGCTGTTAACTTAAAACTATTTTAATGGCTCTGGGGCCCTGAACAACGTCCTTAATCTCACACCTGTCACCCTGTGACTAAGGACTCTGCTTCAGCATGAAACAGATCCTACTGAAGCTGTTCTTGGTTATGGAAAGTAAAGGCTGTGGTCTAAGTTGGGGCAGTGGCAATGCTACAATGTACGATAGTGCCCGCTTTCAGCAACAGATGAGTTTCAAAAATCTCTGCACAAATCGCTTACTGAACCATATTCGGAGAGGGCATGGCGGTCAAGGGGAGTAATGACAATTTCGGAATCAAAAATTCTGAAGTGTAATGAAACTAAAGATGCTGGAGTTTAACTTTCTCATTTGATGGTAATAGAATTGCACACCTGAAATCTATGTAATTTTACTAACAATTGTCACCCCAATAAATTAAAAATAATAAAAAAAGAAAAAAGAAATTAGAACCCCCCCCAAAAAAAACTGAGATGGGACACATCACATGGGAGCATTAATCAATAACACACCTGGAAAGTGGGACGGTATGGTAGAAAATTGCTCCTGCTTCTAGCTGGTTCACTTAGATTTTCATAGAGTGGTTTTATATAAAGTGAGTGTCCCTCATAAAGCTTCCTCAAACTCACACCTGATTCCTTCCACCTCTGTCCCTGGGTGAACATCCTTGCCTCAGGCTTCTTGATGTTTGACTTCCCCACTTCCACAGTGCTGAAATAAAAGGATGGACAAGACCCATTAGGTCATACCCCTCTTGCCTGGCCCTTCTATCCTTCCCTTTCCCTTATATCCATCTCATATCTTATCTCCATTTCGGCCTTTCTTGTGCAGGGAGCTCCCACAGGCCTTGCCCTCTGTTCCAATAGATCAGTGTGTCTCCTGCAGCTAATGTATTAGAGTTTAACTGAGCGCCCATCCCCTTATCACTCCGACACCTGGAGGCACCCTCCCTGCTGTCAGAGCCAGTTTGAGGTTTTATTTACTGCAGAACTAGAAGCAGGAGCACACTTGTCAACCCCCCACCTCTGCCTTGGGTTGTGTCTGTGAGGCCAGCCTTGCTATCAGACATCCACACTGTTGCCCCTGGAAACCCAGAGGCGCCCTGGTTATCTGGGCCCCAGTGGGCCTGGAGAGGGGCAAGGTGTGCCACACTCCAGCCGTGGGACTGTTCTTGCACAAGCTCCTGAGCTTCTTGCAGGCTCCGAGGGCATGACCTCTGGTGACTCGGAGCTGTGTCTAGTGAGAGCCAGCTTCTTTCAGTCAGTTCAGCAGAGTGAATCCAAGTCAGCCTAAGAGAAAAAAAGAGAGAAACAAGAAGAGAAAGGCAGAGGAATAGTGATGAGCCATTCAACAAACATTCCTTGCTCCCCTTCTATAGCATGCATAATATGGACTCAGAAATGCATTGAATTACAGTGCTTAGAAAGCTTATCTGGTCCAACCTCCGCATTTTACAGATAGGGAAACTGAGACTCATGGTCTTTTTAGAAGGCAGTTAAAACCACACATCTGAAAAGGGACATACACTTCAGTAGCTCTGCTGCGGGCTTGCCAGTGAGTGCCTCGGATGAGGGCAGGGGGAGGTCAGAACTGGGTCATAGATGTAGCCAGACCAGCCCTTGACGTGTTGGGTAGGTAACAAGAAGGGAAAGAGGGCATTCATGCAGGAGGCATAATAGCCTGAGTCAATTCTTGAGGGGGGGGGAAGGAGTCCGTGGGGGCACAGTGACAGATGGGCGTGGCTGAAACGGAGTCTCCGTGGGGGGGGGCGGTGCTGAGGGCCACGGCGGAAGAGCCCCATGGAAGAGCAGTCAGAGCTCAGGGGCTGCAGTGAAACGCACCAGCATCCTAATCCTGCCTCTCCCAGCACCATGCGCTTTTCTCCCGTGCCTCAGATTCCTCTTCTGTAAAACTAGAAGAACGAGTTCTCGTTTCATGAGGTTGTGGTAAGGATTAAATGAGACGATACACTTGAAAGACTTAGAGCAGTGCCCCGCAATAGGGTGAACTCTCAATAAATGTTACCTGGTGGTAGTAGTGGTAGGACAATTTGTATATTCACTCCTCCCTCACCAGGTGATTGTGAGGACTCCTGTCTCTCAGCCCGGTGCCTGCACAGGGAAAACGCCTGGCAAGGGGTTTGGGACCAGGCTGAGGGCTTCGAATGATACGCTGTTGGTCACGTCTCAGGGTGTGATGTCGCAACGACCTGACACTACCACACTCACACCCCCCCTCTTGGCTCAGACGCTGACAAGTCCAACCCATTCAGCCTGTTGTCCACTCATGGAGAGTTGAGAATGGAATGCCCTCCTGCAGGCTTAGGCGCAGGGAGGAAAGGCTTCTTTGGCATTGTTTGCTTTGCTTGGGGACAGTTAGGGCTTCACGTGGTGCTTAGTATGCAGCATCACCAGGCACAAAGGGAGAAGTTGCCCTCCCCGCCTGCCCCTCCCACCTACCCCCCCCCCGCCCGCCCCCCCATACACTCACACACTCCTCTCAGGCTTCAGCATCCTGAAGTGTTTTGATGTGAAGGACTCTGAGTTCTCCCCTCTGCTTCACTTAATTGCCAGCTCCTGGTGACAGGGATTGTTTACCACAAGGGCTCAGAGAGCAGCTAGTGACTCATCTAGTGGCATGCTGAGAGTTACTAGGAGGCTGGGCTTCCATGACCCCTCCCAGGGAGTGGCCTCTTTCCTAGAGGGCCTCCAGTCAGTGGTACCCTCTGCATCACAGCCAGACCCTTCCCTTCACTGTGAAGACTCAGAGAAGTACTAAGTTTCCATGAGTCCTTCTTGTGTAGCCCAGGTTTCTCAGGAGACTTGGAACCCAGGCCGGAGCTAACATCTTGAGGGGAAGAAGTCTCCCTTCGTATAACACCCCATCATGGTCTTTTATTCTAGCAGCTGCTCTGACAGTTGCCTTCCAACTCCTCTGCTGTCTGGGAAACTTTGTTGCCATGGCAATGTCATTCTCGTCTCCTGGTTTCTTCCGTGTTCCCTGGGAGGCAGAGGTAAAGTGCATCTCCCTCCCCTCCCATCCTTCCCACAGACTGCTCAGAGCCCTCACAGAGACTGCCAGGGCCTGCAGAATCAGGGTCCCAGAGGTCCTTTATAAATGATTTCCATTTCTATTGAGCGGGGCATTCTTCATAGGGAATGAAAGAGCAATTCCCAGATCCCAGCAAATCCCCAGGCCGTCGCTGCAGGGAAGATGATAATTCAATTCTGTGGACTCATTTTGGATCATTTCAATTCAGTTGAGCAGGCAGCTATTGAGCAATTGCTTTTTGCCAGGACTGAATAGATGTGACAGCTGCCCTCAAGGAGTTTCCGATCCAGTGAGGGGATGGGAGCTGGACATTCAGAACAGCAGGCACACATTCACCAAATCCTCGAGGCCAGAGGTGTTTAGCATACAGAACTGTCTCTATATTGGAAGGTCATGTGGTACATAAAGCATAGATTAAATAACATCTCCAGTTGGGCATGGGGCAGAACCCAATACTCAAATAAATGGTGCTTGTATTCAGATATACATATATAAATAGCTTCACATCTGTCTTTGTGGATCAGATTTTGCCACCAGACGAGTTTGATGACAACCATCCTGTTTCATAGCCTTTTGGATTTAGGTGTTGGAAATAAGGGATTGTGGCCTTCTATAAGAATTGATCTTTAGGAGAAAATTCTCTCTGCTTGAGACCCAACATAATGAGCCATCTTGGGGCAGAAACTGGCCAGGAATTCAGAGAGAAGAGAAGCTGACCGTCTCTTAGGCAGTTCTAGCAAAGAGCTAACTCAGAGCCACAGTGTGATGTGAATAGAGGAAGAGAGAGGTACCTTCTTGCCTAGGGGCAAGATCTGAGCTGGGCACTAAAGGATCAGAAGAAGTTTGTCAGGCAGAAGAGCAAGAATGGGCCTAGACCACGGTAGTTTGAGGGTGCTAATGGACTCTTTCTCAGAAAATGTTTTTAAATGAATAAAATGAAATGGATAGGATGACCAAGAAAACCAATTACATGGAAATGAAATTAAAATATTTTAATAGTGATATATTAATATACGAAGGTCACACAATTAAGTTCGCGAACTTTCCACAGTGTAAGTGCACTGTGGAAAGTTTGCCAACTAAATTGTCTGATCTTCTTATGTGCTTTGTAAATTAATAAATACGATCTGCAAAAATGAAAAAAGATTAATATATTAAATAGCCAAGCCTAGTATTAAATCTAACTACTAGTATAATGTTGAAGTAATTATGAATATAAGTTATATTTTAAGATATCTGCAGCACTGTAATGTGATATGAAAACATTGCAATGCCTGTCAGTGACAAAGTCACCAGTACTATGGTTTGCCTGCATTCAAAATTGAAGGAAATGCTAAATGTCAGTTAGGAGTTAGAGAAAATAAAGTAACTTTTCAAAAAAAAATACTTACAGACCACAGACTTTTACCCCCAGATCTCAGGCAGCAGGTTAAGAACCCCTGCCCTAATCAGAAAGAAATATTTTGCAATAGGCTCAGGGAGGAAAATTCAGAATGTATTCTAGGTGAACGGGTGTGAAGCAGGAGGAGGCACCATGGGAAAGGGTTGGAAGGGTAGGAAATGGAGGAGATCAGATCGATTTGGATTTTACTTGTTTATAGAAAGTAAGAAAAATGGGAAAGAAAATCATTGTGTTCCGCTGGCCCAGGCAATCTCTATTAATATCCCAGTTAATCAGCGTTAACTAATGGGAGTTTGGTGGTGCAGTGGTTAAGGAACTAACGCTGAAGTCATGGGTTAAGTGTTCAGAGCCTACATTTTTTCTTTAAACTTTCCTGTCCCATTTTCTCACCTGTAAAATGACAGTGACAGTAATAGTAGCTATCTCATCAGATTACTTTGAGAATTAAATAAATCCATTCATATAAAATACTTATTATGGGCCATAAGTAGCACCCAACAAATGTGGGCTTTTATAATATCTTCTTCCAATCATTTCTCAGTGCATAACTATTTTCTGTATTCGCTTAGCTGTCGCCTTCATAAAAATATACATATAATTTTATATGCTGCTTCTTTTTCTTAATTTTATTACATAAATACTATTACAAACTGTTTATAAGCATTTTAAATACCCCAATAATACTCCATTTATGTATATGACCCAGACTTTAGATAGCTATTTATTCCCTTATGACTAGACACTTGGTTTATTTCCAGTTTCCCGTGAAAGGTGTTAAGCAGACTTCAGTGTGGCTCAACAGCTATCAATTGAGCAGATAACTCTGAGTCAGGCCCTGCTCTAGATATGGAGGATGCAGAGATAAATATGACAAGCTTTCTGCCCTGCAGAAGCACAGAGATCAATGTTTTAAGATTATAATGTGCCTCACAGTTTGGAGAACAGATTGGAAAAGAAGAATCCTGGAGACAGAGACCCCTTAGGAGGCAGGTAGTACCAGTGACAGTGGGAGTGGGAAGGAGAGGACAGCGGGAGGAGAAGATCAAATAACCAAAACCTGACCCTTGATTGGGAGGAAGTGAACAGGTTCAGTGAGGGAAGGTGAGGAAGAGTCAAGGGTGACTATGGCTTTGAGCTTACATGCTAAGCGGAATGAAGTGCAATGGTTCAGAACTCGGCTTTGGTGCCAGATGTATCTCCAAGTTCAAGCCCAGCTCTACCATATTACCTATGTAATCTTGAACAAGTGACTGAAATTTTCTAAGCCCCAACTTCCCCATGTGTAAAATGGGGATAATAATGAATCTTCTTCCAACAAGTATGAAGATCAAATCAGATTATGTATGTAAAGCATATAGGAAATATGATGTCATGGGTGTGATAGGGAGAGTTGCATAGCATGTCAGCACCATTCTAAGCCTTTTGTATGTACTGACTCACGTTCATTCTCACGACAGCCCTACACGAGAGCTGCTGTTAGCATTTTGACGCTAGAAACGAGGAAGCAGCCCTAGAGAGCTTCAGTACCTTGCTCCAGTTCTCATGACATGTAGTACATGACGGAGCCAATGAAGCCACTGGCTTCATGACTGAAACCCATTACATCACTGGGTTCAAGACTCAATGACTTAAACCACACAGGCTTGCTCAGAACCTTAATGACTGCTTTCTGCCTCTCTGTCGTCGACGTATTGACTGAGTGGTAACAGAGGGAAGTCCCGGTGGTGACATTCAGCAGGTGGTTGGAACTGATTTTGTAACCCAGGACACAGGTCAGAGTGGAGGATCACCTGGGCAGAGGTACGTGTGCAGACCACAGGCAAGGGTGAGATTGCCCAGGGAGAGTGAAACAGAGAGAAAATCTGAGTTTGGCAGGTGGAAGAAGGAAAAGGAGTCAGCAAAGAAAGTGAAAAAGAGTGGTCAGAGAAGTGGATAGAATTAGGATTGGAAGCTGTTATGAAATTGTAAAGAACAATGTAATCAACAGCATTAGATGCTGCAAAAAGAGAGTAGGATGAGAACTAATTAGAGGTCACTGATGGCTTTGGGAAAGCAGATTCAGCAGAACAAGAGGGAGTGGGAACCTCAACTGAAAGGGGTTGAGAAGAGATGGGCCTTAGGGGCAGCAAGGAGTAGGGCAGACAGAGTAGGCGGCTGTGTGAGAGCAGAATGGACACGGCATGGGCCAGCAGACGAACTCCAGTGCTGGCTCTTGACCTTTATTAGATGTGTGACTTTCAGGGACTCACTGAACGTCTCTAGGATGCTGTTTCCTAATTGGTAAGATCAGAGCTAAAACTCACCCCTGAAGCTGCTGTAGGAATTTGACAGCTGATGAACTTAGAGCATCTAGTAGGGATAAATTAAGCTGGCAGAGATCACATGAGATAACTTACATGGAAATAGCTTGAACATTCTCCAAAGGTAAAGCCTGGTCGTGCCACTGGGATGACACATAGTACCGATGGGTGGCCTTTAGACATCGCTATCCCCAGCCTCTTGGTCAGCTGAGACCTGTGATATTGTAGGATCCCGGCGTGGGCTGCAGGCTGAGAGACGCTCTTGCAGACTTGTCCTTCATGGGGTGAACTGCATGCAGTTGTGCTCCTCCCCACTACCTGCACCCCATTAGGGCCATCACTTGGCTGTGTGGCCAATAGTTAGGACTCTGTCCTAAAAGGAGGAGCAGCCAAGTTACAGGTGTGGCTTTACAGCTGACTCAACGAGGAACCTTGGATTTTTCCCTCAACCTGTTTACTGGCTTGAGAAATGGCTCTGCCTGCCTCTGATGTGAGTCGGAGGAAAATGTGCCCAGAATCCAGCTCTGAGTTTTGCAGAGAAGAATGTCTTGTAGTGTGAAAGAGAACCTCGGTGCCTATTCTGAGGGGGGCTGCTTGGTTCTGCGATCACAGAAGCAAGAGATTGTCTGAGAACTGTCTCATGTTCTCTCTCCATCTAGTTCCTCTTTTATATCCTGTCCTCCCCCTTCTGACTGCATGTCCCATCCATCCACTCATTCACTCAGTGAATGTGAACTGGGCACCTACTAGTGCTAGAAAACATTGTGATGGACACCGAAGGAATGAAAAGGAAGGATTTGGAGACAGTATGGCTCAGCTCCTTCCCTTAAGGGGTTTGAAATCTAGTGAGAGGAGAAAGACACCTAACAACAAACTGAAATAGACCCACAAGTGCCTTAGAATAGAGGGACAAACCAAGGACCTTGGGAGGCCTGGAGAGGATGGATTCCACCTAAAGGAACCCAGGAAGGTATAAAGAGAAGGCAGTGTTCGAGGTACTGCTTGACAGGTGAGTGCGTGTCTGTAGTAGAGGAGGGATGGTTACCTTCCCCTCAGAGAGGCACAAGGTCATGCAACATGTTGGTTAGTCAAGAAAGCACCTGATACACTCAGGGAAGTAAGTGCTTCAGGCTAGGCTCGGGACGAGGTAAACAGAGGGTGGCCTTGAGACTTGAGACCCCTTTCTGCCTCTCACTCTCTATCTCTGCCTCTTATTTTCTCTTTCTTCTTCTCTCTGTCCGGTTCCCTTTAACTTTAACTAAGTCTGCTTTCTTCTCTATGCCTGCATCACCTTCACCCCCCGTCGTCTCTCTGCTTGTCTGTCTCTCTTTCTCCCCAGACCCTCTTTATATTGGGGGAGACTAACAGGTTGCATGCTGGGTGACCATTCTGAGAGCTGGGTCCTCCACCCTTGCAGCAACCTTGCCTGGGCTCCCAACACCTAAACTGCAGGCCAGGCCTGGGATGGACTCTGCAGGTCTCCACCATTAGCTTGTGTCTTTCAGTGACAACCCAGATAATATACTCGTATATATGCTATTTGTTGTGGCCATATGTTGTCATAACCTGGGTAATTTCCTCATTTGATAGCACCCATAAAATCCAATAAAACTGTCCTAGACCCCAGTAGTCCAGGGAAGGGGAGGTACTGGCTTTGGAAGTTTGGGAGAGGGCATGGGGGCCACCGTGGGCAGAGGCCAGGGGCAGCGGGTACAGTTGAAGGCCTCAGAGGCCGAAGCCCAGGCAGGGTAGGTGGCCCACATCCCACCTGATGAGTGCCTTGTTTCTCTTCCTGCTCTGCCCTTGCTGCTGGCTGCAGTGTGCCAGATCCTCCCCAAGGGGGTGGTCGCTGTCCTGGGACCATCCTCCAGCCCAGCGTCCAGCTCCATCATCAGCAACATCTGTGGGGAGAAGGAGGTGAGTTCCTGGTTGGGGGACTGTCTGCAGGCTGGAAGCCTGTGCCCAAAGATGTCATAGATTCTGAAGGGCTGGAAGAGCCCATTAAGGCCTGGTTGGTGTCATGAATGTCAGGAACATCAGTACAAATCAAAGAAGTGGTCCTTCGCTGGGCATTCACTTTTTTCAGGTGGTTTGGATGGAGGAGACTCAGAGAAGTTTCACAACAGGATTTTCAAGCTGAAAACTTTTGAGTCATAGTGTTGGGGCTGGGGTAAGGGGGGGGCGGGACGTGCTGGCAGTGGGCAGAGGAAGAGGCTGGGGTTGGTGATGGTCTGGGAGAGGCCAAGAGGACAAAAGATGAGCTGTAGTCTCAGCTCCATGGTTATCGGTTTAGATATTGGGATCCTGGGGAAAAAGGCCTTTGGGGGAAGGCGTTGCTACATTTGATTGGTAAATCAGAATAAAATTTGAAAACCTCTGTTTTAAAAGTTCTCTAGAAAAGAGATTGTTCATTTTGCTTTTTTCCTTATTCACCAATTCCAGTGTTTACTTCTCCACTCCACAAATTCTTCCTCAGGTGTCTTCTCAAACTGGCATCTCTCTAGTTTCAAAGTATTGAGTCCATTTCCTTTAGCTGTAGTTCCATGGGAGATACAGACAATCAGGTTAAGTTTCTGAGTAATAACCTATTCTACCAACTCTCTCCCTCCTTCTCCCCTAGAGAAAACAAACTAGAAAGTTCTGAGAGGCTCTCTGTTGCTGGAATCTATCCTAGTCCTTCCTGGAATCAATCACTGCCTTTCCTTCAAGTATATCCCCAGGAGACAGTGGCAAAGTGATCCCTTATCCTCTCTCTGTCCCCAAGGCCCTTCCTAGCCAGGTCCTTCAGGAACAGATGGAGCTTGGTGGTGAGGAGGAGCACTAGGCCAGGAGCTAGGGAGGGGCAGACAGGAGGGACAGGAAATGGGGAGTCTCACCTGTGCTAGGGTCCTGGAGGCTCAGCCTTCCAGAAGCTTCAGTCTTGGGAAGATCTGGTTCTTAGAAACCAAACAGGACACTCGCTGCAGGACAGACAGCTCCTTAGCCTGCTGCCCCTATAGAGGCAGCAGAGTAGCAGACAGGCCTCTGCCTATCCCAGGCCCTCTGGAACCTACTCCTTTTGATGCCATCTCTTCCCTTATGATCAGAGGGCTGGGTGTGTCCCTGAGGCTTTGGGCAGATGTTTATCTTCCCTATTTCAGGAGCCCAGGCTCAGAATTGTTACCTATACATCAAAGTGCCATGCAGTCTTAGCTACAGTTCCGGGGTTGGTCTTGCTCCCCCGGTGCCAGGAGTGGCTCTGTAGGCTGAGCCTTCTTGCCATAGATCAGGTCCATGTGGACAACTCCCCAATCCCCCACCCCCTCAGATGTCCTGAAAGATGACTTTGAGCCATTCCAGGCCAAAAAAGGAGCTTCTGTCCCGCTGTAGTTCCTTCCAGCATCTCACAGACCTCAGCCCCAGGAAGTTGGATCCGATGTTAAATTAAATCTTTCTTGTCATGCTCCAAGTAACAGCTCAAATCTGGCTGGTTGTTATTCCAGCGACCACTGTGATCTTCACCAAGTGAGCTTGCCAAAACTGCGGCTCCCTAATTTTCTCTTTTTTGGTCATGCCTTTTCTTTTCTTTTCTCCTCTCTCCCTCCTCCCCATATTTTTCTCACTGTCCCTTTCAGTCATTCCCCCAACCCCCACTTCAGAATGGCTTCCTCTTGGGGTTCAGTGGATATTTTATCTTAGGTAACACATCCCTGACATTTGGCATTTCAAGCCAGAGGTGGAGACTCTGATTTGCAACCATCTTCTCCGTCCTGCACTGCTGACCAGCCAGACAGGTTGCCCTGCCCAGGGAATGGATAGGTGGTTACCTCTCCTTTGTCTGGTCACGTTCCTTCCAGAGCAACCTTTGCTTTCCATTCAGATTACACATTTCTTTTAATATTTGATGAGGCTGAACTGCCTTATACTGATTCTCCTCAGCTCCAGGGAAAAGAAATGGAGTTCTCACAAAGGAGTTTATCGCCTTAAGTCCTTGTTGCCCCTGTGACTGGCCACTTCCTGCTTTGCTGCACTCCCCTCCATGCTGCTCACCTCTCCTTCTCCCACACACCTCCAAAATGACTTCCTGGGGTGCATTTGCAATTGCGAATCAATAATGGATTGATCTTGGTCCTAGAGAGAAAATTAGCAGGATTGGCCTGGGCCATCCCTGCCTGGCTCATCAGAGCAGCCGGCTGCTTCCCCAGCAGCCCTAAGAATGGCAGGCTATAGTGGGTACTTTCCAGCAATTCCCCCTCCTGGGGAGGCCCCTCAACCTTCACCCCCTGCATATACGGCTCCAAGAGTTTTTTTGGGAGCTCCTATATTTTGGGAGAAAAGGAGAAGAGTAGAAGAAAAGGCATTGCTTGAATATGTACTGCATGTTAGGTACCGAGTTATTACATCCTTCATGCAGGATCTCGTTTTATCCTCTCAAAGCTCCAAGAAGTACCTATTGTTATCTTCATTGTAATGAAGCTTAGATAGGTTAAGCAATTTGCCCCAAATCACACAGCAGAACCTGGATGCAAGCCCCAGTCTCTAGACTCTATAACCCATTTGTCCCTCACTTTAAAGTCTTTTCCCTGATCCATCTCTGGAACCCATGGATTCAAGGGTATCTCTAAGGGTACAGTACACAGCGGGCAAGTCAGTTGACAATGGAACTCGAGGCGGGATGTCCACACAGCGAAGGCCTGGGTCAGAGATGCTCACGTGTGCATGCTGGCCCGCCAGGCCGCCTTGCGCCTGCCCAGTCTTTGTCTCCATCTTGCCTCTTTGTGACTTTTTTACCTTTTCAAGGAGCATTTGTTATTCATCTTAGACAGATCATATGGGATGTAAAATATAAGCTAGGAAGAAAGATTCTTTATGACATACCCCAGGTCAACTTCACTCTTTAGAGTCTTGTCTCATAATTTACTAGACTCTCCCCAAGTCTACATTTTTCATTCTCTGCTGGAAATATTGATTGACCTCTCCCTGTAGTTGAAGGGCTAATCCCAGTTGAACTGAGAAATTTTCTCCCTCATTTCTGCTAAATCTGTACCCTCCCTTTATCCAGTCTCAGAGGAGGTTCAGTCTCTGGCTGACCTCTCCCAGAAGTTTAAAACAATAAGGTAGCAGACTCCTAAAGAGATCACCTCAATATTATCCCAGATTCTGGGCCAGCCCAGGCCAATAAAATCATTTTTAAATAACCCATTCACGGAGCCAACCAACTCACCATCTGGAAGTTCTTCCTGCTGTCTACCCTCAATCATACTTGCCTTAACATCAGTCTAACCCCTGCTTGCTGTAATTTGGCCCTCCTATAGGGCACTGGTCCTAAGGGAAGGTAAGGGTTAAGGTTTCAGCCCCATCTCCAATAGGGGTACCAAGTAGCCTTCAGCTCCCCTGGCTCTGTGTATTAGGGTAGAGGGAGACAGAATAAAATCAAGGTAGACACAACTTACTGTGTTTTAACTTTCTTATTACCTACCCAGCAACCTAAGCTGCCAATAAAGCAGCCATCGGAGCCTGTTAATATCTCTTCCCAGGAGAAGAGAGGCAGAAGGCAGGGTCAGTGCCTCCTGGAAATGTTAGTAATAGACACAGAGGGAAGTTGGCACTGTCCTAATGAAGCCAACGCAAGTATTTATTTACCTGGCTCCATCTGGAGGCTCTCTAGATGATTTCCCCAGCCTGTGATGGATGCTTCCTTCTCTATATGCATGTTTAAGGAGGAACCCACCCCAGGCTTTCCCCCAGGAAGTTTGCTGGGAGCTGCTTTATATACTTGCTGGCTATGCTGGGCTGATGGCCTCCTCTCTTAGTTCCCATGGAAGTGTTTTTCTCTTTCTGCCATCTGTGCTCTGATTTATTAACTACAAATAAAATATCGTAAGGATTATGCCTTCAAGAGCCATTTGTCTAAGCTGCTCAGCAGCTGGCAGTTCCTCTGAGAATAAAGGCCTATTCTTTTATCTTCTCAGGGCCACATAACCCAGTTCTAAGGTCCACAATACATTTACGTATATAGGTCTCCATCTGAAGGATTTCCCATCCTGGGTCTTCCTATCTTAAGTGTTGTCAGGGATGTCATCTTGTCTTCTCCTGTGGAGTGGGTGCCCTGAGTTCTGCAAGCTCCATCTCCCACTGGTGTGTGGTAAAGGTCTTACATAGAAGAATTCGTCCTCCACAGCCTTGTCTCAGTCATGGCTCGTTCCTTCTTTCTTTCTTTTTTTCTTTCTTTCTTCTCTTCTCTTCCTTTCCTTTCCCTTCCCTTATTTTCCCTTCCCTTCCCTCCTTCTTTCTCTCTCTCTCTCTCTCTCTCTCTCTCTCTCTCTCTCTCTCTCTCTCTCTCTCTCTCCTTTCTTCCCTTCTCTTCCTTTCCTTTCCCTTCTTTTCCCTTCCCTCCTTCTTTTTTTCTTTCTTGCTTGCTTTCTCTCTCTCTCTCTCTCTCTCTCTCTCTCTCTCTCTCTCTCTCTCTCTCTCTCTCTCTCTCTCTTTCTTTCTTCCCTTCTCTTCCTGTCCCTTCCCTTCCCTTCCCTCCTTTTTTCTTGCTTTCTTGCTTGCTTTCTTTCTCACTCATTCTGGATCCTCCCTGCTGCTCATTTCTGCTCTTCCTCTCAGGTCCCTCATTTCAAAGTAGCCCCGGAGGAGTTTATCAAGCTCCAGTTCCAGAGATTCACAACCCTGAACCTCCACCCCAGCAACACCGACATCAGCGTGGCTGTCGCTGGGATCCTGAACTTCTTCAACTGCACCACTGCCTGCCTCATTTGTGCCAAAGCAGAATGTAAGTTTCCCCAGGCTGGCTGTACCCCAGACAGTCTGGCTTGTTGATTTCAACCTGATTGATTTGCTCCTGGCTGGAGATATGCGAGGAAGGGGAGGGCTCCCTGAGAGCATGGGGCTGATAACCAGAGGGTTCTGGCATCCCATGTGTGCTTGGCTGTTTATCCTGTGTGTGTGTGTGTGTGTGTGTGTGTGTGAGAGAGAGAGAGAGAGAGAGAGAGAGAGAGAGAGAGAGAGAGAGAGAGAGAGAGAGAGAGAGAGAGAGAGAAGCCCAGGAGCACCTTTTGGAAGAATGCCCTTGGCAGAACAGGGAGAACTGGGTTGCAGGGAGACTGGCTAATATCCAAACCTTTTTGCATCTGCAAACTCAATTCCCACATTTTCAGCCTCATTGTTAAGGAGTTACAAAAAAGAGGGGTGGGGGAATATAAAATTGGATGCATTTGTATTTGATGGGTTGAAGAGCTTCTTCCCCTGCAGAGTGACTTTTGCTGATGGAGCAAGGTCCAAGGTCAGTTCCTGATAAAGCATTTTTTTGCAAATGCAGGTTTTAGAAATGTGTTTTTCTGACTCCCCGACATAAATCTGTGACATAAATTTAGTACTATGAGATCCAGCTAATTTAAGCCAGCACTTTCATCAGTGTGCTCCTGGTGGCAGCTGCACGTCCACATTGCTCAGGCAGGTGCTGGCCCCTGGCTGTCACTGGGTTCCAGTGCACAAACCCCAGGCATCTGTGTCCTGCGCTCTTCAGCTGTTCAGGTCCTACCCTGCGAGTCTGAGTGGGCTGCCCTGGCAGAGCTATGCCATTTCTTCAGGGCTTCTTTCCACGGTTGCTCAGGAGTGCTCTGCATGCTCAGGTCCTTCCTCCACCCTGGAAGCCTGATGGCATCCGTAAACAAACGCCCTTTTCCTGCACCTTCTTTGCCATGCCTTTGCACCTGATGGCCTCCACACGTGCATCCAGTACTCAACATAGGTGGGTGATTACCTCTGTGCTACAAGAGAAACAAAAGTAACTGAGTCCAAGCTATGTGTGCTTTCTATATCACTTAGTTAAATTACAACCCGGTGGGTTTGGAGGTGTTGGAATTACCCCACTTTAAAATTAAATAACATTTAAAATCCAGTTCCTCAGTCTCACCAAGCATATTTCAAATATTCAGTGACCACTTGTGGATATAGAACATTTCCATCAACACAGAAAGTTGTATTGGACAGCACTACCTTAGATGATAATTCTTTTGTGAATGAAGAGTTTTGTTGCCAAAAAGAAAGAGAGAGAGAGATAGCACTTTGTTCTATTTCCCCCGTGGAGATTCCCAGCACACATTAACGTGGAAACTCGGAATTGCCCTCTGATCAAAACTATCATTTTACCTCGTCATCTTCCAAATACGTTTAACCAATAAGCCCCAAAGGATGCTGAGCTGAAAGCCCATAGGATGCTGATATTTGATGGAATGTGGCTGGGAAACATTGCATTCTGTTGGTGGCCCTAGTCACGTGGGATCCTCATCATGTGGGTGCCATTGAATAGTGTAACAGAATCAAACATTCTCCCCTGGACATTTCTGCCACAAGCCCACTCAGGCAGGACTCAATTGCTGCACCCCAGGCACGCAGTGGGAATGTTGAAGGACAAAGGACAGGCTGTAAATAGCTCCAGAAAAAGATTCTCCTGCAGTCTTCCTCAGTGCTGGGTACAATATCTCACCAACCGGACAGGAAATTCTTTTTTTTTTAAGATTTTATTGGGGAAGGGGAACGGGACTTTTTCCAAGTCAAGTTGTTGTCCTTTCATTCTTAGTTGTGAAGGGCGCAGCTCAGCTCCAGGTCCAGTTGCTGTTGTTAGCTGCAGGGGGCACAGACCACCATCCCTTGCCCGGCAACCTTGTGGTTGAGAGCCCACGCTCCAACCAGCTGAGCCATCTGGACACCCCAGAGCTGAGCGGCAGCTCATTGACTTCATTCTAATTGCGGAGGGCGCAGCTCGCTGGCCCATGTGGGAATCGAACCAGTAGCCCCATTGCCCAGAGCTCGCGCTCTAACCAACTGAGCCACTCTGGACAGGAAATTCTTGTGGCTAGCCACAGTCTCTCTTGCTATTAGTGCGTCCTGTTTCCTCTGCTGCAACTCGTCCTGGGCTTGGGAAACAAGTTGTTCAGGTGTTTGTTAAGCATCTGCTGTGCTCTAGGTCCTATGCTAGACTCTGTGGCCTCCTAGCCCGGGACTCTTTCCAGTAGAATTATGATATTCCTTGACATTCAAAGTTTCTTACAGATTGCAAAGCACTTTCACTTATGTTTTGTCATTTTACCCTCTTCCCAAGTCATTCTAGAGCCAAGAAAACAGTCCTTGAGCTATTACTTCCCGAAGGTCACACAGCTGGTATATGGCAAAGTCAAGACTAACTTAAGTCCTCCGACTCTGAGTCAGGCCTTCCTCCTCCATGGCTCCTCCCACCCTCCTGGTCTGCACAAAAGGCCTCAGAGCAGTGGCTCAGGGCAGGCTCTGCCTTGCAGGTACAAGGTCCTTTGAAGGGCAGAGCTGGGTGCAGGATGACTGAGCACAGACACAGTCCTGGGGAGGATGAGCCTGCCCAGGTGCCAGAGAGGCCAGCCCACAGCCCAAGTGGGACTTATCAACAACACCGTGCCACCTCAGCTTGGAGAACTCATCCATTGAGGCTGCTGATCAACTCCGGCCCCACCCACCAGGGCCCAGGGAAGAAAGGTGGGGCAGAGCAGGAGAAGTTCAAGGGCAGAAAGGATTAAAATTTAATCAAAGAATAAAGAAATGAGGGACTGAAGGGAAATGCAGCTCAGAGCTTGGGAGGAGACATGCTTCCATCTTATTAATTCAGGGCCAAGAGACACTGCAAGTCAAATTAGAAACAGGAATTTAATTCTATTTTTCAGCCATCAAAATTAGCCATAATTGAGATCATTCCACGGGGAATCATATCATTTACTCTCCTTCCCAAAAGCCGTTTTTTAATAAGGTTTTGGACCAAGTAGAGTTGTATTGTAGATAACATTGTTTTTCTTTAATGGGAAAAAAAATTAGAACATCTGAAAGTGCCTAGTTCTAATGAGGCTGGGGGAGGAGATGTGGGGAGGACCCCAGGCATGGCCGTCCTGGTTATCCGCATGGAGCCTGGGGCAGTTTGTTGTTTGGGTCTTCCAAGGAGAGTTTGGAGTTACCTTTTGAAACTCAGGGTGGACCTGAGTTTCACCAGAGCCTTCAGTTCCATGTGGTCACAAGTGTAATATGCTGTATATGTTCCTGGTACTTTGTACATAGCTCAAATCATCTTTTTTTCATTTCTTTTTTTTTCTTTTTTTTTTTTTTGCTTGCTTTGGTGTTGCTAAATATTTTAATGTCCTTTTTATGGCTATGTGTCCTGTACCCCTACACCTTCTGCTAGTTATTTACTTCCTATGTGATCTTGGGGAAGTGACTGAGGCATTCTCTAAGAGCATCTTGCTGTCTCATCTAAAACATGGGGACAATTTTCCAAATGGGACAATTTTACCTCCCTCCCAGGATGGCTGAGGGAATTAAATAGGACAGCATAGAGTATAACACAGTGTCCACACCTAGGGAACATATGTGGTACATGAGAGATTTCCTTTCTTTTCCTTCCTGAATTCCTTTGAACAAGGCCAGGTCCTGACCTAGAGCAGAATGAGAATAGTTTGGCTCTGTCCTTATACCATGCAAGTGTTCCGTAAACTTGGTCCATGTTGTTGGAAAGGAGCAGACTCTGATCTCCTGGGGAGGAAGTGCAGCTGAAGAGAAAGGCAGAAAAGTGCAATAAAAGAGAACCACCTTTGGAGTCAAACCAGGCCGCCCCACCACTCATGAGTTGTATGATATTAAGCAGATCACTTGACATCTCTGAGCCTTAGTTCCTTCCTGTGTGAAATGGGGATAATAATGCCTCTCAGGGTGATTGGGTAGAAGGTATCTGGGCCCAGAACATAATACAAGTTTAATTACTGTTACTTTATCATGCAGCTGTGGTTGTGGCAGTACGGGGTGAAGGATGAGGTATGGGGAATAATACCCAGGGCCCCTTGTGAAAGTAACTGGGCCTTCCCCATGCCCCTCCTAGGAGGCACTGTGGGAGGCTTTTTGCTCACAGCAATACAAAATTAACCATTTATTGAGCATTTATTATGTGCCAAACACTCTACTGAGGATATTAAATTACCTCATTTAAACCTCAGGATAACTATTTAAGATGGCTTCTATAAACATTCTTATTATATGCATGAAGACAAGAGAGATTAAGTCCATTTTCAAGGTTGCATGGTTCTTGTTACCACCTCTCCCTACCTCTCTGAGTGCTGTGGAAGAGACACAAGTGAGGGACCATCTTTCTTATTTTATTGAAGGACCGAGGCCTTCCCATGCCTACTCGAGTAGTGAATCAGAGCCCCGAACTTGGAATCAGAAAACCTGGATTTGGATCTTGGCCTGTCCCAGGATCTCTAGCTCTATGATCTCAGTTACTGCATTTCTCCCACCTCAGTGATTCAGTGATTTGACCTCTACCTACATATGATTATATATTAAATATATATATAAATGTACTGTGGTTATAATAATGGTAATACCTGCCTCCAGGGCACTTGTGGGTGTTAAATCCACTGTATATGAAGGAGCTTAGGACACACAGAAGGCAGTTCTCAGGGTAGGGACACTGCTGGGCCCCAGCCTGGAAACACACCCAGAAATTAGGAGGTTGACGGGAGTACAAAAGCTACATTCTTCCCATGCCCATCCTCGCCATCAGGGAAGGGGACAGCCTCAATGGCCAAGCAAGGCACAGTTGTCCTCCTGTGAGCCAGAAGCCTGACCCTGCGCCCCCACCCCCTCTCTGTCTCCTCTTCTGGCCCCCATGGTGTGGCCCTCCCTGCCTGTTTTGGGGCCAAGTCTAGGTGTGGGATGGGACAAAACTGAGAAGCAAGTGAAATATGTTGTTCAAGCATTTGAGCTTATGCTGTTCTGCAACGCTTTGGACCCTCATCCCTCTCTGTCAGTTACCATCTGCTCCATGGAACAGGTCTGCAAACCATACACTCTGAGGCATGCGTGCCTGGCAGGTGGAAGTGGGATGGAGACTTTCCTGATTTGGGGCACTGTGCACAACAGTGAACTCGTGTTATCTCACTAAACCCTTACCACCGTCCTCTGAGGTCAGTATTATGTCAGCTGCCTCCCAAAAGATGTAAAAGTGCTGCCTTCCTGGGAATATAGCTTTTTGCAGAACCAAACCCTGTAGCCAAGGGAATCAACCAGCGGAGAGCAAGGGCTGCCTGTTGAAATGGGTATTTATTCTAATTTTTTTATCCAAGGGTCCTCCGTGTCCCCTGAAGACTCTGCACTTAGGTATTTGCGCCCTTGTCCTATGGCCCTGTCCAACACAGGCTGTGCCTTTCACAGCCTCGCCATCCTCCTGCAGCTTGGCCCACTGCCTTCCACTTCCAAAAGCCAGCCTTTCTCCTTCCCAGAAGAGCTGGCCTGCTGAGTCTTTCATTGATCCATCCCATTCCATCCCAAGCGAGACTAATAGGTCCCCCAGTTCTCTCGCAGCCTTTGACTTGGCAGACAGACCCACTGCTGGGCTGGGGGTTTTGTAGGAGAGAAGGGTTGTGCTAGAGGTGGAGGGGAAAACTGGAAGATAGCAGCTTTTAACCTCTCTGATGGCAGCTGTCTTTCGTAAATCCATTAGTTCTATTAAACAGATAGAGATAAGGATAATTACAATTGGAAAATGTCAAACTGCACTGAAAAATTCCTAACACTTTTTTTATTTTATTAAAATTTATTGGGGGGACAATGGTCAACAAAACTACATAGGTTTCGAGATGACATCATAGGAATGGCAGCAGCGGGGCACACTTTCTGAGTTCTCCTCCGGATTTTATTACAAATGGGACCTGTAACCCATCAAAGAACTATTTGCTCATCACACAGAACAACTAAGAGACTCGTGGAAAAATTACTTGAAGGTGCGCTAATTGGGCGAGCAGGGGAAGGAAGGAAGGGAGCGGAGTGAAAACGCG
Organism: Rhinolophus ferrumequinum; assembly: GCF_004115265.2. Taxonomy (NCBI): domain Eukaryota; kingdom Metazoa; phylum Chordata; class Mammalia; order Chiroptera; family Rhinolophidae; genus Rhinolophus; species Rhinolophus ferrumequinum. The sequence goes on along the minus strand of NC_046308.1, from coordinate 39,781,947 downwards.
GGGCCCCGCGGCGGAGTCTGGCCGGCAGCGGTGGCGGCGAAAACCGCGGTGGCACCCACAGTTCCGGGCACGCACGGGATCCCAGGGCGGAACGGAGAGCACAGAGACCAGGAGGTGGGCTCTTTCCCTGCATCCCACAGCTGATTTCTCCCACTAGGAGGGCGGTTAGTGGGCCCTAGGGTGGACAAAGAACACAGACTCCATACCTGGGCCCCTCCCCCCCGCTCTTCCAATCCTACCCCGCCCTTCCAGAGACTTAAACTGGCCCCTGAACTGAGGAGTAGTGGCAGATTACAGAGGAGCCATAGTAGTGCTCAGGCTCTGGGAAGCCTGACGGGCAGCTCTGACCCAGGGAAGAGGCTGGGAAGAGTGTGATTTTGGCTGGGCTAGGAGAGAAGAGACTCCTCCACCCCCAGCCACCACCTTTTCTGGCCTGCGGGAAGAGGGTGACGCGCGGCTGGGCTGGGAGAGAGAAGACCCCTCCATCCCCAACCCCCACCCTTTCTGGCCTGCCTAGGGTGGGGCAAGTGCAACTGCAGAGACACTCCCAGGGATCAGCAGTAAGCAGCAGACGCAGCTCTGGGCTTTCAACAGCTCAGAAATCTTCCGCCCGCACACCCCCATACACACACACACACTGAAGAAGTGCCCTAAGACTCAGGAATACTGGACATGGGGCTGGTGGTGCTACTCTCAGTGTGCATATGTGCAGGCAAAGGCAGAAACTGCACTGACTTTGTAAAAACTATCATCCAGAACCCTCAGGCCCACGCATTTAAATCTATAGTCCCAAAGTCACTCTGGGAACCAGGTGACCGGCTCTGCCTGTGTAATAAGCAGGGGGCTCTTTGGTACAGCAGAGGACAACCTGGACATTACTTGGTGGGCTTAAGCCAAGACTGGCGCTGCTTTATGTTTTGCTTTGTTTTGTTTTGTTGTGTTTTGTCTTTGTATCTTTGATATCTTTGCCTGTGTCGAGTGGGGGTTACCGGGTGTTTTTACATGTGAATATATTTGATTTTTTTCTTTGTTGTTGTTGTTGTGCTTGGTGATTTGCTTTGTTCTGAAACTGCCCTACCAGGGCCCAGCTTAAGAGGCACAAGATTCAACATATACAGAGGCCAACTCCAGACCAAACCAGAGTACTACTGGGTTTGACCTACAAGTCACACACCCAGAGGGAATTCTCTGCAGGCACTAGAGCCCATAGAGGCCAAACCACATTTAAGTGATCAACCCTCACGCAGCAGAACGCCCTGCGGGGGGCAGAGCCAACGATCAGCCTAGGAGTTAACCCCACCTACTCACAAGCAAAAAGCAATTACAGATCTTCTTGAACAGGACAATATACACAACACAAGAGTCACCTTTGGAGCACACGCAGAGGAGAAGAACGAAGTAGTGCAAGACAAATATAAAGGACACATACTACATAAGATAACCTAGCAAGAAATAAGAACTCTAGGGGCTCTACCTAACTCATCAAAACAAACACAGAGAGTCAGGCAGATTGGGGAAACAAAGATACACATCCCAAATAAAAGAACAGAAGAAACCTCCACAACTGCACCCAAATAAAGCAGAGGTAACCAACCTTTCAGAGACAGAGTTCAGAACACTGGTGATAAGAATGTTGAAGGAGCTTAGAGAAGACATAAAGAAGGATGTAGAAATCATAACGAACAACCAGTTAGAACTAAAGAACACAATTACCGAAATTAAGAACTCACTTGAAGGAATTACCAGCAGGTTAGATGAAGCAGAGGATCGAATCAGCGACTTAGAAGACAAGGTAGCAGAGATCACCCAAACGGAACAACAGAAAGAAAAAAGAATAAAAAACAATGAGGATGGCTTAAGAGACCTCTGGGATAACATCAAGCGCAACAACATGCGCATCATAGGAATACCAGAAGGTGAAGAGAGGAAGCAAGGGATTGAGAACATATTTGAAGTAATAATGTCCGAAAACTTCCCCAACCTGATGAAGGAAACCAACATACAAGCCCAGGAAGTGCAGAGAGTTCCAACCAGGATAAACACAAACAGGTCCACACCAAGACACATTATAGTTAAGATGGCAAAGCTTAAGGACAAAGAGCGAATCCTAAAAGCAGCAAGAGAAAGACAGAAGGTTACATACAAGGAAACTCCCATAAGACTATCAAATGACTTTTCTACAGAAACATTGAAGGCCAGGAGGGAGTGGCAGGAGATACTCAAAGTGATGGAAAACAAAGGCCTACAACCTATATTGCTTTATCCACCAAGGCTATCATTTAAAGTTGATGGAGAGATAAAGAGCTTTCAAGAAAAAAATAAGCTAAAGGAATTTATTACAACCAAGCCAGCATTGCAAGAAATACTAAAAGGACTTCTGTAAATAGAAGAAAGATCAAAACAACCTAACTACAAATTTAAAAATGGCCATAACTATGTACCTATCAATAATCACTTTAAACGTAAACGGATCAAATGCTCCAATCAAGAGACATAGGGTGGCTGACTGGATAAGAAAGCAAGACGCTTGTATATGCTGTATACAAGAGACTCACCTCAGAACAAAAGACACCCACAGGCTGAAAGTGAAGGGTTGGAGTAAGATATTTCATGCAAATGGAAACGAGAAAAAAGCTGGAGTTGCAATACTTATATCTGACAAAATAGACTTTAAAATGAAGAACATATTAAAAGATAAAGATGGGCACTATATAATAATAAAGGGATCGATCCGACAAGAGGACATAACCCTAGTAAACATCTATGCATCCAACATAGGAGCACCTGAATATATAAAACAGGTACTGACTGACATAAAGACAGAGATCAACAGTAACACTATCATAGTAGGGGACTTCAACACACCTCTGACCACAAGGGACAGGTCTTCCAGACAGAAAATCAATATGGAAACAACAGCCTTAAATGATACATTGGACCACTTGGATTTAATCGATATTTTCAGAACATTTCACCCCAATGCTGCAAAATACACGTTTTTCTCAAGCTCACATGGAACATTTTCCAAGATAGACCATATGTTAGGCCACAAAACAAGTCTTGATAAATTTAAGAAAATTGAAATCATACCAATTGTCTTCTCTGATCACAATGCTATGAAATTAGAAATGAACTACAGGAAAAAAACTGGAAGACACAGCAATTCCTGGAGGCTGAATAACTTATTACTAAATAATGAATGGGTCAAGCAGGAGATCAAGGAAGAAATCAAAAGATATCTCCAGACAAACGAAAATGAAAACACGACAAACCAAAATCTATGGGATGCCGTGAAAGCAGTCCTAAGAGGGAAATTCATAGCTTTGCAGGCCTACCTAAAGAAACAAGAAACATCACTAATCAACAGTTTATCTTCACACTTAAGGGATCTGGAAAAAGAACAGCAAAATAAGCCCAAAGGGAGCACAAGGAAGGAGATAATAAAGATCAGAGCAGAAATGAATGAAATAGAAACCAGAAAGACAATACAAAAGATCAATGAATCCAAGAGTTGGTTCTTAGAGAAGATAAATAAAATTGACAAACCTTTAGCCAGACTCATTTAAAAAAAAAGAGACAGAGGACCCAAATTAATAAAATCAGAAATGAAAGAGGAGAAGTGACAATGGACACCGCAGAAATACAAAAAATTTTAAGAAGTTACTATGAGCAACTATATGCCAACAAATTTGACAATCTGGAAGAAATGGACAATTTTCTAGAGGCGTACAACCTTCCAAGCCTAACTCAAGAAGAAACAGAAAACCTGAATAGACTGATTACCACCACGGAAATTGAATCAGTAATCAACAATCTCCCAACAAACAAAAGCCCTGGACCAGATTGCTTTAAAGGTGAATTTTACAAAACGTTCAAAAAAGAATTATCACCTATTCTCCTCAAGCTCTTCCAAAAAATCCAGAAGGAGGGAAGACTCCCAAACACTTTTTACGAAGCCACTATCACCCTGATCCCAAAATCAGACAAAGACACCACAAAGAAAGAAAACTACAGGCCGATACTGCTAATGAACATAGATGCAAAAATCCTCAACAAAATATTAGCGAACAGAATTGAGCAATACATTAAAAAGATCACACACCATGATCAAGTGGGATTCATCCCTGGTATGCAAGGGTTGTTCAACATCCGCAAATCAATTAATGTGATACACCACATTAACAAAATGAAAAATAAAAATCACATGATCATATCAATAGATGCAGAAAAAGCATTTGATAAAATCCAACAGCCATTTATGATAAAAACCCTTAAGAAAGTGGGAATAGAGGGATCATATCTCAACATAATAAAGGCCATATATGACAAACCCACAGCTAACATCATACTCAATGGGGAAAAGCTAAAACCATTCCTCCTAAGATCAGGAACAAGGCAAGGTTGCCCACTATCTCCGCTTCTATTCAACATAGTGCTGGAAGTTCTCGCCACAGCAATCAGACAAGAAAAAGAAATAAAAGGCATCCAAATTGGTAAGGAGGAAGTAAAATTATCATTATATGCAGATGATATGATACTACATGTAGAGAACCCTAAAGACTCCACCTAGAAGCTATTTTAGAGCTGATAGATGAATTTAGTAAAGTAGCAGGATACAAAATTAATATTCAGAAATCAGTTGCATTTGTATATACCAATAATAAAACATCAGAAGGAGAAATTAAAAAAACAATCCCATTTACAATTGCTCCCAAGACTATAAAATACCTGGGAATAAATTTAACCAAAGAAGTAAAAGATCTGTACTCAGAAAATTATAAGACACTGAAGAAAGGAATGAAAGAAGATATAAATAGATGGAAACACATATCATGTTCATGGATAGGAAGAATTAATATAGTTAAAATGTCCATACTGCCTAAGGCAATATACATATTCAACGCAATTCCTATCAAACTACCAACGACGTTTTTCACAGAAATAGAACATATAATCCTAAAATTTATATGGGACCATAAAAGACCCCGAATAGCCAAGGCAATCTTGAGAAATAAGAACAAAGTGGGAGGTATAACAATACCTGACTTCAAATTATACTACAAGGCTACAGTAATCAAAACAGCATGGTACTGGCATAAAAACAGACACATAGATCAATGGAACAGAATAGAGAGTCCAGAAATAAATCCACGCCTATATGGCCATTTAATCTATGACAATGGAAGCAAGAATGTACGATGGGATAAAGACAGTCTATTCAATAAATGGTGCTGGGAAACCTGGACAGACACATGCAAAAAAATGAAGTTGGACCACCTCCTTACACCATATACAAAAATAAATTCAAAATGGCTTAAAGACTTAAATGTAAGGTCTGAAACCATAAAATACCTAGAAGAAAATATAGGAAGAAACTTCACAGACATTACCTGGAGTAAGATTTTTACTGATATATCCCCTCGCACGAGGGATATAAGAGAAAAAATAAACATGTGGAATTATATCAAACTGAAAAGTTTTCCACGGGGTTTGAAAATTAATCTGGGGAACGTAATTTGGTGGTTACCAGAGCGTAAGGGGGTTGGGGGGTGGGGGATGAGGGTGAGGGTGATCAAATGTACGGTGATGGAAGGGGAGCTGACTCTGGGTGGTGAACACACAGTGTGATTTATGGATGATGTGATTCAGAATTGCACAACTGAAATCTATGTAATTCTACTAACAATTGTCCCCCCAATAAATTAAAAAAAAAAAAAAAAACTGAAAAGTTTTTTCACAGCAAAGCAAACCATCAATAAAACAAAAAGGGATCCTACTGAATGGGAAAAGATATTTGCCAATGATATATTTGATAAGGGGTTAATATCACAAATCTATAAAAAGCTCACTCAACTCAACTCCAAAAAAACAAACGACCCAATTAAAAAATGGGCAGAGGACTTGAAGAGACATTTTTCTAAAAAGGACATACCGATGGCAAACGGACATATGAAGAAATGCTCAACCTCACTAACCATCAGAGTAATGCAAATAAAAACCACAATGAGATACCACTCACCCCAGTCAAAATGGCTATCATCAATAAATCAACAAACAACAAGTGCTGGCGCGGATGTGGAGAAAAGGGAACGCTTGTGCACTGTTGGTGGGATTGCAGATTGGTGCAGCCACTATGGAAAACAGTATGGAGGTATCTCAAAAATCTGAAAATGGAACTACCCTATGATCCAGTAATTCCACTCCTAGGTATCTATCTGGAGAAATCCAAAACTCCAATTCAAAAATCTTTATGCACTCCTATGTTTATTGCAGCACTATACACAATAGCTAAGACATGGAAGCAACCGAAATGCCCGTTGGTAGATGACTGGATTAAGAAACTGTGGTACATTTATACAATGGAGTATTATGCAGCCATAAAGAAGAAAGAAATCTTACCATTTGCAACAACATGGATGGACCTAGAGAACATTATGTTAAGTGAAATAAGTCAGACAGAGAAAGATAAGTACCATATGATCTCACTTATATGCGGAATCTAAAGAAAAGAATAAGTGAATGAACTAATCAGAAACAGTTTTGGAGACAAAGAGGAAAAACTGAGGGTTGCTAGATGGGCGGGGGCGTGTGGCTAAGGGGGAAGGTGAGGGGATTAGAAAACAATCAGTAACCACAAGATGGCCACGGGGTTTTGAAAATTAATCTGGGGAACGTAATTTAGTGGTTACCAGAGGGTAAGGGTGGTCGGGGATGAGAGATGAGGGTAAGGGGGATCAAATATATGGTGATGGAAGGAGAACTGACTCTGGGTGGTGAACACACAATGTAATTTATAGATGATGTGACACAGAATTGTACACCTGAAATCTATGTAATTTTACTAACAATCGTCACCCCAATAAATTTAAAAAAATAATAAAATAAAATAAAAATAAAAATAAATAAATAAATAAACTACATAGGTTTCAAGTGTACAATTCTGCATTACATCATCTATCTATTGCATTGTGTGTTCACCACCCAGAGTCAGTTCTCCTTCCATCACCGTATATTTGACCCCCTTTTCTCTCTTCTGTCATCCCACCTCTCCCCTTACCCTCTGGTAACCACTAAACTGTTATCTGTGTCTATGAGTTTTTGTTTCTTTATTTGTTTGTCTTTTTCCTTTGTTGCCTTCCATTTTATATACCACGTATGAGTGAAGTCATATGGTTCTCGACTTTTTCTGTCAGACTTATTTCACTTGGCATAATACTCTCAAGACCCATCCATGTTGTCACAAATGGCAGTATTTCATCTTTTCTTGTGGCTGAATAGTAGTCCTAATATTCTTAATGTTACTACACCACACATTCTCTTCTTCAAATTTCTTCCACTGCTTAGAATAAAAAAAAAAAAAGTATCCTCTTCTGACTGATAGAATTAGAGACTTTATGGGCTGGAAAGACACCAACATTCTTCTAGTTCAACTTTTCATCCACTGTGTACAACAGTCCTCAAGAGGGCCTTCAGTCTTTCCTTGACTACCTCCAGTGATGGGGAACTCATAATGTAGCCCACTGCATCTTTAGACATCTTGAACAGAGGTTCTTCCTTATGTTGAGCTAAATCTGTCTCCCTGTAACTACCATCCACTCATTGTTCCTGGGTATAGTACTTGAGACTGCCAAGAGCAAGTCTGTCTCATGACAGCCCTTCCCACCCTTCCTCAAGCCAGGTACCCCCTTCCTTCAGGTGGCCCTCAAGTGACATGGTATTTGTTCCTCTGCAGGCACTGCTGTTCCCCTGGCCTGTTAGGATATAGGGTCTCTTTCTTACCCCACAGTCTCTAGTTCAGTCCACCAGCAAACAATGTGTACCCTGCTTTGCACTGGGGATGTGGAAAGAAGTTTGAATGGGATCCCTGCCCGACATGGTAAAATAATTAGTGTATATGTGTACGTATTATAACATGTATACAGATGTGGATATGGATATGCTATCACATATTTTACATGGTTTATAACCAAGAGCTGTATTTTGTGGACTGGATAATAAATTTTGTAAGAGTTAGGAGATAGGGTGAAAGATGGTTAGGAAGTGAAAGTGTGGGAGAGAGGAAGGAATGGAAACCAGATTTGTGAAATACCTTGTAGGTGACAGACACTGTGCTGCTCACTTGTCATCCTCTTACTCATTCTGTAAAGTGGTTATTATCCTTATTTTCAGATGAGGACACTGAAGAGCAATGGGTAGAGGGAATTGCCCACATTCACTAACTACCCAGCAGCACAGGAGCCGGGATTCACTGCCACACCTTGCGCTCTGTTTGCTGCTGTAATGTGGTCCAGGCTGGGGAACAGAGTAACTGCTAGGAGATCCTGGGTGGGGGAGCAGACTTCCCCAGACTCATGCCCTTCTCCCTCTCCTGCCCGCACCCTGTCTGAGCACACCGACAGTGTGCTGTACGAGATGGGCGAATGCTGCTACTGCTTTGTTTAAAGGGCAGTAGAGCCCCCTGATGTGCAGCAGGGTGGGCATGCCAGGGATTGGTAAGAGCAAGGTCCCCAGTTTAGGAGGTGTCTGGGGGTGCTCTTTTCTCCCGGAGCTCAATGCACCAGCTGATTTTAAAGAGATGAAGCATTCCTGGCAGCCTTGGCTAGGCATCTCTGTGCTGTGCTGTGTGTAATCCTTCTGTCATCCCCCAGACTTTCCTGTCTCATCCCACTGAATTTCATTGCCCAGAATGAAGGATCCCAGGGGATTTGGCTTCTTTCCAAGCCAGGCTACAAAGAGTCTCCCTGCTACATTCCAGGGCCCATGGGATACCCCTACTGCTACCCCTCCCTTATTCACCCCTCCAGCTGCACTGCTCCCTCCCATAGCGTGCCCAGGCAGATCTTTCCTTGAGCCAAGGTGATGGCTGAGACTACAGGTGCCCCTGCTCTGTACTCTCCTCAGAAAGGTTGGCTGTTTGTTACAGTGTCTTTTGGGTCAGGTGCTCAGACCTTTTTACAAGTGAGATTGCGCTTTTCATATCAACAATGAGGAAGATTTGGCGAGTATTCTTCCTGTTTTACGTATAGGACAAAATGTGGTTGCCCTACAGAAAACCAGCTTTTTTAGGCTATCAAAGAAAATAGGGACATGACTTGAACTTCTCTGTAGACTTAGGTGCAAGTTCCTGGACTCTAAGCTCCTGAAGGCCAGAGTCTGCATCTGATCCATCTTCTTACTTCTTGTTGTCCCAGTTTCTGGCATTTAAGATGCACATGGTAAGTATTGGTTGAACAGACTTGTCCTCTCCTCCCTCATTCTTCCTCACTGAGCCATGCCTGCCCTTTGAGTTCTTGTGGGGATGAGTAAATACAAGAGAAGTAACATTGATACTGTATATTCCAGTTCCCCGTATGCTTTCAAATAGGATCCCATTGAGTTCTGGCCTGTTATACTCATTTTACAGATGAAGATGAAGACTCAAAGAGGTTAGATGACTTTTCAAGGTCACACAGCCAGTGAGGGCTGACCTTGAGCTTGAATCCAGATCTTCTGCATCAGGAGCAGAAAGTGTCCCAGCAACATCAGGGCCACCCTTGATGGAAGCTAGTGGAGAGGAGCTGCGAGGAGCAAAGGTGGCAGTGGATCTTTGCAAGCCGGGGTCAAGGCCCTGTTGGGGAGGGAGGGAAAGGCCGACCAGACGGGGTGGCTTGCACAGCTGGGCTGTATCTGGATATCAGGCCCTCTGGAGGCTTCCCTCCCGACCCCCACAGCCTCTGGCTCCCTGGAATGCTTTTTCTCGGGCCCCATGACTGAAGGATAGAAGTTGACACCACCTTCCCAGAGCTCCTGTCCCCATCATGCCAGGCCTTTGGGCTCCACAGTGCTACCTTTCCCTTGTTAAAAACAAAAACAAAAACAAAAAAACCCCTGTGTAGATTGTCCTCGCTAAGTCCAGAGAAAAATGTCCGGCCTCCCTGGGGTCTATCCCTGCTGCCTCCTGTGTGTTTTGTCCTGGTGGTCATGGGAAAAGGGTTGGATGAAGATGAAAAAAACTGGGAATCCTGATCCCCGCTGTGTCCCTGTGTGACCAGGCAAAGCTTGTCACCTCTCTCCATCAAGAGGGAGCGATGTGATCCTCCTCACAGCCCCTTCTTTCTCTTACCTGTTGATACTCAAGGGTGAGGAGGGTGAGTAAACTGAGCAGGGAGGAGTCTCTGAGTCATATTGAAGACATTACTGCATTTAATATCCCTTTAGCCAGTAAGGAAACCAGAGCACTGGGACCTTTGACTGGTTGGAAAGCCAACCCTTCCCTCGCCAACCAGTGTGTGGAGCCTGTGTCTGGGAGAGTTACTCATCTCCATGCCTCATGCTCTACTCTGTGCTGTGGGATTATGACACCTCATAGGATTATTGTGAGAAGTTAAATGAGAAGAATGATGTGAAATGTTTAGCCCATTACCTGGAACACAGTAAGGATTTAATAAATGTTACTATTGTCACTGCTTTGGGGAGCAAATGCCTGTAGGTTTCATTTCCAGTGGACTTGAGACTACTCTATCTCCAGGAGACCGCCACCCCCTCCACCCTCTTGCTGGCCTGCCTTTTCAGAGACCAAGCAGAATTAAGACCCTTTTGTCTGAATGATACCATTCTGAAACCCCTCTTCCCACCACTGCCCCAATGCAGCAAATAGCAGGGGGGAAGAGGGGAGAGTCCTTAGCTCACAATCCCAGTTTTCCTTTTTTGTCCTGAACCTGCATTGTTGCCTTCTGGAGTGCAGTTCAAAGCCTGTTCTTTTATACTCATAATAATACCTTGTTTTAATGCAGCTACTAGGCTCTGAGAAGTGCAAAGGGTTTTGCTAGACCTGTTTTCTGGGCTTTGTGATCTTGAGGGAACTGCTTCCCCATCTGAAGGCTGTTATAGGGCAAGATGGAACATTTATGAGGGTTTACCGTGTATGAGACTCAGGCTTATTACTTTAAACTTTTCTTCATTTGATTCTCGCCATAGCTCTGCGAGCTGGCCGCTGTTTTTGTTCTCATGGCTCAGATAAAGAAACTGAGGCCACAAGACCCAGCCATACAAAAAGGTCACACAGTGACTAAGTTAGGGAAAGAAGCCCAGGCCTGGTGGTCTCTGAACCCCGGTCTGAGCACTGGGGAGCCCTGCTCCTGAGGGCTATGGGAAAGAGTGGGGATTCTCTGGTCTGACTCAAAGGAGCTTCATTCTCTACTTTAAAGGAGTATTTCCAGGGGACTCGGTGGGGTGGGAGAGAGGCCATGGGAGCTTAGGAGCGTTCCTTTTATTGAAGATGGGATCATTGAAGCCCCAAGAGGTTAAGAAACGTATTCCGGTAAAGATGTTCCTCCTGAGCACCAGCAGTGGGGCCAGACCCATGACCCTGCCTCTGGCCCCGGTCCTCACTAGTCCTGCTTTTGCTCCAGTGTCTCCAGCAGTGGCACTGTGGACTCTGAGGACCTTCATCCTCTCTTCCCTTCTAGGCCTTTTAAACCTTGAGAAGCTTCTCCGGCAATTCCTTATCTCCAAGGACACACTCTCAGTCCGGATGCTGGATGACACCCAGGACCCCACCCCACTCCTCAAAGAGATCCGGGACGACAAGACAGCCACCATCATCATCCATGCCAACGCCTCCATGTCCCACACCATCCTCCTGAAGGTGGGAGCCGGGCTGGGCGGGTGCGATGGGCATGCAACATTCTTCCCCATCCTCCTTCTTACCTCTAGCTTACACTTTGCTCCCTCCTTGCGTTGGGTGTCCTCCTGGGCCATGGCTGAAGGAGCCCTGGGCTGGACCTCTGAACCCTGACAAAACTGTGGGCTTCACTTTCAACAGACAGCTCCTGAGAGCTGAAAGAAGAAAGCAGGATGATGGTGATCTCACAGAACTATTTAACTCCTGGTGCAGCAGGGGAGCCACCGACACACTGGCCAAACCTAGACCCTACCAGGGGATCTGTGGTGAAGTCCATGGGTTCCTAGGAGGGGCTTAGGTATTTAGGGGACTTGTGACAGAAGCTATTTGTCAAGTAGTGTAGAAGTAGTTCCATATTTGGACAACTGAGGCGGTCACATCTGCGTGTACTGCTGAATTCCGGCCCACGTATAATCCTTATACATGTACCACGGTTCACGAAATGAGCTATGTAATTTCCCAATGTAATCCTGTCAGTGACTACCTGAGGTAGGTATAATATCTTCTCTTGACAGATGAAGAAACTGAAACTCTGGGAGATTAACAGCTCTGTTCAAGGCCCAGCCCTGTGAGGAGCAGAGCTAAGCCTGTACCAGTTGTTTCTGACAGCAAATCGGGTGGTTTCTCCTACTCCCCCTGAATACAGAGGGGCAGAGTGTCAGCCCCTAAATCAGAACATACACTCTTGGAAGCTTGAGCTCTGTGAAGCTTATCTGAGAGAGACAGAGACAGACGCAGATAAATAAATCAGGTTCCTGGGTGTCTATGCTGGACAAACAGCTGGAAACAGCTGAGGAGCCTTGGAGTTACCTTGCAGCAGTCCCAGGGCTGGTGGCTGGCCGAGGCATATAACGCCAGGGGGAGTGGATCCTGCTTCCAAGTTCTTCTATGGGTCACAGCAGCGTCCCAAGCCTCTTCCCCAAACCAAACGCATTGGCCTCTTCTAATGCCGTTTTAATTGCACATTTAAAAGCAACCTGCCAAGGAGCTAGGCTCCTTGTTAACCTCCGCCAAGCTGTGAGGAGCCTGGCAGTCACACTGATGATTGTCTTTTCCTCTCTCTCCTTCCTGTCTCCTAACCTCCCCTCCCCAGGTAGTTTTTGCCTCTGAGTGAATAAGAGATTTGAATGAGTTTTCTGAGTACTGAGAGCTGTCCCTTCAGCCTGTTGCTATAGTAATTTTCCACAGCTCCATATATCCAACTCACATACACACACAGAATTTTTCTTTTTTCTTCCTTTTTCTCTTTCTTATGACTGGGGCTAGGATCAATGAAGTCATCAGGATGGAAAAGCTCCTCTAAGTTTCAAGACAGGAGACATACAGGCTGAGGAGTCCTCAGGAAAGTGGGGAGCAGGGAGTGAGATAGATGTTCCCCCAGGCCCCTTGCAGAGGGCAGGTCAGAATGCACATATCCCGTATCCCCCACACACCCCCATCCCACCTCCCATGGTGGAGCCTGTCTGAACAGCCCCCAGGGGGTAGCCTTTTAGGGGCGGTCCTTCTCCAGGAATATTTCAATATTTCATACTTTCTAGCATATGCAGTTGCTCTCTCTCTCTCTCTCTCTCTCTCTCTCTCTCTCTCTCTCTCTCTCTCTCTCTCTTTTAAATAATATGTCTAGTTTACTGTTGAAATTTTGGAAAGTACAGAAAAGCATATATATATATATATATGTGTGTGTATATATATGTATATATATACACATATGTATATGAAAATAAAAATTATTCATGATTCCATCACCCAGAGATAACCACTATTACATTTTGATTTGTATTCTTTCAGCATTTACAAACACATTGTTTTCTTTTCCAAAATGTAAGCTTTTTTTCACTTAATTATATGCCATACACTTTCCCCATGTCATTACATATTTTTCTACAAATAGTTTAATGACTGTATCATTTCCTATCATATAATGTACCATAATTTATTAAACTATTCCTTTATTGGAGATACATGTCGTTTTTAATCTTTTGCTATAATAAATAAGGCTGGGATGCACATCTTTCTTTGTACATAAATCTTTATGCACATTCCTAAATATTATACTAGTGTAAATGTCTAGAAAAGGAATTACTGAGTAAAAGGTATGCATGTTTCAAGGATTTTGATATGATTGGCCTGATTGCCTTTTACAAAGGCCATAACAATTTATACTCCCAGCAGCAGTGTATTGGTGTCTTACAGCACTCATAGCAATACCAGGTATTTTCATTAAAAGTGCTTTAAATTCTCTTATGGCTTTTGAAGGAAACTGTAAGGATCAACCTGTGATGAGCATGACCAGGGAAGAGCCCTGTGGGGTGATCAGTGGCAGGCATTCCGGAGACCGTTTACTGGCCCAGCCTTTGACACCTTAGAACCAAGCTGACCGATAATGACCAGGGCAACCTCGGGACACCATGTTCCTTTGTTCCCATGTGACTTCCTAGTAGCCCCAGGCAGGCAGGCCCTGCCATAGGCCTGGACTCAGTCCTCATGCTTCCCTGGGGCTCCCTGCTCCTCTTTCACGGGGATTACAACCCGGACTTGAGGGGCCTCAGGAAGAATGGACTCACTGTGGGAAGCAGTGTGAGCAGAGAGCACACGGAGCTTCTGGGATATTCTGTGTGCGTACATGAGCTTGGCCCTGGAGTTTGGCAGCACTCTGCTGTCTCTTGATTTCAGGAGGATTTGCAGAGTAATCTCCTACTTTATTGAGCAGCTGTTCCAGCAATGACCTCTATATTTACCCAGAATTTAGGTCTTAAACACCAAGGATCTCTTGTCTTTTATCTTTAGGACAGAAGATTTCACAAAATGGGTTTTACCATCTGGTGGTGCCCTCTCCCAGCCCCCTGCCCCCAGCCCAACTCTGTAACCAAGGGGTTCCCATCAGCCTAGGCAGTGGTGAGAGGAAATGGCACTTTATATGGACAATGTCAGTGTGGCAGATGGAATGGGGTGGACATCATGCCATACCATCTTCTTGGAAGAGGAGGAGGAACTGCAGCTTTGCTGGAGGAAGAAGAAACCTCCCAGAGGAGGCCTTGAGCTCCACTGTGACCCCCACTTCAGTTCCCACTGGAACGGCGGTGATATAATTACCCCAACCTGTTCTTCAAGGAGTCTGGGAAGGTGCCTGTAAGAATGTTCGCAAAGTTATTGGAATTCCTTGGGAGATAAACACTATGTAAGAGGAAAATGTGATCATCCCTGGTGGTGTTTCTCCCCTACATACCTCACTAGTCATGACAAAAATGGTTTCACAGTGACCCAGGGCTGCAGGATACATTATGAAAATTTAATCCACTGCCAAGAGGGATGAGGGCTCTGGGGAGAGCTGGGCTCATTATTTGCCTGATCTGCTTGTCAGTTTCTATATCACCTGTCACACTCAAAACCAGACACACTGATGGGGAATGTTGGTTAGGAGTATTTATGATAGCTACAGAGATCAGACTAAAGGAAGGCTTTTCTGAAACAGCAGTTCTCAACTGTGGGATGATGACACACTGTGATCAAGGGTGAGGCGTGTCACAAGCAACTTGTTCTTTCCTACTAGTGAAGGACCAAAATTTGCAAATGATTCACTTGTTGCCTACATGACTGCAGATTCAAGAATACTCACGGGTCTCACTTATCTGCATTCTGACAGGGGTAGACTTAATTTGGGAATTCCCTACAACCCACAGACTCATCTGTCTGTGCCTTGGCCCCTAAAAAAGTTGTGTCAGTATTTCCAATACTGTCACAAACTCCAGGGGAGTATAGTCAAAAGCACTGAAATTAGGCTGCCTGGCTTTAATTTCATCTTTTCCATTGATGAGATGTGCAACCGAAGATGTCATCAAAATGGTGGCGTGAGGTGAGCCTCTGTAAAGCTCCCCTGGAATTTACAACTAATCGAACAACAATAACTCCACAAAGGACTCCCTGCACAGCAGACAGGCAAGACAAAGAGGCCCACTACTGAATGCACTGAAAGGTGGGCGAACCGCGCGAGCGGGGGAGGAGGGAAGGGAGAAGTGCAGAGACGGAGCCGCGCGGGCGGGCGCAGGACGCAGACCTGGCTCAGTGCTCCGAGCTGCATCCCGGAGCTACCGCGGCTGCGGGACAGGGAAGAACTCGGACTGCGAGGGCTCCGCTTATGGCCCACAGGGCTGAGGGGGCAGCATATAACACGGGTGAACCCAACACTCACAGCAAAGACCTCGGAGAAAAGACTGAGGGAAGAAGGCTGAAAACGGTGGTTAAGCCCTCACTGCCGAGCAGAGAATGGAAGCCTTAGGCACTGAGACTAGCCGCCCCCTCTCTACCCTCCCAGAGCTTGCCCCTCCCCCACCAGGCCAGTGCTGGAAGCGGAACAGTAGCAGTGTCAGATCAAAAGAACAGAATATTTGCTGTTCTGAGAACTGTGGACCACATACACAGATTCGCAGCCCAACTAGTTCCGGCAGAGGGGAGGGAGCTGTGGCAGCAGGACTCGCTGTGGTGGTGGTCACCGCCATTGCTTTGGGCCACCTCTTACAACTCACCCCGCCCCTGGCCCCATCTATCTGGGTGGATCCCTGCAGGAATAAACAGAACTGCTGAAACTCAGGGGCTCTGAATCTGGTGCAGGAAGAGCTTTGGAACTTCAGAAGCTCTCCGCATACCCACCGGGACACTGCGCCCTGTGACCCAGGTGAACTATTAACAGAGGAGAAGCCCATCTCCCAGGGAATCCCCCCATTGTGTCAGAAACTGGAATACTGCAGAGAAAACATAGCACTACCTACCGTGTGAGAGAAATAAAAGGCTGCAGTTGGAGAGAAAATAAAACATTCTACAAACACGTGCTGGAAAACAAAAGAAAGACCTCTTCCTATCAACCTGTTGCAGAGGCCACTCCTGTAAATGTCTAGGAAGAGAAATAATAAATCAGTAATTGCCATGAATAACCAAGGCAACAGGACAGCTCAGAAAGAAAGTGAAAAGTCTCCAGAAAAGGAACGTAAAGATATGGAAATATGTGACTTAAATGACAGAGAATTCAAGCTTGCAGTTCTGAAAAAACTCAACGAGATGCAAGAAAATACAGAAAGGCAGTTTAACGAACTCAGAAACACAATCAAAGAACAGCATGAGCATTTTACGAAAGAGATTGAAATTTTAAAAAAGAGCCAAATAGAATTTCTGGAGATTAAGAACTCAATAGAAGAAATTAAGAATGAAATAACCAGCTTAGGTAGTAGAGTTTGACTAGATGGAGGAAAGAATCAGTGATATCGAAGATAGAAACCTGGAAATGACACAGATGGAAGAAGAAAGAGACTTGAGACTTAAAAGAAATGAAAGAACTCTACAAGAACTCTCTGACTCCATCACAAAGAGCAATATAAGAAGAAAAATGGGCATACCAGAAGGAGAAGAAAGAGAGAAGGGAACAGAGAATATATTCAAACAAATTGTCGATGAGAACTTCCCAAACTTGTGGACAGAACTGGATCCTCGAATCCAAGAAGCAAATAGAACACCTAATTACCTCAATCCCAACAGGCCTTCTCCAAGGCACATTGTATTGAAGCTGTCTAAAATCAACGACAAAGAAAGACTCCTCAAGGCAGCCAGGGAAAAGAAGACGGTAACCTACAAAGGAGAGCCCATTAGATTATCATCAGATTTTTCAGCAGAAACTCTACAAGCCAGGAGGGAGTGGAACCAAATATTCAACCTATTGAAAGAGAGCAATTATGAGCCAAGAATAATATATCTAGCGAAGATATCCTTTAGATATGAAGGAGGAATAAAGACCTTTCCAGACATACAGAAGGTGAGGGAATTTTCTAATACGCGACCTGCACTACAAGAAATACTACAGGAGGCAATTCGACCACCATCAACAGAGACAATTTGTGGCAACCAAAACATAAAAAGGGGGAGAGTAAAGGCCTGAGCTGGAATATGGGAATGGAGAAAGTAAGCGTGCTGAACAAAATGGAATACTCTAAATGTCAAACTTTCTTTTACATAAACTTAAGGGTAACCACTCAAAAAAAATCCAGAATTGAAATATATACTATAATAAAAGAAGAAACAGAGGGAAACATCATAGAATACCACCACACAGAAATAATGGACAACAACAAAAAGGCAAAGAAACAATGGAGACTCAGCCTTACCAGAAAACTGAAGATAGAATGACAGGAAATCCTCACATATCCATAATCACCCTAAATGTAAATGGACTGAACTCACCAATAAAAAGGCACAAAGTAGCAAATTGGATCAAAAAACTAAACACAACCATATGCTGTCTCCAAGAGACACATCTCAGCTACAAGGACAAGCATAGACTCAAAGTGAAAGGATGGAAATTGACACTCCAAGCAAATGGTACCCAGAGAAAATCAGGTGTAGCCATACTGATATCAGATGAAACAGACTTCAGGGTGAAAAAAATGACAAGAAACAAAGATGGACATTTCATAATGATAAAGGGGACTATACAACAAGACGACATAACAATCATCAATATTTATGTCCCCAATCAGGGAGCGCTGAAATATACCAAGCAACTACTAACAGAACTAAAGGGAGAAATTGACCAAAACACAGTTATACTACGGGACTTAAATACATCATTGACAGCTATGGATAGATCATCCAAACAGAAAATAAATAATGAAATAGTAGCCCATCATCACATTAGATGAAATGGACATAATTGACATATATAGAGCACTTCATCCTACAACATCAGACTCTACATTCTTTTCTAGTGCACATGGAACATTCTCAAGGATAGACCATATATTGGGACATAAAATCAGCCTCAGCAAATTTAAGAAGATTGAAATCATACCCAGCATATTCTCTGGTCACAAGGCTTTGAAATTGGATATCAACTGCAAAATGAAAGCAGGAAAAAACACAAATACATGGAGATTAAACAACATACTTTTAGAGATGTGTAACCTTGGACAACTTACAGTCTTTCTGTGTTTCAGTTTCCTCAGCTGTCAAATGTGGGGTGGAGGAGGGATAATAATGCCTGCCTCGTCAAGTTAATCCAAGTAAAATACTTTCCATGGCTCGGCACGTAAACAGTAAGTGTTAGCCATTGTTATTGTTAGTAGTGGAGATAATTGTTACAGTCTAGGTTATTATTTGCTTCATTTTCTTAAAGTCATTTTGGTTTCCATGATATCTGGTTATTTCTTTGCCAATGTGTTGTGCATGAGAACATCAGCTACTGTGAGTGTCACTGCAGGAGTGAGGAGCAGGGTGGAGGGAGAGAGACCTTATTCTAGAGGCTGGTGTTTCTGTACTCCATCCTCCAAAGTCAAGGGCAAAGTAAGAACCAATCAAGATGTTATACTCTGCCTGGAGCCAAAGGGTAATGGGTTAGACAAATGGCAGACACATGGAGCCCTCACTCCTCATCACTGCTAGTGGGTTTTTGTTTTCCTCTCTAATCTCTTTCTCTTCCCTTTGCAGGCAGCTGAACTAGGGATGGTGTCAGCCTATTACACATATATCTTCACTAATCTGGTAAGACATTTTCACAGCTTACCTCCTTGGCATAGAGAGTATCATTAATTAGGGTCAGTGGGGTGTGACAGAATGAAGCCCAGGAGATAGGGACAGGGAAAATAGAAGCAGAGGCCAGCCAGAGAGGCAGGGCATCTTAGAAAGACAAGACTTCAGGAGCCACTAGGATTCTCATTCCAACAACTCTTAGTCTTGGGAGAACGGGAATTCTAATCCTCCATTCAAATGCCACCAACCACGTAGCACTGCTTCTTCTGATGGAGGAGTCTCCCCTGTAGGTCCAGTTACTGGCCTACAGTCTCTGCATTGCCAGACCCATATGCTAACTCAGAATTAGGACAGCTAGGGTACAAAAGTTACATGTGTTTCATGGTGTTATAACTGGATGCACCTTCAGAGGTCATCTCTGCCAAATCCCCTTATTTTGCAAATGAGAAAAGAGGTCTCTAGAAGTTTCATTGCATCAAATTGGAGCACTATCTTTGCCACCTACAAACTGTGTGTCCTTCAACAAGTATTGAGCCTTGGTTTCCTTGTCTGCAAAACAAGGATTAAAACAGCTACATCGTGGAGTTGCTATAATTTTGAAATGATGTAATTTAATCTATGTGGAAGCATTTTGAAATTGTAAATCAGTAAAAGAATATGAAAGATTGTTACGAAGTATAGACACAGTCAATTAGAAAGTAAAAAGACCTCAGAGAATGATTTTTTAAAAGAATTCTATAACTTTTTTTATTTGGAAATAAAATAGAAGATCCACAGGAAGTCACAAAGACAATACGGAGAGGTACCATGTTTCACCCGGTTTCCTCCAGGCGTTCCATCTTACCTAATTACAGTACAATATCAAAACCAGGATATCAAAATAACAACTGTCTCACAATGTGTAGAACTGTGTAACTCCCACTGCAATCAGGATATAAAACTATTCCATCACCACAAAGATCTCCCTCATACTATTTTATAGTCTCACCTACCACCTCTTTCTCCACCACCCCAACGTCTAGCAACTGCTAATCTGTTTGCTGTTTCTATAATTTCATAACTTTGAGAACGTTATATAAATGAAATTGTACAGTATATAACCTTTGAGGTTAACTATTTTCAGTTTGGGTGTTTCCCATTTCTGGCTATTACAAATAGAGTTATTATAAACATTCAGAAAAGAAGTTTATTTTATCTTATAAATACCGTGTTTCCCCGAAAATAAGACCTAACCGGAAAATAAGCCCTAGCATGATTTTTCAGGATGACATCCCCTGAACATAAGCCCTAATGTGTCTTTTGGACCAAAAATTAATATAAGACCCGGTCTTATTTTCGGGGAAACACAGTACACGAGATATCAAGATCACTTTCGTGGTCCCATCATCCAGACATGCTTTTGATTTAATAGGCACTGGGCCAAGTGTTAGGTAGGGATTGAAATGGGAATAAGAAACTCAGTTTGCCTTGGAAAAATTTGAAATCCCTATTGTAATGCAAAGTGGTAATTCTGTTAGACATGTACACAAATGCTCTAGAGCTTAAAGCAGGGGCCACTTGCTGAACCTGGGACAGGCAGAAATCGCTTCACCGAAGCAGGCCCCACAGAAGGGGACTTTACGATACACCCTGAAAGATGGGGAGGGCTTTTCACATAAATAAAGAAAGCAAAAACATTCTGGGCTAAGGAACAGCTTGTCCACATACTTGGAGATTTGAAAGTATGTGGAATGTCCAGGAAACAGTGAGTCACTTCAAACATATGGACTGCTCCAGGAATGGAAATGTCAGTTAATGATTATTAAGTGGTCTAATTAAATCTGTCTGAAAGTAACCTATTTAGAAGATTTAAAGCAGATATAGCGATGTTAGTGAGCAGAATCTAACCTCACAGATTTGACTCTTAAATTTTAAAATGAAAAAGGTTACCTAAAAGTTAAGACTTTCTTACTCAACATATGGGATAGGACAATCTAGGAGATTGTTCACTGTCCATCCTTGGATTTAGGGACCGGGTCTCCTGAAATGTCTTGCAAGGTTAAGGAGATGCCTGCCCAAAGAGACACATTGGGATTCTGGGATCCTTGTTCTTTTCCAGCCGTAGGTTTCTATAAGCAGCCCTTTCTTGGGGCTGCTGTGGAATTGCTAACCCTGAAGCATCCTACAAGCCTTTGCTCTCAGAATTGAAAGCCCCCTTGAAAAATCCAGGTAGCCTCTTTTCTATTATAGTATAGGATTCCCTTCTCAACAGGCTTGTCAGAGACTCATTTAACCTTCTGTTAGTTCACCACCACTACAAAACTGCCTCATTATTGGAATTCTTAAATTGAAGTTAAGCCACGTATGGAAGCCCACACAGACCGTGCGTGCGCAGCTTAATGAGCGCTGTGCAAGGGAGCACACCTGTGTGAGCAGTGCCCCCGAAGTCCCATTGTGCCTCCTCCCAGTCACCACCCCTCAAAATGTGAAACACAAGGCACTTGTTTGCTTACAAATTTATGTTTTCGTGTCTAACACTGCTGCTATAAATCAGAGCATTAACATGTGAAAGAGAGAAAGGATTAGACTATTCCCAGAGCGATGCAAAAGCATTTGCTTAAAGTAAGGAGGCCTCTGGGGCAGTGGAGGCAAGTTGGCAGAGGAGTAAAGAGACATTAAAGTGCAGTTGTGTTCCACGTGGGCAGCCTGGGAAGCAGAGGGAAAAGGCAGCTCCAGGGGCTGCCTGCCTTGTGCCAGCCTGCCAGGGGTGCTCCCCACGTCAAGTAGCCACCACAGCAGAGGAGGAAGGAGCTGGGCAGCAAGCAGTCACGGGAGTGATTTAGCAAATGGAAGGAGGCCAGTCATTTGGAATATGAATTTGCAGGATGGTAACGGAAATAAGGTGGAGTTGCTTGGCTTGAAGATTTTTAAGAAGATAGCATCAGCCACCCTGTGCACTACCACTCCCTCCTCAGAAACCATGATGATGATTGTGATGATTTATCTAGTAGAAAAAGCACTAGCCTGTGAAGTCAGGAGGCCTGGGTCAAGTCCCCACTCTGCCTTATACTGGCTGTGTGACTCTGGGGGAGTCACATTAACTATCTGAGCACCAGTCTTCTCATCTGTAAAATGGGGATAATACAATCATATGAGATTGTTGTGAGGATAAGTCAGAATGCATTATAAATTGCAAAGTACTATATGTTTGTAAGACATTGTCTTTTTTTATATATAACACTACGATTCTTTGAGTGTTCAAAGAGCTCTTCTCCGTTTGGGTGGGCACAGACTAGATGAACTCTGGGAGACTCAGAGAGTCCTTTGAACCTGGAATTAACAAGATTCACAAAGTTCACAAAGGGAACTCAGAAAAGTAATTCCAGGAATAATGATGGTTGAATAATAGTCAAGATAATAGAAGCAGTGCTATTGCAAAAATTTGTCAGTGAGAGAATATCCTGGAAGCCTCTCATTAGTGCCCTGGCTTTCTGGAAGGGACATACCTCTGTTAAGAGTAAAGAAACTGTTTTGAAGTCCATTCTTCCTATCCAATTGCAGTTGGAGTCTTGGGTCAGAGAGGGACAGGTGTCATACAGAGGTTAATGAGTTATCCCTGCACTTCTCCAGTCCTTTCCCCCAAATACAGATGCCACTGAGACTTTAATTCTTATTCATTCCTTCTCTGAATTCCTCAGGAACCCTGTTGTATGCCATCTCCCTAAATTCTGCCACAGTGATGCAACAGGTACTCAGATTAGCTTTTTGAGAGCCAGCAAGTGAGCCAGAAATGCACAGGCACTAGCATTAGGTACATAGGACTTAGAATTCTAGTTTGACTAACTACCAGCTGTGTGACCCTGTGCAAGTTTCTTAACCTCTCTGAGCCTCAGCGACCTCATCTGTAAATGGACACTAATAATACCTGCCTCAGGAGATAATATCCACACAGCAGCTGCCTCACAACATAAGTGAGGTATTCTTAAATAATATCTCATAATACCTTAACAAGGTATTCTTAAAATAACACCTTCCCTTTACTAAACTCGTATTGCTTCCATGGGCCACAAGGGCTCTTCAATCTGATGGGTCATCCTTTCTTGGAACGTCAACCTGAGGCTGCTATGAATTGAAATGCCCTCAACAGCATGTAGGATGGAACAAGTCCAGGACTCAAAAGATTCTCAGAGATCATCTAATACAACCTCATAATTTTAAGATGAAGAAGCTGAAGCCCCATGAGGAACATGTCTTGCCTGGATAAACGTAATAGAGTGAAGTGGTTAAGAGCTAACTGCCTGAATTGATGATCTGGCTCCACTACCTTGAGCAAGATATCAAAACTTTATGAGCTTCAGCTTGCTCCTCTTTAAAATAGGCATAAAACAGTGCCTTCTGCTTGAGTTGTTGTGAGGTTTAAATAAGAAAACAACGAGAAACATTTATTAAAGAGCCTTGTATGTAGAAGGTATTTGCTAAATATCACCAGTCATTATTACTGCATCACCCAGCTAATTAGTGGCAGGGCTACAGCTGGAAGCCAAAGCTGCTCCACTGCCCGTCCTCTGTATGGTGAGGCCTCCTGCTGGTATACCCCTTTCCCATGCCTTGTAATACCAGCTCTTGGCCCTTTCTCTCTAGATTCCCTAAGGGAAAAACTCTGAGATGCCTACTACCTACCTGGCACAAATGGCAGCCCGCCATCCAGCATGGTAGTGGTGCCGAGAGCACAGAGCTCTAACCCTGCCTGACACGTGGTAATAAAATGGTGGTCACGGCATCCAGCTAGCCATGCCACCTGCAATGCTGGTAGAAACCCTCACAGACCACACAGCCTCCTACTTCTGGAGCTCAATTATTTCCTGCCTTCCATTGACATACCATGACTTTTGACCTTTATCCTTAAATCTCCACACTTCTCCCTGCCAAGGTGGCAGCTCCCTCCTTTGACACAAGGCCCACAAGGCCCGTCTGTGCTCTCTGACATCGATTAGGGTAATTTTATCTTTTCTATTAGGCAGTTATTGTGAGTCTCCCTGGGTTCATTAGTAGCTGGAAGCTCAAATTACACTTCCTGCTGCACCTCTGATCTTCAGATGGCATCTCTGCTGTCTCAGCAGCTGACTGGGCTTTGCCCAAAGGCCCCTAATTCTTCCTGTCCTTTATCCAGATTTCCATCAGTCTTACAGAACAACAGTTTCCCTGGCCAAACCCAGGGGGCTGACTGTAGGACAGAGAGCCTTTCCAGACTAAAGAGCAGAACACGTGCAGCAAATCAACAGCTGCCCCGTGCACGCCCTCCCTGGAAACACCAAACAGGACTGCCAGGCCAGCAGCCCGCCTGGACCAGAACACTCCAGGAGCAGACTCTTTTAGTTGCAAGGGAGTGGTCATCTTTACAACAAACTGCTAATCTCCACGTATAGGATCAGTTACCCTCTAAACAGACATGCCAGAGCTTAGGGTGCTAGTTGCTTTTCCAGCATACGTGAAAGAGATATGTGATGATGATTAGCAATCTAATAACTGGCAGATAGAGCCAGCTGACTTCCTCTTCTCGCTGGGCAGACAGTACATGGCATTTCCCAATTTCCCTTATAGGTAGGTACAGGCATGTGACTGAGTTCTAGCCAATGGAATTGTGAGGAGAAATATTATGTGCCACTTCCAGACCTGGCCCATAAAACCCTCCTGTACCTGATTCTCTATGTTTTTTTCCCATTCCTGGCTTCTCAGAGAACACATTTATAAGCTAGAAGAAGCCTGCGCCACCCAAATTACTTTATAGAAGTATGCCCACTGGCTGCTTTCTCTCTTTTGGGACTTCAGTTGAGTCAGAAATACACTTTCATTGTGTAAAGCCATGAGACGTGGGGGTTTATCTGTTCCAGTAGTTGGCATAGGCTAACAGTGTTATTACAGTGTTATTAATAGCTAATTTTTAATTTTACCAAGATTTTAGAGATGGATATTATTATTCACATTTTACATACGAGGCAACTGATAACTCCCAAGAGAATCAGGGGTAACAACTAGTCAGCGCCTGAACTGGGGATTTTCACCAGGTCTGACGATGAAAAGACTGGATTTTTACAGACTGGCTGCTTTCTCTCATTTTAAAGCTTCTTAATTAGGACTATCAAATTCAGCCATGTGGTCTTGCTTCTTTCAGTTTGCAAATTCCAAATAGAAATAAGAAACACATCTGAACACTTCATACCTATTAAGATGGCTATTATCATAAAAACAGAAAATAAGAAGTATTGGTGAGGAAGTGGAGGAACTCAAACACTAATACCTCGTTGGTGGGAATGAAAAATGGTATAGCTAGAAAACAGTTTGGCCGCTCCTTAAAAATTAAGCACAAAATTACCAAATGATCCAGCAATTCCACTTCCAGGTATATATCCATAAGGACTGAAAGCAGGGACTCGAACAGATATTTGTACACCTATGTTCACTGCAGCACTATTCACAGTCGCCAAAAGCTGGAAGCAACATAAATTGCTGAGTAATACAGTAATAATGATAGTTGATATCTATAGAATACCTCCTACATGCAAGGCTCTATAATAAGTGTTTCCCAGTTATTTTCTCATTTAAACCTCACAACAACGTTAGCACTCTAGCAGAAGGCATTGTTTTATTCCCATTTAGTTTCTGTTTAGCTAATAGATGCTTGGATTCCCAAACTAACTGGGTCCCAGTGCGTCCTGCAGACACAACTGTTCCCATGCCCCAGTCTCTGTCTTGTTTGGGCAGAATGGATATATGCAGCCAATTTTTCTCTCTGGGTTCATGTGATTGTCAAGCAGACAGAACCTATATATATTTTTCCAAATATTTACCAGAGAGATTAGACAAAAGTAATTGAAATTGCTAAAATTATTACAGAGAAGAGAGTGGGGGCAGACAGGGAGAGAAAGAGCTGATGCCATCCTTAACATCCTGCTCTTCGGCTCCTTCCTTAAGCAAGCCAAACCTACTCATCTGTCAGGTCTTACTTAAATGTCACTTTTTCAAGGAAGTCTCCCCTGACACCTCACGAAGTTGAGTCTGATGTTACGCTCTCTCTTAGAGCCCTGTGTTCTGTATGTTGTAGCATTCATCTCAAGTGGGAATTCCTTCTGTATCTGACATCTCCGCCAGTCTATGATTCATAAAGGCAAGTCTGTCTTGTTTGTCCCTGTAACCCAGAGGCCTACTGGCACATGGTAGGTGCTCAGGAAATACATGTTGAGTGAATGAATGGAGCAGTTCATAACGTTACGGAGTTCTTGGACTAGGAGGGCTGGCCAGGTGAGATAGTAGCTCCCCTCCTTGCATCCAGCAGGAATTCAGGTCAGCCCCACTAAGCCCATAAGGACAAAGTTCTGTAGCTCAGCCAGGAGGACCACACAGTAACTACTAAGTCTGGTATACCCTTCCTCCACTCTGAGTTGCACAGATTTAGAACTAAATGTGTGCAGGACCGTGAAGAGTGGTTTAGTTCAGGATCCAGAGTGGTTCAGTCCAGGGTTTTGGGGGGTTCTGATGATAGAGGGCAGTGTCAAAACTGGAAGCCCAGAGTTGGCACTAAGAATGATCATTGAGGTAGGAAGAGGCAGAAGAGTGCAAGGACAGTCTGAATGACTGCACTGAGTGGCACAGTTCTGCAGTGTGCCATCTGGGCTCATTTTCTCCACTGGCCACACTGCTCAGGTTGGTCTTGGTCAAGTGGCCTCTTCACACTAGTAACTGACACTGGACTCACGGACCCAGAACACAAAGGTCTTTGAAACAAAACCTCTCCTTCAGGTTTTTATGGTCATTATGAAATTATCTCGTCCTGTTCACTGTCCCCATGGTTTGGCACATGAGGTTGGGTGAGCCTCTTGACTTTGTTGACACAGAGGTTAGAAACATGGTTTAATGGAAGCAGCCAAGGGCCTCAGATCAAAGAAGACTTGAGTTTGAATCTGGGCCCAGCCATGTATTAGATGTAAATGTGGCACATTATTTAAACTATTGGAGGCTGTTTTCCTTTCTGTAAAATGGGAATAATGATTTTTACAACACAACATTTGTGAAGAACAATGAACTTTTCTAAATTTCAGTGGGCTGCTAGTAAACATTATTTCTCTTCCCTCCCTTCTTTCCCGTTTCCATGTGGAGTATTTCTATCCTTTGACATCAGTTTTCTGATTTACTGACTCCAGCTTTCTAAAATTCTAAAGCTGTTATCAGGAACATTTCAAGATTAGCCTCTCACCTAGTTGGAACTACAGTTCCCAGGGTGCTTGAACCTCTTCCATGTCTTGCATTCATTTACTGAAAGCACCCCCGCCCACCCCCACCCCCACACACACCCCTATATACATCCCTACACACACACACACACACACACACTCACACACACTCATTGTAACTAACAGCTACAATCCATCAGCTGGACAACTTTCTAGTGCTAGAGCAGTTGATTCTAAAGTGTAGTTTATAGTAAAATTATTAAGACTATCCACATATTTCACTTTTATTGAGCCTTTTAGGAGAACCACTCTGCATAATACAGTACCCTTTGGTCAATAAATATGTTTTTATTGCAAATAGGAAAGAGTAATGGAATGAAAGCTCCCCATGTGTCTGTCTGAGCTTCCAAGGTGCCATCCCCACCAAATGCAGACCCTGAGAGGTGGCAGAGCTGGCAGTGACAGATGTCTCCTGGGCATATGTGGGTACAACCCCATCTTAAGGAAAAGCTATTACTCCAAAATTGTGCTCTCTGGCTGCTAAGCCTCCTGTACCTGGTTCTCTGAACTTGACCATTGGTAGAAAGGGTATATTCAGAGGGAGAAATCACAGGGAAAATTGGAAGGAGATTCAGGAGGCCTTAACCAAAGCATTCGTCTTTGCGTTTGTATTAGGGGAAATTGGCTGACAGCTGGAAGCCCCTTGGCCCAAGTATCAGGACTATAAAATGATTAGTGAGACCTGAGTAAGCGACTTGACTCTGGAAAATGTTAAAATCAACTACTTATTCAGCAAACACTTATGAAGTGCCTACTGTGTGCTGGGGAATACAAGCAGCGGTACAATATGGCTTGAAGAGCTCTCAATGGGTAATTAGAGGAGCAGAAGCCCAGAAGCAGGAGCATTTAGTGCTTCTTTGGGAGCTTGGAGAAAGTTTTGCAGATATGGCTTCCTTTGAGTGGTTTGTTGAAGGATGGTTAGAAATGAGAATGAGAGAGTGACATGTGGGCGGATGTATGTCCTGGCCCTGAGAAAGAGCATGGTGCCTCCTGTGGCTGGAGCAAGGGGGTGCGTTGGAGAGAGGGGAAGTCAGAGCCAGTGAAGGAAGGTTATGATCAGATGATACACCGTCTGCCCTACAATGTTGTCAGATATTTTTAACATTGGAGTTTGCACTGGCCGGCCCAATGTCTAGTCTTGACTGTCCCACTAACTGACCATGTGTGACCTTGGACAAGTCCTTCCTCCTCTGGAGATAAACTAGAGGCTCTCCATGCACCTTTGAGCTCAGAAATTCTGTTGATGCTGTGCATTGAATGAATATATAATAAATAACTGGATGAATTCTCCTGGCCAGCCTGTTTTCCACGTGATTTTTCTCTTCATTGTTTTTCAGTGGCCTTGTCTGGGCTGCTTAGCCCTCTAGCTCCCTCTACTCTCCAGGTCTCCTGGGTAGGGCAGCACTCCTGTCTTGTGAGCTCTGGGTCTCTCACTCCCCTGTGTTTAAAAGTACTGTTCTGTGACTCACGTCCAGCCCACCTCCACAGAGCCCAATCTCAAAATCCAAACTGTGGCCAGATGTTAATGGCTGATGACAGCAGTGAATTTTGAGGGATCTTTGAGAGCATCTAACTAAATCTTGTCATTTTACAATTGAGGAAAAGTAACTGAAGAAGGAAAGTAACTTGCCTAAGCTCACACAGTGAGTCAGGAGTGGAGGGAGTCAGGGTCGACTCAGTCACTGGGTAAACATTAATTGAGCACTAACTATGTCAGGGATGCAGCAATGAATCAAATCTGATCTTTGAGGGGGTCAGACTAGCGGGAAAGACAAACGCAAGCAGATTATTGTAAATCAGTGGGTTAAAGTGATGTAGCTATCCACAGGGTATTATGGGACCATCTAAGAAGTTGCCTCCAACCTAGCCTGGCAGGCTCATAGAAAGCTTCCTGGAGGAGGCCACACCCAGTGGCCCTCGAAGAATCAGTAGGAGTTAGCCAAGTGGAGAAGGGAGTAGGTAGGACATTCTAAGTGAAGGATACATATGGTTTGATGCCTTAGACAACATTTACTTTTTAACAAAAGCCAAAACCAAGGAAGTGGGTAGTATGGGAAATTGTGGAGTTAGTATAAAATGTATTTTGGAGTAGAGAGAAACTTTCAGTGCCTTCACATTACCCCAGGCAGCCAACAGCCAACTTCCCTGTCCTCTGCAAAGCAGGTGAAGAGGGCAGGTGTGAGTCCCAAGTGGACCTGAGTTAACACCTTGAGTGTGGTAGTAGCTTGTCACAAATGCCTGAGACCCTCCAGACACTTGGATAGCTGTCAACAATTGCTCCCCTTCAAGGTGATGGGCACCACTGTCCTAAAGGGAGAACGTGAGCTGGGACTTCATAGGGAAGAGCAGGGAGATTTGGCTAGTTCTACATATGGAGTGGCTGTGATATACTCATGATGCCAGCTACTAATCAGTATCTGATAGGCAAACTCTGTTCTGCCAACCCAGGCCTCTGCGTCGCCTCTTATTATGAAGCCAGTTCAGCCTGAAGTGGTGGACTGGCCCCTTCTCTGCTATTCCCCTGTTGGTAGAGCCTTCTAACCCTAAGACCTGAGGAAGGAGCAACTCCTTCCTGGAGAAGGAATGCTGCAGGGAGCTGTGGGCTGTTGTGGAGGGCAGAGGACATGGTAGGCACAAGTATAAATCCAACTCTTAGAATGCCAGGTGATGTAGATTCACTTCAGCTGGTACTCCAGGCAACCCTGGGCTGGCAAGTCTCATTTCTAATACTCTGTCCACTTGTTTTATTGTCAGGTTCTAAAGACGGCTACTCCTTTCACAGAGTTTCTGAAATTCCCCTCCCTTTACTCTGATAGTGCCTGGTACAGGGCTCTGGACCAGGGGGCATTTGAATCAAGCCATAGCCTATCTTGGCTGGCAGATGTGTGCCTGTTTATTTACTAAGCTGTGCTGTGCAAGGAAAGAGGAAAAGGCCTCAGAGATGGAACATGCCCCTTGGCAAGCCCAGGTGGCCAAAAGAGTCATCCCAGGCTACATAGGCAGCTTATTCAAGAACTACCATGTTTGAGATCTTTCATTTAGGTCTCTTCATCTGTTTTCTGCCCATAGCAACAGTTAGTCTCATCTGGGAGTGATTAATCAGTATATCTGACAGGGAAAGTAAAGGAGACATTGTTGTCAATTACCCTGGAAGAAGAACCAAGCCCTAGTTCCAGAGATGCAGGATCATTGAAAACTGAACTGACCCAATTTGGCCTTTATCCCTCCCAGAGCTTGGGCTGAGAAGGAGGAGCCCAGCACTGGGGCCCCACTGTGAAGTGAGATCTGTTATTAAAGGTGAGGCAGGAGTTTCCAATTACTATGCTTGATTCCTAACCGCATGGGGCAGGGAGTATGAGAGCAGAATAACTATTGCCAGGGAAATCAATAAAAACTGAAGAAGCATTCAATTGGGGGTGTTGAAATCTTGGGGGAGGCGAAGAAACTCTGCATCACGTCATAGGAACCAGTTATCTGACAATCCTGTGGCTGATATTTGACAAACAGCATGACAGTGAACATAGGTCTCGTGGACTCCCAGAACCAAGTTTAAGAAATTTGTGTATCATACATTTAATAGTAATGAAATTCATTTCTTGTATCTGCCCCTACACACATACACACACACACACACACACACACACACACCCCTATGCCTGTGTGTGTTGCTGACTGAGTGCCTCTGTCATGCCGGGTCTCAGCTCCCGCTCCCCACACAAGAACGCAGGATACGGTGAGGCCAAAAAGGAACACCCATGGAGCCATAGACAGGGGAGTCATACCACTATATTCTTGATGATGGCTGGTCGAGACACAAAGGCAAACATCTGCCAATACCCCAACAGGGGGTCTTCTAGCACCCCAGTCTCGCTGGCAGCTGGGTGAGACACTGGAAGTAGGATTCACACGATCCGCAATCCACCATCCATGCTTACTAACCGCACTTGCTGGCCGCAATCCACCGCCTGCTACTCTGCCGACCAACAACCCCCTAGCGTAGTCATGGCAGTTATATTAGTGGCTAATGGCTAACCGGTAACAGCTGATGGCCATCTAATAACTGAGCCAGCACTTCCCCATGTGAGGCCGAGAGCCTGGAAACTGCTCTCTGGGACTCTGTCCTCACAGCATCTGGCTCTGCATATGAAATAAATCAAACTGAAATAAGAACTAGACTCTGGGGGACTACTTTGGTTCATTATCTCTGGAAACCTAATGGAAACACCCCCCTTTGACTGTCTGGGCCTTCTGTCTAATAGAGCTTTGGGAGAAGGGGAGACCAGTCTTGACCTCTGTCGCAAATTTGTTAAAGATTCACAAGTCCCATTAATTCAATGAGCGATGACTCAGTCTCCCCTTATGCCCAGTGACCCAACAATTCCCAATAATCCACAATCAAGAGACTCTAATAAAAATTCCCTGCAAGCGGGTTATGTAATTGTTGCTCCCTGGTTCTGAATGCCAACGATGTCCCAGACACCATATTGAGTCTTTATGTTCAAGATCTTTAGTCCTCAAAATGTCACCACAAGGTAGGTGCTCCAGTTCCACAAGCAGGAAAGTGAGGCCCAGAGAAGTCTGAGAGCCTTGTTTAAGATCATTCAGTCAACAAGTGGCAGAGCTGAGAATGCCTTTGACCTCCCAGCACACATCTTACCCTTATCAAACCGATCTTTATTGCGTTTCTGTGCTGTTTTAGTTTCCTATTGCTGTGTAGCAAATTACCACCCAAGTGAGTAGCTTATATTATAGTTCTTTTGGTCAGAAGTGCAGCACAGCACGGCTGGGCACTCTGCTCAGCTTGAAATCGAGGGGTCAGTGGCCTGCAGCTCCATCCAGAGTTCAGGGGCCTCTCCTGGCCTCATTCCTCTTGTTGGCAGAATCCACACCCTTGTGATGGTGGAACTGAAATCTCTGTCTTCTGCTTAGCGCTTGGGTAGGGACTGTCAGAATCTAGAGAACACTCTCGAGTCCTTGCCCGTGGCCCCTCCTTCACTCTCTGACTTTGTCCCCGCCCGTGACACCTCCATGACATCTCCCTCTCATCAACAGAGACCCTCCCTCTAGTTGCACCTTTTTCACACTTTGACTCTTTCGCTTCCTTTTCTGCCACCAGCCAGAGAAAACTATTTTTAAAGGGCTCATGTGTGTAGGTTTGGCCCACCTGGATCATCTGCCTCTTTTAAAGTCAACTGTGCCATATAACGTGACTTAATCACAGAAATAAAATTCATCATAGTCACAGTCCTAGGGATTATGTTACGGGGGAGAGAAAGGGTCTTGGGGTAAATCTTAGAATCTTGACTACCGCATGTGCCAACCGTGTAAATTAGGGTTTTTTTACTCCCACACCCGCCCCCAATGAAAGAATAGATAATGAGAGACCTAGCCAGAGAACCAGGAAGACAACACTGGAGACTCTTGGGGCAGGCAACTGTACATGCCCTGATAATGTAGGTAATAGCCCCAGCTTCTCTTTGCTGGCCCCCAGCGAGGCTCTGGTCAGGACGCACCCCTGGGCTCCAATGGTGGTCTGTAAACAAGTCCCTGAGAGAAGACTGAGAGCCAGAGCGAAGGGGCAAACTGAGGCCACTTGGGACTGTCCTACCACAGACTCCTGGCCTGAAGAATTTGGGCCCTGCTGAGAAGAGTGTTTGGTATTTAATGAATGTTTGCAAAGCATAAAGAAATAAAATAAAAGATAGTGTAGCAAATTCTATTATTACACTGTAAGTGCTATTATATTACAAGCCCCATTAGGAGTAGCAAATTCTGTCGTTATTATTAAGCAATCAGCATTTCTATCCCCAGCATCAGGCTCCATTCAGTGTCAAAGGCGTCAACAGCTCAATTCATCACCGCCTGTGGCTTCCCCTAGCCCTGTCTTGTGGTTCTGACAGCTCACATTCACAGCCCAGTGGCAAGCAGGACACCTGCCCATCCCGCTGCAGCCTCTAGCCATCCCACATGCTGGGTGCCTCTCCTGTGACTTTCAAAGCTGGATTTTTTTTCTTGGCCGAGGGTTAAGAACTTCCTAAAACTATTCCTGGTCATATGTCTCCCTTACTTAAAACACTGCAATAGCTCCCTGCTACACTCAGGCGAAAGACCAAAGCAGCCTCTTAGGAACTTACTTACCTCTGGTCTTTACCCTGCGACTTTCCCCACCACCCCAGCCAGACTGAGTCACTTGGCAGTTCCCTGAATTTGTCACTTGCCCTCCAGACCTCTGCACATTTCTTCATTTCCTGTCTGAGAGGCTTCTCTTCCCACCTTTCATCAGGCTGACTCCTGCTCCTCTTTTAGACCTCAGATTGCAGTCAGCACGCAGCTTAGGAAAATCAACAGAAATTCTGATAGAAAGGACCACCTCTGCTGCCTTCCTAGAACTTGCATTTACCACTGTTTGGGGCTTGTCTCCCCTTCACCTCTGAGGATAAGCACCTTGAGGACAGGAACAGAGCTTTGTTCATCATTATGTTTCCAGGGCCTAACAGGAGGTGTGTCCTGCAGGGGATGCTCGTGGGTTTTGTGAGATGAATGAGGCAAAAATGGTCACGATATGAAAAATCTCATGTTCTGTACATTCTCTCCTGCTGTGGGAAGCCATCTAAGAGCCCGGTGGCCTGGGTCCTGGTCCTATCTTATTTACATAACTCCTGAGTTACCTTGAGCATGTCTGAGACAGACAGACTGTAGCTCCTATGGATTTGGTCCTGCTGCAGAGATGGGGGCAGGCTGAGGCTGCTGGTTGACAGCATTACTCATCTTCCTCAGCAACTCCTTACACCACTGGGGCGATGGGGGTAGGTGCCTTGGGTCTCTACGTGCCTGAGACTGATGAATTGGGACCTGGAAAGAGAGGTTTAGCAGGCCTGATCAGTGGATTCTGAGTGCAGGGGACCTCAGAGATGAGGCATTAATGCCCAAAAGGAAGCTGGCCTACAGAAAAGCAGGAGGGCTCCCCAGCCTAAGAGAGAACACAGAGTGTCACCATGTCTCATATAAGCTTGACCCACTGAAGTTCCAGCTTTACAGTTAATAAGTACTTATTTAGTCCTGGAGGCACAGAATGGTCTTCTAAGTACAAAATAAAGATAGTCACAACTACTGGGGTAGAGGCAGGAGGGTTCTCCCACCTTGTCTCTGCTTTCCTCTTCCTGGGAGCAAATGACTGAAGTCATCGTAAATGTGGTCCCACCTTGGTGGGTGTTTGCAGGTGAACATTAGTTCATTTAATAAATGTACATAGAACACTTGCTGAGCACAGGTTCAGGGTAAGGTACAAGGAACAGTGCAGGTCATGGTCTGCTTTTGAAGTGCTGTGTGCGGACTCACATTGGGAAAGAACAACACAGAAGGGACAGTTCCTGGGAGGAATGGATATGTGTGTTCAGATCATGGTTATCCCCCACCAATAGGAAACACATAGGAAGAATCCAGGGGAGTTAGGAGCTGGGAGATTTAGGACAAAATCTCCCTTGAAACAGAATTCCCTGACAGGTATGAATTAGCCTCCCAATTGCTACTTTATTCAAAGACCTATTACACAAGAAGCATTCACCCAGCCTACAGAAAGCACAGCTTTGATGCTGATGAATAGACAGACAGGTACTTGAAGGGAGGGAGAGGATGTAAAGGTACCCAGGAGATGCTGGACTTCTGGTGTCTCCAGCACTTTCATGAGAAAGGCTAAGAGGACACTTGTGAGGCAAGGATCTGGGTACTGGCCTCTGCCATACCTTGGGTCCCAAGGCAAAATGAATGCGTATAGCTGTAAAGAAAGCCTTGGAAAGTTAAGGGGACCAGCCTGCTCTTTCAGTAAGATGAGGGACAGCCTGAAAGGTACTTCCTAAATTTATTCAGTCAACAGTGTTGACTTCTTCCTATTTGTTGTGTATCCAGGTACATGCTGGTAATGTAAGTGTGTTGGCATTCAGTGCACCCATCTTCGGGAGGTAGCTTTGAACACACTTATGAACACTTCTAAGTGATGATGAGTATACCTGTGAGGTACAGTGGTGGCCCAGTTGGTACAGTAGCCAGTTCTGCCGGCTCGGATGATGGAGGAGCTCCAGGTAAAGAATGAGCAGAGGGGTAGACAGGATTCATAGCATGAACTGACATGTCTGCTTTCAGCTAAGGACTTTGCTTCTGACCTCTGTGCAGTAAGGAACATTGGGAGGTAAAGAGAGATTCATGGTCAAATGTCTAGTTTAAAAAGACCTCTCCAGCAGTAGCATGGAATAGGAACCTGGAGAAACGGCAGACTGGAAGAGTGAAAACCAATTTGTTCATCCTTCAGGAGCCAGAGCTGAATGGTGAAGAGATTTGAGGTAGAGGTGAGGAGATGAAGAGCAAGGGACAGATTCAAGTGATGTTAAGGCAGGAAAATGTTCTCCAGCGACAACAAATGTGTGCTTGCATGCATGAGATGGGGAGCATGAGAGTGGACCAAGTGGAGCATGAGTTCCAAATTCTAGCCTGAATCATGAGTGGATAACAACCGCATTCACAGATAGGTGACCAAGAGAGGGGATCAGATTTGGGTGGAAAGATGGAGTTCAAGTTTAGGAGTGATATGGTCTTAAGGATCTCTCCATCACTCCAGCTTCATAATAATAGCTTAAGAAATTGGAATCTTCTGGTGTTCCCAGTACTCCTGGGGTGAGAACATTAAAAGTCATCAGTCATTAACAAGCTCAAGGAAGGAGACACGCATTTTTGTATATGCTGTGTGTCCTGGTGACCTAGCCCAGTGCTGAGCACACAGTAGGAAGGAAGAGGATAATAAGTACTGATCTTGTATGTCAGGTGCCCAGAACTTAATACCATGTCTGTCTCTTGGCAAGACACTTAACTCCTAGACACCTCTGTTTTTTCTTCCGCCAAATGGGCGTGTGAATAAAACTTAGCCTGTCCACTCCAAGTATGCTTGTGAGGACCAAAAGTGATACATGACAGTGCCTTATAAGCCATGTACAGCCATGTCAAAGGAAGTAGTTAATGTTATTATACTCAATAATCAATTGATGTTTAATAAATGATTCGTGGTTTGGGTGGTAGAAGGCTGCTGGTCTCCCCTCCTGGGCAGTGAGGGGCCAGGGCTAAGCATGGAGCAGAGGGCATCAAAGTCTGAATCTTGGGTCAAAGCAGACAAGAAGCAAGAGACTGAAACACCTCTTGTTAAGAATAAGAACCGTTCTGGAGTGAAGGTTCTGCGTGGAAAGACAGTCGGAACCCGACTGGGTCCCGGTGGCAGAATTTGGAAAGATTCCAGAGGTCGTAAGGCATTGGGATGGCACATTTTATAGGGTGCCTGTACCCCTGGCAGGAAGGGAGCTTTAAAGGTTCTAGGGCCAACTAAGGCTGAGGGCTTTATGCAAGAGGTGGAAGCCCACATTCGTGGCCCCATCGGGTGGGCTTCACAAAGGCTCCCGTCCCAGACTGTCTTCTTCATTGCCTGTTAGTGATGCCTCAAAGTACATGCAAAATGCATTCCTTGAACTATTTTATGGTTACTGCTAATAGTACTACTAAAAATTCAAGAAGTTTGTATCATTCTTCCAGTCTACATAGCACTTTCTTATGTATTATCTCTTTTAAGTCTCACAGCAACACTGTGAAGTGTTATTTCCCTCATTTTGTAACAAGGAAACTTGTCTAATTACAAGAGATAAAAATAAAGAGATTAATTTCTTTTTAAAACCAAGATTGTTTTTTGGGACATGGAATTTCAGTGAGGAAAATCCAGGACAAAATACCAATTGACAACATCTGATTTAAAATGTTATAACTCCAATTCCATACCCACTTTCTCCAGCAGAATTATTAACCTAATCATTTGATTAAAGCAAAAGAACCAGCTTTTGGTTTCAGTGGTTTTCTCTAGGCTGGGGATACAACAATGAGAGAGACAGCCCGCAGGCCGCAGGGAAACATTTGTGGCTCAAATGAGGTTGCCCATAGAGAGGTTTTATAGAGATGGCGAAGGCTCTAGAAAACACTTAGTAGATGTTGGCCAAGTTCATGAAGCTGCATTTGACTGCCTATATCTCTAGCATGTTAGCCACATGTCTTTAATTATACTGCATGTATTTATAATTCCTCCCTACTTGCTGCACCCTGGTGTTTTCTCATATTCCTTCTTTGGGTTCGTCATGCTGGACAGACATGGTGTGGGGCAGACCTCAGCACTCCCATGTTCTCAGGATTGTTGTTAGTTCTCAATCTGGAGCCCACACCAAGCCCGGGACCCCTGTGTAATGAAAATCCTTCTCACACAGAGATTGAGTTGATGCTTGGTAATCCCTTTACTCATTTAGACTACCAGTGTTCATTTTGTAGCTGTAAATCTTTTCACTGGTCTTCAAGTCGAGTTGTGTGTTCCGAATTCAATTTTAACTCAATTTTGCCAGCTATTTCATAGCACAATCACAATGAAGTCACGGTGCCCCTAACCCTTGGTGCCCCACACACTGGCCGCACCACGGAGAATGGCATAGGGATGTAGAGCACTGGCTCTGAAGTCAGCTGGGTCTGGACTTGAACGGATTGAGATCACACATGTGAATGAAGTGCTTAGTTCTGCCAGGAACACAGTTGGCGCTCAATGCATTATAGCAGTTGTTTTGCTATTATTATTATTATTACTGCTTTATTGTAATTATTTATGGTTGGAAGATCTGGAACTTCAACTCAAGCCTTCTGTCTAGACACAAATAGCCAAACCTAAGAATTAACACCTTATTTAGCAAAACTTTTCTCATTTGACAAGTGGCTAAGAACCCAATGATAAGAAAACAAGCTGTCAGGAATTTGTTTTTCCAAACACAATAATGCAACTTCCACAAGATAATCCAGGGTTGGTATAGATTCTATTCATCTTCTTACACCTTCTGTAGGGGTAAGACTGATTAGTGATCAGAGTTGGGCACAGTGAGGACCCTATGGCATTGAGACGGTTTTAATCAATGTTCCTTACC
Organism: Rhinolophus ferrumequinum; assembly: GCF_004115265.2. Classification (NCBI taxonomy): domain Eukaryota; kingdom Metazoa; phylum Chordata; class Mammalia; order Chiroptera; family Rhinolophidae; genus Rhinolophus; species Rhinolophus ferrumequinum. The sequence continues at coordinate 39,743,524 of NC_046308.1, read as the reverse complement.
AACATTTACCAAACAGCTTCCAGGTATCAGGCACTATGTCAGCTGCAGTGTGGGGTTCAAACATGAGGCAGATACATCTCTGCCTTCTGGAAACATACAGGCCTTTGGCGAGAAAGGCCACATGCATGAAAATGCAGTGGCAGCACAGGGCTGTCACAAAGCCACATGTGCTTAGAGTGACTTGGTCTTGCCCTCTGGTCCACCACTCAGCCTTGGAGATGATCATTTGCTCTATTCTTTACCCTGGTTTCTCTGGTGTTGTGACAATCGGATACAATCCCATTGGGAGTGGGGACCCTTAAGATTTTCCTCTGACATTCATAAGAGAATCAAGGTCCCCGTGAGAACCTGTTCCACCCCAGGGCTCCCAGCCCTTTTTGTCATTTCACTGAAGGTCGCACCCAGCCAGGCAGTGTGGCTGGGGGAGCACAGGGGACCTGAGTGAGCCAAATGTGCATTCTGTGTTAGAGCTCCTGGTGGGCAGTAGGAACCAGATGACCTTTAATCCCCTCTAATCGTGACAATTTTTTTTAATTTATTGGGGTGACAATTGTTAGCAAAATTACATGGATTTCAGGTGTACAATTCTGTATCACATCATCTATAAATCCCATTGTGTGTTCACCACCCAGAGTCAGTTCTCCTTCCATCACCATATATTTGATCCCCCTTACCCTCATCGCCCACCCCCCTCCCCCTTACCCTCTGGTAATCACTATACTATTGTCTGTCTCTATGAGTTTTTGTTTCTCATTTGTTTGTCTTGTTCTTTTGTTGTTTTTGGTTTATATACCACATATTCAGTGAAATTACATGGTTCTCTGCTTTTTCTGTCTGACTTATTTCGCTTTGCATTATACTCTCAAGATCCATCCATGTTGTCACAAATGTTCCTATATCATCTTTTCTTACTGCCGAATAATATTCCATTGTGTATATATACCACAACTTCTTTATCCATTCATCTATCGAAGGACATTTTGGATGTTTCCATGTCTTGGCCACCGTAAACAAAGCTGCAATGAACATTGGAGCACACGTGTCTTTATGTATAAATGTTTTCAGATTTTTTGGGTAGATACCTAGGAGAGGGTTTGCTGGATCATATGGTAATTCTATTTGTAATTTTTTGAGGAACCTCCACACTGCCTTCCATAGCGGCTGCACCAGTCTGCATTCCCACCAACACTGTATGAGGGTTCCTTTTTCTCCACAGCCTCTCCAACACTTGTTACTATTTGTCTTGTTGATGATAGCCATTCTGACTGGGGTGAGGTGATATCTCATTGTGGCTTTTATTTGCATTTCTCTGATGATTAGTGATGTAGAGCATTTTTTCATATGTCTATTTGCCATTTGTATGTCCTCTTTGGAGAAATGTCTCTTTAGGTCCTCTGCCCATTTTTCCATTGGGTTGTTTGTTTTCTTGTTGTTGAGTTTCATGAGTTCCTTGTATATTTTGGATATTAGCCCCTTATTGGAGGCACTGTTTGCAAAAATCTTCTCCCATTCAGTTGGTTGCCTCTATTTTGTCGATGGTTTCTTTTGCTGTGCAGAAGCTTTTAAGTTTCATATAGTCCCATTCATTTATTTTAGCTTTTACTTCCCTTGCCTTTGGAGTCAAATTCATAAAATGCTCTTTGAACCCAAGGTCCATAAGTTTAGTACCTATGTTTTCTTCCATGCAGTTTATTGTTTCAGTTCATATGCTTAAGTCTTTGATCCATTGTGAATTAATTTTGGTACATGGTGACAGATAGCAGTCCAGTTTCATTCTTTTGCACGTGGCTATCCAATTCTCCCAGCACCATTTATTGAAAAGGCTGTCTTTTCTCCATTATATGTTTTTTGCTTCTTTGTCAAAAATTATCTGTCCATATTTATGTGGTTTTATTTCTGGGTTCTCAATTCTATTCCATTGGTCTATGTGTCTGTTTTTCTGCCAATACCATGCTGTTTTGATTATTGTTGCCCTGTCGTACAAGCTAAAGTCAGGGAATGTGATACCTCCAGTATTGTTCTTTTTTCTTAAGATTACTTTGGCTATTCGGGGTCTTTTGTGGTTCCAAACAAATCTGATGATTTTTTGTTCTATTTCTTTAAAAAATGCCATTGGGATTTTGATGGGGATTGCATTAAATCTGTATACAGCTTTGGGTAATGTGGCCATTTTAACTATGTTGATTCTTCCAATCCATGAGCATGGAATGTCTTTCCATTTCTTTGTTTCTTCTTCAGTTTCTTTTAAAAATGTCTTATAGTTTTCAACATATAGGTCTTTCACATCCTTGGTAAGTTTATTCCTAGGTATTTTATTCTTTTTGCTGCAATTGCAAAAGGAATTGTTTTTTGTATTTCTTTTTCTGAGATTTCATTGTTAGTATATAGGAATGAAATGGACTTTTGTATGTTGATTTTGTGGCCAGCAACTTTACTGTATTCGTTGATTGTTTCTAATAACTTTTTGGTAGAGTCTTTAGGGTTTTCTACATATAGCATCATGTCATCTGTAAAGAGTGACAATTTAACTTCTTCATTCCCAATGTGGATGCATTTTATTTCTTTCTCTTGCCTGATTGCTCTGGCAAGGACTTCCAACACTATGTTGAAAAGCAGAGGTGATAGGGAACAGCCCTGCCATATTCCTGAACATAGAGTAAAGGGCTTCAGTTTTTCACCATTAATTATGAGATTAGCTGAGGGCTTGTCATATATGGCCTGTATTATGTTAAGGTATTTTCCTTCTATACCTATTTTATTAAGTGTTTTAATCATAAATGGATGTTGTATCTTGTCAAATGCTTTTTCTGTATCAATTGATATAATCATATGATTTTTGTCCTCTATTTTCTGTGATGTATCACACTCCTGGATTTGTGGATGTTGAACCAGCTTTGTGCCCCGGGGATGAACCCCACTTGGTCGTGATGAAGAATCTTTTTAATGCATTGTTGTATTCTATTTGCTAGAATTTTGTTTAGGATTTTTACATCTGTATTCATCAGAGATTGGTCTGTAGTTTTCTTTTTTTGTGTTGTCCTTATCAGGTTTTGGTATCAGGGTAATGTTGGCCTCATAAAATGAGTTAGGGAGTACTGTCTCTTCTTCAATTTTTTGGAAGAGTTTGAGCAGGATTGGTATTACATCCTCTTTGAAGATTTGGTAGAATTCTCTAGTGAAGCCATCTGGTCCAGGACTTTTGCTTTTGGGAAGGTTTTGGATGACAGATTCAATTTCGTTACTGGTGATCAATTTTTTTAGATTTTCCAGTTCCTCATGGTTCAGCCTAGGAAGGCTATATGTTTCTAAGAACTTGTCCATTTCTTCTAGGTTATTGAATTTGGTGGCATATAGTCCTTCAGAGTATTCTTGGATGATCCTTTGTATTTCTGTGGTGTCCGTGATAACTTCCCCGTTTTCATTTCTGATTTTGTTAATTAGTGTCCTCTCTCTTTTTATCTTAGTGAGTCCAGCCAAGGGTTTGTCAATTTTGTTAATCTTTTAGAAGAACCAGTTCATTTTCACATTAATTTTTTCTATTGTCTTTTTGTTCTCTATTTCATTTAGTTGTACTCTCATTTTTATTATTTCCTTTCTTCTGCTGACCTTGGTTTTAATTTGTTCTTCTTTTTCCAGTTCTTTAAGGTGTAATGTGAGGTTATTTATTGGGGATTTTTCTTGTTTCTTGAGATAGGTCTGTAATGACATAAATTTCCCTCTTAAAACTGCTTTCGCTGCATCCCCAAAATTTTGGTAGGATGTATTTTCATTGTCATTTGTTTCTATGTATCTTTTGATCTCTCCTCTAATTTCTTCTTGGACCCGGTCGTTCTTTAAAAGTATTTTGTTTAATCTCCATGTAGGTGTGTTTTTTCTTGCTTTCTTTTTGCAGTTGATATGCAATTTCCAAGCCTTATGATCCGAGAATATGCTTGGTATGATTTCAATCTTTCTTAAATTTGTTGAGGCTGATTTTATGTCCCAGTAGAAGGTCTATCGCTGAGAATATTCCATGTATACTACAAAAAAATGTATAGTCTGATGTTTTAGAACGAAGTGCTCTATATATGTCAATTATGTCCATTTATCTAATATGTCATTTAGGGCTGCTATTTCGTTATTTATTTTCTGTTTGGATGATCTATCCATAGCTGTCAATGATGTATTTAAGTCCCCTAGTATAATTGTGTTTTGGTCAATTTCTCGCTTTAGTTCTGTTGTAGTTGCTTGGTATATTTCAGCACTCCCTGATTGGGGGCATAAATATTGATGACTGTTATGTCTTCTTTTTGTATAGTCCCCTGTACCATTATGAAATGTCCATCTTTGTCTCTTGTTACCTTTTTCACCCTGAAGTCTGTTTCATCTGATAACATTTGGCTACACCTGATTTTCTCTGGGTACCATTTGCTTGGAATGTCAATTTCCACCCTTTCACTTTGAGTCTATGCTTGTCCTTGTAGTTGAGATGTGTTTCTTGGACACAGCATATGGTTGGGTTTAGTTTTTTGATCCAATCTGCTACTTTGTGCCTTTTTATTGGTGAGTGAATCACATTTTGGGTGATTATTGATATGTGAGGATTTCCTGTCATTCTATCTTTAGTTTTCTGGTAAGGCTGTGTCTCCATTGTTTCTTTGCCTTTTTGTTGTTGTCTATCATTTCTGTGTGTTGGTATTCTATGACGTTTCCCTCTGTTTCTTCTTTTATTACAGTATATATTTCAGTTCTGGATTTTTTTTTTGAGTGGTTACTCTTAAGTTTATGTAAAAGAAAGTTTGATATTTAGAGTATTCCATTTTCTTCAGCACGCTTACTTTCTCCATTCCCATATTCCGGTTCAGGCCTTTACTCTCCCCCTTTTTATGTTTTGGTTGCCACAAATTGTCCCTGTTGATGGTGTTCGAATAGCCTCCTGTAGTATTTCTTGTAGTGCAGGTCATGTATTAGAAAATTCCCTCAGCTTCTGTATGTCTGGAAAGGTCTTTATTCCTCCTTCATATCAAAGGATATCTTTGCTGGATATATTATTCTTGGCTCATAATTTCTCTCTTTTAATAGTTTGAATATTTGGTTCCACTCCCTCCTGGCTTGTAGAATTTCTGCTGAAAAATCTGATGATAAACTATTGGGCTTTCCATGGTAGGTTACCATCTCCTTTTCCCTGGTTGCCCCTGTTGGGATTGAGGTAATTAGGTTTTCTATTTGCTTCTTGGATTCGAGGATCCAGTTCTGTCCACAAGTTTGGGAAGTTCTCATCGACAATTTGTTTGAATATATTCTCTGTTCCCTTCTCTCTTTCTTCTCCTTCTGATATGCCCATTTTTCTTCTTATATTGCTCTTTCTGATGGAGTCAGAGAGTTCTTGTAGAGTTCTTTCATTTCTTTTAAGTCTCGAGTCTCTTTCTTCTTCCATCCATGTCATTTCCAGGTTTCTATGTTCAATATCACTGATTCTTTCCTCCATCTGGTCAACTCTACTACCTAAGCTGGCTATTTCTGTCTTCATTTCTTCTACTGAGTTCTTAATCTTCAGAAATTCTATTTGGTTCTTTTTTAAAATTTCAATCTCTTTCGTAAAATGCTCATGTTGTTCTTCGAATGTGTTTCTGAGTTCATTAAACTGCCTTTCTGTGTTTTCTTGCATCTCGTTGAGTTTTTTCAGAAGTGCAATCTTGAATTCTCTGTCATTTAAGTCACATATTTCCATATCTTTAAGTTCCTTTTCTGGAGACTTTTCACTTTCTTTCTGAGCTGTATTGTTGCCTTGGTTATTCATGGCAATTACTGATTTATTATTTCTCTTCCTAGACATCTACAGGAGTTGCTTCTGCAACAGGTTGATAGGAAGAGGTCTTTCTTTTGTGGTCCAGCACTTGTTGGTAGAATGTTTTATTTTCTCTCTGACTGCATCCCTTTTTTTTCTCTCACACTGTAGTGTTATGTTTTCTCTGCACTATTCCAGCTTCTCACGCAATGTGGGTATTCCCTGGGAGATCGGCTTCTCTTCTCTTAATAGTTTGCCTGGGTCATATGATGCAGTGTCCATGTGGGTATGAGGAGAGCTTTCGAAGTTCCAAAGCTCTTCCTTCACCAGAAGCATAGCCTGAGTGTTTCAGCAGTTCCATTTACTCCTGCAGGGATCCGCCCAGATAGGTGGGGACTCCTGCAGGGATCCGCCCAGGGGTGGGGTGAGTTGTGAGAGGTGGCCCAGAGCAAGGGCGGTGACCACCACCACAGCTGGTCCCGCCTCCACAGCTTCCTCCCTCTTGCCAGAACTAGCCAGGCTGCGAATCTGCATCTGCGGTCCACAGTTCTCAGAACAGCAAATATTCTGTTCTTTTGATCTGACACTGCTACTGTTCCGCTTCTAGCACCGGGCAGGTGGGGGCGGGACGAGCTCTGGGAGGGTAGGGAGGGGGCGGCTAGTCTCAGTGCCTAAGGCTTCCGTTCTCTGTGGCAGTGAGGGCTTAAACCACTGTTTTCAGCCTTCTTCCCTGAGTCTTTTCTCCGAGGTCTCTGCCGCGAGCGTTGGGTTCAGCCGTGTTATGCTGTCCCCTCAGCCCTGTGGGCCATAAGTGGAGCCCTAGCAGTCCGAGTTCTTCCCTCTCCCGCAGCTGCGGTAGTTCCGGGATGCAGCGAGCTCGGAGCACTGAGCTAGATCTGCGTCCTGCGCCCGGGGGGCTCCGTCTCCGCACTTCTCCCTTTCCTCCTCCCCCGCTTGCGCGATTCGCCCACCTTTCGGTGAATTCAGTAGTGGGCCTCTTCGTCTTGCCTGTCTGCTGTGCAGGGAGTCCTTTGTGGAGTTATAGTTGTTCGATTAGTTTTAAATTCTAGGGGAGATTTACAGAGGCTCCCCTCACGCTGCCGTTTTGATGACGTCTCTCGTGAAATTTTTAATTTTATGAAATACCCCTCTCAGCAAAATGTTTCTACCACTTGAGTTTGGTTCATAATGCATGTTTCCCTATGTTTAGAGTAGCATTTCCCAAAGCAGGTTCTGTAGAACACCACTGTGAGACATTCATAGATTTTGAGGGGAAATGTGTTTCATAGTCAATATGTTTGAAAGTTCTGGGTTAAACAAAATTAAACAAGCTGCTCCACTTTAGCACTTCTTTAAAACTTTAATATGCTAATGTGTGTTATGAATCTTTAAAAGGTATATTTAACATGCAATACTTTCAAACTTTATTTGAACATGAAACTGTTTTCATGAAATTTCTGTTAACATCCTCTGGAAAAGCTAGTGTCCTGAGCAACATACTTTGGGAAATATTGACTTAGAAGACTTTCATTGTGTAGAAACTGGCTGTGGTCAGCTGCTTCCCATATTCACTTAGAAACTAGTCTTCAAATGCAGTAGGAGAGTCTAAGTTTAGACATAAAGAAGCATTTCCTGACTGTGAGGGTGTTTAGGGAGTAGAATCCTAGAGTGTCCTGGGAAATTATGATAAGAGAACATACTCCCCCTTTTCTTGTCCTTTCACAAGCTCTCCCATGAGTCATTATAAATAGGGTGAATTATCAGGGAAGATCCTGGATCTTTTCATCTTAAGGGGGCCTTTGAAAATAGATGTAAGTGTCATATAAGAAAATAAGAATTAAAAGACAAGAAGACAGGCTGGCTGAGTTCTAGAAGGGTTATCTCTAAGTGTCTGCAGTTGACATTCATTCTTACTGTACCTGGGACATACATTTAAAGGAAACACCTTTCTAACTCTGATCTCCAAGACAAGTAGAACTAACAAGGAAATATAGAGGGAGGGCTAGAAGCTGACCGAGATCTCATGGTAGTAATTTTAGTAACTGTCACGTGTTGAGCACTTCTCATGTGTCACATACGCTACGCCTTGTGCATTGATCTTACACATTCCTTGAAATAACCTCTGAGATTGCTGCCATTATTATTCCCACTTTTCAAAATGAGGACATGAAACCTAGAGAGGTGAAAGACCTTCCCTAAGGTCATACATCCAGTATGGTGTGGAACCTGGATTTGAACACCAGGCTCTTATGCACTATGTCCCCCCTGTTGCCACTGTGAGTCTCTGGACATCCAAGACAGCAGGGCTTTATTGAAATAGGCTTCCTTCCATCAGGTTGTGCATTTGGGGAGAGGATAGAGGAGAGGTGATGAGCTGCCCACATCGACAGGAAGACAAGGGAGAGGGGACATCTTCCAGTTCCCCCCAACACCAGCCATGGCCAGTGAGGCCCCTCAGGTTCCTGACAGCAGCCTTGCCTGTGTCTCTGCCACCGCCCCCCTTGCCAGATGAATCTCTTCTCATTAGCCATCTGTCCCCTTGTGCCTGCCGATAGCCCACAGCACATGGGTAACTGCTCTGTTATAGAGACAGGACATAATATCAGCTTATGAATCAATACGTTCTCTGGCATGTTTGTGTTCCCCTACCAGGAATGTGGCAGGACCCAAAATACACACAATCCTCATCTGACACCACAGTGGCAGGGCTTGGTGTCTCCAAAGGAATCTTTGTAACTTCAGTGTGCGGTAGCAGTTAATGAGGCTGGACTCTAAACAGGGGAGCTCAGGCCTGCAGCCTGAGGCCTTGGCCATGGCTGACTGCAGGTGCGAAAGAGGGTGCAGGGGGTGTGCCAGGGGCCTGGAGGCACGAAGTCTTAAGAAAAGAGACCACCTGAAAGAAAGCAATGTCTCTGCCTAGCCAGGAGGGAAGCTCAAAGAACCTTCCATCTGTCATGTCAGGGGGGTTGGTGGATGGGTTACTCCTGGTGTCTTAACTACCATGTGCCCACGCAGCACCGAGCTGTGTGTGAGGCGCTTGCAATGAACGTGTGATGGATGTGACTTCCGTGCATGAAGATGACCTGACTCATATTTGAAGGCATTTTCCCAGGAGCCAGGATTGGTGAGCCAAATAATCCACACCTCCCTGCCTGGTTTCCCTGTAGATGCCCAAGGGTGGCCTTGGAGGTCCACCCCGCCTGAGGAGAGAGATTCTTCTCCTTATGACACTGACTGGCTTCAGTGGGACTCACACCTGCAGGGTTTAGCTTGCTGAGCTAACACCTGGGTGTACCATGTTATTGGATGAGGGCCATGTGTTCTGAGAGAGTTCCCTTGAGCTCTGAAATGTCACTGCCCCAGATGGGGTTTCTCTGACTGCCTCATCTGAAGTAGCAGTCCCCCACTCTTCCCCTCCATAGATATCTGGAATTATATGTATTTATTTGTTTACTTACAATTTGTCTCTTATGGTAACCTGCAAGCTCCTTGAGAGCAGAAACTCTCTCTAGTTCGTATCTTCTGTGCCTAGAACATCTTTGGTGCCTGTGTCTGATATACAATAAGTGCTTGAATATTTGTGAAATGAATGAAAAGGATTAATAAATGAAGGCACAACTCTATCTGCAGACCTTCAGATTGAGATTCTTCAAAAGCAGTCTTGATCTTGTCACTTATCTGCTTCCAGTCCCCTCAGGTCCCATCTCATACAGGATAAAGTGCAAGCCCCTTCGCCTGGCATCCAGGCCCCTTAAGCTCTGCCCTTGCCCACCTCTCCAGCTTCATTTCTCACCATTCCCCACCCTCATACATCCTATGTGCTAACCTGGAAATCTCAAACTTTGGTGTGCATAAGACCTTGGCATCTGCTGAAAATGCAGACTCCTGGCGCTTCAGTCACAGAGCCTCAGATTCGTTTGGTGCTGGGTGAGGTGCAGGAATCATCACTTTTTTTTAAGTGTCCCTGGGTGAACCTGATGGCAGGTATTCTGTGGATCACACTTTGAGGAGCAATGCTTCTGCAGGCAGATGAATGAAAGGGCCACACGCTTTCTCCCTTCTGTGCCTCTATATCCACGGTGACTTCTGTCGGGAATAGTCTTTGTTCATCCACACTTTTTCACCCAGAAAATGCCTATGCATCCTTCAAGACAGCTCAATGGTCACACCTGTGAATGCAGTTCTGCCTCTACTAGGCACATCCGTGTTTTCTTTCTCTCTCCATCTATGGCATTGACATATACATTTCTTAGAGATTATTCTGCTTATTTCTCTTTTTCTCCCTCCCCTCTCCCAACACTGTGTGCTCTCAGAAGGACAACTCTTAGTTATTTCTTGGCCCTTAGTGCCTAGCAGAGTACCTGGCAGTAAATGTTCATTTGACTAGAATGAAACATCCGATGTGAGTCAGCAAAGTCCCCCCAGTGCTTCCCTTCCTAACTCTGTTCTGTTTCTGACTGCTGGGTCTTTCCAGGAGTTCTCGCTCCAGAGAATGGACAGCCTTGTGGATGATCGTGTCAACATCCTGGGATTTTCCATTTTCAACCAATCACATGCTTTCTTCCAAGAGTTTGCCCAAAGCCTCAACCAGTCCTGGCAGGAGAACTGTGACCATGTGCCCTTTCCTGGGCCTGCGGTAAGTACCTACCATAGCCCCTCTGTGGTAGCCCTTTGCCTCCACATACACCCCCACTGGGACAGACATGGGGGCCACAAACCCTCCTGGAGTCCAAACTTCTCTAGGCCCAGCTCAAAAAGAGGTGCGTAGAAGTGCTTGGAAGTGGTTACAAGGGAAAAGGTTTGGGACATAGTGAGCTGTAAACAGGAAGGTTGGTGGAGGAGACAGCAGGGAGAGTTGTGTGGAGGCACCGAGTTGTCATTTAGTGGTGTCTGTAAGCATCCTGTGGCCAGACTCCTGATGATACTGTTGCTGAGAGCTACCTGGTTTTAGAATCCAAGAATCTTACTATTGGAAGGGTCTTTAGCTGACCTGCTCCCTCATTTTTCAGGTGGGGACACTGAAGCCCAGACTGGGAATGGGCGGTATGGGGGTCTTTTTCAAGGGCAAACACCACGCCTTTTGCAGGCTGAAACTAGATTCTGAGACTCCTGACTCCTGGTCCAGTGCTCTTTCCATCACACTGGACCACTGTCCCAAGTAGAAGTTCATCCATAGAGGCTTCTTTTGTGCCGTCACCCATATTCTTCCTCCTTGGACTTCCTTCCCCTGCTGTGTATATGATAGAAGCAAAGGTTTCCCTGCCATTCTCCCTTAGGTTTGATGTCTTTACTCTGTGGGGCAGGTCAGATATGTCTGCTTGTGTCCATTTGTTCAAAGACAGGTTCTCAGAAGATACGGATTGCATGGCTTTCTAGGTCCTATCCTAGCCATGTTACAGTTAGACCTCCAAAAACCCTATAAGGCAGCTCATGTGATGCAACAACTTTCTGAGGTAACTACTATCAGTATCTCCACTTTAGAGATGATGGAACAGAAAGGTTAAGTAAGCAGCCCAGGATCACACAGCTAATGAGCAGAGGAACTAGGATCAGAATCCAGACCATGTTCACAGTTTTAAACATTATGCCATTTTTGCCTTTCTCTAGGACCATCATTCCCTTGCCACACTGTACTATAAATTGGTCTGGCAAAATGAAAGTAATTAGTGGGTATTTGTCAAATGAATGAATGAATAAGTGAGTCAGGTGGAATAATGACTTTGAAATAGAAAGAAATGGAAAAGAATTAGGTTTAGGAGATGGCAATGGAATTGGGTACCTTCCTGGAGTGGGACATTCTCCAGTGGGTTTTTAAAATAGAAGCAATACCTACCTGTTTTTGCTACGACATGTTCAGAGGCAAGGCCATTTCTGGACACTGGCACCTGATTAGTAGTTGTCCAAGATGGTGATGTAGGAATGGGTCTGCTGAAGGCAGGGACATAGGCAAAGTGGTTTTACTGAACTCTGTGCCTTTCTGATTGTGTATCCTGGTGGAAACCTTAGGAAGGAAGAAGTAGCTGAGGGGTCAGAGCTCATGCAAAGCTCAGGAAGAACCAGATAGAAAAAAGGGGCTTGAGAACTATGTTTCACGGAAGGTTATGGAGCACATTCCAACAAGGTATTTTAGACCTAAAAGGGGTAAGAATCCATAGGAAGGATTTGTTAAGGACGAAACATCTGAAGGACGGGGTCCTCACTCCCATTAGATGACTTAGGGGACAGTGAGGAACGTTTCCAAGCACAGTGTCATGGATAGGACCAGGCTCATCCCTCCCAGCAGGATAATAAGCCCTGTCCCCTTGGTCTCTCTGCCGTTCTCATAGTCTCTCCAGTGTTCTAATGAGCTGCGAATGGACTTGAAAGTCTCACAGCACATTAGGGAAGAAAACCTGCTGCCTCTTCTCCAACTCAAACCATTCCACATTTGGCATCTGGCCGACTGCAGTGAAATGTCCCCCCACCGCATTTCCAGTTTCTGTTGGAGGGTTTTAGCCCTTCTATTAGTGCTCACATGGACCACAAGAAGGCAGGTGAGAGGCCCTTGGTACCTGGGAGGATGGTTGGTAAGGACCCGATACAAAGTCCAGGCAGTACCTTCCACAGGCTATGGGGCCAGCTCTTGCTGTGCTCACAAGTGCTGGGAAGAACACTGGCCTTGGAGGCACAGGACCTGGATTCAGGTGCTGGCCTTGTCATTGTCTTGTGTGACCTTAGGTCACTGTGTAACCCTTCTGGACCTCAGCCTTTTTATCCGTAATTTTGAACTAATTATGCTTGACCATCTTTGAGGATTGTCATGAAGATAAAATGCGATATGGTTCTATCTCCGATGCACAAATGAGTTCATTTAACATTCTATATGCCGGCCACTGGGATGCACATTAGTAAATATGTCATTTAGTTTTTGCAACAGAAATGCTGTGTAAACACCAACCCCCAAAATCTCACTAGCATCCAACAATAAGCATTTATGTAGCTCCCGCATCTGAGAGGCAGCTAGGGATCGTCTCACCTAAGCTGGTTCAGCTGGGCAGCTCTGCAGATCTGACTGAGCAACTCAATGATAGGTGTCTGCTGATCTAGGCTGGGCTTGACTGGGGCAGCTGAAGGCAGGGACATAGGCAAAGTGGTTTTACCAAACTCTGTGCCTTTCTGTTCCACATACATCCCATCCTTGCCTTGACCAAGCAGGTTGGCCTGGCATTTTCTCATGGTGGTGGCAGAAAGATGGCAAAGCAAGTGGAAACACACAAGACCTCTTAGTCCTAGGCGCCCCAAACGTTCACACGGTAACGTCCATCTCATTTTGTTGGCCAAAGAAAGCCATGCACACAAACTCAAAGTCAGGGGATGAAGAAACCTACTTCACGTTGCAGAGGGAAAAAAAATGCGAAGTCACATGGCAAAGGGTCTAAGTACAGAGCAGGTGAAGGATTGGGGCTCATCATGTGATCCGTCACAGACAAGGCCCAATTCCTTGTCCTCCGGCTCTGCAACATGAGGAGCAAGACCTGCCTCCACCTCTAGGAAAATGGTTCTGAGGGGTAGGCTGCTCCTGGGGAAGCAGAGGGAAGCTCCTCTATTCTGCCTGGAGAAACCAGGGAAGGCTTTCTAGAGGAGGGGGAGCAAATACCTCGCTGATGCTCATTTATTGTGTAAAGGACACTGTGCAGGATATAGAGGCATCCAGACATTGGCTTGCTCCTGGATATGGTGCCCTGTCACATGAAAGGAACCCCAGGCAGTTTAAAAGATGTAAAACCCTGACCTCATTCTTCTTCCCAATCCAGTCTCAGTTCTCCCAAGATCCCAGCATCTTGTGCTACCTGAGAATGCTTGGGGGCATTTGGGGAGTGGGTGGGTTTTCTGGAGGTGCTCTCCTGCTGGGCGTGGAGAACAAGAGTACAGTTAGCCTGTGTCACGCCTGCTCCCAGTGCTTCAGAGGGACAGTGTGAGAAGAACAAGTGTGAGCCTTACACCCAGAACTGGTCACTGGGAGGGGATAACCAGTCCTGGGCCACAGATTCCGGTTCTACTTGTCAGCTTTCTTTTGGCCAAGCCCCTTTGGTTTTTTTGCCAGTAAAATTGGGAAGTGTTGTTTCTAGCTTAGGAGACCAGGGCGCTCATCCATTTGCTTTCATCTCGGCACAGAGCCGAACAATACTGTAGCACTTCCCATGAAATTATCCTACCGTGACCTCCTTTTTCTCCTTATGGCATCCTAATAACAGATAAAAGTTATCTGTTTAAAAGCACCCCTTTTTGACAAATGAGGAAATTGAGGCACAGAAGATCTATGTGGCATACTTGAGGGTCTCCAGGGGTTGGTATTTCAATGCAGCCTGGACAAGAGCCTAAATGTGCCTCTCGGTGATGAAGCACCTTCCAGCCATGGTCTCTGTGGCCTCTGAGACAGAAAGGAAGGTGTTACAGAAACTCCTCACCTCAAAGAATGTGGAAAGGAAGCTCACAGCTTCAAACAGCAACAAATCTTTCTCAAGGCTTCTCACTTTAGCAACTACCTTTTAAAAAGCAGCATCTCTCTTCCTGTCACTTCGGGAGCTGAAATTCCCAGCACAAATAACCCAACTCTTTAATTTACTGGGGAACTGGAAGGCAAGAAATAATCAGGTTCAGGAAAGCACAGCCTGATTTTGTCTCCCCAGCCAGCTTTCGAAACAGGCTGCCACCAGCTCCCATCTCAGCGGGGAACCGGCTCGCCTTCCCTCTCCCTCTTCAACTCCACTGCCCTCTTCTTTCTCCTTTCTCCTCTCCCCTTCTCTCTCTGCCTCAGTCCCATTCTCTCTCTTTTCCTTCTCTCAGCTCCTCTGGTCATGCTTTCCTTTATTCCTTCCTCTGTTGCATAACCTCCTTTCTCTTTCTCTTCCTTCTTTCCTACACTTTATGGTCCCTCTCAACTCTTGGCATTTTCTCTTTCCTGATTTTTTTCCTCCCTACTTGTATGCAAGCCTCACTCTCTTCCTCACCTTTTCAGTCGGGCCAACAGTGTTCCAGGTGGAGCTTGCTGGGGGCCCAGTTCTAGGAGCATGGAGAGGGAGTAGCTGAACTGAGGTGTAACCATGAAAGAAAGTTCAGTACCCCCCACCCAGGCTGAACCCCCAGGTGGCTGGTACCAAACTGCAAATGTGCTTCGACTGAGATGATGCAAGCAGAAGGAGTGTTGTGAATGGAGACATGTACCCACTAGTTTCACGCATCATTCCCGTTAATCGCACTGCAAAGCACTAAAATCATGGAAAATCACTAAAATTACAGAGGGCTAGATTAAGTAGTTAAATTTTATGTTAAAAAACAAACAAACAAATGAAAATAAACATAAGAAAAGCTGAAAAAAAAGAATTTAGGTTAAAACAGATGTCGGTAAATAAGTGTTTATTTAATTGCATAAAACCCAAGAACCATTCCAATGAGATTTGAATGCTTCCTGCCCTGGCATCCTATTGGGGAGCAGAGTCTAAGTGACAGAGGTTCAAAGACAAATGGGCATCCAGGAGGACTCTGGGAATCCAGTGATCTGTGCGGTGGGGATTTCAGGAAGATGAAGGCTCCAGGTATGTATTTAGAAGATGTTTTCATTTCAGGGCTGGGGGAAGGAACTCAGCCACAATTCCCTGATTCAGATTGACTCATCTTAATTCATATGGAGTCTTTCATTCCCCTGAACAATTTACAAATAGCTCAAAAGAACATAGCAATGAGGAACCAAATGAAAATATAAAAACAAGAGAATTGAGGGTTCCTTGCCAAGCAACATTTTGGTGCCAAGAAAGAATAGAGCGTTTTAAATAAGGATTGAGGCATTTGGGGGATTGAATATTTAGAAGAGACAGGGACAGGAGAAGCAGAGACTAGACCAAGAGGCAGGTACACACAGATGGGGAAAAGAAACCACAGAAAGACAGAGGAGGTTGTTTGTGAAAGGGAAGGGAAATGGGATGAAAGACTGGCAGGAACATTAGGCCTAGAAGTGGAGACGTGGAAAGAGAGAGAAATGTTTTGTACCAGAACTGCTTTTCCCCGACTGTCCCAAAGGCTTTCCAGAGCTAAATTGGTAAATAATATCAGAGAGAGAAAGCAATTAGGAGAACAAAAAGGTTTTTCAGGATGGACATGGAAAATTGATGAGATAGAGATTACAGGCTTTCACACCATCAGAAGTGAAACTGGGTGAAGGGAGGGAGGAGACTGGCGACAGCAGGGCAGATAAGCTGGAGGAGAGTAGGATGCAAGGCAAGGTCTCAGAGAAGCAGGTGGAAGGTCCAGGTGAGAGGCCTGGGCAGACTGCCAGGAGCATTCAAGAAAAGAGATGTCTGGCTATATACGGAGGACCCTGAGGAGACAGGACTGGGAGGAGGAGATGTTTGGGGCTTAGGAGTTTTCAGTACAGATCCGCCCAGGCTGACAGACTGAGCTGTGATGGGCCTGTGAAGCCCAGAGCATACTGGGGATATGTCACCTATGTCACTGGGTCACCTCTCTGAATATACAGGTGGAGAGGACACAGGAACCTCGACGATGTCCCTTCCATCTGCGCCTTGCCCCAGCATCCCTTGTTGGAGTTGTAGTTAATAGAAGCACTCAGAAACCATGAAGTTTGAGATGCCAAAGAACACTGCAAACAGGCACACGCACCTCTCCCAGTATTTGGATCCTTTACTAATAAAAGAGCATCGGCCATGAAAACCGCACTGGGGCCAGGTGGGAGGATGTGAGAAGTGGCGGGGGGAGCTGTGTCTGCAAGTCCTCAGTGACGTGAGGAGGGTATCTCTGGGACCAGGGTGCAGCCTCATGAGAAGAAGAGGCCTTTGGAGAGGAGATGAGGCGCAGGGCTCTTTAGGGGCCTGGGTCAATAG
The DNA here is from genome assembly GCF_004115265.2 of Rhinolophus ferrumequinum. Taxonomy (NCBI): domain Eukaryota; kingdom Metazoa; phylum Chordata; class Mammalia; order Chiroptera; family Rhinolophidae; genus Rhinolophus; species Rhinolophus ferrumequinum. Next base: position 39,726,880 of record NC_046308.1, on the reverse strand, counting down.
TACCTCTAAGAGCAAAGGAGGTCCCCAGGGCCTTGGTACCGGTTAGGGTACTCTTAGTTTTCAGTAACAGAAATCCTGAATTAAACTGCCTCATGCAAACAAAAGGAAATATATTATTCCATGTCATTGCAAGTTGAGAGGTAGGGCAGATTCCAGAGGGATTTTGTTGCAAACCCATGTTCCTTGCAACTCAGCTGTGTCCCCCTTGGTGTCAACTTCATCCTCAGGCTGGAGCCAGGATGACTGCCAGTGGTCCAGGCATAATGTCCATGGACAGGAATGCCCAAAGGAGGAAGGAGTGCCTCTCTTAGAGACAGGAAGCTCTTCTGAGAAGCCATCCCTCAGTTCAGGCCTCAGTTCATGTATCGGTGGTCAGAATTGGGCCACGTGCACAGTCCCAAATCACACAGAGGGATGGGATGGCTCTTGGACCACTCAGGCTCACTTGGGAGCTAAGGCTGGTTGGTGGAGGAGAGGACACCTGAATGAAATGGAGGTTATGTTAGGGAGAAAGAAGGGGAAAGTGGGTGCTAGGTAAACAACTGATGGTACCCTTCTTCTGCCCCCTCTGCCCTACCCTTACAAATCCTGTTCCAGCAGAAGTTCCAAGTGGCTGTTAACTAAGCGGTTAACATCACGACAAACAATCAGTGAGATCAGGAGGCAAACTGGATGATGCCCAAATCCAGGGCAGCAGAGAGGCCTCTGACACCACCATTCCCTGCCCCCAGCTCTGACCCAAGAGCCTCATGCTCCTGTCTGCTGTTGCGAAGGTAACCACATCTAGAAAGGTTGCCCATGTTGTCTCAGGAGACTAAGCACAAGAATCAATCTGATGGAGCAATGACATACTCCCAGCTTCTGGAGAGGTGCCTTGTTGGGAAGCGAGGTGGAAAGACATTGCTGCAGAGAGGGTGCAAACCAGACTGGGGAAAACAGTGCTGGGGCTCCAATCCTGGCTCTGCCACTGTCTTGCTTGGTGACAGTAGGCAAGAGAACTCTTTGAGCCTTGGTTCTTCATTTGTAAAAATGAGAGAGTTGGACTAGTTGATTTCTAGGCTCCGTCCCCTTCTAACACTCAGTGATTTTGAGGGTCTCAGAATGGAAAGATTAACTGGGAAGCAAGGGAGAAGGTGGGACAGAAAGGAGTGTACAGGATCATTTAAATAGCCAAACTGAAGGATCTAGAAGCCAATGTCAGTAGGGATAACTATCCCATCAGGTAGATGTTTGTCTAAGCTGGGGAGTCTACAGCATTCATAATTTCCATGTGTCCTTTTGGCGAGGAAACGTAAGAGGCCCATGAATAAAGGAGCCACAGGTGCTCAGGAGAAAACGAATTATATGCAAAGGACACGGACAGTTGTAAGCTGGCCCACAAGCATCAGGCATCAATCAGGTGAACCTCAAGGCAAATGAAGCAGGAGCTAAGCTGCAAAGGGGAAAAGGCAGTGGGGTGAAGAAGGGAATGGAGGGTGATGGATGATGGGTGGGAGGGACGTGGAGGAGCCTGGCTGGTCAGCACGGCTCAGCAGGACTGCAGAGGTTTCCATCTTGATCACACTGTGTAGGTGCCCTTACTGGCTTGGTCTACAGGTCACAGGTGGCTTCAGGACCAAGCTTCAGGTAAAAGGAGCAGTGATGGAGCTGGGAGGGTAGGAGACCCCATGCGGGCAGAGGGCACACAGTGGTCCTGCTAGGCTGGAGCCCCTTGGCAGATGCTGGGGGACGTGGAGATTACAGTCCCTGCCAGGTCACAGGGGCTGAATAAACGTGGGGAGGAAGACAAGGAGCGAGAGAAGGAGGGCGGCGTGGGTGAGAGGGAGAAAGAAGAAATACACTGGCCAAGCAGTTTTGCAATGCAATTGAACTTCGGTTGGGGCATACAACTTTATTTGGCTGGGTTCCCCTGTAATTGCCTTTTAGAAAGATTGTCTAAAGTTGTCAGCCCACCCAGTTCCTATTACAGGCCACCTTGCCCAATGTCTAGCCAAACTATGAAGGAAATAAGTCACTCTTCCCAAACTGTTTCCTGCTTTATCACACCCTGTTCTTACTACTCTCCAGAGCCTTAATTCAACTCCCTGAGCACCTTCTGACAGTGTCTGCACCTTCATAGCCCACACCCTCAGGAATGGTGACCTCTGCCATACACACCTGTGAGGCAGATAAGGGAGCTCATTCTGAGCGAGGTTCAGCAGCCTGCCTCGGTCACTCAGCATGTAAGCAAGGGCTGGGATCTGGACGCCAGGTTCAGCGCTCCTGGTTTTAGGCTCTCTCTCCTGCACATCACTGTCTCAAGCTGCTTACACTCTGTCTGCAAAGCTTGAGAAAAATCCAACAGGTCACAAAATGGCCTCCCTGCCTCCAACCTAGGAGGGCCCAATGCTCAGGGCCTGGCCAGGTAGGAGGAAGATTGGAAGAAGTCACATGGAGAATGATCTCAACTATTGCTTATGTTGAAAGAAGAGTCTTGGAAGGAATGGTATTGCATTGCCCATGATGGAATGCCACAGTTCAGTGAAGGAACTCGCTTGGTAATGGGGTAGTGTGTGGACTTCCTACCTCTGACGTCACTCCTCTCAGAAGGCCTCTCCTCCCTTCCTGGGCCTCCCCTCAGGGCCCCTGGACAGAGTTGACCCTATAGTTGTTTACACTCAGTAGGGTTTTCTTGTCAGGACCTTATGTACACAGCATAGTGTCATCGCCTCCTTTCATGGCACATTCCCCAACGACAAGTGTCTTCTGTTTTTCTGCTCCTACCACCTCCATCCAAACACCTCTCAGCCTTTCCCTCCCCAAGGGATGCTAACATCCACTTAACTTGACATAGTGTTCAGGCAGAGTCTTGTGGGCAGATTTTGCCAGTGGGAGAATCACTTCAGGGTCATGCATGTCCAGGCCTCCTCAATTTATCACAGCTCCAGATAACAAAGCCATATGTGGCAACACCATTCAATGGATTATGGGTCACATTGGTTCCCTAATCCCTAAATCACCAGGAACTCATGGCAAGTTTGTTTACAAGACAACTGCCCTCAAGAGCCTTAGACTATTAAGGGCTCCCTAGATTCCATAATTTAATTTGATTCAAGAAATATGTCTTGGAGGCCTACCACATGCCAGGTCCTGGTGCTAGAAACTCTACAGGGTGCAGAGATTAAGGCCCTGCATGTTCCTGCCCTAAGAACTTACAGTGTAACAGGGAGACGAAAATATGGACAAAAACTGCACTGGTCTCTTCCCCCTGGCCTTACAGCCTTCCAGAGTATGACCCCTGCCTCATTTCTAGTTTCTTGCTTCTTCCCTTCCCATCCTCCCTTCCAGGTGTGCTCCATACTTTCCACCTCTTTATCTTTGCTCATACAGTTCCATGTCTGGAATGCCTTTCTCCCTTCCTTTGCTGCTCCCCATTCCCAGATCCAGTAATTTTTCTACCAGAATCCTTTAGTACTCAGTTCTAATGCTGCATCCAAGAAACATTTTCTTGATCACCCAGCCAGGTAAGCTATCTTCCTATTTGGAGCCCCACAGACCTTTGTGTGTTCATCTGACTCAGTTTCATGTTACCCTTATTTTGTCCTGTCTCTGTGTAGCCCTTCGTCTATTCCACTATAACCTACCACAGGAATAGGGTCTTACTCATCTTTGAGCTTTGAACTTAGCATGTACTTCATACATACTCATCAAATTAATAGTACAAAGTGGACTGTAATAATCAGTACATCTAGGAAGAAACAAATCATGGGAGTCTTCCCAGAGGAAGTGATCTTCAACTGAGTCCTGTAGAATGGGCATATCTGAGGGCAGTGACTGGGTTCCTGAGGTAGGCAATCCTGTCCCTTCATGGGGATCCCTGAGAGCAATGGAAGTTGGTACTGCCCTGCAGCAAAGAGACAAAAGGATATCCTTGAAATCATTTGGGGCCCAAAAAGGTAGTTTGTTGGTCCAATCCTTTTGCCACCATTGTCTGCCCTGGGGGAGCCCTGGGCTGTTAGGGGAAGTGGAGCTAGTCCAGAGCCTAGAGGTGGGCCAACGGCAACAAAGACACACCCTTATTTCTTCTTTGTTTTGCTTTTCTCCTTTTTTCCTCCTCCATGTGTTTCTCCCTTTTCTTCCTCCTTTCCCTTCCCCTCTTTTACACCTATTACTTCTTTGCTCTGCTCCTCCTCCCTGTCCCACCCACATGGCCTCCTCTGTCTGAGAACTGCCCTCTGCCCTCACCCAGCTCTCCTCGGCCCTGCTGTTTGACGCTGTCTATGCTGTGGTGACGGCAGTGCAGGAACTGAACCGGAGCCAGGAAATCGGTGTGAAGCCCCTGTCCTGTGGCTCGGCGCAGATCTGGCAGCACGGCACCAGCCTCATGAACTACCTGCGCATGGTAAGGGGTGGCTGGGGCCCTGTGGGACCTTGCCCGATCTGCCAGTGGGAGAATCACTTCAGGGTCATGCATGTCCAGGCCTCCTCAATTTATCACAGCTCCAGATAACAAAGCCATCTGTGGCGACACCATTCAATGGATTATGGGTCACATTGGTTCCCTAATCCCTAAATCACCAGGAACTCATGGCAAGTTTGTTTACAAGACAACTGCCCTCAAGAGCCTTAGACTATTAAGGGCTCCCTAGATTCCAGGCTTGGAACCTGACCCCTTAGCTCACAGGTGGTCCCAGAAAAATTCCACACGGTGGAAACATACGATGCTGCTGTAGACCATGTTCCCTCAGGGAGTCGCTGGCTCAGCTCTTTTAACTTGCTGCTGGGTTCCCCGTGTTCTCCCAGCCATGCCTTCTCCAGTGGACGGACATGGATCTCTAGCCCACAAAGAAGACATCTATCAGAGAAGCCTGGTGCAGAATGGCTTGGATTTTGCATTTCAGTCAGTTCATCCTGACTTCTTGTAGTCTGGGGTGGGTGAGCCAGTTTGTGACCTCTTGGATTTCTTTCAAAATAGGATAAATGCTATTAACAGCCAAGGGCCTGGAGGAGGCGCTCAGGGGGATCTGAGCTCAAGTTAGCGTCTTGGCATTGTGTTGGTTTTTGCAACAGCTGTGAGATCATTGGATGTGAGCCAGCCTTCCCCTCCTCCAGCCCTGGCCAATTCTGAATCAGTTTCAGAGACATCACATTTATAGTCTCAAGATCCCGTGGCTGAAAGGTGGGCAGGAGAACAGATCTTGATGACTTCTTCCTTGGGTATGCTATTTGGGCATGCTTAAATAGTACATGTGCAGAATGTTTGCTTGGGCCAAGTGGAACATGGGGCCTATTTGGTGCTGTAACTCACTCTCTCTTGGACAGGTAGAATTGGAAGGTCTCACCGGCCACATTGAATTCAACAGCAAAGGCCAGAGGTCCAACTATGCCTTGAAAATCTTACAGTTCACGAGGAGTGGTTTTCGGCAGGTAAGCCTAGCTATGCTGCCATGGTGGCAGACCTCCTCTTTGTTCCTTTCTCTATCCCCAGCCTATTTCGCCTTGGCACTCAGAATGGCCTCCTGCTCTCAGTTATTCCCAAGAACAGCAGGCTGCATCCTATGAAAGCCTTCTGGCACGCACTGGCTTCCCCCCTTCCTGCCTCAAGGATCAGCTGATGTGTGTCAGGAGCTGCATCCCCAACAAAATACCAAAAAAGGGGCAACCATGCTTTATTAAGGGGAGAAGGGAGGCACGGGGGTGTCAGGTAAGGAAGGAATTTCCAAGCCTTGTCCACTATTTTGAATTATTGTACCCCCTGAATCTTGCCCTAACCCTGACCGGTGTCAGACTCCAGGTTGCTTGCTGGTCAGACACAGGTCAGGTCCCTTGGGGCCTGAGGGATTCCTTTGGCATTAGAACGAACAGCCAGTTCTCTCCCGTTAGCTCTTTTCTGGCCCACGCTCCCCACTACCACCACCATGCCAATCACGTCACTCCTCCTCTCCTCTCTGCTGCTTGTCTTCTCCCATCAACTTAGGGATGCTTTGTTCTTTGTAGCTCCTTTCAACTCACTACTCTTTTTCTTATTCTCCTCCATTAACCTTCTCCTTTTCTCCGATTGTCTTCCATCAGAGGAAACAGGGGTTCTGACAGCCACTCCAAGTGTCTCTCTGAACATCTCCCAACCTCCCATCGCTCTAAGAATTAATTCTCTAGGCTTAGCCTAGCCCTTCTCCAACCTTAAAAAAGCCTGAGGATTAGGAAGTGGTGCACTAATTATAGCAGGAAGCAGACATATTGAAGAACTTCCTGACTCTCAGAGTTGCTGAACAAGGCGACATCCTATTGCAAGATTGCCTTTCCAGATTATTAAGAATCATTACCTTCACCTTCCTCATTAACATCATCATCACAGCAGTTTTCATTTAGTAAGTTCTTACATGGATCATATACTACATTAAGTGTGTCACGTATTTCCTCATGTAACCCTACAAAGTAGGTACTTTTTATTAATTCCCATTTTGCAAGTGAGGAAACTGAGGCGATTGACTGATGGGACCTTGAATACATAGTAATAGCAACTGGTTTTGAACCCAAATACCTGTAACTCTGAAGCCCAAGTTCTTGACCATTATGATAAATCATGCATTAAAATTACCTTGGTAATTTGGTAAAAACACAGATTTTTTTTTTTAGACTCTACCCCATAAGAGTCTGATTAGGTAGCCCTAGCGCCCAGGAATCCATGCAGCCAAACACCCAAGGTGATTCTGATGGCACCCTGGGCAAACGTTTTGCAGGCTTGTCATGTTAACATCCTGTCACCATGTCTGAGAGGCTCTGATTTACCCCTTCCCACAAGGTCCCTTGGAGTTCCTTCTAGGAGGACATTGATTACATGGGGCCATGAGGCCTGATCACCCATCTTAGATGAAAAAATGTAAAAGAAATGAGTCCCAGAACAAGAAAGAAGAGCCCTGAGTCCTGGTGCCAGCTCTATAAATAGCTCCTCACAGCTCTGGGCAAGAACTATATGGTCTTTAAGCAACGAAAACTGCTAGTGTTCTTCATAACTTCCCAGATGGGACCAGGGTTAAAGTAGGTGGCGTAATACTATAGTATGGAGTCTCACAAAGTGATCAATTGATTTACCTAACAATCATTTAAGCCTGTACTATGGATCAGGCTTGTGGAAACAAAGCTGAAAAATTGTCCCTGCGCTGAAAGAGAGCTCACAGTGTGGGAGGGAGACTGACATAGAAAAAAAAAAATAAGTGAAATTTGTGGTTATTAAACTCAAATCGTGCCCTCGGGCTCATACTTGCCTGAACAAATGAAGCAGCCAGCCTACAGGGAAATTGTCAGGCAATCTTTTCCCTGTGCTTGAGGGGTATAAAGTGAAGAATATTCATTCATTCTTTCAATAAATATCTGTTGAGTGCCTCCTATGTGCCAGGCTCTCTTCTAGACACAGGTTAAAATATGCGGAATTTATATTCTAGGGTCAGACAATAAGCAAACAAAACATATATAATATAATGTCAATAGCGATGAGTGTTATAGGGAAAATAAAACAGGGTAAGGAAATGGAGTGTGTGGAGATAGTCATGGTGGAGAAGCAATAGTTAGGAGAACACAATGCTCACGCCAAGCTCCAGACCCGCTCCATGGAAAGCCTAATCCAAGGCTTTGAAAAACTCCCCTTGCTCACCCCTGCTTTCTGAGTGCTCCCCTGGAAGGGCCCACTTCTAGCACCCCTGTCATCAGGCAACACGTGTGCTGGTCGAGTTGCCTGGTGGCCCTGATCCCAACCCCCACTTGAACGAGAGCTGATTAAGCTCAAAGTCCCTCTTCACCTTAACTGCTTCTCCAGCATCTGCTACGCAGGCTGGCTTTTCCCAGCTGCCGGGCTGCAAGATTAAGTCATTAAGACACACCATCCCCAGCCACCAGCACCCATCCCTCAGCCCCCACCCCAGCCAGCAAGGTCTTCTGCTCTGAGGCATCCAAAACGGCAGCTGCTTCTCCTTCTCCAGCAGCACACATCATTGGTGTAGGGTAGGACTGGCTGCTCAATCCCAGAGGTATGTGAGAATGACCCCTGGGACTGAGCAGCCAGCCCTACCCTACACCATGATGCTTGTCTTAAAGTGCACATTCCCAGGCCCCACAATTCTCAGTTAGTAAAACTAAGTGCATTCCAGGAATCTTCATATTCTTAACTGACATCTAGACAGATGATTATAGTGCAGGTGGCCCACTGATTATGCTTTGACAGGTGCTGTCCTAGTAGAAGAATGTTAGTCACCTGCAGCTTCAATGCACAGAATTCCTTCTTGAGCTCCCCACATCCTACCCCATCTTTTTGAGCGAGTGTTGAACAGCATCTGCTGCAGAAGTGACCATGAAAGAGGATGATGCTTTTGACCTTCCGCCCCCTAAGAGACACGTAGTCCTGATTGGAATTATAAAGTAGGTTATGATAATCCTCTTTATCACCATTTTTCTTCAACAAATCTGCTGACTGTCCTGCTGCTGTTCTGTCTGGCTCAGGTTCTGTAAGTACCAGTGAAAACTTTGCAAGATGTATATGGACACAGATGTAGCTTCACAGCGCTGGTCCCCAGATCCCATGCCAATCACTGGCCCAACCTTTGCCTCCTGACAGGTGTCTTTCCCCTGCTGATTACAGGATGAATAAATGGTTTGAGGAGTGATAATTAATTCTGCTTCTTTTCCAGGATGGGAGAAATGTCAGTATCTCTGCTCTAATATTCTCCCAATTCCATCCAAGGTGATGATGGCAGGGGAAGGGAGAGTGACCAGGCGCAGGGGAAAATGACATCTCTTGAGTACCTGCTGTGTACCAGACATCACATGGGCACTCTGCAGGTCACGTCTGATCTGCAGAATATCCCTTCAAGGTGGATAAACCCCCCATTTCACAAATGAGGAAACTGAAGCTCAGGGAGGGGAAACTGTTAGCAAGGACTTTGGGCAGAACTAGAATTCATGCTCAAGTTTGTCCAATACCGAAACCCATGCTCTTGGGTCTCCCACTCTTGACCTTTCCTCATTTACCTGGAATCCCTGTGCCCCCAAATCAAAACCTTTTACTCAGTTCTGTTGCTTTGCTGCCACCTGCTGCAAACCAGGAGGGCTCCTGACTCCCAGGGACCTGCTGGGCTGAGCTTTCTCTAGTGATGGCACCTTCTCATTTGGATTTGGTTCTGTTTGTTCTCTTCCTGTTTGGAAGAGTGACTATTAAGAACTCGTTTTGATTATGTAGAAAGCATCATGCAGGGACCCAGTGGGTTGTAATTGGTAAAATGTCTGAACCAAAATGTCTGACATACTCCCTGCCGGTGGTTGATTAAGGGATTATTACCATTTTAAAAATAGTCTTTCAAAATTTAGAGTTGTGTTTTACCACTTAAAAACTTACCATTTTGATTTGGTTTGGAGACAGTTTTCCATCTTGGGATTCTGTGGAGCTTCCACTGAAGCCGGTTTAGGGGAAGATGTTCCCTAGTGTCCTGCAAGTGACATTTCTGAACCTGGACCATCTCCCAATTGCTTACTTATGGGTGTAGAAGTCAGTAGTGTTGCTTCCAGCCTCTCTAGCTCCATCCCCTCGTTTTTGCCCGTTTGAGATCTCCCATCTCCATCCTATGTTATCCCTTCCCGTCCCCCAGAGGATATCCTGGGTGGTATTGGAATAGTATAATCTCCCTTCCAAATTTGGGAGAAATCACATTTAAAAGAGGCAAGAGGGGAAAAAGAAGCACAGCATTAGAGAGCCCTTACTTTCCTTCGTTTAACTGAGTCTAAAGATCAGAGATTCTGAGCAAACCTCAAGCGACCCTGTTAGGGCTATAATAAGAGGAGTACACCTTTCATCTGAGGATCTGAAATGGCTTAACAAGCTCTAAGGAAGCCTGTGGGAGAGGGAAGGCTGAGGAAGGGGGGTTCGACATCCTTAGCTAATAATGCAGATCGCGAGTTTTCCACTGGCGCACTGTATATCACAATGGGGGCACCTCGATTTTCCTTCTCTGTGCAATGAAAATGGTAACCTTTCAACATTTGGCCTGGCTAAACCCAAGGATTATTGAAACTAGATTTGCATGTTACTCCCTTCTGCTTGCCGGTGGTTAGATAGAAAACTGGCTCTACTTACATAATAATAACAGCTAACATTTATTGGGTGTCTCCTACATGATACACTGTGCTGGGTGGTTTATATGTGTATTTAAAATATCTCATCTTTTATGAAACATGCATAAAAGCTATTCTTGAAGGTAAGCAAACTGAAACACAGAGAGATAAAGTAATGTGTCTACATCCATACAGCTAGTTAGTTCCAGACTTAGAAAGTGAGTCTGGATCAAGTTTTTCAAAATCTGTGGTCTTGCCATTTTGCAACATGGCCCTAGAACATCCTGGAGGAGACCATTGAGGCCTCTACTCTAAATTTTCCACCCAATGCAAGGATGTTCTCCACAGTGTCCTTAAGAGAAACAGCCATCCGACCTCTCCTTGAGTATTTCCTGGGCTGGGGAATTCACCACCTCCCAAGGGACACATTCCAAAATCTTCTAGGCACTGGGTCAGAATCTGCCTCCTAATCTTCTCCTGTGAAGCAACCCAGAATACTCTGCTTTCTGTTTTTTACCAGCTCTTCAAATATTTAAAAATAGTTTGATTTAACTTCCTGAAATTTAGCATGAAAATCTTGAGTACCTCCTCTCTTTCAAGGGCTGGGAATTCAAGGTAAATGAATCATGGTCCCTTTAAGAGCTCATCATCTTTAAGAAAAGGCAACAATTGCAGCCAACAGTTACTGTGCAGTGCTCAGCTTGTTCTTCCCTCCAATTGTTTTCTTCCCCATAGCTTTTCCCAATACAACAACACAGCTTCCAATCTCTCCCTACTAATGACTTTTGGTTTGTCTAGGTCTCTATTAAAACATGAGTCCCAAATTGGAAACCATGCTGCTGATGGGGCAAATGGCACAGAGCTGAGAGAGTACTGTGGGACTGTCACCTTCCTCACTCCAGACACTAAATTTCTATTTGCCACATTAACTTGCTTCCGGGAGTTAGTCTCCAGATTTTTTATTCATTCTGAACTTTGGGCCTTACAGTCAATTAATTTCTCCACTTGCTCCCCTCTCCAAATACACAGGGTTATTTTCACATGAATTTTTCATAGAAACCAGCCCTGAGCCACCTTTTCCTTGGACCTCTGATCCATTTAACTCTATTCCTATGGAGATGGAGAAATTGGCAGAGCTGGCCAAATGGGTTATGAACTGGTAGGTATATTTCATTTTCCAAAGCTGACAACTCAGCTTTCCAAGGGGCTGGTTTTCTGGGATACAGAGTTCTAACCAGAGGCAAGAGGACGGGAGAGATGGCTTTTGTGAGTCCCCCTTGCAAACCAAGATCTCAGGGATCTGGTGTCCTCTAAGAAGCTTCGGGGAATCCAGATCCAATTTCCTACAGTTCCTGCGGGTTCCACCAGTTGCTGGGAGGATAGGTTGCCTCTCCTTAATCTCCTCTCCAGACATCTTGCCTGACAGCTTGCTTTGGCAGCACCTCTGAGTGACATAAAGACAGCTACTTTTCTTTTCATGGCCCTCTACAGCTGGGAGCACCAGGAAACATCTTCTGTTGCTTGGATGGCAATTTTAGCAGAACTGCTGGTGGTACCGCCTCCTATTCCCATCTCTAGATACCTTCAAAAGGAAACAAAGAACAACACAAACCCCTGAAAACACCTTGTCAGATGAGCTATTGTGCTTCCATTGCCTGCCTGCATGTGGCATTAGAGAACAGCGAGGAGGGTATCACTCTCTGTATGGAGAGGTCCCACTCTGCATCCGTGCCCTCTTCTCCAGCCCCTCTTACTAACACCCTCTGTGACAACTCAGGTCCCACCTGCGCTAAGGAGAACAGCCATTAAGGCCCCGATAGTGGGGAAGCTGCCAGTGGGGGAAGCTGCTTTGAGAGTGCCATGATTGCTGCTGTCATACATTTTCAATTTGAGGAAGGACTTTACGATAAATGTTCAGATCCTTTCTTTGAAGCTGCCTTTGCGGGACCTGTGTCAGAGTGCTAAGGTGGGTGGAGGGTGTGGGGAAGCTACTTGCTGGAAATCAGGAAGGAGCCTCAAGTGCCATCTCCCAGGCCGGGGGACAGACCGGACTAGAGTGGGCAGGCTGGGGAGGCTGCTTGGTGGGCCATTCCTTGCGAGAGTCATGGGAGTGAATTTGCCTTTGATGAGAAAATTCTGAGACAGCAGATTCTTGGATGGAGGGAGGGGTGAAAGAGATGGGTGGTTTGGTGGGTGGGAGCTTTGAAGGTTACTGAGAAGTCACTTATTCATTCCTTCTAATTAAGGAGCCGGGAGAAGGGGAATTGGCATGAGTTTAAAATAGTTGACTAGGTCTCATAGAATACCATAAATTATTAGAGTTGGAGGAGAGGTCACCTAGTCCCACTTGCCCACCAGAGAGGGGACTGTGTCATTATGGGCTTAAAACCTGATGGTAGCCCCAGTTTGCTTTCAGGGGCCGTGAAATGGCGGTTCTACAGCGTAGCTGTCATGTGCTGGGCCTGCTCTGTCTTTGAGCCTCCTCCTACTCTACACCCTCTCAGACGCTCTGCCCCAGTGATAGTAAATAATGTTGACCTTGAACAGGACACACCAGGTGGTCTCACTCCCCGTGCCAGTGCCCCAGTGCACAGGTCTCCTTGTGCACCCCCATTTCTCCCCTGACAATTCATGCTCACATCTCCAGAACTCAGCTCAGAGAGCCTCTCCTCAGGAAGTCTTCAGATGTTCTGTGTATGTGTTCCCTGTGCTTGCCTGTACTGTAGTGTTGTCACACTGTCATCACTCCAGGGATGGGGACTCCTTGAGTACAGAGTGGGGCTCAGCATAGGCCTGGAGAAAGGGTGAGCCAGATAACCAGAGCCTGGGGAGTATGCAGGAAGTGCACAGGACCAGCTAGTTTTTCTGGCCCTAATGAGCTCACATCCGGCAAGGATACCAGAATCCTGGGGACCTCGGATTTTTTCCCTGGGGACCTCGGACTTTTGAGAGTTCTCAAAAGTCACTGTTCCCCAGTTTGTTCAAGGGAGATTTCACATGACAAGCCTACCCACTGACAACAGGAATCTGAAAATTAGAGTGGAAGGCCCCTCAAATCATTGATTCATTTTTCCCTTTCCATTTTCTTTCCTTTCTCTAAGAACAATACTCTTCTAGTTAATTAAAAGTCTAGTAAGGACCTCCTCCTGTGAGAGCATCTGGTTCACCTGGCCACCCCCAGGACGACAGACAAGGGACAGATGAGTTGGCTTTGGAAGGGTGTAACGTGAGGGCCTTCTCTCCTGCTGCCTCCCTGGACTATGTATATTGGATTCTTTCTCCCAAAGCAGGGGACTTCCTGCTTATCAGCTTTGATGGAAAATTCTCCGACTACAGAAGCTGATTCACACATCAGCCTGCAAACAAGTTAGAGCTACTCAAATTTTCAGACAGGGCTGTTTTGGGGCAGAGGAGCAAGGTTTAAAGTGCTGTGTTTTAAATGTATTTCTTGTAATATGCCCGATGCGTCCTGCCTGAGCTCAGCCTGGGGAAGCTTGCCAGTTCTCAGGGACTCCTTTCCATGCCTCTTCAGCCAGCTCATGCTTGGGAGAGCTGGAAGAGGCTGAGCTGCTCATTTCGTCTCTTGAAGCAGCCTGCATCGGTTAGCTATGATGAGACATGGGCAGGCTACAGGCCAGAGGTGTGGGGAGACACGGCAGGCAGCCCAAGGGGAGAGGAAAACCCAGGGAGGTGAGGGGCAGTGTGCAGTCAGGCACTGGAGGGGAGTGGAAGATGCAGGGCCAAGGCCCAGCTCTCACAGTTCGTAGCATTCTGTTCCTCAATTGCTTCTTCAATAAAATCGGGATGATAGTTATAACATGTTCTATGTGCACCGTACGATCATTGTGAGAACAAAGTGAAATATTGTGTGTAGATGTGATTTGAGGATTCTACTATATTATGCAAAATTTAGTTCCGTCATCTTTCATGGAGATGTCTATCTATATAGGTGTTTCTCTAACTTTGCATGCAGTATTCCTGGAATCTCACTGGTTCAGGGCATGGAGAAAGACAAAGCAGGGCTGAGACATCTGCAAGAGGCCTACAAAGATCACCCACGCTTGCTGGACATAAATTCTCTCAGCCAGCCCCTCCCTGCTTCAGGACGGGTTCCTTACGGCCTTCTCCCCCCCTCCCTCTGCCTCTCTACTTCCTCCATCCCTAACATGGCAGTGTCACCAGTTGCACTTTGCAGTGGCTCTGGACAGGTGTGAAGACAAGAACCAGAAGTCAGGGCTACTCCTGGAAAGTCTAAAGCCCATCTAGGCTTTGCCTGACATGGCACTGCTCAGACAAGAGTGCTGATACCCCACAACTAAAAACTACCCGTTTTCCCTGAGGACAGTGAGGCTGAAGCACACGCTGCCTCTCACCTGCAAGCCTGCACCCATCTAAGGGCAGTGATGGAGCACTCTCAGCCCATCTCTGAAAGCACAGCTGTACATCTTGCCTGGCCCTCCAGCATTCTACTGTTCCCTGAAGGACAGTGAGTGATCAGCTTCCTTTAGCCCAGATGCTTCATTAGAACCATTAATTTAATTGGCATCTGCTGCTCAAAGCTCACAGTTGTGTTATTAGTACAACTGCTTTCCCAATATACTCCTTTACCGGCGAGTTTAACAACTGAAGCCAGGCACTCTCTATGTGCTGACTGTGTCCCATTCATTGGCAGTAAATTTCTTGTAAGATGAAAAATCTCAAGCTTGTCTGAGATCTCTGATAAATTCTCTCCTCAGCAGCTAATTCGAAATATCTTCTGGGAGGTGAGAGAGGTGTGCAGCTGAGTCTTTATACTTACAGACTCTGCCGTGAACTCACCCCACCAGTTTGATCAACCCCCAAAAGATTTAGAAGAGAGTCTGTGCGATTTTTGACCAAACATGTAAAAAACAGAAAGTTGACATACAGGTAAAAGAAATTATTGAAATCAGTATTTCTGTTCAAAAAGAGAGGTGATATGAGCATCTTCACTCAGGGAAATTTAACTTCTGAAACCTGAGCTACTTGGAGAGTCCATTAAATCCCTGAGAGCACCACTGGGGGTGGCATATGTAATCAGAGCTGACTGGGGTGAACTGGGAACAGTCCTGCCATAGACAGTATTTACCTGTCACTAGAATCCCTGGAAACAGGCACTGTAGGTTTGTTCTCTTTGGCAAGGGGTGTGGTGAAGGCTACACCAAATTCCACTTCAAATCCCAGAGGTTGGGGATTCAGGATGGAAGTCCGGGCACATCTTGACAAAGCCAAACATTCAAGCACAGAGTACAATTGATCCTTATTATCTGTGGGTTCCATACTTGAAAATTTGTCTATTCACTAAAATCTCTTTTATAACCCACAAATCGGTACTCATGGCATTTTCTTAGATATGTGCAGGGCAGTGAAAAAATTGAGTCTGCAGAGGGTGCGTTCCCAGCCAAGGTGGAGCAAGGTGACAGCTCTTCTTGTCCCAGCTCTCATACTGCCAACAAGTGTCTTTTTCGTGGTCTATTTGGGGTCATGTCTTTTTTTTTTTTTTTTTTTTTTTGCTTTTTCTTGGTGATTTTGCTGTTTAAAATGACCCCCAAGCTTAGGCTGAAGTGCTGTCTATCGTTCCTAAGTGCAAGAACGCTGTGATATGCCTTATAGAGAAAATACAGATGTTAGAAAAGCATCATTCAAGGCATGAGTTATAGTGTGGTTGTTCAATATTAGTGAATCAACAAAGTAGATTAAATAAGGTGTGTCTGTCAGCAGCAACACATACAATGAGGTTATATATTGATTTGTTGACGAAAATGTGAGCAGAGTCCTCATAGGAACCTAACCCTGTTTTTCCCTTAGGAGAAATGGTTCAGTATTTCCTAATTCAGAATTTGTGGAAACTTTATAGACCAGAACTACTGTGAAAGATGAGAATCAACTGTAATGAGATTCAGCCAGGAGAGAGGACCAGGAATGAACAAAGTTATGAGTAGCGGACATTTTCTTCAGTAGCTCAAAAGAGGAGTTTTCTCTCTGCATTCGCTACCCCTCCTCTCTTGTTTTCTTTCAATGTCCAGGGAGCTTATCTGCCCTGGATGCCCTGGCCTTCCTCTTGGTTCCTCTGATGTCAAAGTAGAATCTAGATCCTACACTCCTGGGGCCAAAAGGGATGATAAAGGCCCTCTAGACCACTGCTCAACTCAAATGCTTGGATTCTTGCAAATACTACTTTCTCTGAAATAGAGTCTGTTTGTAAATACCTCCAGTGTTGGGGACCTCACTACATATGAGGACAGCATATTTCATCTTGGAAAGCTTTCTGTGTTAGAGAGCTTTCCCTTCTATATTGGGCACAATTTTTTCTTTTTAAAGCATCTGCCTTTTGTCCTTAGTTCTGTTTCTTAGGTCCACACATTTTTCCATCCTTCCCATGACTGCCTGTACTTTTTCCTTCTATAATGTAATTTCAATCTCTACCTTCCTGGTCAGTATTGTTGGAACACACTTTAGTTTATTGGTGCTCCACTTAACGAGTGGGCCTTGGAGCAATATGCAATATTTCCGGTGTGGTCTGAGTAGGAAACAGTCTCTTTCCTTGCACTGAAACTGTCATGCCTTTGTAAATGGTTGTGTGCAACTAAGAAGACTACAATGTGTTAGCACTTTTAGATTTATTTCCACATTAACCAAGCACAATGTCTTAGCTCCAAAACCAGGTTCTCTAGTGGAGGAATGCCAGACATCAACCATAAGACTCAGAGAGAACTGTTTCGTGGCAGGTGGGAGAGAGCCCTTGTCGAATCTCTCTCGTGAGTAGCCACTTCCTTCATCTCCACGTCTGGGTAGCCATGCTTCCAGTGCTCTCTTTCCTGTCCCTACAATCACCTGTCCGAGGCCTCCTCATGTTGCCCCTCTCAAGCCTGTCTCTCCCAGTCTCTGCCCTAAGGCACTTTGAAAAACCATACCACATTATAAATATACCCTGCATTTTTAGGAATTCATGTTTGAGCCGGAAGGGGCTAGACTATATCATTCTTTTATAGGTAAGGTAACTGAAGACTAAAAAGAAGTTACTTGCCTAAAAGAATTTCGTAATGCAATTCAGCAGACATTTATGGAGCACCTATTACAGGCCAGGCACTGTACTGAGAGCTGGAGGCACCCAATACAGTGCCTGGCCTATAATGATGGGTGCTCCATAAGGAGAATTTATTAACGTAATCACTAAATATGACTAAGCACCGATGCTGTTCTAGGCATTGGGTATATGATGCGGAACAACACAGAGTCTTACCACTTGTGGAATGTATTGTCCAGTGGAGAAGATGGGCTTGAAACAAGTAATTACCTGAATAATTATATGATTACAAGTGTGATGAGTGCGACCAAGGGGTAGTTCTAAGGCATTACGCTTAAGTTCCTGTGATGGGGTACTTACCTGAGACAGAAGGGTTGGGAAGGGCCTCCCCACAGGGTGACATTCTTACCATAACTTAATGGATGGCTGTGCATCCCTGGGTGAATGGGAACATGATGAGTCTGATATGGGACTCAGACCAGAGCTGGTTGATAGCAGAGCCAGGTCCAGAAACTAGAACTCCCGATGCTTAACTTTTTCCACTGTACCCCACTGTCCTCTTCCTCATGCTTTATTTAAATATCCTCTTCAACATACATACATCAGAATCAAAGGCAAGGAGAAGCAAAGGCTGACTTCTGGAATATGGACACTCAAGCAGAGTCACTTACGGCAATTACCAATGGTAAAGAATAACAATTCAATTGTTTACTAAATGTTCAACTACATGTCTGTATTCCAATAAAATTAATATCTTGGGGGCAGTATGTTTGAATCTGCATTAACAATGGAACTTTGGACAAGACACCTAACCTCCCCGAGCCTGTTTTCTAATCTATAAAACAGGGATGACAGCAATAACCTCCTTGCAGAGTGGGTGGGAAAATTAAGTGAGATAACAAATGTAACACTTAGAAATGTTCAAAAGTATTAGCCTTTGTAATTTTATTACAGTTGGTACTTTAGTTACAACAAGTGACTAGGACTAGAAGTTCATTGATGCCAAAATGTATTTATTGAGAATCAGTTATATTCCAGATTCTCTGTTAGGGGCTGTTATATAGTTGTGAGCAGGTAAGGTGTCCAAATCCTTATTCCAGGCACTTTCATACTTTTTGAGCATGACTTGCATTTAGGTTACAATCCAGGACACACATCATCACTATGCTATGATAATTAAACCCCAAAATTATGAAACAGTTGTTTCCCTGCTATGTGTGTTGTACTCGGATCTACTCTTAATATGTGTTTCATTTTAAAAATGCAGGTCTGAATGCACTAAATTGATTTCATAACCCACTAATGGGTCAACCACAGTTGAACGAAACACTGTCTTAGACCAACTGAGTTGAAGGCTTAATAAGCCCTGGCAGAATACATTTGTTAAAGAGTCTTCCCAGCTTTCCCTGGGCTTGTTTTGATCTCTCACCTTTGGCATTTGCCAAAGTCGTCGTTCTTCGATCAAAAATTTTCACAGCATTCGGCATGCAAGCCCATATTTTGTACTAAGGGAATATTTTGGCTAAGAGAATGAGGTCTTTAGCCAACATCAGCAGCTCCCTTTTTTCCTCAAATCACCTCCTCAGGCACTCAGTTGGGCCCTTACTCATAACCCAGTCTCCCAGGTAAACTAAACTTTTATGATTGGAGATATTGGATTTAAATTCAATAAATGTCCTGCCAGGGTGATCATCATGGAGGCTTACATTACATGCCTTTTTAGCTAGTTTTATATCAAGGTACAGACCTATACTATAGAGACTGTGAAACTATAGCTCAATCTTCATTTTCTGGGGTCTCTAGCCATAGCGTTTTATACCTGACTGTCACTGCATATATGTCAGAATTAGTTCTGTGTACTTATTATATGCATCCTTCCTTCCTAACGAGGCTTCCACTTTGAACCTGAGACTGAGGTTTTAAAAAAATATAAAATGAGTTGGCTATTGGTTGTCCAACTTTATTTTTTTTAAGATTTTTATTTAAAAATATAGCGAACATACAACATTGTATCAATTTCAGGTGTACACCATAATTGTTCTACATTTATATACCTAAAGAAGTGATCACCATGATAAGTCCAGCAACTGTACCACGCTATCACAATATTATTGATTGTATTCCCCATGCTGTACGTTACTTCCCCAGGACTTATTTGTGTTATACCTGGAAATTTGAACCTCTTATTCCCCTTCATCATTTCCTGCCTTTTAAAATTTTTCAGCTAAAACATTCAATATTATTTTATATTAATTTCAGGTGTACAACATAGTGATTAGACATTTGTATAATTTAAGAAGTGATCCCCTGACTAGTCTAGTACTCACCTGGCACCATACATAGTTATTACCATATTAGTGACTATATTTCCTTTGCTTTACACCCCCGTGACTATTTTGTAACTACCTATTTTACGTAATCCCTTCACCTTTTTTACCCTGTCCCCAAACTTTCTTCCCGTCTATCACCTGAATAAATCTATTACCCATCTGACATGTACCCATATATAGTTATTACAATATTATTGACTATATTCCTTATGAATCCCCATGATTACTGTGTAACAAACCAATTTGCACTTCTTAATCCTTTCCCATTTTCATCCATCCCTTCAGCCCCCCCTCCCATCTGGTGTAATGACTAGCGGGGAAAAAGAAAAGGGGGGAAGCACATGCAAGAAAGGGGCTAATTATTTATTTAGCAGTATGCAGTAGCAAAAGACAAAGGCAATTAATAGAATATGCTAATATCAGAAAGTAAAGGTGGTTAAGACCAAACTATATACATTGATACCAATGTCATGTCAAAGGAGTACACATACACATAAGTTTAAGAGCTCTCAACATATGTTGACTATTGATCAAAAATCACTTGGCTAAATACACAAATAACATCAGTAAGGAGTATCCCAAAACAGTAATAAGCTCTATAGGATAGTAACTATCACAGTAGATGCCAAAAGCTCACCAAACTGGAAGAGAACAACACTGGAAAAGTCATAAAGAATTGTACACCTGAAATCTATGTAATTTTACTAACAATTGTCACCCCAACAAATTAAAAAAAAAAAAAAATCTTTGCCAGGTCTGTAGCTGAGAGAAACTCAGGCATCCACCACACCTCTGCTTGCTGGTTCCCAAGAATGTTGTTGCTCTTGTTGGCGTTGCTGTTGTTGTTGTTGTTGTTGTTAGAAGTCAAGGCATCTTCTGATGTTGTAAGCTGCAAGCTTTTCATACAAGTTTTCAAAATGCTAACAAGTTCTCAAGAAGGCTAACCGTAGGGAACAACAGTGGACAGGTCGGGAACCAGCCAGACTTCACCAGGTTTGCAGCTGGAAACAGGACATCCCCTGGTGTTGTAAGCTGCATGTTGCTGGAAGTCTTCAAAATGTTAGAATGATGAAGAATCACCAATGACAAATGACCAAATGACGAAAACTTACACTGCCAACTGAGGTCTGTCTTATATATTTTCTCAGATGTACCTTAGAGCCAAGTTTCTTGTTCCTGCCTTTCCCTCCAGGAATGGCCAGTTCCTGGAGGGCCCAGCAGTCAATGATAAAAATATTGCTTATCCAGATGAAGGGCTAGTTCATCTGGACAAGCAACATCTACTGTTCCTGCTTGGGACGATTGGCCCAAAGTCTTCTAAAGCGTGGCAACGTGCCTGTCACATCATCCTGATATAACTTAGTTACTTCTTCACTTCATCTGCTGATGCAGGCAAAACAGACAGAAAGCAACATCGTCTCATCTCGTATCTCCTCTACTCAGAAGAATGAGATCAAAGGGGGAATTTACTCAAGCCCTAATCATAGCACAAACTTCTTTTAACCCAAGCTAACCAATACTTCACTTTCAGTCTCTCACGGGAGGGAACCCCACATGCAGTAACAGACAAAAGCTAATAGACAAATGCTCACATCAGCCAAAGAAGGCAAATTTTCCTCAATATCTTCCGTACATCTGGCAATCATCAAAATGTTCTCTGTAGCTATGAGTGTGTTTCTGTTGGTTATTTATCTTGTTCTTTAGATTCCACATATAGGTGAAATCACATTGCTTCTGCCTTTCTCTGTCTGATATATGACACTCAGCACAATACCCTCCAATATCATTCATGCCACCACAGATAGCAAGAACCCATTCCCTTCCACGGCAGAGCAATATTTCGTTGTATATATGTGCCACCTCCTCTTTATTCATTCATTCATCGATGGACACCCAGGCTGTCTCCACATCTTGAATATTGTAAGTAATGCTGTAATAAACATAGGAATACACACGTCCCCTTGAAGTAGTGTTTTGGGTTTCTTCGGACAAATACAAAGAAGAAGTGGAATTATTGGGTCCTTCTTTGTCTCTTCTTATAACCTTTGTTTGAAAGTCTATTTTGTCTGGTATAAGTATTGCTATCCCAGCTTTTTTTTTCCATTTCCATTTTATGAAATGTCTTTATCCATTCCTTTACATTCAGTCTGTGTGTGTCTTTCAATCTGAAGTGAGTCTCTGATAGTAGCATATATGAGGACTTTGTGTTCTTATCCATTCAGCCACCCTCTGTTTTTGATTGGAGCATTTAATCCATTTATATTTAAAGTAATTGTTAATAGATATGTAGTTATTGCCATTTTATTATTCATAGTTTTGATTTGTGTGTGAGTGTGTGTGTGTGTGTGTGTGTGTGTGTGTGTGTGTCTTAAAGAAGTCCCTCTAGCATTCCTTGTAATACTGGTTTGGTGCTGATGAACGCCTTTAGATTTTTCTTGCCTTTTCTGTCCTTCGATTTTAAATGATGGCCTTGCTGAGTACAGTAGTCTTGATTGCACATCCTTGCTTTACATCACTTTGAATATTTTCTGCCAATCCCTTCTGGGCTACAAAGTTTCTGTTAAGAAATCAGCTGACAGTCTTATGGGAGCTCTCTTATAAGTTACCAGTTGCCTTTCTCCTGCTGCTTTTAAGAATCTCTCTTTGTCTTTAACCTTTGCCATTTTAATTATAATGTCTTGGTGTGGGCCTGTTTGGGTTCCTCTTGTTTGGGACTCTCTGCATTTCCTGGGTTTGTATGTCTATTTCCTTTGCCAGGTTAGGAAAGTTTTCCATCATTATTTCTTTAAATACGTTCTTAAACCCTGCTTTCTCTTTTCTTCTTCTGGTACCTCTATGATGTGAATGTTGTTATACTTGATGTTGTCCCAGAGGTCGCTTAAACTATCCTCATGTTTTTAAATTCTTTTTTCCTTTTGCTGTTCCAATTGAATGTTTTGTGCTACCTTGTATTCCAAATTGCTGATTCAGTCCTCTGCTTCATCTAGTCTGCTGGTGATTCCTTCTGATGCATTCTTCACTTCAGTTATTGTACTCCTCACTTCTGACTGGTTCTTTTTCATGCGTTCTATATCCTTTTTTATGCTTGCTATCTCTGTGTTGAAGTTTCAGTGAGTTTCTTGAGCATTCTTACAACAAGTATTTTGAATTCTGTCTCTGGTAGGTTGATTGCCTCCATTTTGTTTAGTTCTTTTTCTGGAGTTTTCTCCTGTTTTTCCATTTGGGATGTATTTCTTTGTTTCCTCATTTTGGCTGCCTCTCTGTGTTTGTTTCTATGTATTAGGTAGATCTGCTATGTCTCCCAGTCTTGCCAGGTGGCCTTATGTAATAGGTGCCCTGTGGGGCCCAGTGGCACAGTCTCCCTGGTCACCTGCACTGGGTGCTCCAGAAGGGTCCCTTGTGTGGGTTGTATGTGCCCTTCTGTTATATTTGAGCCTTGATTGCTATTGCCACATCAGTAGGTGGGATTGACACTCAAGCTGACTAACTGTGGGGTTTGGCCACATCCACAGCTTATGGGCTTCTGCACAGGGGTTTTACCACATGGAGCAGGATTCACCCCAGGAGACTCTGGTGCCTGTTGAGACCGTCCGTTTTGTGTGCTACTTGTGGAGTTAATTGGGTGGTGCTCTGCTGTGGTCTGAAGCCACCCTCCAAGTATGTTGTTTCTGGAGCCTCATGGGAGGAGCTCAGGTCAGCCACTGTCTGTGACCAGTTGGGGACTATCTCATAGGAGCTACAATACAATCCACAGTTGGTTGCTGCCTGTGCTGAACCTATGGCATGTGGGAGAGACCATGCTATGAACTGAGGATTGCTGCCACCAGTACCGGGTCTGGGGTAGCTCTGCGAAAAGCCAGGAGACTCCAAGGCCTGCTCCCAGCTGCCAACTCCTATAAGGTTAAGTTACTGATAAAGCCTCATGCAGTATGGAGTTGGGTGGGTTAGAGTCCT
Organism: Rhinolophus ferrumequinum; assembly: GCF_004115265.2. Lineage (NCBI taxonomy): Eukaryota > Metazoa > Chordata > Mammalia > Chiroptera > Rhinolophidae > Rhinolophus > Rhinolophus ferrumequinum. The sequence goes on along the minus strand of NC_046308.1, from coordinate 39,703,474 downwards.
AGGGAGTCACTAGGGTGGAGCAAGTGGAGCTCCAATTCAGATTCAGATTTGGTAATGGGCATCGGAGAGGACTCAACACAGGAAATAGGGCACCTGCCTGCTGGCTACATGGGAGGAAGACCTCACACATGGAAAATAGCAGCTGTCCCTCCAGTCCTCACCCTAAGCCACACAACTCAGTCTTTCCCTGTATGTCTCTGACACCCCTCAAGTCACTGTCCCTCCGCCAGAGCCCAAGGTGAGTGCCTACAAGCAAGTCGGTGTGGGCCCTTTAAGAGGATGTCTGGGTCTCTCACAGCCTTCCATCCCACCCAGATGGTAGAAATAATCACTGTTTTTCACAGCCAGATGTTGTAGGGACTTCTCTTTCTGGTAGCAGTACTCCTTGCTGGGGATCCTGGTGTGAGACTGGAGTCCCTTGCTCTTCTATGGGAAACCTCTGTGGCAGAGATATGCCTCCCAATTTTTGTCTGCTACATGGATGTGTTAGTGCCAACCTGTTTCGCATCTCCACCCCTTCTACCAGTCTCGATGTGGCTTCTTTTTTATATCCTTAGTTATAACTTCTGTTCAAGTAGACTTCAGATGGTTCTCCTAGTTGATTGTTCTATGATTTGGTTAGTATTTTGATGTGGTCACAGGTTGAGGCAAGCACAGCATTTATCTACTCTGCCATCTTTGATCCCCTTGTTTGTCCAACTTTAGATGGCCCTAGAGAACAAGGATCTGAAATAAAAAGAGCTTGCATTTGGATAGGCCTTTAAATTTTTGTCACATCTGTGATGGTCTCAGATTATCCCAATAAGGGGAAAAGGGAAAGACCACCCTTATAAGCAGCAAAATTGACTTCCCAAGGCCACAAACAAGTGGCAGGGTGAAACTTGAAGCTAAATCGCTTAGCCACATTGCCACAAGACAGATAATAGTACTGTTATCTTACATTCCCATGGCTTGTTATGGCTCAGAAGTCATCATACACCTTGTTTGGCGAAAGGGCCATGTATGCAAAGTGGCCCCCAAATGCTGAAGGACCAAGAGGTCAAAGAACAAGGCAGACAAGTCCAACTTGTTGGCTTAAAGAATTTAATAGGGAATTCGCAGAAAGTGGTCTCAGGCGGCAGCAAGATTAATGCATCCCCACACCTTTCACTCCTGAACCCTGACTCTGTTTTATAGCTAAAAGCAGTGAGAATGTGTGGATGATCAAAGGGAGCAGAGGCTGGGAGGCTTTGGTGCCAGGGTGAAGTAAGAGAAACAAAGGAGGCACCTCCCATGGAGAGAAAATTAATGGGAGTCTTGTGATATGTACCCAGAGCTCTATGTACATATTCCAGAGCTTTCCCAGGGGAAGGGGAGGAGGTTAAGGCTCTGGGTTCACCCAGATGTCAAGATGGTGGATCAGCTTTAAGATGGATTCACATCTCAGTTGATTATCAGCAGCAGTTCCATACTATGAGCAGACAGGCTCATTTATTTCCATTTTACAGATAAGGAAGAGGTTAAGTGACTCACCCAAGGTCACACAGCTTTTGCATGGCAGAGGAGGAAAGAAAATATGGGTCTTCTGGTGCCCCTGCTGCATCCCTTGAGCCAAGCCCCTAAGCAGCCACCCTAGGCCTTGGCCAGGATCACTCTTGTAGGCTCTTGTAGCTGACTTCCTTCAGGGCTGGATTTACCAACAAACAAGTTCAGTGTGATCAGAGAGGTGTATGCGAAGGCCCAGGTTGGCCTATACCTGCCTTAAACTCAACCAAATGGTAGAGTATTAAATAGCACGCGAATTCACGTCCAGGTTTAATACCCTGTTAACTGATCCTCAGCAAGTTGCTTAACATCTCTGAGTCTGAATTTCATTCATTTGTTCATTCATTCAATTAACAAAAAGTTGTATGAAGTGCCTCCATTAAGCATTGTTTTGCTGTCTGAAGTGCTTACATTTCTCAGGTGGGAATAATAATAGGGTTGTTATGCAGAATCAGGGAAACTTATGTAAGCAAGCCACGTGGCTAAGTGCCCAGCATGTAGAGGTAATCAGTAAGTGTTTGTGAACTATGACTCTGGAGCAAAGGACTTGCCTGGCGTTGGACTTATGTCATCTAGAAGAAGCTGGATCCTGGCAGGGCCGAGTGCAAAGAACAATCATCTAAATGTGCATAAAATAGTAAATGTTATAGAGCCACGTACACACCCATAGATGCAGGCAAGGATGTGAGGGAATCCCTCAGGGCTTCAAAAATGAATTCATTTTTACCTATCTGAGAGAGAAGAAGGTGGCAAAATGACAACCTGAGTGATTCCACGTGGGAGTGAGAGGGCTGCGAGCGAGAGGCCTGTGGGGCTGCTCTGGGCAAGGCCACGCGTCTCAGGCAACAGCAGGGGCTCTTCCTCCACAGCAGAGAAAGAGAGCCCTGCAGTGAGTAACGGTCTCATTAACGAATGTGAACTTGAGATAAATGCTCTGAACACAGAGGATATAAGTATGGTTCTGGGAGAAGTTTAACTGGGAGATAAAGGAAAGTTACTGCAGGAGGTGATTTTTAAACAGGCCTGAAGGATTTACGGATGTAAACTAGACCAGGGCTTGGGAAACTTCTTCAAAGGTTCAGATCTTTACTAGATTTAGACTTTGCAAGTCTACTGTTGTAGATGAACACGGTCACAGACAATACATCAATGAATGAGTGTGGCTGTGTTCCAAGAAAATTGTATTTCCTGAAACAGGACACCCCATGAATTAGGTGAAAGGGCTGGGATGTCGGGGGCAGGAGATCATGCAGCAAAGAGTTTCAGACAGCGAATGGCATGCACAAAGATTCAGGCACTTCATACAAATTTTTGTGACTCGAGCACAGACAAAGCTGGAAAAAGTAAGGTGACATGAACATGGTGCAAAAAAAAAAAAAAAAAAAGATGAGATGAACATGGAAAGTGGGTAGAGACCAGGACTCTCAGAGCCTTGTAAGCTGTGTTAGGGATTTGGGTCTCTATCCTTAAACCAACATGGGAAAGAACTGAAGGGTTTTAAGCCAGGGCTAACGCAATCATATTTGAGATTTCAGAGACGACTGCCTGCTGTTGTGTGAAGAACAGAACAAAGAGAAGCCCAGAATGAATTCTAGTCCAGAGGAACTTAATTGGGAACTTGGACTAGAGTGGAGGCCAGGGAAGGGCGAGACTCGGAAATCAACTGAATTGCTCAGGCCACCCATCCCTGTGGCCACAGTGCCAGATGCTAAAATGGGTCTCCAGCCTCCTGGTTGTGCACTATCAGAAAGCAGCTCTTTCAGAAAGCAGCAGAGGACCCCCTGTGATCACAGCCCCATGAATAAGCCTTTCCCATGGTGTTGCTGAGGGAGAAACCAGCTAGCTTATGCTGACCCAGAGTCACATGGCAGACCTAAGCTTGTCTCTGACACTCATTCAATTGTACACCAGTCGCCTTTCCAAATTCCTGTGGGTGGCCCATATGCATGTCATGGATCCATTCACTAGAGCCCTGAGGCCCCATCAGGCCTTTCCTGTGTTTTTCTTGCAGCGTATTTTTCGAGTTTGGTACCTTGGTTGCTGACCCAGGAGCCTTAAACACAGCTACTGGAAGGGCAGGGGCCCTTAGAGACAGCTGTCTTGACAGCAGCAAGAACTGACAGTTCACAGTGAGAAGAGACACGATGAAAAGTAGACAGATTAACTTATAAAAGCACGGAAATTAGGGCAAGTGGGTTGTTCCACATTTCAGTAACCCCTGATCTGCACTATATCACAGCACAGTGTAATAACTGGCTTCATCATGATGGCACTGTAGAAAGGTAAAGATGCTCACTCAGTTTAAGAGGACAGTGGAAATTATAATTCCCCTACTGAGAATTTGTCAAAATAATTAAATTATTTTAAAAATTAATAAAATAAATAATTAAGATTTTCAAATAAATAATTAAAATCTCTAAAATTTTAGTGGTTAAAGGAGCAAGATTATTATTAATTTATATGGATTCTATATCTTTTGGAGCTGTTGCATAAATGATACTTTCTATGCATGTGTAAACATATCCCTTATCAGTTATATTTACCTAAATTTTTATATTTGACCAAGCACTCGTATCATCAGTAGTTTATTCTAAGAAATCTGTAGAATAATAAAAGGAGAATACATTTGTTTTAAATATTGTGATCCCAGTTAAGGAGCACGTAGGCCTTGTTTTGAATCCTATTTTTTCCACTTACCAGCTCTGTTACTAGGGTAAATGATGAACTGACGTGGACCTCATTTTTCCTTACTAATTGAGGGGATTGGCAGTGAGATTTGGGTGCATAAACTCCAGCACAGAGCCTGTGTGTACAGGGCTGGTGCCAGTGGTGTGCTGGAGCCACCTTGCCCAGGTGGTGAGAGCCCATTAGACAATTTTCTCCCCATCTCTGTGTGGTGACATCAGGTTGGTAGCTTGAAATCAGCTATAGGGGAGAGTGTTTACACCATAGAAATTGGCAGATGCTACGAATCAGGGCCTTTTTTCCTGGAGAGCCAGTTTTTAAACATTTTCTGGCTCACTACAGGTAGGCACCTAAACACTGTTAATCTCTATACCCTTGCCTTTCTGTGTCAGCATGTTTTGTTGTCAGAGTTTCTTGCTACAGACAACATATTGTGTACAGAGTTCTTGCTACAACACATATTGCTGGGCCCTACTCCTAGAATTTCTGATTTAGTCAGTCTGGAATGGGACTGAAAATTTGCATTTCTAACACTGATACTGCTGATCCAGGAACCAAGCTTTGAGGCACTGGTCTAATCTGTCTAATAAACTAAAGTCTACAGTGCAAAGCCCCTCATGAGGCACAGAAGAGATCCCACCTTCTGTCTCAGACAATGGCATTAAAAATTAAATCAACAAGTACTTACATAGTAGTACTTTCCATGTATACCATCTCGTTTAATCTTCTGAGGTAATAACTACAATTTTAACCCCCATTTTATAGATGGAGGGAAACTGAAGCTCAGAGGGATTAAGTAATTTACCGAAGGTCAAATAGCTCATAAGCAGAGAAACCAGGTCATACTCAGGTCCTCCTGGGAAGTGGGTTGCAATGGGGCTGAGGTCTTGCTGGCCCTGTCGGTGTGAAATGCACATTTAGGGTGATAAATGAGCCCTAAGAAGTTCAACCCTATCCCAAATATCCAAAAGCTGATATCCGGCCCAATTGCTCTTTATACCTTCTGTCAAATTCTGGGACTATTACATTCGTGGTACAAATTGTGCAATGCTGAAGGGCGAATAGAGGCTGAAATCCAGCCTGTACTCTGCATGCACCCACAGGGCCACATCAGCCTTTTTCTTGTCTGCGTTAAGGTGCTATATATTCTAGCAGTGGTGGTGTCTAAATCCATACGCTCTTCTCCCTTCACTGCAATCCCTAGGGCCTCTGGGGCAAGGATGGAAAGGCAGAGCTAGTGGGAGAGACAAGAAGTACAGGGAAAGGGCCAAGGGAAGACATCGCTTAAAGCATTATCAAGCCCACACATATGGACGTGTAGAAGACGCTTATAAAACAGCTGTTCCTGCAGGAGGTTTGGGGGACAGGTGTCGACAGGGTGGAGCAAGGGAATTTGACTGGGGCAGAGCCACATATTGTCAATGATGACATATCTCCTGCCCACTCCTGGCATGTGTGTGGCATGGTAAGTGCCCAGTGAGTGGGGCAATTATCTTGTAACACAGGGTGACTGGCTCTGTCTCTCACTTTCCCTCCTACTGCCTTTCAGCAATTAGATTGCACTGGGTGATAGCTGCCAAGCCACTTTGTTGGATCTGATGAGTTTATTAATTTCTTAGGGGCTAATGGGAGGGTGGGTGGGAAATTCATTTCCTGGTTGAAGCTTAGGGGCTAATTAGTCTCTTTGCTATGTCCCCAGAGGTATTAAGGTGGGGGGTGAATTGCTCAGGTTGTTGGATCTGCTCTGGGTAAATCACTTTTATTCCTGGCTTCTGTAGGAGGCTATCTCGTGGCTCGGGTAAAACCAGGTAGTCTGGGGCTGCGGCAGGCAATCAGTGAGGATTGGGTACCCTGAGAACAGTGAAGTGGGAAGTGGTTTGGGAGGTGGCTAAGGTCTCACTGGCCCTGTTGGTGTGAAATGCAAATGTAGGGTGACAGACAGAGCCCTAAGAATATCAATCCTGTCCCAAATATCCAAATGCTGACATCCAGCCCAATTGCTCTTTATGCCTTCTATCCAAATCTGGCTCTTCCCACCTTAGGAGACCATTGGGAGCCAATTCTTGCCATTTTGAAGACAAGGAAACTGAGCCTCTGAAAGGACAGTCGTTTCATCTGACTTTGTGGACAGTCATTTCATCCTGCTGGATGGCTGAGGCCCCTTCAGGCCTTTCTCTGGTTAGCCAGGCTTGCTTCCATGGAGGGTCATATGTGTGTCCCCACCCAAGAGACAACAACAAAGATAGGAAAGACCTTGGATTTAGGAATCAGACAGCTCTGGGTTAAAACTCATGCCATACCTACTAACTAGGTGACCTTAGGTAAACCATTAAACCTCTGTGAGCCTCATAAATAAAATAAAAACACCATAACTGGGGCAGCTGGATGGCTCAGTTGGTTAGAGTGCAAGGTCTCAAAAATAAGGTTGCCGGTTCAATTCCCGCATGGGATGGTGGGCTGCGTCCCCTGCAACTAAAGACTGAAAACAGCGACTGGACTTGGAGCTGAGCTGCGCCCTCCACCACTAGATTAAAGGACAACGACTTGACTTGGAGCTGATGGGCCAATATATTGTTCCTCAATATAAATTTTTTTTAAAAAATTAAATAAAGATATAGGGCCACAACTTCAGTAAACAGAATTCCCTCTAACACCTCAAATGCAATGCACTGCGGTGACGCAGGACAATGAAAGATCACACTGAGTTCCCAAGCTTAAAAAATTATTAAAAACAACAACAACAACAAAAAACCCATCATAATTCTATAAGGTTGGTGGGAGAATTCAGAGATGATTGAACTGAGGCACAACTAGCACAACAGGTGTCCAGTAACTTGTTCTCCTTTCCCCTTTCAGTTGAAAAATCTAGCAGCTCATCCCTCATCCTCCCCACCCCTTTCCCCTGCAGAGAGAGAGGAGGTGGGGAAAGCTCAGCCATAACCTGACCTGGCTGACCTCTTTGAGAGGCAGTAGCCACTCCAGAAGGCCATAGAAAGGGTCACCTGCCTTCTGTCCCAGGCCCACTGACAGCAGCAATCTGCCAGTGTGAAATGATGACTTCCCCCTTCTTCCAAGTACCAGTCCCTCGACAAGGTGCTGGGTGCAAGAATAAATAGGCCAGCACCATACAGGCTAGTGGGGAGATAGACAGGTAAACAAAAATGTGCAGTAGAACATTGGAGGAGCCAGGCAGGATGGCCATGAAGGCTTCCTTAGGAAGAGTCATCCAGGACTAAGAGCACACGGGTTAAAGCTCAAGCCTTTCAACAATGGGCAAGGTGACCTTGGGAAAGTGGGGTGGGCTCTTTTATTTTGGTGCCAGTTTCTTTACCTGAAAAACGGGGCTTCCTTTGTGGATGTGTGAATACTGCTTGTAAACTAAAACCAGAACATGAGCACGTGCAGGACCCTGGCAGAGATAGGGAAAGCTGCCCACCGTTCTCCAGGTGCCTTCCTCACAGAGGCTTGGAAAGGAGTTTTTGGCCATTTCCTCTTTGGCAGATGAAAGTAGCACTATAGAGACTGCCTAGAACTGGTGGCGTGCAAGAGGTCCCAGCTGATGGTCCAAGGTGGTCCTAGCTTGGCCCTCCCCTCTTCAAGCTCCAGACCATGACATCAGGGAGATGGTTCCTCTCCCTGTAACCCTCAACCCACTGACCCCATGGTGTGGAGGTGGGGGCCAAGGGGGAGACATGTCTTTATTAATGTTGGCGCTTCCACAAGAGGAACCCAGAGCCCAACTCTGGTGACTAAAGCCACATGGCACCCGTGGAACTCATGAAGGTTTTCCAGGAAAGCTGCTGCTGATGCCCGGAAATGCTTGGCAGAAGCAAATGTGTGCATTTCATTGGGTTTCTAGCCAGCTGTCAGCCGTCTCCCTTGGCTGCCCACCTCAAACACTCAGCAACAGAAATGGTTTGCCAGAGGCTTCAGCTAGTAGAAATATATTGGTATCTCTCTCTCTCTCTCTCTCTCTCTCTCTCTCTCACACACACACACACACACACACACACACACACACACACACACACATTTATAAAAAGGGTTCCACTGGGAAAACAAACCATCTAAAAACCTAATGCTGTTGAGTTTAGGTTTAGGTGATTTTCTAGAATGGGGAACTAAGTTGTAGAATTATTTTTTTTCCCCTAGAAGTTAAGACAATGGGGAAGAGGAAGGAAAATAACATTTATTGAATGTCAGGTCAAATACAGTCTCACTATTACCTGAAGTTTCTCTCATTATTCCCATTTTATAGATGAGGAAACGTGCTCACAGAGGTTCTGTAACTTTGCTGGGGTTAAGGCAGTTGAGATCCATGCTCCTGAGTCTGGCTGAATAATGTAACCCCAAAGTGGCACATCCATGATCTCAGTTGGCTCTGAGAAGAAGGCAGGGCAAACATTACCATCCCCATTTACAGACAGAGAAACTGAGACTCAGAAAGACTTAAGTCACTTACCTAAGTTCTCACAGCTAGTAAGCAAATCAACCAGGACTGGAACCTGGGTCTTTTCCCTCTTGTGGTTTATGCATTCATTGACCCATTCAAACACTTAAGGGCATAATATATGCCAGTCCTCTATAGTATACCATCCTGATTCTTAGTTAGATAATCAGACTAAATGAAGGCAGGCTAAAGCAGAAGAACTTTGTGGCTCATTCCTGACTCAAGATAATGTGATTCCACACGTTCCATCCCCTTTTGTGGGAGAGAACTCCCTGAACTCCATTCCATTCCTGATTTATTTTTCCATTTTTCTCTTCCACCTCTCCTAAGTCTTTACCCCTTTCTTGCCTTCCTCTCACAGGTGTTCCCTCATTGCCTTAAGCCCCCCTAACCATATGTAACAGTACCCCTGCCCCAGGTCAGCCTCTTTGCTCCATAGGCCTTACCCCTCCCTGCTTCTATGGCTGACATGCGGTCCAACCAGAGGCAGCTCCTTCCAGCCCTGGGAAATGGCACGATTTCAGCAGCCCAGCTCCCCAGCCTCCTCCTTCCCCCATTTCTTCCCAGTCCTTTCTCCTTGGTCTCCTCAGATTGGCCAGTGGCACGTGGCGGACGGCCTCAGCATGGACAGCCGCCTCTACGCCTCCAACATATCCGACAGTCTCTTCAATACCACCCTGGTTGTCACCACTATCCTGGTAAGCAGGGTGCTTCCTGGCCTTCCAGCTGTGGCTCCCCTGGGTGCCTCCCCCAGTTCCAGGTTACTCATAGGCTTCCCAGTAAACAGAAGATGGGAGCTGTAATCACAGCACTGAGGCCAATATATAGCAATGTAATTAAAATCAAGTTGCTGTTTCATATGGAAATGATATTCAATGAGTTCCAAAGCAGCTGGGGAAGAGGGATGGGCTGGAGAGACACCACAGTTTGTGGGTGCCTGTTCCAGGGACACCCTGACAGGGAAGCTGTGCGTGGCCAGTGGAAGGGGACCTTATGACACAGGTGGGAGAAGTCCACCAGGATGGCCCCCTCCTCTTCCCCAACAGCCTACCTTGCTTGGTGCCTACCATGTATAAAGTGGTCCCCTGCAGTAGATCTCTGACTTTCGGTGGGTTTTCATGGCCTATTTCTTCATTTCCAGCTGGTGAGCATAGAGTTCTCAATCCATGGATCCAGGGACCAATCTGCCTTTCCTATTTGATTTAGTTTTCTTCAACAATTACCAAGCCCTTCTCCCCATGTGCCAGGCACTGTGCTCATTCCTGGAGACACCAAGATGAATACGACTCAGTCTCTGTCCTCAACGAGCTTATCATTCAGTAGATGACATCAGCCAGCTACATTCATAGCCAGGATATTCTTCCTTCCTGAAGATCTCACGTTTTAAAAGATTTGTCAATTAAATCAACTGCATGTATTAAGCAATAATTAGTTTGTTCCTCTCCTCCAGCCCACCCCACCCCTTTAACTAATCAAAAGCCTACTTCCCTGCCTGGTACAATATCTTATCAGCTGGAGATAACCAGTGCTGCCACACTGATATAATTCTGACCCAAAGCCAGGACTTGTATTCATTAACCTGCTAAGCCTTATCCTTGCTAAATGTGCAACGTGTGCAAAATGTGTCAGTTTTTTTCTTTTGTTTTGTTTTTGGCTTTTTGAGATTATAAAAAGAGGTCAAGGACCTCCATCATGAACTCCTGGGGCCCAGGACCCTAGACTGGAATCGACCTACTGTAAGCAGAGTAGGATAAAAGCCAGGGGAGAAAGCTACATACCTAGTGCCTAGGGATTGAAGGAGAGAAGGGCCCCGTCCCATCAGGGAGATCAGCAAAGCCTTTGGAGAGAAGGGACATGGAAGATGAGCTCCAAAAGACAGGGAGAAGTAGGGAGGGAGAAGTGAATCAAGGAGAGCATTGTCAGGTGTCAGGAAATGCTGAAAACTGCAGGTTTTCCCAGGAAACGAGCTTTGCTAGAGAGAAGTAAGCCGTAAGGTCATAAAAGTGGGTTGCGTCCATAGTGCTTTGTTAGGAAATTGAATGTCAGGCTGTTGAGTTTCACCTTTAGTTGGTAGGAGACAGGGGTCACTGAATATTTCCATTCGTTATTGAAGGAATATTTATTGGGTACTACTATGTTCTAGGCACTGTTCTGGGAGATCAGGAATAAATAGAATTGAGAAAGGAGAGTTGGGAGGGGACTGAGAGTGCAAACGATATGAACACCGGGTGGTCAGAGCCTCTTTGAGAAGGGGAGATCTGAGCAGAGACGTGACAGGGTGAGATGAAAGCCATGTGGCCATCTGGAAAGGATGATTCTGGGCAAAGGGAAGAGTCGAGGCGCAGGGCAGAGAGAGCAATTCCAGCTCCCCGTCACTTCCCGTCTCATCACCAACGTTAGCTTATCTGAACCAAAGGTGAAAAGGTCCGAAAGATTAGAGGGTGATGGTGTCACTACTCCAGCATTGATGTGGAAAGCCTGACTGAGCTGGGGCAACAGTAAGCTTGATCCTGGCCCACGGTGGGTACAGGTGGCACACAGTGTGATTGTTGGGACCTCCTTCCCACTGTCTTCTCTACCTCTGAAGTACCTCTCTAATCTGTCCCCTGCTAGCTATCCTGAAAGCCCATGCTCTAATTTAAGCTTGCCTGTCCCTTTCACCTGAGCCGCAGCATTGCCTCCTCACAGGCTCCGTTCTCACCTGCCCTCCTGCCAGTACAGTCATTCTGAAATCAGAATTGTGCCGTCATTTCTTTCCTTACAATCTTTCAGTACTACCCAGGACCCACCACACCTGAGCTTGGACTGTAAAGCCGTCGTAATCAGGCCCAGCCTGCCATACCTGCTTCCTCTCCATGCCACTTGGGGTCTAGCAGTACTGTCCTGCCCAGCGTTTCCTCACTGTGTCAGGCCATTCCCTGCCTCTACACATGCCCGGAATACCCTTTCCCCTAATTCCTGTTTCCAAGTGGAGATGCCTATACACCCTTCAAAGCTCTGCCCATGAAGTCTTCCCCAATCTGACTCCTGCTTCTCCCTCTCTCTAGCATTTTGTACACACCCCTGTTGTGTCACTTCTATTAGAGGTTGTTGTTTACAGCTCTACCTCTCCTTTTAGAATGAGATCTCCTCAAAGAGAGGGGTGTCTGACACAAAGTGCGAGCTTTAGAATTTGAATGAAGGAATTCCTTCCTACAGGGTAAAGGGTATTCCTTAAAAGTCAACAAGTGTTTGGGAAGAAGATGGGAACATTGCTGAGTTTTACTTCCTGCCTCTCAGGGTCTGGAATTGGACAGTGCTCAGAGCTTTGAGTCAGACCCACAGTGACACAGACCACAGGGCCGTGTTTCTAGACCGGAAATGTCTATCTGACTGTGTATGCGTGTGTGCGTATGCACACACGCAAACACACACACACAGTTGTTTACATATGCACATGTGTGTTCATGAGGGATGAGGACAGGACACTTTTGTGTCAGATGACATTTAATAGCATAGTAAGTACAATTCAAACAAAAACATTTTCTTGTGCATGTATGTCTAAGATAGCTGATACAAGTCAATAACTCTTACCAAGAATAACTATCCTAATTCAGTCCTTGGTGACCATTTGTGCATTATTCTTTGTAAATGGTAATCCTGAATGATTTGTCCCTTAAAACTCAACACATATCCTTATTGTCTCCCACTCCTGCCAGGTACACTTGGGATATGTGAATGATTTGTTGGTTACTACCAGCAAATACACAGAATTAGCCGCAGCTCCCTCCCACTCCGTGAACACCTACCTTGTGTCAGACCTTGAGTTAAACATTTTGCTCACGTTACTGCCTTCCATTCTACCAACACTCCTGCCAGGACAGGGGCTCCTGCTCCAGGCCAGCACTTGACCTCCATATTTTCCAACGTGCCGTGGGTCCCAAACTTTCTGACATTTTAGCTTTCCCATACATCTCCTCCCTCCAAGATTGACATTTTGTATAATTATTTTGAATATGTCAGTGAATTTTAAATTAATTTCAGAGTAGAGAGTATTTGGGGAAAATAACTTTGTGACAGTCCTGGGGATAACATAAGATACGCTGGGATGTTGCTATCCCAGAGGTGGAAAGACCCAGCCAAGCCCTGTTCATCAGGCCATTTCAGTGCTTTTCACTCACACAATCCACCAGTGCTTAATGTTGGAACGAGGTGGTGTACCAAAGAAGGGAAAGAGTCAGTCCTTTGCCCCACTTACATTATACTTGGGAGCAGGCACAAAAAGGAAGACTGGAGGATGGTTGTGTGGGACCTTAGCTGTAAGCACAGGAGTTCCGAGAAGTGAGTTGGCATCAGAAGAGGTAATGGGAACCCAAGGACAGAGATAAATTGGGTTATACAGAAGAAGGGGAGAGAGAGCAGTTGGGGCAGACGGGACAGAGAGAAGCCCTTGAGCCGAGGACAGCATGTGTGGAAGACAGGGAGACTGGCCCCATATCACTGACATAACAATGCACTTGATCATGTATTGGAGCCTCCCCTCTCTGACACACAACCTTCTACCTTCCTCTCTGAATTTATCATGATCACAAAATTGCTCTCTCCATCCTCCACTCATGACCTCTGGTCTGTCTGGTTCTCCATCTCTTCCAACCCAGATGTTCCTTCCAGCTTGAGCTCAGCAAACCAGCATTTCAGCACTTCCCTCTCTTAGCTTCTAAAATTATCTCCGCCATGATGCTCAGCCATCTCATGCTGGTCCTTAAGTCCAGTTGCCCTTGCAATCACTGTTCGCAGTTGCCAATCTGCACTCAGCCTTCTGACTTCAGCTGAGCCTCGGCAATCCCTGTGCTCATCTCTCTCACTCCCTATCATATCCCCTGAGCAGTTCTGCCAATCCTTTTCACACACCACGCTGTCAATCCTACCTGCCTCCCACAAAACACTGGAGGCTGGCATGAGTTCCCTCACTTCTGGCCTCCTCACTTCTCACTGTATCCACATCCATGCTCTCTATCTTACCTCCAGGCCAACTTCTCAGCCTCACACTCACCTTGACTCTGTCTCCTCCCACCAAATCCTGCATCTTTGCTGCACCAACTAGCACTAGCACATCTCTTTAATCTCTCCTTTTTGAAGGATTCCTCCCTTTCTACCTACAAATATACTCTGGTCCCTCCCATCCTAAGATGCCATAACCACTACCTTATCTACACTCTGCTGCCCTGTCAGCTACCCTCCAGTTTAGGGAATCATAAATGAATCATGGGATTGGTGAACCCCTGGACATCATTCAGCCCTGTTGTTTGTATTAGGTTGCTGCAAAAGTAATTGCGGTTTTTGCAATTATTTTTAACCTTTTAAACCGCAATTACTTTTGCACCATCCTAATAGATGATGAAATGAAGCTTGGAGAGAGACATTACTTGTAGCAGTTGGGTGGAAAGATGGTCTGCCTGCCTTCCTTTGTCTCCTAACTTTTCAAAATGCTGATCCACTCTCATTTGTGCGCATTTCATTCCCTCCCCAATACTTGCAGAATTCTGCCACCCCCACTGAATCTTCCTTGAAAGGTCACGAGTGGCACCTGACCCAGATGCCCTGTCACAGCGCTACTTCATCTCTGTATGGGAATGTCTGCATTCTCCTTCTTGAAACTGCTTCCTCCTGGACTTTCATGACCTTATTTTCCTGATTTTCAGCTTTTCTGGCTGCTTCTGCTTTATCTTCTTTTATGGCTGCTATTCATTTTCCCGCTCTCTTAAGATTATGGTCGCCCCACAGGCCTCTTCTTATCCTTCTGTGTCCTTCCTCAGTTCTTCCCCCTCGATGGCCTCACATATCCTGCAGCTTCCGCCATCACCTCTATACAAAAGCCTCCCAATCTCCACCCCCAGTCTTTTCCTCACTCCACATTTTAAAGACTCAGTCAGACATTTCCTCCTGGATAACCTACAGCACCTCAAATTCAACACGTTTCAAATCCATTTCCCTTCCAAATCATCCATGGTATTGATGACACCGTCCTCGGCCAAGGGTCTAAGGACCCCTACCCAAACTGCCCCACCCCCAACCTGTCGTCAAGCCTGACCCTCTCTGTATCCTTCCAGCTCTGTGTAACCCAACCTGAGTCAAACTATGGCTCAGGAGTCAGTACCTCATATTTGGGTCGGGGGGTGTCTGTCCTCACCCCCAGATGTTCTCTCTTGCTACTTAATATTCTTTACTTACATCCTTAAGTCTTTAAAACTCTCAATGCTCCCCTAGTATATATGTATGATGTACATATATATGTATGATGTACCATACATATATGTATGATGTCGGGCCTCCAGGGCCATATGAACCCTAATTTGTCTCTAAATTTATCCTCCTAGCCCAACTGTCCACACAACCCATACTCCACTAAATGGAGGATACATCATGCCCTGAATAGGCCATGCTCTATCTCACTTGGGATAATGCCCTTGATCGTGCTTTTCCCTTGCCCATGGTGCCCTGCTATATTCTCAGCATCTTTGTAGCTCATAATGTCCAGTGATAGGTCTGGGTGGAATAAACAAAAGGAAGGGATGGGATGGTGGTAGGCTCAGATGATGACCTTAAATAAGTAGAGCAGCTTTGGCTTGACACTATGAAATGGGACCCTTGTGTGTTCCTGGTAAGAGAAGTGCCTTGAAGTTGTCAGAGGAGAGCTAGTCACCACCTCCAAGTAACCCAGTGCCTAAGCCACTTCTCTCCTTCTAACCTATCTCCTCCTGTGCCCTGCCCCCCATCACATGTGGCTGAGACACCAGGGCTAAGATGAGAATGACAGCTGCCCAGTTTTGCTGCAGGAAAACCCGTATTTAATGCTGAAGGGGAACCACCAGGAGATGGAAGGCAATGACCGCTACGAAGGCTTCTGTGTGGACATGCTCAAGGAGCTGGCGGAGATTCTCCGGTTCAACTACAAGATCCACCTGGTTGGGGACGGCGTGTACGGTGTTCCCGAAGCCAATGGCACCTGGACAGGAATGGTTGGGGAGCTGATCGCTAGGGTAAGGACAGAACAAGTGATGTGGACTCATTGGTGGGCTGGGGAGGGGGACGGAAGGACTTCAAGTTGTGCTGTATGCTTATGAGCCTTCCATTTATTCAACCATTTGTATATTTTTCATTTATTTGCCCATTCATTGCACAAATCTTTACTAAGCTGGCACTGAGCCAGGCACTGGTGATATACACTGGTGAGTATTTAACACCATGATGCCTGCCCTGTGGCTTTCCCAGTCCAGCACCTGTAACAGGTAAGGAAGGCTTTGACCAATTAACACGAATTAGAGGGCTTGGGTTCCATGTTTGGATTCTCCAGGTGCTTTCTGTTTGTTCTGATTATTCTGTTACTCGTTAGCATCCACTGGCAGGGCTTGGACAGGCCCTGAGAGAATGGAACACAGCGACATTAGTTGACTTTGACACTTTAGAGGTGCTATCAGGGGAAATATGGTTAAATAACAGGGGGAAAAGACCAATTGCAGAGGAGTTGGTCACAGTTATGGTTATTTTGTTACTTGTATTATTCTCTGCTATTGTCAATGTGCTTTTACAGACCCAGGACCAAGGTGCACTTGGACGGGCTGTAGATTTTCAGGGTGAATGTGGAGACTTGATTAAAATGCAGGTGAGCATCATAGAATGTCAGTCATCTGTTAGGTTAGAGCAAGGACATAGGAAGTTCTTCCAGGGGGAAATCTCTTGTTTACTTGGTACACACTATTACCATCTCTAAAAATTAGTTAAATCATTATTCATTCACTGTCCATATTTCCATAACTGAGTTTTTGTGATTAAGATAAGTCATGGGTACCCAATGCAGAGAGCGCAGACCTGGGTTCTTACTGTGACCTTGGACCAACCCTTTTCCTTCTCTGTAATCCAACCTGAGTCAAAGTATGGAGCCCTGAAGGGAGGTCTCCTGCAGCCTCCCAGCAAAGCCAATGTGCAAGGTGCTTTACATGCATTATCTCTAATCCTCTTTAAACATACCTTGTAGCTAGCTACTTGTTATCCCCACTTTACAAATGAGCCATCTGGAGCTCAGAGAGCTCGAATGACTTGTCTGAAGCCATACAGTTAATATGAAACAAGGCTGGAATTTGAACCCCTGTCTGTCTCACTCCAGAGCCCAGATTCTTCCCACCACAGAATACTACCTCAGCAGAATTTTGATGTCACCACGAAAGGTACACATAAATCCAGGTCATTCCTTCCATCTTCCCTCTTTCTCCTCCCTTACTCCACATCTCCCTCTCTTCCACCCTTGCTTTCTTCTTTTTCTTCCTTCTTTTCTCCCTTCCCTTTATCTATTGAATTAATATGATTTTAACCCTTAACTGAATCAAACTTGGGATATAAGATACTTTTTTTTAATCCTAGTCTCCAAGGTTCAAGTTGGGGTCTTAAATAAACTATCCTTGACGAAGCATTATGAAAACTTCTATGCAGACCAGCATGGAAAGGGCATTTCAAAGCTGAGGAGGAGGGTGCTTAGGAGCTTGTCTGGCGGTACAGATAGCATGTGCAATGATGGCAGCAGGATAAATAGCAAGGCTTGTTCAGGGAACTGTGAATTGTCCGATGTTCTGGAATCCAGAGTGAGCTGGTTCAGAAGTGAGGCATTGCTCCCAGGGAGAGGCTTGCAAGTAAAGAACTGACCAGTCAACAGAAGGCTGCAGAAGGCCTAGGGAGGAGCCCTGGAAGCATCTCACAAGGGCTGGGGACTGAAGACTTCTTCGGGGAGCTGTCTGCTGTCTTTGAGACTCAAACCCACCCTGCTGACGATACCATGCTTTAGCAGAAAAGGATGTGCTGTTTTTCTCTACAGCCCCAGACCTCTCTTGTAACAGTTAGTCTTCCTGCTTGGATCCCACAGTGGAGGTGCAGCCCAGTGGTGTGTAAACACAGAAAGCTGAAACACCAGGCCTTTTCCTGCCCCTCTCACCATGTACTCAGTCACCTTGAGTCCAGTGCTTCAGCCACTTTGGGCTGCCTGGTGACTGGTAGGGTGACTTCAGGGATGTCACAGTCCCCACACAGCCATCCTCTTATCAGCCCCCTAATGAGCTGTGACACAGACTGGCAGGAGGAGGAGAGGAGTCTGGGACTCAAGGACATGCAGCTACATACTGACTGACTTGGGCAATCAGACAAGAATCTTACCATTCACCCCAGATCGGCTTTCAAGCCAAAATGCTGCTTTGGTCTCATCAAGACTTGGCTGGATAGTGTTAATTAATTAATTAATTAATTAATTAATTAATTAATTAACATTTATTGAACACCTTCCATGATTCTAAATATTGGAGATAAAATAGGGGACAAAATAAACCTGATTCACTGCCCTCGTGAATCTTACCAGGGAGAGACGGATATTAATGAATGATCACATTAATGTATAATTTCAGACTGTGTTAAGTGCAAGGGAGATGCAGTAGAAAGAGCTGTGAGAGCATTGAGAGGGAGCAGGGTCCAGTCTCGAGAGGCATAGGGTGGAGGGGGGATGGCTTCCCTTGGGAAATGATGTTGCAGCCAGCTGACTTCTGACAAATAGGAAGAGTGTTCCAGTCAGTAGGGTGTCTGAATGCCACTGGGACTGATCCTGGGCAGGAGTGGGTGACTCAAGGATCCCTCCCTCCCTAGGTTCAATGCTTTCATATGTCTGCCAAGATGTTCCCCTGGGATTACAATAGTCCTAAGGCCTGGATCCATCCTGCATAACCCCTTCCCCAAGTTGCACATGAACATTTCAGAGGCTGTAATAGCAGAGCCTTGGGGTTACTGAATGTCCCAACCAGAAGAAACCTTAGAGTCACGGCACCTACATCTGTCACTTAAACAGATGAGGAAATAAAGGGAGGCTCGAGAGGTTAAGTAACCTGCCAGAGATCACACAGCCAGTATATTTAGAGCCAGCGTTTAAGCCCTAGTCTGTGACTTCAGTGCTCATGGTCTGAGAGAGCAGAAATCTTGATATTAGACGGACCTATGCTTAAGTTTCCATTTATCCACTTACTAGCTGTGTGTTCTTGGGCAGTTTATTTTTTATCCTTTCCAACCATTCCCCAAGGGTTCAGTGTTCATCGGGAAAGAACTTTTGTAAGGATTTAAAATAACACTCACACATGCACATGCGTGCAAGCATGAACATATATGTGCTCACATACAGCGTGTTTGACATACAGGAAGTATAAGAGTTGTCTTAGGCCAGACTCCCTAGAAAACAGAGCCCAAGGAAAATGCTTACATGCTGACTTACGGAGTGCAATTTCAAGACATTAGAAGTGAGGAAAAGGGAAGGAGGCAGGCAAGGAGGGAGAGCACATCTCAGGAGTTTGTCACTGTGCTGGCCAGGGCTTTGCACCAAGCACAGCTGATTGTCAATCCACAGAGAGGTCCTATGAAATTACTGCCTCACTAAACAGTCCATCGTGGGAGGGAGGGGAATTTATCTGCTGAGTCCTGTCTCTCATTGGTTGAAGTTCACTCCATATGGCGTCCCCTGCCCCATACTGGGTTGTGCACCAGGACCCTCTGGCCACCTTCAAAGAAGTCAGATCCCAAGGTAACAGTGACAGTACTGTCAGTACTAGCCACATCAGGTGTGCTGGTCCAGTGAGGGGGTGTGAGCCGGGGACCCCCTCCCAGCCTGCAGCCTTGCCTGCAGCTGGAGGAGCCAGTGCATGCCTGGTTACCAAGACATCCTGCATATCCTCACATCTCAGCAGCATAAGAAAGCCTCAGGGCTGGAGGCTAGAAGAACATGGAGCAGGGAGTGATGTGAGGCAACAGGAAGGGTCAGGAAGAGCAGACACAGTGGGCCGGGCCAGCCAAGAGGGTGAGACACCATGACGATGTGGCTCCAGCCACTAAGGAAGTGAGAGAACCTGCTGAGCCTTCCTCTGGTGGAGATTGAAACTTCCCTTTGTGGATCACCAGACTGCAGCTCGTGCCAGGCCATCTGCCTGCAGGATTATTGGTAACACTGAGTGGATATCCTCACGATGAGTGAACCCTGAGCTTTAGGTGATTTGGCCCATGAGAGGTTATTATTAGGCTCCTTTACGTATTCTCAATGCCCCTCTTTTTGTTCAAGTAATATGTATTCCCCAGTACAAAAATAAAATTAAGCCAATCATATGTTAACAGTGAAAAGTGAAAACCATTGTTTGCATCATGCTGGGGCAAGCCAGAGATCACTACAGGGGGTCCAGAGGTCCTGAGTCAGTGCCTCCGTGCCAGGACTCAGCAGTCATCCTGCTGGCATGTGTGGCTCTTTGGTACTGCTCGCTAGTGCAACACATGTGGCACTCGGGGGAAGACAGGGAACTTGCACAAGGACGAGGTACCCCCAGAATGTCTGTGTTTAGACCTGCCCACCAGCTTCACCTGGACAATGGGCAAAGCTAGTGCAGCTGAAACTGCAGCAGGAGAAACAAAGGCTTGGTGTAAGGAGAACCCCACTAACAAGGTGCTGGTGGCTGACTACAGAATCTCTTTCTTTAGAGAGTTCGAAGAATGTAGTAACTTCTTCGATGTCTGAATGACATGGAGTAAAGAATAGAGGCCTGAGTTATCTCCTGTGGGCGTTAGAGCCTCAGTCTTTTCACATCCATTTCACCTGCCATTATCACCCAAGACTGTTGGGCTTGGACACATAGCAGATTACTTGTGGAAGACCATTCAGGCATGTTTTCTGCATGTTTGGAAATCATTAGAACATGGCTTTTGGTGTAAATCCCACTAAATGTGTAATGTGGTTGTGGTAAAAACAAGTGGATTCACATAAACTGTGGGCTTTGACCCCAGTGCTGTGTCTGATCAGTGGAAGGAGGAGGATGACTGAGAGACTCTGGAGTTTGGATTCATTTTACCCGAGTCACATCCTTCACAGCTGAGCCCACAGCAGGCCTGTGCGGCAGTGATGGTGTGTCTTGGTGGAGGGGTTCTTGGAAGAGAGGAGGAGATAGACTGGAATAGCTTGAAGAAAGAGATGCCTCAGTAACACTCTCAACGGTACTCCTGTATCACCCCAATAAATTGATTTAAAGTGAGTTTTTAATTGAAATTGTTCAAGGTGTTTAGGTACGAAGATGAGTAGGATAGTCCTTGGGTCATTCTTTGATGGGAGACTAGTTGGGTAGAAGCAGAGTAAGAAAGGCTATGATAGGTAAGTACAGGGTACAGTGCAGGGGACAGGAGGAATGGCTCCTAACTTTGCTTGTGACATCTAGGAAAGACACCTGCAGGAGGTGATGCTCAACCTGAATCTTTAAGGATGAGAAGAAGTGGGTCAGATACAGGAAGGACATGGAGAGAGAAATAGCACACCAGGAGGGAGGGAACACAAGATCCAAGGCATGAAGGTGCATGAAACAGAGCATGGTGGGAAATGAGGCCAGGAAGTGGGCAATTGTTCTTGATGAAGGGCCTGTATAGCCTTCTACAGGAAGGGGCATGGATGGGTGGGGGGAGGGTGAGACAAGATTAGCGGCAGGGGAACCAGATACAAGGTTCGTGTTGCTGCAAGAGCTGATGAGAATCTAAAGTAACTTGGGAGTTAGAGGAAGGCACACATTCAAAGGATATCTTAAAGATAGTTTTACATAGAGGGATACAAGCTTTTAAAAATATATATGTTTTAAAAATATATTTATAATTCCACCATCCATTAATACCCATAGTTAACTTTCTGACTTCTTAATGAATATACCTATATTTTATATGAGGGTTTTTTTTTTTTTTGTAAAATGAGACCAAAGTAGATATAATATTTTATAACCTGTTGAAAACTAATAGATAAATCATCAGGACTCAAGGACCAAATGGATGTGGGCCATGAGAAAGAAGAAGTACAGTAAGATGATTCCCAGGTCTCTGACTTGGACATCTGGGTAGATGGTGGTACCAGTCATTGAGCTGAAAATTTCAGGAAAAAATGGATCCCAGAGGAAAGAGAAGGAAGGTTTTAGCTTTTGAAATGCCTTTTGGACATCCAGGTAAAAATGTTGTCTAGAGCAGGCGCAGCAGACTGAAGCTGTGGATGTGCTAGAGTGAACGGTGGCTACTGAATCTATGAGTAGGACAGGACTCACCCAGAGAGAAAAACACATGTTCAAGAGGGAGGTAGAGGAGGACAGCCTGTGAAGGCTGCTGAAAGAGAGTGGGTAAAGAAGTTTTTTTTCTCTCGCAAGGAAACACAGAAAAGCATTCATCAGATTTAGCAATACAGAAGTCACTGGCAACAACAGTTTCAGTAGGTGGCTTGATTGAGATCTGATTGCAGTGGTTGAGCCCTGTGGAACACTCTTTAAAGAAGTTCAGTTTTTAGGGTAAAACAAAATAAAGCGTTGTGGATAGAGCTGTGGAACTGAGAGGTTGGCTGTTGTTTAAAATGAAATACAGTAGTCCCTCCTTATCCATGAACTTGGAACTTGGGATACGTTCCAAGACCCCCAGTGCATGCCTGAAACCATGGATAATAACAAACCCTATATATACTATGTTTTTTTCTATACATTCATAACTATGATCAAGTTTACAGATTTTCTTTGACATATCCAAATGGCCAGCATCACTAATCTTGTGCTTTAGGGCCATTGCTAAGTAAAATAAGGGTTACTTGATCACAAGCGCTGTGATACTACTGATAGTCAATCTGATAACCAAGACAGCAATCATGTTACTAATGGGGCAGGTAGTGTATACAACATGGATGTACGGGACAAAGGGACAATTCAGGTCCAGGGTGGGACAGAGCGGGACAGCGTGAGATTTCATCTCAGAATGGCACACAGTTTAAAATTATGAATTGTTTATTTCTGAAATTTTCCATTTGACATTTTTGGTACACAGCTGACCAAAGGTAACTAAAAACCACAGAAAGCAAAATGGTGGATAAAGGGAACTACTATAGTATATAGAAGTGGCTGCTCTGAGTTGAGACTATGCACCTTACAGGGAAATGCAGGGACATTCATATGGCTGGAACAGTGTAAAGTAAGCAGAATAGAGGGTGAAGGAATGAAGCATTCATGAAAAGGTTTTGGAGTTCTTGTCAAGACACGATGCCTCTTCCCACAACAGATAACTGGGAACTACTGCAGTCAGGGGTATATGAGGCATGATCAAACAACATGGTGAATGTGAAAATTTTTAAAAAAATTATTACAGTAAAAGATACATAGCCATTGATCCCCATCAAAATACACCCCCTTGCTTCAAACACACTAATGCCACCGTTCTTGCCACTTTCTGAAGCAGTTCTGGAAGTCTTCTTTCCTGAGTGTCTAGTTGCACTGCTGTGGCTACCTGGATGTCCCGAATTATTTTGACTTTGGGAAAGAGCCAGAAGTCACACGGAGCCAGGTCCGGTGAATAAGGTAGATGAGGACACACCATAATCTTTTTTTTTTCTTAATTAAAGTTTATTGGGGTGACAATTGTTAGTAAACTTACATAGATTTCAGGTGTACAATTCTGTACTATATCATCTATAAATCACATTGTGTGTTCACCACCCAGAGTCAGTTCTCCTTCCATCACCATATATTTGATCCCCCTTACCCTCATCTACCAACCCCCACCCCCTTATCCTCTGGTAACCACTAAACTATTGTCTGTGTCTATGAGTTTTTGTTTCTCATTTGTTTGTCTTGTTCTTTTGTAGTTTTTGGTTTATATACCACATATCAGTGAAATCATATGGTTCTCTGCTTTTTCTGTCTGACTGATTTCGCTTAGCATAATATTCTCAAGATCCATCCGTGTTGTCACAAATGGTCCTATATCATCTTTTCTTACTGCCGAATAATATTCCATTCTGTATATATACCACAACTTCTTTATCCATTCATCTATCGAAGGACATTTTGGTTGTTTCCATGTCTTGGCCACCGTAAACAAAGCTGCAATGAACATTGGAGCACACGTGTCTTTATGTAAAAATGTTTTCAGATTTTTTGGATAGATAGCCAGGAGAGGGATTGCTGGGTCATATGGTAATTCTATTCATAATTTTTTGAGGAACCTCCACATTGCCTTCCATACCGGCTGCACCAGTCTGCATTCCCACCAACAGTGTATGAGGGTTCCTTTTTCTCCACAGCCTCTCCAACACTTGTTACTATTTGTCTTGTTGATGATAGCCATTCTGACTGGGGTGAGGTAATATCTCATTGTGGTTTTTATTTGCATTTCTCTGATGATTAGTGATGTTGAGCATTTTTTCATATGTCTATTTGCCATTTGTATGTCCTCTTTGGAGAAATGTCTCTTCAGGTCCTCTGTCCATTTTTCAATTGGGTTGTTTGTTTCTATGTTATTGAGTTTCATGTGTTCCTTGTATATTTTGGATATTAGCTCTTTATCGGAGGCACTATTTGCAAAAATCTTTTCCCATTCAGTTAGTTGCCTCTTTATTTTGTCAATGGTTACTCTTGCTGTGCAGAAGCTTTTAAGTTTGATTTATTTATTTATTTGTTTTATTTATTTGTTTTATTTATTTATTTATTTATTTATTTATTTATTTATGTTAGCTTTTACTTCCCTTGACTGTGGAGTCAAATTCATACAATGCTCTTTCAACCCAAGGTCCATAAATTTAGTACCTATGTTTTCTTCTATGCAGTGTATTGTTTCAGGTCTTATGCTTAAGTCCTTGATTCATTTTGAATTAATTTTGGTACATGGTGAATGATAGCAGTCCAGTTTCATTCTTTTGCACGTGGCTTTCCAATTCTGCCAGCACCATTTATTAAAGAGGCTGTCTTTTCTCCATTGTATGTTTTTGGCTTCTTTGTCAAAAATTATCTGTCCATATTTATGTGGGTTTATTTCTGCGTTCTCAATTCTATTCCATTGGTCTAGGTGTCTGTTTTTCTGCCAAAACTAGTGAAGCCATCTGGTCCCGGACTTTTGCTATAGGGAAGGTTTTGGATGACTGATTCAATTTCGTTACTGGTGATCGTTCTGTTTAGAATTTCCATTTCTTCATGGTTCAGCCTAGGAAGGCTATATGTTTCTAAGAACTTGTCCATTTCTTCTAGGTTATTGAATTCGGTAGCATATAGTCTTTCATTCTTGGATTGATCCTTTGTATTTCTGTGGCGTCCGTGAAAACTTCCCCTTTTTTATTTCTCATTTTGTTAATTAGTGTCTTCTCTCTTTTTATTTTAGTGAATCTAGCCAAGGGTTTGTCAATTTTGTTAATATTTTCAAAGAACCAGCTCTTTGTCACATTAATTTTTTCAATTGTCTTTTTGTTCTCTATTTCATTTAGTTCTGCTCTGATTTTTGTTATTTCCTTTCTTCTGCTGACCTTGGCTTTCATTTGTTCTTCTTTTTCTAGTTCTTTAAGGTGCAAGGTGAGGTTATTTATTTGGGATTTTTCTTGTTTCTTGAGATAGGACTGTAATGATATACATTTCCCTGTTAAAACTGCTTTCGCTGCATCCCAAAAATTTTGGTAGGATGTATTTTCATTCACATTTGTTTCTATGTATCTTTTGATCTCTCCTCTAATTTTTTCTTTGGCCCTGTTGTTCTTTAAGAGTACACTGTTTAATCTCCATGTATTTGTGGTGTTTTCTCGTTTCTTTTTGCAGTTGGTATCCAATTTCCAAGCCTTGTGATCAGAGAATATACTTGGTATGATTTCAATCTTCTTAAATTTGCTGAGGCTAGTTTTATGTACCAATATATGGACTATCCTTGAGAATTTTCCATGTACACTAGAAAAAAATGTATAGTCTGATGTTTTAGGATGAAGTGCTCTATAAATGTCAATTATGTCCATTTCCTCTAACGTGTCATTGAGGGCTGCTATTTCATTATTTACTTTGTGTTTGGATGATCTATCCATAGCTGTCAATGATGTATTTAGGTCCCCTAGTATAATTTTGTTTTGGTCAATTTCTCCCTTTAGTTCTATTAGTAGTTGCTTGGTATATTTCGGTGCTCCCTGATTGGGGACATAAATATTAATGACTGTTATGTCTTCTTGTTGTATAGTCCCCTGTACCATTATGAAGTGTCCATTTTTGTCTCTTGTTACCTTTTTCACCCCAAAGTCTGTTTCATCTGTTATCATTATGGCTACACCTGATTTTCTCTGGATACCATTTGCTTGGCGTGTCTATTTCCACCCTTTCACTTTGAGGCTATGCTTGACCTTGTAGCTGAGATGCATCTCTTGGAGACAGCATATGGTTGGGTTTAGTTTTTTGATCCAATCTTCTACTCTGTGCCTTTTTCTTGGTGAGTTCAGTCCATTTACATTTAGGGTGATTATTGATATGTGAGGATTTCCTATCATTCTATCTTTAGTTTTCTGGTAAGACTGTGTCTCCATTGTTTCTTTGCCTTTTGGTTGTTGTCTATTATTTCTCTATGGTGGTATTCTATGATTTTTCCCTGTGTTTCTTCTTTTATTACTGTACATATTTCAGTTCTGGATTTTTTTTCATGGTTACCATTAAGTTTATGCAGAAGAAAGTCTGATATTTAGGGTATTCCATTTTCTTCAGCATGCTTACTTTCTCCATTTCCATGTTCCAGTCCAGGCCTTTACTCTCCCCATTTTTATGTTTTGGTTGCCACAAATTGTCCATGTTGATGGTGGTCGAATAGTCTCCTGTAGTATTTCTTGTAGTGCAGGTCGTGTATTAGAAAATTCCCTCAGCTTCTGTATGTCTGGAAAGGTCTTTATTCCTCCTTCATATCTAAAGGATATCTTTGCTGGGTATATTATTCTTGGCTCATAATTTCGCTCTTTCAGTAGGTTGAATATTTGGTTCCACTCCCTCCTGGCTGGTAGAGTTTCTGCTGAAAAATCTGATGATAATCTAATGGGCTTTCCTTTGTAGGCTACCGTCTTCCTTTCCCTGGCTGCCTTTAGGATTCTTTCTTTGTCATTGATTTTTAAGAGCTTCAATACAATGTGCCTTGGAGAAGGCCTTTTGGAGTTGAAGTAATTAGGTGTTCTATTTGCTTCTTGGATTAGAGAATCCAGTTCTTTTCACAAGTTTGGGAAGTTCTCATCGATTATTTGTTTGAATATACTCTCTGTTCCCTTCTCCCTTTCTTCCCCTTCTGGTATGCCCATTATTCTTATATTGCTCTTTCTGATGTTCTCGGAGCAAAGACTGAGGGAAGAAGAAAGTTCTTGTAGAGTTCTTTCATTTCTTTTAAGTCTCAAGTCTCTTTCATCTTCCATCTGTGTAATTTCCAGATTTCTATTTTTGATGTCACTGATTCTTTCCTCCATCTGGTCAACTCTACTACCTAAGCTGGCTATTTCATTCTTCATTTCTTCTATTGAGTTCTTAATCTCCAGAAATTCTATTTTGTTCTTTTTCAAAATTTCAATCTCTTTGGGAAAATGTTCATGTTTTTCTTTGATTGTGTTACTGAGTTCATTAAGCTGCCTTTCTGTGTTTTCTTGCATCTCATTGAATTTTTTCAGAACTGCAATCTAGAATTCTCTGTCATTTAAGTTACATATTTCCATATCTTTAAGTTCATTTCTGGAGACTTTCATTGTCTTTCTGAGCTGTATTGTTGCCTTGGTTATTCATGGCAATTAATGATTTATTATTTTTCTTCCTAGGCATCTACAGTAGTGGGTTCTATAACAGGTTGATAGGAAGAGGTCTTTCTTTTGTTTTCCAGTAGGTGTTGGTAGCATGTTTTATTTTCTTTCTGACTGCAGCCTTTTTTTTCTCTCTCACACTGTAGTGTTATGTTTTCCCTGCACTATTCCAGCGTCTCACACAATGGGGGGATTCCCTGGTGGGCGGGCTTCTTCTCTGTTAACAGTTCGCCTGGGTCATAGGGCACCATGTCCGTGTGGGTATGCAGAGATCTTTTGAAGTTCCAAAACTCTTCCTGCACCAGATTCAGAGCCCACGTGTTTCAGCAGTTCTGCTTACTCCTGCAGGGATCCACCCAGATAGGTGAGGACAGTGCGGGTTAGGTTGTGAGAGGTGGCCCAGAGCAATGGCGGAGACCCCCACCACAGCCAGTCCTGCTTCCACAGTTCCCTCCCTTTTGCCGGAATTAGTTGGGCTGTGAATATGTGTCTGTGGACCACAGTTCTCAGAATTGCAAATATTCTGTTCTTTTGATCTGACACTGCTACTGTTCTGCTTCTAGCACTGGACAGGTGGTGGTATGGCGAGCTCTGGGAGGGTGGAGAGGGGGTGGCTAGTCTCAGTGCCTGAGGCTTCCATTCTCTGCGGCAGTGAGGGCTTAAACCAGCGTTTTCAGTCTTCTTCCCTCAGTCTTTGCTCCGAGGTCTCTGCCATGAGCGTTGGGTTCAGCCGTGTTATATGCTGCCCCCTCAGCCCTGTCGGCCATCAGCGGAGCCCTCGCAGTCCGAGTTCTTTCATCTCCCGCAGCTGCAGTAGTTCCGGGATGCAGCGAGCTCGGAGCCCTGAGCTAGGTCTGCGTCCTGTGCTGGCGTGGCTCCGTCTCCGCACTTCTCCTTTCCCACCTCCCCTGCTCACACATTTTGCCCAGCTTTAGGTGAATTCAGTAGTGGGCCTCTTCGTCTTGCCTGTCTGCTGTGCAGGGAGTCTTTTGTGGAGTTATAATTGTTAGATTTGTTTTAAATTCCAGGGGAGATTTCCAGAGGCTCACTTCATGCCGCCATTTTGATCAATGTTTTTATTTGAAGAAATTGCTGTACCAAAAGTGATGTGTGACTCAGAGCATTGTCATGATGGAGGATGATTTACAGCACACTTTAAAACACACCTTCTCTGAACTGTAGCTCACACCCAACCGACTACATTGAGCAAGTTGAAACTTGTCACACACTGTTATTAAGGTTCCACGTGCTACTTCCCATATTAAAGATCCCTGCCTTTCCATTGCATAGCACTCAGCAGCAGCATTCACCATATTTTTAGATCACAATGGAAAGGCTCCATGTCACACATCACTTCTGGTATGGCAGTTTCTGTCAAATAAAAACATTACAGTGTGTCCTTATCCACTTTATTTACTGGATCTGGAACTGTGTGACTTCTGGCTCTTCCCCAAAGTCAACATGACCATGAAAGGTAAATGTTTTGAATCAATTCAGGACATCGAGGCAGCCATGACTGTGCAACCAAAGACGCTCATGAAAGAGACTTTCAGAACTGCTTCAGAAACTGCCAACAACGATGGGATAAGTCCAAGCAAGGGGGAGTATTTAATGGGGATTAATGACAATGTGTCTTTTACTGTAATATTTTTTTTTACTGCATGAACTTAATTTTATATACATTTATAATTGTTTAGAATAGGCAGTTACACAGAATATGACCTGATGCATGTACACACAGACACATGTGTGTATATTATATGTATACAATAATGCATACAATATACAAAATATTGAAGATATGTAGGTTTGTGTGTGTATGCATATATATACATACATATATATATATGTGTGTATATATATATATAAAGAGAGAGAGAGAGAGAGAGAGTTTTTTTTCATAAACATAGATTTGAAATTAGAC
This sequence comes from Rhinolophus ferrumequinum, assembly GCF_004115265.2. Lineage (NCBI taxonomy): Eukaryota > Metazoa > Chordata > Mammalia > Chiroptera > Rhinolophidae > Rhinolophus > Rhinolophus ferrumequinum. The sequence goes on along the minus strand of NC_046308.1, from coordinate 39,674,284 downwards.
TCTTTCTTTAGGTTAGAACCCAAGACAGTCACTAGGTATTGATGGGAAATGGCATACAAGAGAGAACCTATTTGCCATTATGCTATTTGTTTAAATTAATATCTAAAATTTGTAAGATAGTAGAGAAAATATTTATCCCTAGACTTCCTGAATAAAATGTTTACTGTTTTATCTGTGGTTACAGATTTCAGGACTGCTTAGACTTTGTTTTTTTCCTTACAGTTTACACACCACCTTCTTGGTCCAACTTTTTAAGTAACCTGATTGGGACCTATGGTGGTTATTCACTTTACTGCCTGTGAGCTCAGTTGCAGTGCAGGTTGACAAGAACGTTTTCCAAAATCAATATTTAGGTGCAAGTGTCTGGGTAACCCTAGTGATTCAAATTTTTTCATTCAGCAAGTCATTTAATGAATACCTCAGAGAGCATAGTAGGGCAAATTATTTACAGTGTCTGTTTTACAGGAATTTATGATTTAGTTGGGGAGACCAAAGATTCACATAAACAGTAATTATATGACAATTTAAAACCCTATGTGAATTATACTACGAGGCTACAGTAATCAAAACAACATGGCATAAAAACAGACACATAGATCAATGGAACAGAAAAGAGAGCCCAGAAATAAATCCATGCATATTTGGTCATTTAATCTACGACAATAAAAGCAAGAATGTACGGTGGGGTAAAGACAGTGTATTCAATAAACGGTGCTGGGAAACCTGGACAGACACATGCAAAAAAATGAAGCTGGACCACCTCCTTACACCATATACAAGAATAAATTCAAAATGGATTTAAAGACTTAAATGTAAGATCTGAAACCATAAAATTCCTATGAGAAAATATAGGAAGAAACTTCACAGACATTACCTGGAGTAAGATTTTTATTGATATATGCCCTCCAACAAGGGAAGTAAAAGAAAAAATACACATGTGGGATTACATCAAACTAAAAAGTTTTCTCACAGCAAAGGAAACCATCAATAAAACAAAAAGGGATTCTTCTGAATGGGAGAAGATATTTGCCAATGATATATCCGATAAGGGGTTAATATCCCAAATTTATTAAAAACTCACTCAATTCAACTCCAAAAAAACAAACAACCCAATTGAAAAATGGGCAGAGGTCGTGAAGAGACATTTTTTTAAAAAAGGACATGCAGATGGCAAAAAGCCATATGAGAAAATGCTCATCCTCACTAATCATTGGAGAAATGCAAATAAAAACCACAATGAGATACCACCTCACCCCTGTCAGAATGGCTATCATCAATAAACCAACAAACAAAAAGTGCTGGCGCGGATGTGGAGGAAAGGGAACCCTTGTGCACTGTTGGTGGGATTGCAGATTGGTGCAGCCACTATGGAAAACAGTGTGGAGGTATCTCAAAAATCTGAAAATAGAACTACCTTATGACCCAGCAATTCCACTCCTAGGTATCTACCGGGAGAAATCCAAAACTTCAATTCAAACATCTTTATGCACCCCTATGTTTATTGCAGCACTATACACAATAGCCAAGACATGGAAACAACCGAAATGCCCATCGGTAGATGACTGGATTAAGAAACTGTGGTACATTTACACAATGGAGTACTACGCAGCATAAAGAAGAAAGAAATCTTACCATTTGCAACAACATGGATGGACCTAGAGAACATTATGTTAAGTGAAATAAGACAGAAAAAGACAAATACCATATGATGTCACTGAAATGTGGAATCTAAAGAAAAGAATAAATGAATGAACAAATCAGAAACAGTCTCAGAGACACAGGAAAAACTGAGGGTTGCTAGATGGCCGGGGGGCTGGGGATAAGGGGGAAGGTGAGGGGATTAGAAAACAATCAGTAACCACAAGATGGCCACGGGGATACGAAAGTCAATTTGGGGAATGTAATCAATAATGTTGTAAAGGTTTTGTAGGGTATCCGATGGACACTTGTCTCATTAGGGAGAACATCTCAGGGATGATGTAGATGCCTGATCACTGCACTGTACACCTGAAGCTGAAGCTGAACAATAATGAATGTCAACTGCAATTAGCTATATATATGTGTGTGTGTGTGTGTGTGTATATATATATATATATATATACACATATATATATATATCCATATACATATATATGGCTATAAGAAGCGTAGTACAGCATTAGGAATAGAGACAGTGGAAATGTAATGTCTCTGTGCGATTTCAGAGGGATGGTGGATGGGGGGAGGGGGGTTGTGACTGTGTGAGGGACATAAATGATAAATGTCTAACTATTACATTGTTTTGTGCTCCTGAAACTAATAAAAAACATGTGAACATGTTTTAAAAAACTCTATGTGAACAAATGGCATAGACACTTCATTGTACAAGCTAAAGGACTTTAGAATAAAAAGCAATCATTATGGACTGGAGCGGTTGGGAAATAACTTTTTTTTTTATTTAAACATTCACCATATTTTTTTATCACACCTCCTATCTGTCCTGGGTACTGTCTTATTCATCCTTTACATTTGTGCACTGGTTTCATGTTTGAAACTACTCTCACAATCATTAGCTTTTTATTATTCACAAGTCTGTGAAATAGATATTATTACCCCCATTTTATAGATAAGCAACCTGAGGCTTATGATCGACCCAGTGTACCATTGCCATTGAGTGGCAGAGGTGAGGTTGAACTTGGGCTTCTGAGTCTGTGATAGCAGATAGTCTCTTCCTGATGGAATTACCACCTCATCTCCCTCCAGCCACAATTAGCATTTACTTCTGAGATGTCCTTCTAAGCAGAGGATTTGGAAGGTATGCAGAACTTGGTACCCAAATCTGACTCTGGCTATAAAGAGATTGCACTAAATCTGTGCATTGGAAGAGCTGGGCAGATGATCACTTGACCCCTTCCACTCTCATCCAGTGTGGATGAGGCATTCTTGTCAGTTCAGCTCTGAGCACTGCCATCCTGAAGGGGAAAGACTGCATTTCACATCCTCAGAGTGCAACTTGGGAGAGAGTAAAGCACATCCGGGAAGAGACAGAGCCCCTTCCAGCTTCAAAGTTCAGAAACAAGTACACTCTTGGCATTCAACACTATGTTGACAGAATGGTACATTTAGGTTCAAAGGAAAGGGCTTGGGAAGGCTTAGATTCAAGGCTCATAAGCCTTGACATCAAATAGGTTTTACCAGTGACATTTTGATGAATTAAGTGTAAATGAAGCTGAAATGCCTCATTCCATTTTTCCCTCCTGGGCCCTTATGAAAAAGGATTATGGAGGAGTTCACCAGAGAATTTGTGGTGTGGGCTGACCGTGACCTCAATCCACTGAGAAGGTTGTCCAGAGACATTTTGCTGAACTAAAAAAATACCAGAACTAGTCCCCTGGGATTAATTTTCACCTGGAAGCCAGAGACTATTTTACTGCAAATAAGTCATAGAATTCTGTTCTTTAAAATAGAGATACCGATCCTGGGGCTAAAATGGAGTGTTCACGTCTTTTCCCATGTGATAGCCAAGCTCAGGGAGGGCTTTACCTTCACCATTAAGTTCTCGTTTCTGCATGTATTCAAATCAGGAAGAGAGAGGTTTTGATGATAATTAAATGATTCATTCATTCATTCATTCATTCATTCATCAAAGTGCCCACTATCTGACAAGCACTTTGTTTTGTTTTTTTTATTTGTTTTGTTTATTTGGGTTTTTTTTTAAATTTCAGGTGTGCAAAGCAGTATAATAGTTAGAGATTTACACCCCTCACAAAGTGATAACCCCCCTCCTCCAATCTACTGTTCCTCTGACATTGTATAGAGCTGTTATAATTCCATTGACTCTATTACCTAGGCTGTGCTCCACATCCTGTGACTATATACGTATATTAAATTAGAGTTGATGTTCATTATTATTCAGCTTCAGGTGTACACTGCAATGGTCAGGCATCTACACCGTCCAAAGTGGACTCCCTAATAAGACAAGTGTCCATCGGATACCCTATCAAATCTTTGCAACATTAATGATTATATCCCCCAAACTGTCTTTTGTATCCCCGTGGCCATCTTGTGGTTACCAATTTGTGCTTTCTAATCCCCTCACCGTCCCCCTTATCCCCACCCCCTCCCATCTAGCACCCCTCATTTTTTTCTCTATGTCTCTGAGACTGTTTCTGATTAGTTTGCTCATTTATTCTATTCATTAGATTCCACATGTGAGATCATATGATATTTGTCTTTCTCCATCTGTCTTATTTCACTTAGCATAATGTTCTCTCCGTCCATCCACATAGTTTGACAAGCACTATTTGGATGTGAGGAATGCCAGTAAGGAGTTCAAGATCTACCCAAAAAGACAAGTAAATCAAGAGTTATTGTACAGTGTGATACATACTATATTAATAGTATTAATAATGATAATAATAATGGCTGACACTTATTGTTTCCTGTGGGCCAGGCATTGTTCTAAACACTTGACTGTGTTGACTCATCTAGTCCTCAAAATAACCCAATGTTGCAGATGAGGAAAGTGAGTTGCAAAGCAGTTAAGAAACTGTTCAAGGTCACATGGGTAGTGCGTGGCAAGGGTAGGTCTGGTGAACGTATGGAGAAGGAATGGTACAGGTGTGAGCAGGGAAGGGCTCACCAAGGAAAGGACAACTGCATGGAATATTGGGGGTGGGGAAGGAACATCTTGGTAGAAAAGGATATTCTAGGTGCAGCGAATGCAGATAGGATACCGAGCCATGGTTCTATGTGGCTGGAGTCAGGCTTCAAAGGGAAGAGGTGAAAGTAAGGCTGTAGGCAGGGGCCAGTGTGACAGGATGTATGTGTTTGGATATATAAACTATGTCCAGAGTACTAATGGGCAGCTATTGAAGACCAAAGTGGCCTGATTGTTTTATTCAAAGAGGTCAGTGACATGATTAGCTTTGCTTCCCAAAGGTTGCTTCAGCAGGTGAGAAGGGGATGGACTGAAGATGGGAAAAACAGATTGAGGCATATTCATTAGACAGCTGCCCAATGATCTAGGTGGATGTGCTGGGGTCTGAATTAAGGTAGTGGTGGTGAGGATGCCCAGTAGAAGATGGCCACTGTGTGAGGGTTTCAGCATTTAATTCTAGGACCTATTGAATGGGGTGAGCTTCCCTTTCATTTAGGCTTTTAAGCATGGGTTCAGGTAGCCTTGCCTCTTGAGGGGAAGAGGAATAGCTATTGCACTCTGGGAAAGGTCCGTTCTGGAATAGCTTCTCGAGAGATGCACGTCCCTGCACACAGCCCCCGAGATCTGAGAAGGCAGGAAGTCTATCTTATCTGTTCATTAATCACAGAATGTTGTCCTTGAGAATAAAAGGGCCACAGCCCTGGACTGCATCTTAGGCCACACCCACCTTCCCTCCTCCTCTCTCATCATTCCCTCATTTTCCACCACTCTGTCTCATTTTGGATTATCAAAGGATCTTTCCTGTCATGCCAGTCCTATACCCCCTGGTAAATTGTCAGTAAAAGCAGTTTACAGACTGCAACCACTCCCTCTTCCTTCTGAGAGGACTATAGGCTGCCCCCAATACAGCTGGGCTCTTCTGTCTCCGTCTCTGACTGCTTCTCGTCTCCTCACTCCAGGGTGAGGTGTACTCTCTCCTGAAGCCTCAGCCTGTGACAAGTGTGAGCCCCAGGTACAGTGGAGGGTTCTGCCAAAGCCTTCAGGTTTTCTCCTTCCTCTTGCTTCCTTTGACTTTGTGGAGAATCAGAATGAGAGTCTCCCCTGCTCCAGACAGTTGGTCAGTTCTTCTTAGTTCAAAGCTGAGCCCCCCAGAGAGAAAGGGAATAACAGGGAAGGGGGCTGATAGTGCCTGGTAAGGGCCAGACACTACATAGGAGCTCTACACATACTATTTTATTTAATCCTTACATGGCCTGAGAGGCAGTTATTAGTACTCCATTCCATAGATGAGGACATGGAGGCTCAGAGAATTCAGTAACTAATACCTGCTCAGCTATACAGAGTGGTCAGAGCCCAGACTCATACCGTATCCAGACCCTAATCTTATGCTCTTCTCACTGCATTACAAGAGGCACGTGAGAACTGATGGCTGGAACAGAGAATGATTTGGGTCCAGTCTTCCTGTCCCCTGGGTCTTTTTGCTAGAGGAATGGTGAGGAAGGAATAGGCTGGTCCAGGAGAATGGCAATAAAGTAGGTGGCTCTGAGTGGCCAGCCTGAGAAGGACACTTGGATGACACTTATATATTCAATCCAGGAGGTGTGTGTTATTATAACTACTTCCTTTTTATAGACTAAGAGCACGCAGCCCCAGAGAGGCTAACACCTGGAAGTGCTAAGATTTGAAACCAGGCCCCTTTCTGTTAGGAGCACTCCAGCTAGAAGGGCAAATAGACAAGCAGAAATTATTTAATACAAGGTTGTATGGGATAAGTGCTATATTAGAAATACAAACTAAATACTTGAATAGCTGATCAGGAGGCAAAAATTACTTCTGAATGAGGACTGCTGGAATGGAGTCTTAGTGGCATAAAACTGCCAGCTGCTTGAGGGCAAGGACGGTATCTTATTCATCTTGACACCCTTACGCAGGGCCTAGAACACAGTCAAGTGTGAATAAATTGTGCCTTTAAATCATGCAGAACAAGACACCAGATGATAAGTATTCCTTGCATAAACTTAGGGAGCTCATCCCTCAGCAGGTTGGTGTCAACCCAGCTGTCAACCCAAGGCTTAGAAACCCAGGCGATCGACTGATAAATCAATCAATGGATGGTAATTTAAGATCTGTTATGTGTTGGTCACTGTGCTAGAGGTTTGGGTTAAAAGAACAGATTTGATTTGGTTCTGTCTTTGAAAGTCTGTAGACCAGGTGGTATGGAGGTAAAGGAAGTACAGATGTGTAAAAGAACTGTTTGCTTCAGTGTGGCTGCGAGAGATACGAGTGCTTTGCTCCGGGAACACTGAGCAGGGCAGGACCAAGGAATGACATTGTATTAATGTATCATCTGTGAAGGTGTACAGTTACAATCCCTATGTCCCATAAAGCCATCTCAAACTTGTTCCCTCCCCACGATCATAGAACATGAGAAGTCAGCTGCTGGTTCAGGAAAAGACCTCAGGGCTTTGACTGCTCATCCTTAGATACCTGTGATGCTTCTTTTCCAGTGAAGGAGTTGATATGCGAATCTCAAGGGTTTTAGGGGCAGAGTTTAGTTAAGTTCAGTGCTTAACTAACTGAACTTAGTTCAGTTATGAATTCAGCCTCTTGAGACTGGGTACCCCTCCAAACTCCATGGGCATCTAGAAGTAGCCTGGGACATTTGTCAGAAGGCTCATTTTTTGGGAATTGTTTCCACATTCCCGAGTGAGTGCCAGCTACTAAGGGAAGTGACGGACTTGCAAAGGAAATGAAAATATATTAATTTAGACATCTGAAAGCCTTCTAAGAGATTTTCTTGCTGTTAAACAGAAGAGACGGGCAGTAGGAAGTTGATTTGGGGAAGGGGTGGGAAATGAAGCTATAGAAAGTGGTGTCTTAATATCTTCTAAGAATATTCTAATCCTGATTGCCCACCCCATGTGGCAGAGGTGAGACATTACCTGCAGGCTCAGCCATGTACCAGGCTCCAATCTGAGGTTAGGAGTGCCTTCAGGAGCTCCAGTTCAGCACGCAGGGACTTAACCTCTGCCTTGTTCCCCAAAGCACGTTCTCATTCACCACCCAGTTTTACTTATTCAGCACCTGATTGTTCCCCAAGCCTACATCTCTGATGTTGCTAACCGTGGTCCTTGCACACCCCTCCTCCCCAGAAGTAAGGATCCTACTCCTGAACCTGAGTCTAGGTCCCTACTAACACCGCTGATATATTTTCTGTCCTCAGCCAATATTACCTGCCCCATCAATGCATTGATTCAGCATCAGCTGTGGCTTAATTTTGATAAGATACAGTTCTTACTTTCACTGAGTTCACATTCTATGTACATAGAACCTCCAAGTACAGTTTCTAGGTTCTATATTGTACAAGGAGTGACTGGGAGCCGAAACCAGCCCTCACACTGCTCACCAAGCATGGGGCTGGATCCGCGGCAGATTTTCTTCCTACAAAGATACCTTTAGTTTGCCAAGTCTGCTGTGAGGATCAATGTTTATAATTCATACAAAGGCCCCAACTATGCTTGGAATGAGGCCCAGTGTATAAAAATAATGAAACCATAGCTTGTGATATATGCAAAATGGAATCATATACAAAACTTTATGAGAACACAGAGAAAAATGGAAATAGTTCCACTCAGGGAGACAGTCACAGCTTTAAAGCAGAGCTAATGGTACTAATAACTATTGTTTATTGAGTATCTACTACCTGCTAGGCTTATCCTGCATCATTTCTTCTTCAACAACAATCTTACGAGAGAAACATTACTATTCATTTTGTATAATGAAGAAGCTAAGCTTAACTCTAGCTTAACAGACAGGCTAACTCAGGGTCACACGACTAATAAGTGATTGACCTGAAATTCGCAGCCAAGCCTGCCTGACATTAAAGTCCATGGTCATTCTAACGCACTGTGATGCCTCTAAGGGAAGTAACAGTCATGTTGGACCTTGACAGAAAAGTAGGAATTTGACAAGCACTAAGGGGGAAAGTATTACAGGCAGAGAGAACTGTGTAGGTAAAGACGCAGAGTCTGAGATGTATGACAGGTTTACAGAACGTGAATAGTGCCCTGTGGTCACAGATAGGTTGAAGGAAAATCAGTAGCTTGAGGTGATGCTGGAAGGCTAGGTTGTGAGGACCATTGTAAGGAGTGTGGATTGTGTTTTAAAGGTAGTGGGGAGTTGCTGGAGTTCTGAAGCAAGGGTATGACACGATTAGATCTTTGGTGTAGAAATAGACTCTAGAGTAGTGGTTCTCAAAGTGTGGTGTTTGAGCCGGCAGCATCTGCATCCCCTAGGAGCTATCAGAAATCCACATTCTGGGGTCCCATCCACACCTAGTGAATTAGGAACTCTGGAGTGGGGCCCCGCAATTTGCATGTTAACAGCACCCCCCCAAGGTGATTCTGATGCGTGTTTAAATTTGAGAACCACTGGTGCAGCTTAATGGACGGATGGAGTGGGGAGGAACTGGAAGCACCAAGACCAGGGCAGGGACTCCTGAGTAATTCAAACGAAGACTTGAAGGATGGCAGCAGCATTAAGATTCCAGTGGCAGTAATGGATTAAACAGGCATTTCATCGATGGGGCTTGCTTATTAAATGGGGAGGGACCGAACAGGGAGGGAGAGGGAAGGCTCCAGGCTAACTGCTGATCTTGGTTTTGGTGACAGGTGGCAGTAAACTCATGAACTGAGAAAGAGTACATGGAAAAAAGTTGCTTTAGATGGCAGAGATGAGGTGTACATGGCACAGATTGGAAATGCTGGCAGGACTTTGAGGTGGAAAGAAGTCCAGTAAGCCATGGGTAAGGAAGGCCAGCAAGAGGGCAGAGCTGGGCCTGAGCTCCATTTGGGAGTTGCCAGCACACAGGTCCTAGTGAAACAGAAGGACTGACTCTGTTCTCCCGTCTGCTCTCACACCCTTTCCCTCCCTGCTGGCCACCCAGGTGCAGATCCCTGCTCTGCTGGATGTCAGCCGTGTAGGCTTGGACAAATCACCCAGTGTTTCTGAGCCCCATGTTTTCATCCTCAAAATGGAAATGATAGCACCCATTCCCAAGTTATTGTGAGAGAGATCAGTGAACTGGAGTAGTCTCTGCAGTGTGCCTGGCATGCAGTAGCTCTCAGTGAGCATCGCCCTCCCCTGTCCTCCCCTGCTGTCCATTACCCACCTCTCCACATAAGGCCCCACTTGCATTTCCTCTCGGGTTCTAAAGCTCAGGTCCTCAGCCTTCCCACCATCTGTCCCCAAACACACGTACACGTGCACACGTGTCCACCTGATCCCGTAAGACATGCTCCTCCGGGTCCAGGTCCTTCCCTCTCCCAGGCTTCCATGGATCAATTTCTCCTTGCTACATTGTGTTGGGAGACTACAAAAGCATGACTGACCAACGCAAAACTGAAGCACCACGTGTCCAGTTGTGCTTCTACAGTGGGGAGGTCCATCAGCCTTCCAAAGGTTATATGCCATGGTGTTGGCCTGATGTGCTGCCCTAACCCCATCTCTTCTTGCCCTCTGCAGGAAAATTAGATCTGAAGAACTAATCGAGAGCCCACAAAGCCCTGCATCTCCCATCTCTTGACCCTCACTCTCTTATACCTACTGGCCTTCTTTGGTGCCTTGAACATAGCATGCTCGACTCCAGCCTAGCGCCACTACATTTGTTTTTCCTTCTGTCAAAAACCTGTTCCCCCAAGTCACCAATCTACTGTTTCCATCTCATTATCTAGATACAAGCCAGATATAGATTCTGAAAATCTAGCCAGAATGATTCTGAAAATCATTCTTTCTCTGACACCCTAAGGGACTTGCAGTCGCTCCTACTCACTTTACCATATTACTTTGTTGTATTGTCTTCAAAAAAATGATCACCATCTATAATCATTTTGCTTATTATGGGACTATTTGTTCATTGCCTCTCTCCCTTTACTAGAATGTAAGCTCTGTGAGATCAGGAACTACATCTGTCTTATTTATCCCTATACTGGCCCCATCATACGACATCACCTGGCACAGGCCCCAGCATACAACAGCACTCAGTTGTCACGGGATGGAGGGCTGGAGGGCTGGAGGGCTGGAGGGATGGAGGGATGGAGGGATGGAGGGGTGGGTGGGATGGAGGGATGGAGGGATGGAGGGCTGGAGGGATGGAGGGATGGAGGGATGGAGGGATGGAGGGATGGAGGGGTGGAGGGATGGAGGGATGGAGGGATGGAGGGATGGAGGGATGGAGGGATGGAGGGCTGGAGGGATGGAGGGATGGAGGGATGGAGGGATGGAGGGATGGAGGGGTGGAGGGATGGAGGGATGGAGGGATGGAGGGGTGGAGGGATGGAGGGCTGGAGGGATGGAGGGATGGAGGGATGGAGGGATGGAGGGGTGGGTGGGATGGAGGGATGGAGGGATGGAGGGATGGAGGGATGGAGGGATGGAGGGGTGGGTGGGATGGAGGGATGGAGGGATGGAGGGCTGGAGGGATGGAGGGATGGAGGGGTGGGTGGGAAGTTGTAAGGCACATGTAAAAAGCTAAGCATTTGCGCCCTTAACCCCAGGCTCTCACAGCCTGGACAGAACAAGCCAATGCTGAGAATCAGTTGTAGGTATTCAGATAATCACTTTGACTGGTAAGAGGGAAAGTACACCAGTGGCCCAGATGTCCTGGTGCATTTAGCAGGTTAGAGGTGCAAGAGATGATGTTTTCTCTTGGGCTGCCCTCCCACTGCAACCATGGGGACTGCACATGTTTCCTGTAAATTATTGCGTCCCCTTCCTGGGCTCTGCCTTTCCCAGCTCCCCCATAGCTGGGCCTTCAGCTCACCCCACTGTATGCTCAACCCCACCCCAGTTCCCGTGCCAATATTGTCTTGAGAAAGAAGAACTTAAGCAACCTCATCCCTCTTTTCTCTCCTCATGGGTTGGGAATGTCCAGGATTAGTTGTCTGACTCTAATTTGTTCCCAAGTGACAGCTCCACCTCTCTTCACTCTTTGAGTTAGTTGCCTAACTGGGTATCTGCTCAGCCCCCACCACGCATACATTTATTTTCCAAATGCCTTTAGAATAAACCTTGTCCCATTGTGTCTGCTGGCTTTATTTCCTTGAGTATGTGTGTTGGTGGGGAGGGTTAAGAGCAGCCTGAATACCATGAAGCAGGTACACAGATCACCTACCGTGTTGCCCCGCAAATAAGACCTAACTGGACAGTCAGCTCTGATGCATCTTTTGGAGCAAAAATTAATATATGACCCGGTCTTATATTATACTATAGTCTTACTATATTATATTATACCCAGTCTTATAGTAAAATAAGACTAGGACTTATATTAATTTTTGCTTCAAAAGACACATTAGAGCTGATTGTCCGGCTAGCTCTTATTTTCGGGGAAACACGGTATCTGAACTTCTGAGTCACCTCACCTGAGACTAGACTCCCATGTGCTGTGTTCAACCCCTTGTGGCTCCCTGTGCTGACCTTTTGTCTGTCTTGGCTGGAAATTCTTCTAAAGATAGTAATGGGAACCGGTTTTTGAGTTTACTACATGCCAGATATAGTTCTAATAATTGCTTTGCAAATATTATCTCATTTAATCTTTGAAGAATCTTACAAGGAAAGGTATTATTACACCTATTTTATAGATCAGCAAACTGAGGCTCTGAGATTAAGTTAACCTGTCCAAGGTCATGTGGCTGAGAAGTGGCAGAATCAGGCTCCAAACTCAGATGGATCTACAGTGTATTCTCTTAGTTACTACACAGAAATGTCCTGAACATATACCACGCTGTGCTTTCCTAGCAATACCTCAGTCATCAAATCCTGCTGCTTTGGTTTCCTACCCTGCCCCAGCAGGCAGGCCTTGCACATCCTTTGTCTTCAGATGAAGAAATAGCCCTGCTTCAAAGAATCCAAATGTGACAGTTTCTTCCTTCTTCTGGCCATCCCTCACTCACAGAAATGAGTTTGCACCAGAAGGTCTTATGGTGTTTAAATTGATTGTTGCCATGGCTTGCCCTCACCGTTTCACAGTTCCTGAACAGAATCAATATATGCTTTCAGTGGCTTATCCACAGACCATTTTTCTTGACATCCTACAGCTTGTCAAAATCAACTGCCATCCCACCATTTCCAAGCACAAGAGCCAGGCCTGGCTCAGTCATGCCAGTGCCAGTGTTAGCAGCCACAGACACAGCCATCTGGGAGCCCCGTTCTGCTCCACCCTTTCCAGAACCTGTGGAATTATTCTTTGTCGCCTGCAGCCCTCAGATGTGCTCCCTTGTTTGATGACAAACTCCTGCTCCAGCTATATCTACATTTGCAATTTAGGCAACAAAACAAAAGCCTAGATCCTTTTAAATGTCAGCATGTGGTCCATTCAATGAATTTGAACTGCTCAGAAAGGTACTGTCAACCTTTTGCCAAAAGGATCCCTTATCTAAATCCAATACACAGCCTGAGCAGAATTGCCATGTCCTGGATGGTAGAAGAACGGTGGACTGGGGGCCTCGCTAGCTGCCAGGGAGTGGTAAACAGTGAGATACAGGGAGGAAATCAAAACAGAGGATAGATGTGATCAGTAAGCACAGCAAATGAGTAATCTGGTGTCAGTCTGGCCAACAGTGAAGGGGGAGACAAAACAGTAGGAGCAAATCAGGTAGAGGGGCTCAGCCTTCAGAAAACCCCACCAGACTGAACGGTGCAGCCCAAAGCGGAGGCCAGGTCTCAAGGGCTTCGAGGGGATGGACAGAGGATAGAAGCATGATGCCAAAATCAGGAACAACATAATATGTTGAGGCAGTGAACACTGACTCTGTGCCAGGTCTTTACATTAACTCACTAAATCCTTACAACCCTATGAAGTAGAAACTGTTACCATCTATATTTTACTCATGAGAAAACAAGTTCAGAGAGGCTAAGTAACTTTCCCAAGGTCACACAGCTAATGAGGCAGACTTGAACCTGAGGCCCTCTGACAGCTCTCTATCACAAAACACTGAGAGCATCCCTGTTGAACCTGGGACAGTCTCTTCTCCCTCTTGTCTGGGTTTTAAGACCTATCTAAGGTGGAGGCTGGCAAGTACTGGAGGATTGCAACTCCCAGCAGTAAGGCCAGGCTCCCCCTAGGGCTTTGCCTCGTATTTGCTGCAGACAGGCTGTTGGCTCCTCGGGGAGTTTCACAATCTGTTCAGCTGTTTGGACCAGAGGAGGGATCTGGACTTTTCTCCGTCCAGATGCAAATGCAAATCTAGTCAAAACATCCAGATGTTCCTTTTAGCCCTTCTTAAATTAAAAGCCACCCAGATATTTAAACAGAGATACACAGGACTGTCCATAGCTGAGCTTACATTTTTTTCATATGCAAAATGAGCAGACCATGGCCCAATTAATGCAGCCACTGCAGCCCCTTGTGAATCTTCTAGGCTTTCTTACCCCAAGGAGTTGAAGGTGGCCATTCTCTCTTCTACTTGGGCAAATCACTTAACCTTTTAAACATCATTTTATTGAAATATACACATATAATCGCGTCAGTTTGATGAATTATTACAAAGGGGACATACCCATGTAATCAACATCCAGGTCAAATACACCATTACCAGCACCCTGACAACCCCTGGTCCCCAGCCCCCCACCGTGCCCCTTTTTCACTCTCTACACACCCCCGCTCTTCCTCAAAGGTAACCATTCCCTGAATTTAACACCACATGGCTTTGCTGAGCACCATTCTGCCATCTCTAAATGGGCTGCTGCTGATCTGGAGTTGTTGTGGGGCTCAAATGAAGTCTGAAAAAGGACTTTGGGATGTTCTTATTGTTGGGCCCCTGAACCATGTCAACAAGGTGGGACATCTCTCTGAAGTAGACCAGATGTGCTTCATCGTCCAGGAAGAGTGGCCAAAGGTTTACAGTGACATTTCTAGCTCTCCTCCTCAAAAATCTGCAGGGATCTCTGAGAAAATGCCCCACTGCCCTTTGCAGTGGTTTTGACTTGTGTACATACTTATAAGAAATAAGGAAAAGGCTAGATTCTCTCTAATTCATGGATTTAATTGTTGAGATCGCTGCTCACCCTTTCTGGGCAGCTCATGGGCTGATCTCTGAGGCTGGTCTCTGGGACCTCCCTTCTGTGCAGCAGGACAGTAAGGGCTGGGTAAGCAGTAGAGAGAGTCATAGGCATGGGGCTGAGAGGGGAGAAGGGGAAAGGCCATGGAAGTTCTCTATGGCTGTCAGCAATGCTCCCAGCAATGGTGCTGCTTTACTGCACCCAACAGAAACAGTTCTAATAACAGGCCTAGGCATCATACCATTCCTAATTGCAGGGCGGACAAGTTCGAAGACAAAAGAAAGACAGCATTGTGAGCTTAGTGATGCTGTCAGATTCCTCCAGCCACAGAACCCGCTTGTCTAAGTCTGCCTGAGCGCACTTTACACAGCCTCCCACACAGGCTTGGGACCTATAGGCCCCTCATAGGTGTGCAGCGGTTTGATCAGTGCAAGCTCTCTGCTTGTAAGGTCAGGGCTGCAAGTTTGATTCCCCACATGGTCCAGTTAGCTTTGCTCAATGTCAGACCCCCACACTGTGTCCCAGACCTTACCCAACTTTTTTGGCAGCCATCAGGGATGGGAGACTGGCAGAAATGTGAGAATTCCCCAGTGGAAATTCAGTGTCTCTTATCACATGGTCTATTGATGACTTCATTGTCATATGAGCTGGAAGTTTTATCAATTTGATTGGGAAAAAAGGGAGCATTTGGATTAGAAATGAGGCTACCATCCTAAAATGTTATATAGCTTCTATTTCTTTTTTTTGCTTGACATGTAAATTGTTGGTCTTCAGAAAACCAGGTGAGATGACAATGGCGATGGTAGTGCTGACGCAATGTGAGGGCGCAGAGCTCAAGCTTCTCAGGGCTTTACTGCATTCGCTTAAGCTGCCGAAAGCCACACTCTCGTGCTGTGTCTTTTTCACATCCCAACTACAGAAATCCTGTATAACATATTTACACACATTGATAAAATCCCACACTGGAAAGTCATGGGATTTCTTTGCATTCTCTTCAAAACATAAATTGATGTTTTTGAAACAGTAAAATATTAAAATAAGATTGAAGTTGATTCTTTAAATTGCATCCAAAAAATAATAGCTTACATTTCTGCACCATTTCCTGTTCCAAGTACTGTTCTAAGTCCTTTTCATCTATTAATTCATTTAGTCTTCACAACATATCTATGAAGCATGTATTATTACAATCCTCATTTTCCTTGTGATGGAACTGATACACAGAGAGGTTAGGTAATTCGCCTAACATTACATGGCTGGCAAGTGGCAAGACTAACCCTAGAATGTGTGCTCTTAGTTGAAACACTCTACTAGAAAATTGGTACCCCAACTCAGAGTCAAGGTAAGACAATAGCATGAACTGAACTCCTACTTTCTTTGATTCATATATTCATTCATTTGATTATGCATTCATTCAACAAATGTTAATTTTGTGCCCACCATGTGCAGGGATTTTTCTAGTCTCTGGAGATACATGTGGATACAGCAAACAAGAGCTTGTCTCTTGGAGCTTACGTTCTACACAGACAATAAACAACTAAATGAATAAATAAATAGGACCATTTTAGATTGTGATTTTTGCTGTGAAGAAAATAAAACAGGATAAGAAGACAGAGAGTGTCAGGGAGAGGGACCCTGTAGATGGCACTTGGGAAAGGTCACACTGAGATCTGAATAGTGTGAAGAAGACAGCCTATCCAAGTCCAGGGCAGAGCACTGCAGTGAGAGGAAAGAGTACGTGTGAAGATCCCAAGGTGAAAATGAACTTGTATTTGAGAAGCAGAACAAAGGCCAGTGAGGCCAGAGTGTGGTAAATGGGTGGCAGGACACTGCCGTGTCACACCACGCCTGCTGAGCTACGGTAAGGAAGTATTGGCAGTAAACTTGTAATTCTCTATAGGTTCTTTTCCTGGGATCAACGCACACCCAAGGGTCTGAGGGTAGCATTAAGAGAGTCCATAAACTTAGAAAGGAAAACTTTACATCTATCCTTCTCTAAATTTGATATGAAATGTAATGTTTCAGGCATGCAACATAACGATTAGACATTTATGTACCTTACAAAGTGATCACCCCAATAAGTCTACACCCATCTGATACTATACATACCTATTGCAATATTATTGATTGTATTCCCTATGCTATACTTTACATCCCCATGACTATTTTTTAACTGCCGATTGGTATGTCTTAACCCTTCACCTATTTCACCCAACCCCTCAACCCCCTCTCCCATCTGGCAACCACCAATTTGTTCTCTGTAACAATGAGTTTGTTTCTGTTTTGTTCTTTTGTTTGGTCTTTCAGATTCCACATATAAGCAAAATCATATGGGATTTGTCTTTCTCTGTCTGATTTATTTCAATTAGCATAATGCCCTCTCGGTCCATCCAGGTTGTCACAAATGCTAATATTTCATTCTTTTTTATGGCTGAGTAATATTCAGTTGTGTATATGTACCACATCTTCTTTATCCATTCATCTATTGATGGACACTTAGGATGCTTCCATATCTTGGCTATTGTAAATAATGCTGCAGTGAATATTGGGTTCCATATATGTTTTTGAATTAGTGTTTCAGATTTCTTCAGATAAATACCCAAAAGTAGAATTGCTGGGTCATATGGTAGTTCTGTTTTTAATTTTTTGAGGAACCTCCATACTGTTTTTCCATAGTGGCTGCACCAATTTACAATCTTACCAACAGTGCACAAGGTTTGCCTTTTCTCCACATCCTCGCTAACACTTGTTTGTAGATTTTTTGATGATAGCCATTACGACATGCATGAGGCGATATCTCACTGCGGTTTTTCATTTTTATTTTCCTTTTGATTAGTGATGTTGAGCATCTTTTCATATGTCTATTGTCCATCTGTATGTCCTCATTGAAGAAATGTCTATTCAGTTCCTCTGCTCATTTTTTAATTTGATTGTTCATGGGTTTTTTTGGGGGGGTTATTTTGTTTGTTTGTTTGTTTTTGGTGTTAACTTGTATGAGTTCCTTATATATTTTGGATATTAACCCCTTATTGGATATATCATTAGCAAATATCTTCTCCCATTGAGTAGGTTGTCTTTTCATTTTGTTGATGCTTTCCTTTGCTGTGCAAAAAGTTTTCATTTGATGTAGCCCCATTTGTTTATTTTTTTTCTTTTGTTTCCCTTGCTTGGGGAGATATATAAAAAAAATGTTGAGAAAAGCAATGTGAAAGAGTTTACTGTTGAGAGATCAAAGATGGCAGAGTAGATAAACACTGTGCCTGCTTCCTTCCATGAACACATTAAAATTACAACTAAATTATAGAATAATCTACCTGGAGAACCATCTGAAGTCTAGCTGAACAGATTTTTATAACTAAGGATATAAAGAGGAAGGCACATCGAGACTGGTAGGAGGGGCAGAGATGTGAAACGGGCTGGCCCCAAACCTCCATGTGGCAGTTGAGAATCAGGAGGGATATCTCAACCGTGGAGGTTGGCCCAGGAGGAGTGAGGGACCTCAGCCCCATACCAGGCTCCACAGCCCAGAGTACTAGTGATGGGAAGAGGAGCCCCCGCTATATCTGGCTGTGAAACACAGTGGCGATTCCAACCATCTGGATGAGATGGAAGGCTACAGAAAATCCAGATGTCCTTTACTTAAGTGGCCTGCGCACAGACTCTTTCATTCCCAGACATTCACCGTGTGTTCCAGCAGAGGGACAGTGTCTCAGGGGCATTGCAGTCATACAAGGTCACAGACTAAGGTGTGTGGCTTCAGGGCAAGAGCTGGAGGACAGTCACCATTTTCGCTATGTGGAGTCCGCCTCCCATGCAGCCAGCAGTTGAGCACCATCTTTCCTGTGGAGAGCCCTTCCCCCACACCAATGGCCAAATCTTAGTCTGAATTGGTCTGGTGAGCTCAGCTGGAACTCTGTCCCACCCAACTCCACTAATGCCAGAGGCACTTTCCTGAGAGCAGCCAGCCCCACCCAATTGCACTCTTTCTTGGAAGTCTATTAAAGTCCACGGGCCCCAGACAGGCGGCGACTGGCCTCAGTGTGCTCTGAGACTTTTGCTGAGTAGCTCCAGGCTCAGCACTGGCACCAAACCAGAGTCTACATTAAACTGATGACCACAACTCTTCCCACTACTGTGACTCCCTGAGACCCTGTCTCATTCAACACACATACTACACAAGTCTTTATCAGTGGCTTAACCATAAGGGAGCCAGCAGGTGGCAGCAGGCCTTAGGGTGTCTTGGCTTTTCTCAGAGCTACCCCAGACCCAGTACTAGTGGTAGCCATCCTTGGTTCATAGCATGGTCTCTCCCACATGCCGCTAACTTTAGGACAGGCAGCCAAAAACCATGGATCACTTTGTAGCTCATACTAGGGAGTCCCTGACCAGTCACAGGCGGTGGGTGACCTGGACATGAACTGAAGCCCCTCCCAAGAAGCCCCAGAACCAACATACTTGGAAGTTGGCTTCAGACCACAACAGAGCACCACACAATTTTCCCCACAGCGGCACACACAGAGGGTGGTCTCAGCAGGCACCAGAGACTGCTGTGGCAAATTTCACTCAGTGGAGTAAGCCCTCTGCACAGCAGCCCATAAGCAGTGGCTGTGGCCAAACCTCACAGCAAATCAGACTGAGGGTCAGTACCGCCCACTGATGTGCCAATAGCAATCAAGGCTGAACCAAAACAGGAGGGCACACACAACCCACATAGGGACACTCCTGGAGCACTAGAGCAGGTCACCAGGGAAACTGGGCCAGGGCCCCACAGGGCACCCACTACATAAGGCCATCTGGCCAAGACTGAGAGACATAGCAGATCTACCTTATACATAGAAACAGAAAGGCAGCCAAAATGAAGAAAACAAAGAAATACATCCCAAATGAAAGAACAGGAAAAAACTCCAAAAAAAGCACTAAATAGAGTGGAGGCAATCAACCTGCCAGAGACAGAATTCAAAACAATGGTTATAAGGATGCTCAAGGAACTTAGTGAGAACTTCAACACAGAGATAACAAGCATAAAAAAGGGATATAGAAACCGTAAAAAATAACCAGTCAGAAGTGAGGAATACAATAACTGAAATGAAGAATGCATCAGAAGTAATCACCAGCAGACTAGATGAAGCAGAGGACTGAATCAGCGGTTTAGAAGACAAGGTAACAGAAACCACCAATTGGAACAGTGAAAAAGAAAAAAACAACTTTAAAAAATTAGGAAAATTTAAGAGACCTCTGAGACAACATCAAGCATAACAACATTCACATTGTTCGCAGGAGGAGAGAAAGCAAGGGATTGAGAACATATTTGAAAAAATAATGACTGAAAACTTTTCTAATCTGGCAAAGGAAATAGACATACAAACCCAGGTAACATAGAGAGTTTCAAACAAGATGAATCCCAAGAGGCCCACACCAAAACACATTATAATTAAAGTGGCAAAAGTTAAACCAAAAAGAGAATCCTAAAAGTAGCAGGAGAAAGGCAACTGGTAACTTATAAGGGAGCCCCCATAAGATTGTCAGCTGATTTCTCAACAGAAACTTTGGAGGCCAGAAGGAATTGGCATAAAATATTCAATGTGATGAAAAGCAAGGACCTACAACCAAGATTACTCTACCCAGCAAAGCTATCATTTAGAATTGAAGGACAGATAAAAAGCTTCCCAAATATGACAAAGATAATGGAGTTCATCACTACCAAACCAGTATTACAAAGAATTTTACAGGGACTTCTTTATATACCTACCAATAATTATTTTAAATGTAACTGAATTAAATGCTCACATCAAACCACAGGGTAGCTGAATGGGTAAGAAAACAAAACCCTTACACATGCTGCCTAAAAGAGACTCACTTTAGATTGAAAGACACACAGAGACTGAAAGTAAAGGAATGGAGAAAGTCAATTCATGAAAATAGAAATAAAAAGAAACAAAAACAAAAAAAAAAGCTGGGATAGCAATACTTAGACCTGACAAAATAGACTTTAAAACAAAGGCTATGGCAAGAGACAAAGAAGGACCCAGTAATCCCACTTCTGGGAATTTATCCAAGGAAACTCAAAATGCTACTTCAAGGAGACCTGTGTACCCACATGTTCATTGCAGCATTGTTTACAGTGGCCAAGATTTGGAGGCAGCCTGGCATCGATGGAAGAATGGATAAAGAATAGGTAGTACATATATACAATTGAATATTGCTCGGCCATGGAAGGGAATGAGGTCTTGCCATTCACAGAAGCATGGATGGACCTGGAAATTACTGTCCTGAGTGGAGTTTCAACAGTGAAAGACAGATGCAATGTGGTTTCACTTATACAGAGGATGCAAAAAAAAAAAAAATGTATACACATTTTAAGAAAGGAAAACTGTATTAAAATTGTAATACTCAATATATACCGATAACAAAAGATGAATACAAATCACGTTTGACTTCTGCAATTACAAGAGGTGCTCAAAGTGGTTACCATCAGTGTCCAGACACTTCTGATTATAGCCAACTAGTGCTTGAGCAACGTTGACCGAAGTATTCACTTGTATACATTTTTTTTGGCACCCCCGGTATATGGAATCTAAAGAACAACAACAAAAAAAAAACTCATAGATATAGGAAACATTTTGATGGTTGACAAATAGGGGCATTGGGAGGTATGGGTGAAAAAAGGGGAAGGGATTAAGAAGTACAAATTGGTTGTTAAAAAGTAGTTATGGGTATAGCATAGGGAATATAGTCAATAATATTGTAATAACTATGTATGGTGTCAGATGGGTACTAGATTTATTGGTGTGATGGATAGAAGGAGCTTGTCGGACAGGGTGAAAAAGATGAAGGGATTAAGAAGTACAAATTGGTAGTTACAAAATAGTCATGGAGATGTAAAGCATAGGGAATATAGTTAATGATATGGTTAATAACTATGTATAGTGCCAGGAGGGTACTAAACTAGTCAGGGGGATCACTTCTTAAATTATATAAATGTCTAATCATTATGCTGTACAACTGAAATTAATATAAAATAATATTGAATTTCAACTGTAATTGAAAATTTTAAAAGGGGAGAAAGTGAAGGGGAATAAGAGGTTCATATTTCAGGTATAAAACAAGTCAATGGAATGTAATATACAGTATAGGGAATATAGTCGATAGCATGGTACAGTGTCTGATGATTTCTGGACTTACCATGGTGATCACTTCTTTAGATATATAAATGTTGAATAATTATGGTGCACCCCTGAAACTAATGTAATATCGTATGCCAGCTCTATTTTTAATAAAAATCTTTACAAAAGAAAAAAGAAAGAATTTACTGTCTATATTTTCTTCTAAAAGTTTTATGGTTTCAGATCTTACATTTAAGTCTTGAATCCATTTTGAGTTTATTCTTCTATATAGTGTAAAAAAGTGATCTACTTTCTTTTTTGCTTTATTTTTTCATTTTAATTAGTTTCAGGTGTGCAAAACAATGTAATAGACATTTATCATTTACATCCCTCACCCAGTGATAACCCCCTCCCCCCATCCACTATCCCGCTGACATCGCACAGAGCCATTACATTTCCACTGCCTCCATTCCTAATGCTGTACTCCACTTCTTGTAAATATATATATATATTTATGTATATATATGTATATATATGTGTGTGTATGTATATGTGTGTGTTGTGTTGTGTATATATACACACATATATATATATACATAAAACTGTAGTTAACATTCATTATTGTTCAGCTTCAGCTTCAAGTGTACAGTGCAGTGATCAGGCATCTACATCTTCCTTGAGGTGGTCTCCCTAATGGGACAAGTGTCCATCGGATACCCTACAAAATCCTTACAACATTATTGATTACATTCCCCAAATTCACTTTCGTATCCCCATGACAATCTTGTGGTTACCGATTGTGCTTTCTAATCCCCTCACCTTCCCCCTAACCCCCACCAACCCCTCCCATCTAGCAACCCTCAGTTTTTCCTCTATGTCTCTGAGACTGTTCTGATTAGTTCATTCATTTATTCTTTTCTTTAGATTCCACATATAAGGGAGATCATATGGTACTTGTCTTTTTCTGTCTGACATTTCACTTAGCATAATGTTCTCTAGGTTCATTCACATTGTTTACGAATGGTAAGATTTCTTTCTTCTTTATGGCTGCGTAATACTCCATTGTATAAATGTACCACAGTTTCTTAATCCAGTCATCTACCGATGGGCATTTCGGTTGTTTCCATGTCTTGGCTATTGTGTATAGTGCTGCAATAAACATAGGGATGCATAAATTTTTTTGAATTAGGGTTTTGGAATTCTCTGGATAGATACCTAGGAGTGGAATTGCTGGGTCATAAGGTAGTTCCACTTTCAGATTTTTGAGATACCTCCATACTGTTTTCCATAGTGGCTGCACCAATCTGCAATCCCACCAACAGTGCACAAGCGTTCCCTTTTCTCCACATCCTCGCTAGCACTTGTTATTTGTTGATTTATTGATGATAGCCATTTGACTGGGGTGAGGTGGTGTCTCACTGTGGTTTTTATTTCCATTTCTCTAATGATTAGTGAGGTTGAGCATTTTTTCATATGTCTGTTTGCCATCTGCATGTCCTTTTTAGAAAAATGTCTCTTCATGTCCTCTGCCCATTTTTTAATTGGGTTGTTTGTTTTTTGGAGTTGAGTTGAGTGAGTTTTTATAAATTTTAGATATTAACCCCTTATCTGATATAACATTGACAGATATGTTCTCCCATTCAGTAGGATCCCTTTTTGTTTTATTGATGGTTTCCTTTGCTGTGAAAAAACTTTTTAGTTTGATGTAATCCCACGTGTTTATTTTTTCTCTTACTTTCCTTGCCCGAGGAGATATATCAGCAAAAATCCTACTCCAGGTAATGTCTGTAAACTTTCTTCCTATATTTACTTCTAGGAGTTTTATGGTTTCAGATCTTCCATTTAAGTCTTTAATCCATTTTGAATTTATTTTTGTATGTGGTGTAAGGAGGTGGTCCAGCTTCATTTTTTTGCATGTGTCTGTCCAGGTTTCCCAGCACCATTTATTGAATAGACTGTCTTTACCCCACCGTACATTCTTGCTTCCATTGTCATAGATTAAAAGGCCATATAGGCATAGATTTATTTCTGGACTCTCTATTCTGTTCCATTGATCTATGTGTCTGTTTTTATGCCAGTACCATGCTGTTTTGATTACTGTAGCCTTGTAGTATAATTTGAAGTCAGGTATTGTTATACCTCCCACTTTGTTCTTATTTCTCAAGATTGCCTTGGCTATTCGGGGTCTTTTATGGTCCCATATAAATTTTAGGATTATATGTTCTATTTCTGTGAAAAACGTCGTTGGTAGTTTGATAGGAATTGCGTTGAATATGTATATTGCCTTAGGCAGTATGGATATTTTAACTATATTAATTCTTCCTATCCATGAACATGATATGTGTTTCCATCTATTTATATCTTCCTTCATTCCTTTCTTCAGTGTCTTATAATTTTCTGAGTACAGATCTTTTACTTCTTTGGTTAAATTTATTCCCAGGTATTTTATAGTCTTTGGGGCAAATATAAATGGGATTTTTTTTTTTAATTTCTCCTTCTGATGTTTTATTATTGGTATATACAAATGCAACTGATTTCTGAATATTAATTTTTGTATCCTGCTACTTTACTAAATTCATCTATCAGCTCTAATAGCTTCTTGGTGGAGTCTTTAGAGTTCTCTCTATATAGTATCATATCATCTGCATATAATGATAATTGTACTTCCTCCTTACCAATTTGGATGCCTTTTATTTGTTTTTCTTGTCTGATTGCTGTGGCTAGAACTTCCAGCACTATGTTGAATAGAAGCGGAGATAGTGGGCAACCTTGCCTTGTTCCTGATTTTAGGGGGAATGGTTTTAGCTTTTCCCCATTGAGTATGATGTTAGCTGTGGGTCTGTCATATATGGCCTTTATTATGTTGAGATATGATCCCTCTATTCCCACTTTCTTAAGGGTTTTTATCATAAATGGCTGCTGGATTTTATCAAATGCTTTTTCTGCATCTATTGATATGATCATGTGATTTTTATTTTTCATTTTGTTAATGTGGTGTATCACATTAATTGATTTGTGGATGTTGAACCACCCTTGCATACCAGGGATGAATCCCACTTGATCATGGTGTATGATCTTTTTAATGTATTGCTGAATTCTGTTCGCTAATATTTTGTTGAGGATTTTTGCATCTATGTTTATTAGAGATATCGGCCTGTAGTTTTCTTTTTTTGTGGTGTCTTTGTCTGATTTTGGGATCAGGGTGATAGTGGCTTCGTAAAAAGTGTTTGGGAGTCTTCCCTCCTTCTGGATTTTTTGGAAGAGCTTGAGGAGAATAGGTGATAATTCTTTTTTGAACGTTTTGTAAAATTCACCTGTAAAGCCATCTGGTCCAGGGCTTTTGTTTGTTGGGAGATTGTTGATTACTGATTCAATTTCCCTGGTGGTAATCAGTCTATTCAGGTTTTCTGTTTCTTCTTGAGTTAGCCTTGGAAGGTTGTACGCCTCTAGAAAATTGTCCATTTCTTCCAGATTGTCAAATTTGTTGGCATATAGTTGCTCATAGTAACTTCTTAAAACTTTTTGTATTTCTGCGGTGTCCATTGTCACTTCTCCTCTTTCATTTCTGATTTTATTAATTTGGGTCCTCTCTCTCTTTTTTTTAATGAGTCTGGCTAAAGGTTTGTCAATTTTGTTTATCTTCTCTAAGAACCAACTCTTGGATTCATTGATCTTTTGTATTGTTTTTCTGGTTTCTATTTCATTTATTTCTGCTCTGATCTTTATTATCTCCTTCCTTGTGCTCCCTTTGGGCTTATTTTGCTGTTCTTTTTCCAGATCCCTTAAGTGTGAAAATAAACTGTTGATTAGTGATTTTTCTTGTTTCTTTAGCTAGGCCTGCAATGCTATGAATTTCCCTCTTAGGACTGCTTTTGCGGCATCCCATAGATTTTGGGTCGTCGTGTTTTCATTTTCGTTTGTCTCGAGATATCTTTTGATTTCTTCCTTGATCTCCTGCTTGACCCATTCATTATTTAGTAATAAGTTGTTCAGCCTCCATGAATTGGTGTGTCTTCCAGTTTTTTTCCTGTAGTTCATTTCTAATTTCATAGCATTGTGATCAGAGAAGACAATTGGTATGATTTCAATTTTCTTAAATTTATCAAGACTTGTTTTGTGGCCTAACATACGGTCTATCTTGAAATATGTTCCATGTGCGCTTGAGAAAAACGTGTATTTTGCATCATTGGGTGAAATGTTCTGAAAATATCGATTAAATCCAAGTGGTCCAATGTATCATTTAAGGCTATTGTTTCCATATTGATTTTCTGTCTGGAAGACCTGTCCCTTGTTGTCGGAGGTGTGTTGAAGTCCCCTACTATGATAGTGTTACTGTTGATCTCTGTCTTTATGTCAGTCAGTACCTGTTTTATATATTTAGGTGCTCCTATGTTGGGTGCATAGATGTTTACTAGGGTTATGTCCTCTTGTCGGATCGATCCCTTTATTATTATATAGTGCCCATCTTTATCTTTTAATATGTTCTTCATTTTAAAGTCTATTTTGTCAGATATAAGGATTGCAACTCCAGCTTTTTTCTCATTTCCATTTGCACGAAATATCTTACTCCAACCCTTCACTTTCAGCCTGTGTGTGTCTTTTGTTCTGAGGTGAGTCTCTTGTATACAGCATATACAAGGGTCTTGCTTTCTTATCCAGTCAGCCACCCTATGTCTCTTGATTGGAGCATTTAATCCATTTACATTTAAAGTGATTATTGATAGGTACATAGTTATCACCATTTTTAAATATGTAGTTAGGTTGTTTTGATCTTTCTTCTATTTACAGAAGTTTTTTTAGTATTTCTTGCAATGCTGGCTTGGTTGTAATAAATTCCTTTAGCTTATTTTTTTCTGGAAAGCTCTTTATCTCTCCATCAACTTTAAATGATAGCCTTGCTGGATAAAGCAATCTAGGTTGTAGGCCTTTGTTTTCCATCACTTTGAGTATCTCCTGCCACTCCCTCCTGGCCTTCAATGTTTCTGTAGAAAAATCATTTGATAGTCTTATGGGAGTTCCCTTGTATGTAACCCTCCATCTTTCTCTTGCTGCTTTCAGGATTCTCTCTTTGTCTTTAAGCTTTGCCATTTTAACTATAATGTGTCTTGGTGTGGACCTGTTTGGGTTTATCGTGGTTGGAACTCTCTGCACTTCCTGGGCTTGTATGTTGGTTTCCTTCATCAGGTTGGGGAAGTTTTCGGACATTATTTTTTCAAATATGTTCTCAATCCCTTGCTTCCTCTCTTCACCTTCTGGTATTCCTATGATGCGCATGTTGTTGCGCTTGATGTTATCCGAGAAGTCTCTTAAGCCATCCTCATTGTTTTTTATTCTTTTTTCCTACTGTTGTTCTGTTTGGGTGCTCTCTGCTACCTTGTCTTCTAAGTCGCTGATTCGATCCTCTGCTTCATCTAACCTGCTGGTAATTCCTTCAAGTGAGTTCTTAATTTCGGTATTGTGTTCTTTAGTTCTAACTTGTTGTTCGTTATGATTTCTACATCCTTCTTTATGTCTTCTCTAAGCTCCTTAAACATTCTTATCACCAGTGTTCTGAACTCTTTCTCTGAAAGGTTGGTTACCTCTGCTTCATTTGGTTCCAGTTGTGGAGGTTTCTTCTGTTCTTTTATTTGGGACGTGTATCTTTGTTTCCCCATTCTGGCTGACTCTCTGTGTTTGTTTTGATGTATTAGGTAGATCCCCTAGAGTTCTTAGTTCTTGCTAGGTTATCTTATGTGTCCTTTATATTTGACTTGCACTACTTCGTTCTTCTCCTCTGCCTGTGCTCCAAAGGTGACTCTTGTGTTGTGTATATTGTCCTGTTCAAGAAGATCTTTAATTCCTTTTTGCTTGTGAGTAGGTGGGGTTAACTCCTGGGCTGACTCGTTGTGAGACTTTGCTCTGCCCACCGCAGGGCGTTCTGCTGCATGAGAGTTGACCACTTAAATGTGGTTTGGCCTCTATGGGCTCTAGTGCCTGCAGAGAATTCCCTCTGGGTGTGTGACTTGTAGGTCAAACCCAGTAGTACTCTGCTTTGGTCTGGAGTTGGCCTCTGGATATGTTGAATCTTGTGCCTCTTAAGCTGGGCCCTGGTAGGGCAGTTTCAGAACAAAGCAAATCACCAAGCACAACAACAACAAAGAAAAAAAATCAAATACATTCACATGTAAAAAACACCCGATAACCCCCACTCAACACAGGCAAAGATATCAAAGATATAAAGACAAAGCAAAACAAAACAAAACAAAGCAAAACAAAAAGCAGTGCCAGTCTTGGCTTAAGCCCACCAAGTAATGTCCAGGTTGTCCTCTGCTGTACCAAAGAGCCCCCTGCTTATTGCGCAGGCAGAGCTGGTCACCTGGTGCCCAGAGTGACTTTGGGACTGCAGACTTAAATGCGTGGGCCTGAGGGGTCTGGATGATAGTTTTTACAAAGTCAGCGCAGTTTCTGCCCTTGCTTGCACATATGCACACTGAGAGTAGCCCCACCAGCCCTGTGTCCACTACTCCTGAGTCTTAGGGCACTTCTTCAGTGTGTGTGTATATGGGGGTGGGTGCGGGTGGGAGATTTCTGAACTGCTGAAAGCCCAGACCTGCGTCTGCCTTACTGCTGATCCCTGGGAGTGTCTCTGCAGTTGCACTTGCCCCGCCCTAGGCAGGCCAGAAAGGGTGGGGGCTGGGGATGAAGGGGTCTTCTCTCTCCCAGCCCAGCCGCGCGTCACCCTCTTCCCGCAGGCCAGAAAAGGTGGTGGCTGGGGGTGGAGGAGTCTCTTCTCTCCCAGCCCAGCCAAAATCACACTCTTCCCAGCCTCTTCCCTGGGTCAGGGCTGCCTGTCAGGCTTCCCAGAGCCTGAGCACTAAGGCTCCTCTGTAATCTGACACTACTCCTCAGTTCAGGGGCCAGTTTAAGTCTCTGGAAGGGCGTGGGTAGGATTGGAAGGGGGGGAAGGGTCCCAGGTATGGAGTCTGTGTTCTTTGTCCACCCTAGGGCCCACTAGCCGCCCTCCCGACGGGAGAAATCAGCCGTGGGACGCAGGGAAAGAGCCCACCTCCTGGTCTCTGTGCTCTTTGTTCCACCCTGGGATCCCGTGCGTGCCCGGAACTGCGGGTGCCACCGCGGTTTTCGCCGCCGCTGGCTGAGACTCCGCCGCGGACTGGGATTTCCCCGCCGCCGGCGCTGCGGGCCCACGAGTTTTCACTCCACTCCCTTCCTTCCTACCCCTGCTCGCCCAATTAGGGCACCTTCAAGTAATCTCCACTCTGATCTTTATTATTTCCTTCCTTTTACTCACTTAGGCTTTGTTTTGTTCTTTTTTCCTACTTCCTCTCGGTATACTGTTAGGTTATTTATTTGTGATTTTTCTTGTGTGTGTCTTGAAGTAGGTCTGTATGGCTATGAATTTCCCTCCTGGAACTACTTTCGTGGTGTCCCACAGATTTCAGGTCAATGTGTTTTCATTTTCATTTGTTCCAAGGTATCTTCTGATTTCTTCTTTAATCTCATTATTAACCCATTCATTGTTTAGCAGCATGTTGTTTAATATCCACATGTTTGTGTTTTTTTGTTGTTGTTTTTTCAATTTTCTCCTTGTAATTGATTTGTAGCTCCATACCATTGTGACCAGAGAAGATGTTTGACATAATTTCAATCTTCTTAAATTTATTGAAACTTGTTATTTGACCTAATATGTTGTCTATTCTGGAAAATGTTGCATTTGCACTTGAGAGGAATGCAGATTCTGCTGCTTTGGGGTGAGATGTTTTAAAAGTATCAATTAAGTGCATCTGATTTAAGGCCATTGTTTCCTTGTTGATTTTCTTTCTGGATGATCTATCTATTGATGCCAGTGGGGTGTTAATGTCCCCTATATTATTGTCTTAGTGTTGATCTCTCCTTTTATTTCCACCAACATTTGCTTTATATATTTAGGTCCTCTGACATTGGGTCCATAGATGTTTATAAGATGTTTATCCTCTTGTTGGATTGATCTCTTTATCATTATGAAATGCCCTTCTTTGCCTTTTGTTACGGCTGTTGTTTAAAAATCTATTTTGTTTGATTTTGTGTTGCTACCCCAGCTTTTTTTTTTTCATTTCTATTTGCATGAAATATATTTTTCCATCCCTTAATTTTCAGTCTGTGTGTCTTTCAGTTTGAACTGGGTTGCTTGTAGGAATCATATGTGTTTTGTAGATATAGATATAGATTCTATATGTCTATATAGATATAGGTCTATATCTATCTATATAGATCTATATAGATATACATATACATATTCATTCAACTACCCTATGTATTTTGTTTGGAGCGTTTAGTATATTTACATTTAAAGTAATTATTGATAGTTCTGTAGTTGTTGCCATTTTATTGTTTCCTGATTGCTTTTGTAGTTCTCTTCCTTTCTTATTCTCTTGCTCTCTTATTTTGTTTGTTGATAACTTTCTATAGTGTTATGTTTGGATTCCTTTCTCTTTGTCTCGTATATCTCTTACAGGTTTTTGGTTTGTGATTACTATGTGCTTCCTATATACCAAGCTGTGTTTATAGCAGCCTATTTTAAGTCGATGGTTACTTAAATTCAAACAAATTCTAAAATCACTACACTTTTTACTTACCCCACCCTCCACATTTACGTTTTTGTCATTTTTTTCACTTTGCACATGCACGTGCGTGCATGTGTGTGTGCATCACTTAATTTATTATTGTGGTTACACATGATCTTCATAGTTGAGCATCAGTTGTGATTGACATGTCAGTACTTAGGGTTGACCTGCAAACTGACTGGCTGTGAGTACTGGTCGTGACTACCACATACAAGTTGCTGTATGGAGGCTGACCCCACAAGGCGGGAGTGATTTCAGCGGGGCTTTAGTTCCAGTCAAGTCTGCCCATCAGGTGTATCATTTGTGGAGCTAGTTAGGTGGTGCTCTTATGTGGTCTGAAGGCAGCCACCATGTACCATGTGTTTTGGTTCTGGAGCCTCTTGAAAGGGCCAACGTCAGTTACCACTTGTGCCAAGCGTGGGTCCTCTTGATAGGAACTACAAAGTGATCTGAATTTGTTGACGCTTGTACTGGGTTTGGAGGTTCTTGGGAGAGGCTACGCTGTGAACCAAGGCCGGTTCCCACTTGTACCTGGTTTGGGACCCTTTGGTGGGCACCATGATATGAGCTGAGGCCAGCCACCACTTGTGCCATGTTTGTGGCCACAAGTTAGTTGAAGCTGTGTTCCAGCCCCAAACTGGCTGCCACTTATACCAGGCTTAGGGCCACCTGATGGGAGTTACATTGCAAGTTGAGATGGGTTGCCTTTTGTGCTGGGTTTGGGGCCACTTAGTAAGTGTTGCAAGGCATACTGAAGCAGCTCCTGCTCGTTTGGGATTGTGGACATTTGAAAGATTTGGGAAAAGTCTGCAGCGTCAGCAGAGCAAATGTCTTATGTTAAGGAGCCACCAGAAGGGGCTTAGGCCAGGAGGGAGAGTTGGTTGGAGTGGGGTCCCAGGGAATTACCAGGGAGGGGTGAACAATGTTAGGCAGGTTATTGGAGAGCTCAGATTTAGCACTCAGCTGTCTGGGCCAACTGGGTGGAAGGAGAGTTCAATAAAGCACCTGCCAGCACTTACATCCCTAAGAGAATTGCCACAATCCCTGCTCCTCCAACCCTTGCCCTGAAGTTAGTCAATTTAGTTCCTCCACGTACATCCCTGGCACTTTTCAATCTGCTTCCCCTGCTCTGGAATTTAGAGTGAGTGAGTTTTGAGCCAGTGAGTTTGTATGATGGCCCTTTAACAGAGTGCTTTGGTCTCTTCGCAACATTTTGTCTATCTTGGATGTAGTCCCCACTGGTTTTCACAGCTAAGTGTTATGGGGGCTCCTCTTCCTAGCACTGATGCCGTGGGTTGAGGAGCCTGATGTGGGGCTGGGACCCCTAGCTCCTCAGGGGGTACCTCCGCAGCTGAGATAAACCTCCCGATTTTTAATTGCCACACCGTGGGTGTGGGACCTGCTTGTTCCACATCTCTGCCCTTTCTACCAGTCTCAATGTGGCTTCTTTTTTATACTGTGTTTTCCCGAAAAATAAGACCTAACCGGAAAGTAAGCCCCAGCATGATTTTTCAGGATGACATCCCCCGAACATAAGCCCTAATGCATCTTTTGGAGCAAAAATTAATATAAGTCCCAGTCTTATTTTCGGGGAAACATGGTATCATTAGTTATAGGAATTCTGTTCAACTAGTCTTCAGGTGGTTCTCCATGATGGTTATTCTATAATTTAGTTGTAATTTTGATGTGGTCATGGGAGGAAGTGAGCACAGAGCTTACTTACTCAACCATCTTGACCAGAAATCAACCCCTTCTTACCTTAAGCCTGGTTCTTTGCTAAAATCTTCCCACATAGGCCAAGTATATAGCCCTGAGCTGAGCCAACTAAATATTTCATGAGGATTTTAATTTAACTCTAAAGGAATTCATCCAACCCTGAGAGTAGACTGTCACCTCAAGAAATAGTGCCAGGGAGCCAATAGTGCCAGGGACCTAAAGAAGATATTGCTGCTTCCCTGAGAATGCTAATGCTTCTCTGGGCCTCTGCTCCCTAAGCATTACTGAGGAAGGACTTGGCCCAGTAAGCATGAATAAACTCCACAAACTTGGGCTCAGATTGATTTGCAAAGGCTTTGATTTTGGGTCTCCCTCTGAAGAGGAGGCAGGACTTCTTTGCAGTTTCTCTACTGACTGGGTGGAGTGTGTGTGTGTGTGTGTGTGTGTGTGTGTGTGTGTGTTTATCTATATATAAACATATAGAGAGTATATATGTACATATATACACGTATGCATATATATGCATTTTTATACATATATATGGAGAGAGAGAGAGAGATGACTAATTGGGCACTATTCATTATTCTCTCGTCCTTCTTCCTATATCCTGGCCTGAAAGAAGGGAGAGGTAGTGACATTGGAAGTCTCCCCAGGGGATAAAGACACCAAATATTTTTCAGGTGGTATATGTCCCCTAAAAATGTATCTTTGGCCCGCCTGTGGCAGATGGAGTAGGAAGACAACCTGCCTAGTGTGGCAAGTGAGCAGATGTGTGCATTCCTGAGGCATTTTATTGGGAAGTATAAATGATGACACCGACCGATGCAGGAGCCAGGAGTGGGACTGAGCTATTTGTCTCCTTCATTCAGATTGGTGACTCCAGCAAGTCATGGAAAGCTCCCTTGGCATCTTACTAGGTGGGGGCAGCGGGGGCAAGAGAGAAAGGCTCCCAGCAGGTAAATTGATCAAAAACAGGAAGTGAGCAGATAATCAAATTGAAATGGGCTGAGCTGCAGATGTTAATCTGCTCCACTGCAGCACAAAAGTACTGAGGGCAGGAGAGAATTTGGAAGCAGCTCCTGGAGATTGCCCGTCCTCT
Organism: Rhinolophus ferrumequinum; assembly: GCF_004115265.2. NCBI lineage: Eukaryota > Metazoa > Chordata > Mammalia > Chiroptera > Rhinolophidae > Rhinolophus > Rhinolophus ferrumequinum. The sequence continues at coordinate 39,641,074 of NC_046308.1, read as the reverse complement.
TCTGGCTGTCTGACACAGGCTAAGCCTGTTCTGTAACCTCCATTCTTTCCTGGGGTTTAATTAACCCCACCTTAAGTACAGAATGTGGGGCCCATTCCTGTTCTGCTTGAGCTTCCCAAGTAATGCTCTCCAAGGTGTGACAGAGAACTGGGCCCTGGAGGGAGCAAGCGGGAAAGGGAGCCCTCTAGTGGGGATCGAGGGCTTTGAGTCTTCCTTAGGCTGGAGGATGAGAAACGGTACCTGATCACGTCCCAAGCATGACCTGAATCTGGTTATAATAATCCCACTTCCTGACAGAATCCCTCCTGCACACAAGCACGTGTCAGAAATCAGCCTGACTCTGCTGTCAGCGAGAAGGGACTCAAGAGTAGACCATGTTTGGGGAGTTGTTCTCCTGTGCCTTGCACTGAACTCTTGGCTGCACTGATTGTTCATTAGGTACTTACTGTGTACCCATTTGGGGACAGTCACTATGAACAGTGATGCCGTAAGAAAGCAAAGTAAGAATCTGTACGTCTAAAGCTAGCTTTATCCATATCCTAGCTGTGAGTACCTAAGCAAATTACTAACCTCTATGGGTCTCAATTTCTTTGTAAAATGGAGCTAGTGGCAACTTTGAAATACTATATATGTTAAGTGGTATAAAGACATGGTCCCTGCTTCTTATAATCCAATGGGAAGTTAAGATATGTGCCCAAATGTCCACCACCACAACAACAATAATAGTAAGAGCTAACATTTGTTGAGAATTATTCTGTGCCAGGTATTGACCTTGCATGCGTTGCTCATTTAATTCCCATAGAGGCTCCCTGAGGGTGGGAACTGTTATTATGCCCCTTTTATGGATGAAGAAACTGGGGCACAGAGAAGGAAGTCCTTTTCCAAGATCACACAGCTAGTAAGTACAGAGTTGGAGTGTGAGCCCAAGCCCCCTGTAATACAAGGCAATTTATGGCATATGTCATGTAAATGGTAGAAACATTGTCTTATCTCCTTTGAATACTGAGAGTGGTGGGCTTATTAGTGGGGAGATGATAAGGAAGTTTTTATGAAGGAGGTAAACTTTGAATGGGCCTTGACAAATAGGGAGAGTTGCCGGCTGGACATTCCAGATGAAGGAAATGGCAAATTGGAGCTGTAACTATAGGAAAGTATAAGGTGTGTTTACAGTCAGCTGAGCTAGAATGGCTGAGGGGCCTCTGGGGGGAGTGCTGGAAAAGGAGGCCAAACTCGCGGGAGGAGGGAGACCACGAGGACCTGACTGCCGGGCTGGGCTTCAGAGGTGTGGGGAACATGGATGTTTTAAGAGGGAGGACAGGTATAGCTGTCATGGTATAAAATTAATTTTGTTAGAAAAACAATATTAATAACCACCATTAATTGAGTACCTATATATACCAGGCACTGTGCTTTGTGCGCTGTATGTATTATCTCATCTATCCTCATAAAACCCCAAGTTGGTGATTATTATCTCCATTTTACAGATGAGAAAAGTAAGCTGGAGAGGTTTTGAGACCTACCCACAGTCACAGTTAGTAACTGGCAGGGATAGATGTGAGCCCAGTTTGGTTTGGTGCCGGTGAGGAAGGGCAATGTAGTCACAAGACAGAAAGGTGGAAGGAAGGAGAGCTACGTCCTTGGTATTGTCCTCATTCAGGAGGGCCAGGCAGGGGCTGGTGAGAGTGGTGGCCAGGAGGTTCAGCAAGATAAGGGCTGGAAAGCATCCCTTAGACATTGTTCCACGGAAGTCATTGCTGACCAGTTGGGCAACATTGATGGAGAGGTAGCATAGATACCAGGTTGTCCTGAGTGGAGTCATGTAAATGGTGAGAAAATGAGAGTAAAAATGAGGACGGCCCTTTCTTGCCTCTCTTCAATCTTTCTTCTTCACTAGAGCCAATTGAATTTGTTGCAAGTTCAGGATACAGCCTCTGAGGACAAACTGCCCAGATTTGAATCTTGGCTCTTCTATTTTCTTTATGTGCAACCTTGGGCAAGTTCCTTAACCTCTCTGTGCCTCATCTTCCTAATCTGTAAAATGGGGATAATAATAGTAACTTAGCTCATAGGGGTATTGTGAGCACTGAGTCAGGTAATATGTATGAAGTGCTTAGTTCGGTGCCTGACACACAGGAAGGGCTAGAGGAGGTTAGTTGTGTTAGTATCACACATCTGATCCTGTAGGTCATCCATTGCTTAAGACACTTCATGGCCTCCCAATTGCTCTTCTAGGCGTTACATCTTCTGCCTGCTTCTCCAGCCTCATTTAATAGTACACTCCCTCGCCCTGTCTGTTCTAGCCCTCTGGCCTTCCAGCCCCTGGAAAGCACCAAACTCCCTCCTGTCTCAGAGTCTTGCGACATGCTGTCCCTTCCACTGGGAATGCAGGCCTTCTCACAGGTAAATTCCATTCAGTTAACTGTGTTTCATCCTGGGAAAGTGCTGTGGACCTCTCAGACTCTGTCAACACCCTGCTGTACCTTCTCATGGTGTTACATATGACTCCCTTACAACATTTATTATGGTTGTAATTTTACAATTTTTGTTTGACAGTCTGACTGTCTGCTCCCCCAGGAGGTTGTGGACTGTAAGCTCTGTGCTGACAGGGACCATGCCTGTGTTTGCTCACCCTGCATCGTGCACACTGCCTGCAGCAGGGCAGAGAATCAGTAAAGAGTGGGGAGGACTGCTGAGCATGAAACAAGAGGGGAGAACCAGGAGCGGGCAGTGGGTTCTGCAGACAGTCCCTGCCTACCCCAAGATCCCCCACTCAAAGGCATAACCCAGGACCCAGCACTTCCAGGGTTACCCAATGAGCTCAGGAGCCTATGTCCCCCCGGCCAGAGCCTAATGTGCATTATCCTGCCATGGAAAGCCAAGCTTGCTGGACTGGGAGCTCCTTCCTCTCCAGTGTTTAGGGATAATGGCAGCTCCCATTCTCAGAGCCTCAGGCCTCATTATACAGGGGATTTCAAAAGACAAGTACCTTGGAAAGTTTTCCAGGAATGCTTAGGACAACCTTATTCTGTGGAGCATTTTCTATTCCAGCTGTAGCATCCCAAAGCTTTCCAGAATTAAGTAACTCAATTACAGAGTTAAATAAATGACAGCAAAGAATGTCAGGCACTATGGGGCCTGAGTAGCAGGTGAAACAAGGTATGTGCCGATGTGACTTGAAAGCTGCTGGCACAGAGGAGAAGATAGCCTCCCCAGAGGGCAGGAAGCAACGGGTGAGGGGGTGGGGTGGACGGTATAAAAAATCCAGAGAAAAACGATCTGGAAGCTGATCAGAGATGGTGCAGTGGATCCAAGAATTCAAAGGAAGCTAGGGAGCTCATTTAATCCACTGTCCCCAAAGGAGAATCACATAACGGGGAAGAAACTGGAGAATGACTGGGTTTGGTTCCCAAGCTGGGTGTCAGTTTTTTTCCTTGAGTTTTCCAAATGATGGGACAGTGTGAGACCCAAAGGGTCCTTATGTTGGGCTTCAGAGGTAGGCAGTCATACCAGGAAAGCACATTGTGTCAACACAACTGTGCGCATGTCCCAGGTCACCTGGGGAAGGCCACGAAGGGCCAAGTGTCCAGGGGCCTCCGCCTTGCACAGAGGTAGAGTAGGGCTGCTTTCCCCCGAGACGTTCCTATAATTCGTCCTCGGTTGAGGTGTTGTTTCTGTAGGTCCTTGCTGAGATCACCGTGATCGTCAAGTTCATTATCAACATCGTCACCATTGTCGTCACCCTAACAGCAAACATTTATTGGGTACTTATTTGAACCAGGCCCCATGCTCAGCATTTACAACCATCGTCTTACTTTGTCAGTAATTCTAAAAGTTAGGTACTATTATTATGCCCACTTTTTTTATGAGCAAACTGAGACAGAGGTTAAATGACTTGCCCAAGGTCACACAGCAAATAAGTAACAGAGTCCAGACAAGTCTGTCCCTCACTAAAGGCTAAGTCTTAGTAACAGCCCCTTATTGGTGTGGCAGGACACTACCGTGTGTACAGTTAATAAGATTCTTTCATATCCATCATCTCTCTTGACTCTCACATAATATTGGTAGGCAGGCATTGCTCCATTGTACAGCCCAGTAAAATGAGTCCCAGCGAGGGTAAGTGAGTTGCCATGGATATATGGTTGGCAAGAGGCAGAGTCAAATCTTTTGACCCATCCCATCTTCTCATTTGCTTCGATCTGTGTAAGGGAGGAGCTGCTAAGTGGAAAGAGGCAAGGCTGAGGTGGCTGGAGGTCTGCACAATGCTGCTGGGGGTCTGCTGACAGGAAGGAATAGAGTTTTATCCCAAAGGGAGCAACAGGTGTGTGAAAGAGGAGGTAAGGGAAACAGAGGCAAGCTTTGTTTGCATCAGATAGTCCAGGATCTGGTGCTGCCACCAGACACCTCCCTGGTGGTGTTCTCAGGGAGGTGCAGGGTGAGGGCAGCAAGCTCAGGCAGATGCACAGCTGAGCCCTGCTGTGAATTCCTTGTCTTCTTCTCAGCCATGGCCCATCCTGGGAGGAGAGCAGCAGCCTCCCTGAGCCTTCAGGCTTTGATAGCAATGGCGGCAGCGGCATGACCCCTACTAAACTCCATGAGGCAAAGGATAATATGTTTCGGAAGTCACCTTCAGGCTGCTTCCAAACTGCCCTCCCCTTGTAAATTCCACAAACATCCAGGAGATAGAAGAAAGGATCTCTCAGAAGCAGAAAACAAAGCTTTTCAAAATAAAAAGAACACTTTCAATGAAATATGAGGAAGGAGGTCTTTCAATGGGAATGTGTGTATAGACCCCTGTGGATAGACGCACACACACACACACACACACACACAAACGCACACACATGCACGCACACGCACACACGACACAACCAGAAACATCATGATGCATCTAGAACTCTGCCAGTTTCCATTTGCCAGTCCTCTTTCTGTTCCTTCTCCATCTCTAGAGGTCAGCCCCTTTGCTGGTTTCCCAGCCCTTGGGGTTACACTTCCAGAACTAAATAAATAAAATGGACTGCTCTCTCCAGATGGTGTTGCACCTTCCTGAGTTCCTTTCTGGATTTCCTTTCCTAAAGTAAAAGGTCCCCACCTTGGGTCACTGTCAGCTGCTGCGTTTTGCTGGCTAGCCTCCTCCTCAGAGCTCATGCTCCTTGGTCGTCCGTGGCATTCGATTCTGGTACCCGCTGTCATCTTCTTGAGTACACAGAGGCCGGTAAACTAAGCTCTACCTTTTCTAGCCAGGCAAAATGAAAGTGTGGGACTTTAGAGCTAGAAAAGAGCTTAGAGAGTATCTGATTGAACTTTTCATTGTCCAGTGGAAGAAACTAAGGCCCAGAGAGTGCAATAGCTTATCCAAGGTCACAGTGAGTTTGTGGCCCAGCTGTGAGGGAGAGCCAGGTCTTCTGATACCCTGTCCACTGCTCTTTTCCAACTGGAGAGCACAGTCCTCTCCAGCGAGTGGCCAGAGAGAGGGGAGAGCTCAGAAGAGCTGCCGTTGTGCCCATCGCTCAGCTACCCACGTTGGCAATTGCTAGCATTGTTACACTCCTACTCTCCTTTCCTTGTAAGTTTGGCTTCATGGCACATTATCTCCTCATCTAAGACTGCTTTATAGCGTAATGTCTTTTTAACTAAGGTAAAATAAAATGGATGCATGTCTTTTGGAATAACGTGATCCCATGTGGTTGTTGCTGACACCCTGGGGTGCATTAAAGCCAAAGTAGATAATTACTGTTCTACACCAAGTCGATTAACCATAACAAACAACAACCACAAAACCCCCATGGTTCTTTTAGCTTGTCATTGCCCTTCTCCATCTCATCCCTGCCTCCCCTGCCCCCCACTTCTCTTGATTAGGGACTAAGAAAGGAAAGACAGTCTGGGGGCAGTGAGTCAGCAGTGTCCACATGAGGCAGTTTTTCTGTTTGGCCCAGTTTGGGGCGGTGTCTATTTGTGACTTTTCAATCACTCTGCTTTATTTTTTTTAGGGGCCCATGCAATTAAAACCTAAGGCATTTAACAACACTCATTTAAAAACCTAGTCAACCACCTCATTAATTAGCTAATGCTTACAATAGATATTTTTTTTATTAGTTCCAGGTGCACAAAACAATGTAATAGTTAGACATTTATCATTTCTGTCCCTCACAACCCCTGGCCCCCAACCACTATCCATCTGACATCGCACACAGCCATTTCCACTGTCTCTATTCCTAATGCTGTACTCCACTTCTTGTAACTATATGTATATATAAAATTGCAGTTGGCATTCATTATTGTTCAGCTTCAGCTTCAGGTGTACAGTGAAGTGATCAGGCATCTACATCTTCCCTGAAGTGGTCTCCCTAACGAGACAAGTATCCATCGGATACCCTACAAAATCTTTACAACATTATTGATTATGTTCCCCAAATCAATTTTCAAACCCTGTGGCCATCTTGTGGTTACTGACTGTTTTCTAATCCCCTCACCTTCCCCCCCACCCCCACCCCCCCGCCAATCTAGCATCCCTCAGTTTTTCCTCTTTGTCTCCAAAACTGTTTCTGATTAGTTCATTCACTTATTCTTTTCTTTAGATTCCGCATATAAGTGAGATCATATGGTACTTATCTTTCTCTGTCTGACTTATTTCACTTAACATAATGTTCTCTAGGTCCATCCATGTTGTTGCAAATGGTAAGATTTCCTTCTTCTTTCTGGCTGCGTAATACTCCATTGTATAAATGTACCACAGTTTCTTAATCCAGTCATCTACCGATGGACATTTCGGTTGTTTCCATGTCTTGGCTATTGTGTATAGTGCTGCAATAAACATAGGAGTGCATAAAGATTTTTGAATTGGAGTTTTGAATTTCTCCGGATAGATACCTAGGAGTGGAATTACTGGATCATAGGGTAGTTTCATTTTCAGATTTTTGAGATACCTCCATACTGTTTTCCATAGCGGCTGCACCAATCTGCAATCCCACCAACAGTGCACAAGCGTTCCCTTTTCTCCACATGCTCACCAGCACTTGTTGTTTTTTGATTTATTGATGATAGCCATTTTGACTGGGGTGAGGTGGTATCTCACTGTGGTTTTTATTTGCATTTCTCTGATGGTTAGTGAGGTGAGCATTTCTTCATATGTCTGTTTGCCATCTGTATGTCTTTTTCAGAAAAATGTGTGACACCTCTATTTGTGGGGCAAACACTCTCCCTGGGTATGTGGTCATTCTGCATGTACCCAGGACAGGGTCTTTCTGGGATGCTGTCCATTTCCAGCTTGCTCTCCCTACCCTATGGAATTGTTTTACCATAATGTCATTGTTGGCCAACTTTTATAAACTTGTGAGATTTCCAAATTTCAATCCAAACTGTGCCTCTTTTGGAGGAAAGCTGAGTGTGCAGGTAAAGAAACTTGAGCATAGAGTTGTTGACTTTGATTAAAATTGATTTGGACATATATATTTTTAATTAACAGAGAAAGGACTGGATGCTGTGTTTACCTCTTACCCATTTTATCAGTTTTGGTTTTCCTAACGTTTTCTCAAGTTCCTTCTTTTCATTCCATTTTTTTTCTGTCTCTTCTTCATCCCAAGTTATGGGCAGGGCCAGGCTACTGATTTGCCATCAACCTGCACACACAGAACTGGTGTTATACCTGCTAGGCCTTTGTGGTTGTTTTCTGTTGCTTTACACCAGTGCTCATAAGCTGAACTCAATTCAGGGCCACTGTCATTGAAGAGCTGAGTTTCTGAACGGCCCAAACAACCCTCCAAAGAGTCCCCAAATGAAGATCTAGCAGTCTTCTAATTCACTTGATAGCAGTAATCAACACTCTCTTGGAGAAATACAGAATGAATGCAATATGTCATTCACGTTTTTCATTTTTTTTTTATTAAACATATTTTACCTCTGCACTCTAGTTTCTTTTAAGACTGACCTCGCTTTACAAGACCTTGAGTTTGTTGACCCACGCTGGATCACCTGGCTGCGTCAGCAGATGGAACATGAATTGGGAGTGTACAATTGGGGTTGTATGTAGAAGAAACTGACCTTTGCCAATGAATTCATCATTTTTGTACACAAATCATACATTCCTTTGTGTGTCATATGAGGACCAGCATATCTATCTCCTTACTTTCTCTGCAATAATTTTGGAAGAACTGTATGTGTATATACTCATTCAGAACTGATTGCCTGAATGAGTATAGATTGTTGGACACTTCACTTTTCCTCATTTCTTTCTTCATCTTTTGCATCAAGTGGTCCACCAGAATTAGAAGAAGGAGTTAAAGAAGCTGAAATGTAAACCAATGGCAGCCAGTCTGTGATACATGCCTAGGTTATAAAACATGGTTCTTAAATACTAATACAAGTCAGAATCACTTGAGCAGCTTGTTACAAATACAGATTCCTGAGTCCTACTACCCGAGAGTCTGATCCAAGGGCTGTGGTGTGAGACTCAGGAATTCAGAATTTAAAGAGCCCTTCATACAATTCTGATGCAGGTGGTCATAGACTGCATGTTGAGAATCACTGTGAGAATTGCTGAGAGGATCCTAGCGTTCCTTAACCCCACATCCTTGTGTCAGGGGTGAGATTAAGGTAGCCTAGAGAAGTGGAGTGACTAGCCTAGGTGGGTTAGTTAGTTAGTTAGTTAGTTAGTTAGTTAGTTAGTTAATGCACAGCATGGACTAGCACTGAACACCAGCTTTCGGCTTTTCCCACCCCTCCATTCATAGGGGATCAGACCAATAGGAGTGAGTTTGCTTTGCAATAGGATAGAGTTAAATTAGATACAAGGAAGAACTTCCTGACAGAGAGGATTATTGTGGAAGCCTATGTCATCTCCTTTCCCAGAGGGTGTTAATTCAGGACAGATCCATCAGATGTGGGCACTTGAGGTGCAATGTGGAGGCAAAGAGATAGGAAGGAAACGTCTTTAGAACAAATTATGGTGATTTTGCACGAAAGGGACCAGACACCCTTCTTTTAGTTCTGTTGTGACACGTGAATTTTAACCAAGAAATTGAGCAAGTGGCCAGTGGTCCAGAAGGCCCGAGGTCCGGTCTCAGCTCTGACAAGGACAAGCTTTCTGACACTGGGCCACTTGCTCAATTTCTTGGTCTCCATTTCCTCATCATGAAATGAATGGGTTGCATTACATTGTTTTTAATTCCTATGGTTCCATCATTTTTATATTTTATTGTAACCCCACCCCCCACCAAAGTGTAGGAACTCAGTGACTCAGTGACGTTTTATTGATCAAACAAATTAATAAGTTGAGTAAAAAGCTTCACAATGTTGAGAATCCAGGGAACCTAGTTACCAGTTTTCTCCTTTGAAACCCCTCCTTTGGGGCATTTGAGTCTATCTCTACACAGTCTATAGTGATCCCCCACGATTTTTATACTTATTTAGCATTTAGAGGAGTCTAACCTCAAATGAACATGAGTTGTAGCTTCAATATCCAGGTCATTTCATGAGTGATCATTCAGACCTCAGATATGCTGTGACTGCTTAGAGTCACTCCCCAAGCAGAGAAGCCAGAATTGAGTAACAACTCTTCAGTAGTGATGGCCTCTGGTTACAAGTCCTGACTCCTCCACCTCACGTGGCCACCTGTCATACAGGGTGTCATGCAGGATCTCAGCTCCCGCTCCCCACATAAGAACGTAGGATATGGTGAGGCCAAAAAGGAACACCCACGGAGCTACAGATAGGGGAATCATACCACTATCTTCTCACTGGCAGCATACGCCTCTCTGCAATCCGCAATCCACAATTCCCCCTTGCTAGCCTCCATTTTCTTGCTATCCCCCATTTGCTGCTAACGTAGCCACACAGTTATATTAGTGGCCAACGGCTCACTGGTTACAGCTGACGGCCAACTAGCCACAGCTGATGGCCATCCAATCACAGTTGACGGCCATTTACTACCCAAGTGAACACCTTTCTACGTGAGGCCGAGAGCCTGGAAACTGCACTCCTGGCTCTGTCCCCACGCCACCCCACTAATGGGCTCTCTCCATCCCTTTCAGAAAGCAGATCTGGCTGTGGCAGGCCTCACCATTACTGCTGAACGAGAGAAGGTGATTGATTTCTCGAAGCCATTCATGACTCTGGGAATTAGCATTCTTTACCGAGTTCATATGGTAAGAGACGTATTTTACAAACATTTATGTCATTAAACTTATTTGCATGCAAACACCAAGCTATAACGAATGACTCATGGAAATATTTAGATTTCAAAACTTAAATGCAAATGTGCTGGGCTATTTTTCCTCCATTAGCTGCATGGACTTGCAAATAGGAAGGATGGAAAAGTCACAGTTGTGGCTTTCCCATAAAAATTGCTTATGCCTCACTGAATAGTGATGACCAAGAGTGACCATTCAACCTTGGTGCTTAGGTGTTAGCGATTGGCTCTGTTGGTCACTCTGCTTCCTCTGAGATAGTGGAGCCCACAGCCCAGATAAATCACCCCAGCGTTCTCCAGGACTCCTGACTCCCAGTTCTACCTCTGCTCACTTTGAACTTTGCGTTTGATGTGGGAATGGAGACTCCTTCTGCTGTTGATTATCTGCACTGGTGAAAAAAGAGCAGATAATTTAATGTCACTTATACCTGGCTTGTCCCTTCTTCTGCATCCTTTAAAAAAAAAGGATGAATCTGGTTAGGTCGGCTAGAGTGACTAGAGTGAGTGTCAGAATGAGTTGGTGAAAGCACACTATGGGCATCAGAGGATGCACATGACATTAAAGTATACTGGCTGGTAGTGGGGGCGGGGGAGGTACCTGGCTACGCCTCAAACACAAAGTAGACAATCATTACATTGCCAGCACATAGTTGACTTTACCTAGTTTATCCTACTGAACCAGAAGAACCTTTCTCTCATCTTTTCATCTAAACTGGCTCTAAGTGCCCAGCTAGTATATGGATTTCCCAACACTCTAGTCACATGGTATATTCCAGTATGTAACCTGACACCATGAGGCTGTCCAACAGGCAAGTAACCGAAAGCTTATGCCACGTGCATGCTGGAGAAGTGACCCTCCAGCTTCCAATCCCTTTCCAGACCCTAAATCCCAGCCCTAGAGAAAGAGTGTGTCTGTATTCGCAGCCCCAGCCTGGGTCACATCGCTGACAGCCGCTAGGGCGTCGGGAAGGTTTCCTCGGCACAGAGCCCACTCAGGCAGGTCAGAAGAACACTGTCCTGTCCTGGGCCTCCATGTCTGTCATGATCCCTGCCCAGTTTGGGAAAGGAGGTCGTATTAACTGGAAGAAAAGAGCATCAAAATCCCAAGCTTCCTAGACAAAGACAGAAAGAATTGTGAGGATTTGGTCATAGTTCATAGTCAACACTGTTGTTGATGTGTCTGTCTTGGGGATTAAGAGGGATTTTAATCTTTCCCCCTCTTTCCACGATGATGATATCTCCTCTGTGTCAGTCACTCTTTTAGGCACCTATGATGTTTGCTGTTGTTATGGGTTGAATTGTGTCCCCTCAAAAGATATGTTGAAGTCCTAACCCCTAGGACCCATGAATGTGACCTTATTTGGAAATAGGGTCTTTCCAGATGTAATCAAGCTAAGGTGAGGTCATACTGGATTAAGGTGGGCCCTGATCCAATGACTAGTGTCTATATAAAAAGAGGGAAATTTGGACACTGAAGTACAATGGAGAACATCATGTGAAATTGGAGTGATACATCTATAAGCTGAGAAATGCCAAGGATTGCCAGCAATCATCACAAGCTAGAAGAGACAAGGAAGGATTCTCCCCTAAAGACTTCAGAAAGAGCATGGCCCTGCTGACATCTTGAGAAAATTATGAGACAATTTATTTCTGGTTTTTTCAGTCACCCAGTTTGTGGTACTTTGTTGCGGCAGCCCTAGGAAACTAATATATTTTAGCGATGAGGAAACAGGTGCAATCAGTTTTAAAAACTTGGACAAGACCACTTACCAATAACTGAAAGAGCAAAGTTCAAACTCAGGAATGGTGGGATTTGAGCCTACACTCTCTCTGACACCAGGCCTCCACCCTCATTTGTAAGATTTTTGAATAATTGTCCTATAAGGCACTTTCTGCACCCCTTTTCAGTTAGCCCTCAGAAGAGTTCTTTGAGGAAAGAGCGCAGGGATTATAATTCCCATCTTAGAGATGAGGAACCAAAGTCACACATGGAGCTAACACAAAGCTGGGCCTGGAATCCAGGTTGCCTAAATCTCAGGACAGTGTTCTTGTCATAGCTACATCTGGCAATACTCTTAGGCAGTTTTCCAGCCAGCACTGTTTCTTGAGCCCACCCCACCCACCTCCTGCATGAGCCTTGAGGGAGCTCCCAAAAGACATGGAGACACGTAGCCTTTGTGGCCAGGCCATACAACGAGGCTCTGGCCGTGATTTCTTGATTAACACCAATGACACTAGAGCCCTGTTCATGACCAAGTGGACGACGAGGAGCCATGTGGGTGAAGGTACCTGATCCCAGGTGTTTCCACTGCCTGGGAACCTCTGCTACTAGGCTCCCTCACCACCCAAGACACCACTGTCCTGAATGTCAACTCTGACCAGAGCTAAACTTCAATTGACCAACCTTCTGGACATCCTACGTTGGGTCGTTGACCAAATGTTTCTTATTACTTGCAAACCTGTGACTGTATTCATTCCCCTACATTAGTTCCTGAGATGTGAAGCTTTGTGTCAGCAGGGTGAGGCAATGGTGCCCAGATACTTGGTCAACCACTAATCTGGATGTTGCTGTGAAGGTATTTTGTAGATGTGATTAACATCTAGGATCATTTGACTTTAAGTAAAAGAGATTACCTTGATAATGTGGCAGGGCTTCATCCAATCAGTTGAAGACCTTAAGAGCAAAAACAGTTTTCCCAAAGGAGAAGGAATTCTGCCTCAAGACTATCATATACAAATCCTGCCTAAGTTTCCAGCCTGCTGGCCTGCCCTACAGATTTTGGATTTACCAGCAGCCACAATCACATCATACACACACACACACACACACACACACACACACACAGACACACACACACACACAAACACACCCCCTACTGATTCTTTCTCTCTGGAGAACCCTAACTGATACAGTTTCCCACAATTGGGTCAGGATTCCTCCCCTCATCTAACCTCCATACTACTATACCACATGGCTGCTCAGATCTGATTAGTAACGGGGCAAAGCTGAGTAAAAATTAAGAGCCGGCATGAACAGGTTGCACTAAGCAGAACTGATAATTCATGCATTTATTCAACAAATATTTATTAAGTGCATTTTTCTGTGTATGAAGCAGTGTGCTTAGAAAGTACCACAGTCAGCTGAGGAGAGAACAATCCTGAAACAATTAAACCAGGGACGACCTGGTGAGAACAAGTCTGAGACAGGCTTCACTGCATCTGAAACTAAAGAGGCATTAGCAGGAAGAGCTAGCTATTGCCAAAGGATAGCCTGACATAGGCCACCAAAGCAGCCTAAATATAAAGTTAGAGGAAGCTCTCATTAATATAATAGTGTTAAGTTAATGAAATTAGAAGTTGAATACTTGGTGTTCATATATTGTGAATTTTCTCTAGCTGATAGTTATCTGTGAGCAAAAATATACTTAATTTAACTTTATTTATAATTTTTAAGGGCCCAGAATCTCTATGAATGATTGTTGCCAAAAACTAATCAAACCTGTGTGCAAAAGTGAAAATAATCAACTCAAAGTGTAAATGCCTACTGAAGAATTGCTACAAAACCCTCCAAAATTTTAAGTGGTGACAGCTTTCTCTGAAGTCTGACGATAACCAAAAATCTTTTGTGAATTTCCAGCCATCTAAATGAGATTTTTCTGGGCTTTTTTATGAATGTGGATAATCAAGATTTTATTGTTGGATATTTTCTTTCTTCCCAACCGTAGGGTATACACTCTGTCTTCAGGCATCTCTAAGACCAAAATCAGAGGAATTTTTTTTCTTTTTATCACCTACTTCCTGCCACTAAGAGCCTGGCTGAAGATTCTGGCTGTGGCATCGGTTAATGTTGATTCCCTCCTGCTTTTTAAAACTCTCTCCTTTCCTAGTGTCCAAATCACCATTCTCTCCTGCTGTTCCCCCTCTGATTATTGACTTTTCCATCATTTATGTTGATTTCTCTCTCTCTCTCTTTTCTTAACCTTGCTTTGCATGTTCAGCTGGTCAGCTCCCTCCTAAATAGCTATTAAATATATGTTCCCCACTTAATCTGCCTTAGTTTTGTCTCTGCTTATCTCTAACTTGAACTGTTGTCATTCCAGTGGCCTGCATCCTCCCTGAAGACCACGTGTGTCTTTTTTATTTTTATTTTCTTTTTTTAAAATGAAACCCGCTTTATGTTATTATTAGATTCAACAACCATAAACTTAATCTCTCAAATTGCTACAAAATGTCTGAACACTTGTTCTTAATTTCTTTTTTTTATAATTTTAATAGATTTTATTCAATTAGAATTGAAAGGGACAGACACATTAGAAATTGGAAAGATGTCTCTAAACATCAAACATGTGTCAGCCTACACAGATTCAAGCATTATCCTTTCTTTTTTTTTTTTCCTTTCTTTTCTTTCTTTCTTTCTTTTTTAGATTACAGTTTATTGGGGTGACAATTGTTAGTAAAGTTACATAGATTTCAGATGTACAATTCTGTAATGCGTTAACTATATCTCATAGTGTGTGCTCACCACCCAGAGTCAGTTCTCTTTCCATCACCGTATGTTAGACCCCGTTTACCCTCTTCTAGAGCCCCACTCTCCCCTCCCCCCTTACCTTCTGGTAACCCATAAACTATTGTGTATATCTGTGAGTTTTTGTTCTTTCAGTTGTTTGTCTTGTTCTTTTGTGTTCTCGGTTTATATACCACATATCAGTGAAATCATGTGGTTCTCTGCTTTTTCTGTCTGACTTGTTTCACTTAGCATTATAATCTCAAGTTCCATCCATGTTGTCACAAATGGTGCTATTTCATCTTTTCTTAACAAAGAATAGTATTCCGTTGTGTATATATACCACAACTTCTTTATCCATTCATCTATTGAAGGACATTTTGGTTGTTTCCATGTCTTGGCCACCGTAAATAAAGCTGCAATGAACATTGGCGTACACTTGTCTTTATGTATAAATGTTTTCAGATTTTTGGGGTAGATAACCCAGGAGAGGGATTGCTGAGTCATATGGTAATTCTATTCTTAGTTTTTTGAGGAACCTCCACACTGCCTTCCATAACAGCTGCACCAATGTGCATACCCACCAACAGTGTATGAGGGTTCCTTTTTCTCCACAGCCTCTCCAACACTTGTTACTATTTGTCTTGTTGATGACAGCCATTCTGACTGGGGTGAGGTGATATCTCCTTGTGGTTTTATTTGCATTTCTCTGATGATTAGTGATGTTGAGCATTTTTTCATATGTCTATTTGCCATTTGTATGTCCTCTTTGGAGAAATGTCTCTTCAGGTCCTCTGCCCATTTTTCAATTGGGTTGTTTGTTTTTTTGTTGTTGAGTTGCATGACTTCCTTGTATATTTTGGATATTAGCCCCTTATCGGAGGCACTGTTTGCAAAAATCTTCTCCCATTCAGTTGGTTGTCTCTTTATTTTGTCAGTGGTTTTGTGTTTCTTATCCATTGCTGTACCCCCATCAGACGGCTGCAGTCATTATAAGTATACACTAAGAAGCAGTAGTGTGAAAATCCAGACTGCTTGGGATTATTCCTAGATTTGACACTTACTAACTACATGTCACGTGTCTCAGTTTTTCCATCTGTAAAAATAGGTTGTCATGCAAATTTAATGTGGATATATACATAACGCATGTATACCATGTCTCCCCGAAAATAAGACCTAACTGGAAAATAAGCCATAGCATGATTTTTCAGGATGCTTGTAATATAAAATAAGCCCTAATGCGTCTTTTGGAGCAAAAATTAATATAAGACCTGGTCTTATTTTCAGGGAAATAAGGTAGGGCTTCTTTTATATTACGAGCATCCTGAAAAATCATAGTAGGGCTTATTTTCTGGTTAGGTCTTATTTTCGGAGAAACACAGTAACAGTACCTAACATATGCATAATAACATGTTACCTATTATATTTAATAAATGTATGTGAATTGCTCCCCACTGCAGCCATTCTCAATCCATTACTGCAGCCTGAGAGTTGTGTTTTTAATTTATTTTATTTTATTTTACAAATGTAAAATGATGTAAAATTTATCAACCTCTTATTTAAAATCATTCACTGACTCCCTATCACTTACAAGAACAAGCGCCACCTTCTTAGCGTGGAGAATGAAGCCCGTCTTTCACATCCTCCTTCCAGTTCTTCACTTGTAGGCTCCTTCACCCCACGGTGCTGACTGCACTCCCGTCATGTGAGCCTCTCCTTCCTTCTTATCTAGGTTCATGATCATCTTCTTATCTCTCAACTATCTAACAAACTCTTCCCTAGTTTTCAATACCCAGCCTGAATGGCGCTTGCTCTTCAATGTGACTCTGCTAGATGGAGTTGATTGCTTCTTTCTCTGAGCTCTGCCTATACCTCTGTAACAGCATTTATATACTGAATTATATGATCATTTCTCTCTCTCTCTCTCTCTCTCTCTCTCTCTCTCTCTCTCTCTTTCTCTCTCTCTCACTCTCTCGCTCGCCCTCCCTCCCTCCTTTCTTCCCTCCCTCCCTTCCTTCCTTCCTTCCTTTATCGTATAAGTCTTGAGAACAAAAAAGAGATGGGAGGCAAATGTTTCAAGCAGCCCAGATACATCTTCTGCTCAGGCCTGGCAATGGCTGCCACCTGAACTTACTGCTCTCTCCCTCTCTGATCCCTGCATATCCCACACAACATGGCACCCACCTGAGAAAACGTCAGAATCCCTGGCTGGGGCAAGATGAGCTTCCAGGCCACACACAGAGGGCCCAGCCTTTAGAATCTGGGGTGACCCCTGTTATTACAAGAATGGGAATCAAATGACAGGATATCTGAAGTTGAAAACTCTTGATTTCCTTGGAATATAGTCTCATTTCTTCTCATTGAGAAGTTCAAGTTCAATATTTAGTATAGCAATATAACCCCAAGGACATTTTGCAGTCCAGAGTTTTATGGCATCGATGCATAATCTGAGCTCTCAAATATCTGTGTGCATTGAGGGGAGAAGAGCATAGAGAAACAAAAACGTTTATATTTGACATTGGAATGTATCATTTAGTTTCGTCTCTCTTTTGTTTTTTTTTTCCACAGAAGCAATTTGCCTAATGATGTTTTGTTTAAACTAATATTAAAGTAAGTTTGTATTCCTCAAGCACACACTGACTATTGTAGCAATGCATCATCAGAGTATGCTGTAAGCCAACCTGGGACTCAATATTTGGCACATATAATTCCAAAATGGATAATCGTGTTTTGAAAAATTCAGTATTCACATATTCAAGGAGGTTGGATATGTGTCCAGGATAGTTATATGCTAACTAACATCTATCAGGCATCTCTTTACTTATGAAGCAGTTTCACATAGAGTCTCTGGTTTAAAAAGCATCCCGAAAGGCAGGTAGTACGATTCCCATTTTACATGGAAGGATTCTGAGGCTAGTGGTGGCCAGTGGTGCACTGCAAACAGGGAAAGCAGTGCAGTGGTGGAGAAGGCACTGAACATACGTTTTCTGTCTCCAAGTCCACATATTTCCAATTACTTATCTTTATGGTATAATAGGAGTATTTCTCTGTGTCAAGGCCATGTGTTAGGTGATCTTTCAAGATCCTTTCTAATCTGAAGATGCTATTTACGATAGTATAGGGCCCCAAGCCAGCCAAAGCATTTAAGACTCTCTTTAAAATGTGAGTTTATTTTTTCTCTATAATGTCCTGTTCTGCCTTTGATTAATAAATAAGAAAGTTTCATAGTCTGTTTTTTTTTTCTCTCTCTCTCTCTTCTTCACTCTTGGCTAGAGTCATCCCCCTCAAGAAAAAAAAAATTTTTTTTAAAAAGCAGTGATTAAAAAGTAAGAAAGAAATAAATGCCAACATTAAATTAATGCTCAGCATTTTTACTGGATATATTACCCTTTTTTCAAGAAAGTCTGTTTCATTTCAGAAAGACTGTCTAGGAAAATGGAGAACAATGTTAAGTAAACCAGTAGATCATTTCTAATACTGCTTAATACTCTGTTATAAGAAAACAGAAAATGAACAGTGTTCTATTCTTTAAAGCTAAGTAACATACTAGCCCATGTAATGGAAACATGGTTTCCTGAGTCATTTTAATATTGCTTATTTGTTGAGTACTTCTCTCTCAAGAAGCTGAAGGTGTTTTATCAACATTGCTTTAGTAATTCTCACATTCCTCCTTCATGTTGATTGTGCTGTTCCATTATATGGAAGAAAAAAATGGCACCCAGAGAGGTTGAGAGGTTTGCCTACGATAACTCAGTAAGGAAAAGTCAATGCCAAGGTTAGAACTTAGGTCTCCTCATACCAGATTTCCAACAAGCAAAGTGAAAACAGATATGCTAGCATTTGGGTTACATGTAGGTAACAAACCCATCTGGGTGTTTTATGTAAGAGCAACTAATTGCTTACGCCTTTGAGTCAGAGGTGAGATGTGCATGTTAAGTCAAAAATATTATCAAGACAATCTATAGCAGACACACTGAGGGGGTTATCCATGGGTTCCTGGGGTGGCACAAGCAGAAATCATGTCCTTGTGCTTCTCCCTGAAGGAGTCATGGAGACTGTTCTCTTATCTCCTCAGCCCAAGAGAGTGTTTTATTGATCATTGACCACTGCTGGGAATTAAAAAACAACTTTTCTATAAATTGCCATTTAGTTCCAAAGACTCACAAAACCACCTGGAGGACATGGCGAGCCTTTGTCACTGGCTGTACTGGGGAGGGGCTGGGATATAGGGAAGGAAGAATGTTGGTATCGCTGGTTTGTATGTAGGCAAACGGTGACTAGGTTACACAGCCCTCACACAAACACGGGCGAACCCACCACACATACACCCACTTTGTCTGTCTGGCAGGGCTGAGGTCAAACTGAATTTCAAAGGTTGGAATCACTGGTTTCTAAGAGCCATCCTTCCAGGAGAGAATTTGGTATTGCTTCCTTGTGGAGCCCTGGGGAACCCTCATAATTCATATGTTATGGCCCACAGAAATTCCAGGAGTTATGGGAAGTGACTATAGCCAGATGGCATTCTCCCCCCAGGTATCTTTAGCATGTGTCATTATAGGACAGAAAATCGTATTTCTTGTCCATTGAGGGAGCATCAGTATAAAAGGAATTTCCCCTTTTTGTCACATGCCACCTCTCTCCTGCTCCTTCACGCATGACTACCAGTAGACAGAGAGGGAGGAAACACCTATACAGCCCTTACTGTGTGTCATTGAGTTCTCAAAACAACCCCAGGAGATAGGTTTTATTATTTCCACAGTAGAGGAAACAGAGGCCCAGAGAGGTTAAGTAACTTGCCCAGTGTCACGCAATTTGTAAGTGGTAAAGCCAGGATTCAATCCTGGGCAGTCTGCTCCAGCACCTGTGTTTAAATTCACTACCTGTCCTGCATTACCTGGCTCTTATTCATTTGGATCCAGACCCTGGGAAAACAGTTGTGTTCTTACAATAATGTCCTTTCTTCCATTACACATACAATGAAGTATCAGTGAGTTAATAGATTTTTTTTTTTTTATGTGAAGAATTTTCTACATGCAAGGAGAGTTTAGTGCCACTTTGTAGCTCCGTGATCAGTTCTATTAACATTCAAAGAATCTCACCATCTTTGGGGATTGTGGTCAGTCGGTCACCAGCCCTTTGGGTCTCTTTCACCCTCAGACAGCATCAGTGATGCTGGCTATGGTGTGGCCAGTCTAAAGCACAGTACAAAAGTCAAGGAATCATTTCTAAATTTGGTGCCATCTAATTTTCAATACCATCTGCAAGACTTGACCTGTTCTAGACAATTGGGGCATAGACTATATATAACCAATTATCTACCTTCAAAGTGGTTGTGTTCACCAGAAGGAACCAGCCCAATTTGCAGTCAACAGAGATGTGTACAAATCAATAGACATGCCTATAAATACAACAGAGTCACAATAAATAATGATGGCTATAAATAAATAATGTTTAAAAGTACTTTAAGGGGGTGAGATGGAGTAGGTTGGGATTCTGCTGGCATTGGGGAGAAGTGTGGAATTAATTAGATACATTATTGGAGCAAATTCAAACGTGAAAAGGAGAAGAAGATGCAGTACGGCTGTCATTTGAATGAAGGAGAGCATGGCTTCCCTATGGTACAGTTCGACGAATGAGCATCAGAGAAATTGAAGCCATCATCAATGATTTGAGCAGGGCACTTCACCTCCTTGGGTCAAGACCCTCCCTGAGTTCTTCCATCTGTTGATATGGAGAACAGGGTATTGAAATCCAGAAAATCATAGACACAGACAATAGTTTAGTGGTTACCAGAGGGTAAGGAGGGTGGGGGGTGGGAGACGAGGGTAAGGGGGATCAAATATATGGTGATGGAAGGAGAACTGACTCTGGGTGGTGAACACACAATGGGATTTATAGATGATGTGATACAGAATTGTACACCTGAAATCTAGGACTTTTACTAACAATTGTCACCCCAATAAATTTAAAAAAAAATCCAGAAAATATAATGAAGCACTTTGAGTTCTTCAGAAAAAAATTGTCACCATCATACACCCTTTGGGTTAAGGAATACCTATTATTTGGAAGAAATGCCCATGGCACTCGTCTGACACCTGATTTTGCCCCAAGTACCAGTAACTCAGATGTCTTTTGGGAAGGAAGCAATCAATCTAAAACATCCTCATAGGTGTTCAGAGTCTTGGAAGTAACATACTTCTCTTTGGCATCATATAAACAGCTTGGGCTTGGCCCAAGGCAGGGCTATATAAGCCCAGACCCAACTCTCAAATGACTGCCTGTTCTTTGCTCTCTGGTTGGCGTCGGCAAATCACAAGTGGAATCAGATGTTTTCTTGCCAGTGTGACTGATATGTCTCCAGCGGAGCTGTGTTTATGTCTTGATTCTTATTTGTGTGATGTTCTATGTTTTATAACTTGAGTCTCCAGGAATTTTTCCCACGGCTGTGCATCATTCCTTATCACCCAAAACCAAATATGGCAGCTTTAAATAGTGCTGTCGTTTTCCTCAGTTTCACTCGTTGTGATATAATCAGGTATAGATTTCTGACACTGAGTATCTCATGGGGTTTCAAATTCAGAAAGCAACAATAAAAGATTTTTTTCTCCCAGGTATCTCTCAATTGAGAGACACAGAATGAAATAGTCATGAGTGATAGGACATGCAGAACTCACATATGTTTGCCCAGTGAAACTCTGAAGTATAGAAGGACCCCGAAAGTGGCCCAAGCTAGGGATTTCTGCTGCAGCAGGTGTGTAGCCATGATCAGCTCCTTTATCCCCTTTGGATTCTGTGTATGGGTTCTGCACTCTCTCTATGTCTTCCTGTGTCTGCCACTAGCTCTTAGATGATGATGATGAAGACACGGTCAGCCTGTGATGGACCCCAGTGTAAAAATGACATAATAGTGACAGTAGGTCGTGCTATGACTAATATGATCTTGGAAATTGGCCTGTTCGTTGAACCCCTGAGCTTAATAGTGCTTTTCTGTCCTATCCATGGACTTCCTAGATTTCTGGAATCATAAAATCTTATATCATTTCCGATTAAGGATGGTCCTCAGGGAGCATCTAGTCCAGTGGTTTCTTAGTAAATAAAAGCAACAAGCCCAGTGCAAGACCAAGGGAACAGTGGGAGCCAAAGAGGACACATCCTGTCTAGAGTGGGCAGCCACAACTCAGCTCCAGCCAGTTGAGAATGTAGGTAGGCCAGTGTTGCCAGGTCACCCATTTTTTAAAAGCCAGAAATCTGGATTTTTAAATGAAATTTCCCAATCATTTAATGTTGGCAACTAATCAAAATGAGTAAACAAACTAGTTGTCTGTGGGCTATATGTTGTCTGTAGGCCACCAGTGTGTCACCTTTGATCTAGTTGAGCTCCAACCGAGGCTGGAGAGGAGTGTGGACATGCCTAAGATCACACAGCAAAAGGCTAGTAGCAGATCACTGAACTTTCTCCCTCTCATTCCATTTCACTTTCCTATGAATGACTGGGAGCTTGGCTCTCAGCTTCCTGGTCCTGGTTCCGTCCTTTGGCTCCCATGGCCAAACACATCCCTGGGCTGGGGACAAACCATGTTTTCCCACAGCATCATTGTCTGAGCCCTGGGCTTTGTGTCAGAAAACGTGCATTTGCATTTCAGCTCTTCCACTTCTTAGCTGTATGACCTGGATACATCTCTTGACAACCCTGGACTTTGGTTTCTTCACTAAAATGAAAATAAAAATCTGTGGCTCACAACACTAGTTTGAGGTTCATATGAGAAGGTCTCACTACGTGTGAGATCACTTTACAAAGGAAAAAACAAGGATGCCTATTGTATTAGCATCCTCATAAGAAAGACGGGAGTGTCCAAGACGGGTGTTATTGTGCTACTCCAGCACCACAGATAACAGCAGCTCAAAGGTGCTTCTGGACCCATCCGTGCTGCTGCTGGAGAACATAAGGCGCTCTAAGGGCTACTCTGCTTGCCCAAAGCCTCGCTCACCCTAGGATGTGACGTCGCCCGGGCTGTTCTTTTGTTTCATCTGCTGAGATAAAGGTTGGATAGGTGTTTCAGAGAAGCCCCCTCTGCACCTTCACCCCCAGTGTCATTTAAACCGATTGACCAGAGTCCAAGGCAATACATTCTGGGGCCAGAACAACACTCACCATACCCCCTGCCCTTCCCTGCCCTGCCTAGCCCAGAGGCCATTCTGCCTGTGTACATTGAATCTTCTTTGTATCTCCATTTCCAGGGACGCAGACCCGGCTACTTCTCCTTCCTGGACCCATTTTCTCCAGGCGTCTGGCTCTTCATGCTTCTGGCCTACCTGGCCGTCAGCTGCGTCCTCTTCCTGGTGGCTCGGTACAGTCTTCCTGTCGCTATCCTCACACGGCCACCTCGCGTCCGCTTCTGGGAACTACATGGGAAGGGTGGGGCATAGGAGAAGACCTTGGTGCCAAACTAGAGAGATGGGAGGGGACTCAGGACCTGAACCTCTCTCTGCCCAGCTGTCAACCTGGCACTATCCATCCATCCATCTAGGCACACATCCCCTAACATGCACAATGCCAAACAGGTGAGCTTGCCTGAATTTGCGTATGCACCCCTGCCTCTTTCCCCTCCCACTCCCCAGTCTCAGGCCCCCTGCTTGTGTAGCAGCCTTGGGAGGGTGGGGGCAAGGAGATCACTCTGATTAAGCACTATGCATTTGGCTGCCCTGGCATCATTCCTTGCCAGGATCTGCCACAAAGTGCTGAATGATAAGAAACAGCCTGCAAATCCTGAGTGCGGGGACCAAAGGCCTTGGTGACACAGGCCAGGGAGAAGGAGAGAGGCATTTGCAAATAGTGTTAAGGCAAATGGTCCAGATCAGGGGTTGAGGAGAATAAGCCCTCGCCTCTAGCTGGAAACCCAAGACTGCCCCTGGGCCTATGGAAGAACCCAAGGAACTTCCATGGGTGGGGCCTCCCTAGGATGTGCACAGAGAGGGTTGTTTCTCTCTGAAGCTAAGGGCCCTTGGACCAGCCTGGGCTTCAGGAGAGCCAACTCACTATCCAGAAGCAGAACAAGTACTAGTTGCTCATCAGTCACTCCCTCAGAATCCCTGCTCCCTGCTCAGAGCTCAGCTCACATACTGGAGGACCAGAAAGAGCTGTTATATGGGAGTAGAGGTCAGGATGAGCTTCTAGAGAGCTGATGATGATTCTATTCCAGCTGTCTCCTCAGAGGTCTCCTTTGCCTAGGGGCCACAGTAGAAGGACCAGATGATTCGGTAGTGTATGTTCCACCTCTGTGGGGTGGGGTCTTCCCAGAGAGCACATCTCTTCAGTGGCTCCAGGGGAGTGTGTGCTTTCTCCAGTTAGAAGACACAGCCCCAAGGAACTGTATCTAACCCCGGGGCAGTTCCCAGCCTGCCCAGGAGACACTGTGTCACCCAGTGTGTGCTTCTTTCAGTGGAGATCAAAGCCACGTTCAGGAAGTCATCCTAGGCCCACAAAGAAAGACCCCATTTACGACCTGGTGTTCTTCAAAGGCTGTTCTATGTGCTGCTCAGGTGCCACTTACCCCTGTTGGGCCTGTAGGCATTGCCACTGTCAAGTATCTATTGTCAGTGACAACAGGGGAGTCATGTGGAGCTGGCATGCTGTCTGACACTTTCCTCCTCCACCTCACCACACTGTCTGCTGCTGTTTTTAGGAAGCTGTCTGCCTGAAGCCTGGCTTTGCTACTCCTTAATTCACTCTTGCCCCCTTTGATTGAGTCCCCTCTTGATTGTGTATAGCAAGCCACAGCTCTCAGGTGACCTTGAGGGTTCTTGAAATGGTCTTCCAGCTTGGTCACCAGATACACACACACACACACACACACACACACACACACACGCACACACAGAGCTGCTTTACCATGCCTGTTGGAGCCTGAAACTTCTTCACCAGCCCTGGGGGTTAAACAGCCCTTCTTCCTTGCCCTCCATACATGCACACACTGCCTCCCAGGATCCACCATTTACAAAAACATTAACCAAAAAAAGTATTAAAAGTCTGACTATACAGCACACACACACACACACACACACACACACACACATATATACACATATATACACATATATACATATATAGTATATACTATGTACCCTGTTTCCCCGAAAATAAGACCTAGCCACACCATCAGCTCTAATGTGTCTTTTGGAGCAAAAATTAATGTAAGACCTGGTCTTATATTATATTATATAAGACCCAATCTTATAGTAAAATAAGACCGGGTCTTACATTAATTTTTGCTCCAAAAGACGCATTAAGGCTGATTGTCCAGCTAGGTCTTACTTTGGGGGAAACATGATATATGTGTATGTGTGAGTGTGTGTGTGTGTGTGTGTGTGTATACACATGCATACATGTATATATATACATATATGTATACATCTATACACATACATATATACACATATATATATACATATATATATGTAAAATACCTGAGCCAAGAATAATCTGACCTAAGGCAGTGATTTCCAAACAAGGCTCCACGGAGTGTGAAAGCTCATGGGAGGTCAAAGACTATGGAGGGACAATGAGAAGAGGCTGGGCTGCCAGAGTTCTGGAGCCTCAACCCATCTTCATCAAACCAGCTCCACTTTTATCTCTTATATATCGTACTTCTGGGTAACATTTTAGAGGGGAAAAAAGTGTTTGAAAACCACTGATCTAAGGCAGCCATTCCCAAGCTAGCTGATACTAGAGTCACTGAGGGAGCTTTCAAAAATTAGAATGTCCAAGTCTGAGCTTCTCAGAGTCTCTAGGGCTGGGCCTGGGGATTGACATGCTCGAAGCTCACTTCCAGTGGCCCGTAGGCTTGGGAAGCACCGAGGAGAGGCACCGTGAGTGCAAAGCCAGCTCCATAGGCCACAGGGGAAGGAACACATCTCAGGACATGGGGCCAGTGATGACACACTGGCATTGCATTTATGAACGAGCCGCAAGGATGAGAATGTGGGCCCACGACTGCAGATACCAAGTGAAGTCTGGGCTGAGTGAAGGGACAGGACGGGGAAGGTTGGTGATGACAACACCCTGTGAGCACACTGCACATCCCTGCTGGGCATATACCCACACACATCTCTCATCAAAGCTGGAAGGTTTTTCACACTTGCACACACACGCACACTCACACACACCAAGGCTGGAAGGCTTTGTGCGGGAGATAGGCTGGAGCTGTTGAATAAAGGAGGGAATGTGTGTCTTCGGGCCAGAAGAAAAGGCATTCTAGACATCAGAGGTATTAGTCAGAGAGAAGCCAGGGGAAGGGTGAGAGGATCAGTGGGAAAGAGTGCTGTCCACCTCACAGGAAGCAGAGAGCTCAGAGGAACCTGTCTCGACCCTGTGTGCCCATTATGTTCACCTGGGGAGCCCTAAAAAATAGTGATGCCCAGGCCCTAGCTGGACAAATTAAAGCAAGCAGAACCTCTGGGAGCGAGATCTAGTCATTGGTATTTTTTATAAGCTCCCAGGTGAGTCTGAAACACAGATAAAGTTGAGAACCGTGGCCTGAGGGACCATCTCAGTCTGTGTTTCTCAAAATGTGGCGTTTGTATCAGTGGTATCAACATCACCTAGCAACTTGCAGACTCTTCGGCCTCACTCAGACTTACTGAATCAGAAGCTTTGAGGGTGGGGCCCAGCATTCTGTGCTTTAACAAGTCTTCTTGGTGATTCTGATATAGACTACAGTTTGAGAACCACTGCCATAAACTGAGGGTTTTCAATCTGTGGGTCTGTGGGGCCATAGGATCCTTCTGTGGTCACTTCAGGGGACTGAGGGTGGCAGGACAGTCAACTTCCCAGCCATCCACCCTTCATACTCCCAGCTTTCTTCCAGTCAAGCCACTCCACTTTCATCTATTTTATACATTAGAGTTCCACATCAGAATTTATTTTGGAAAAAAAAGATGTTTCTATGATTAAAGAAAAACAATTCAAAACTGCCAATATAGTCCAACCTCCTCATTTTTCCGTTGGGAAAATCCAAGTCCAGCAAAGGGAAGCAGCTTGCCCAAGGCCACAAGGCCGGTGACTGAAGTACAGAGGTGAGACCAGGAAAGAGAGTCCCCCGACTCTTCCCAGCACACTTTCCTTCATGCCCACCTTCCATGGCACTGGTGGCTGTTCTTTTTCTTCCACAGGTTGACCCCCTATGAGTGGTACAGCCCCCACCCATGTGCCCAGGGCCGGTGCAACCTCCTGGTGAATCAGTACTCCCTTGGCAACAGCCTCTGGTTTCCAGTCGGGGGTTTCATGCAGCAGGGCTCCACCATCGCTCCTCGAGCCTTATCCACCCGCTGTGTCAGTGGCGTCTGGTAAGATGGGGTAGAGAAAGGGCAGTGCCACATGGGGAGGCAACACACAGGGTGTCCTCTGTAAGCCCTGCTCAACTGCGCTGTGGCTTCCAACAGGCAGGAACCTTAGCTCCCCTGTGGGAGAGTCTGTAGCCTCTGCCTTTCAAAATAGACTAGCAGGGAGCTGAGCTGTGTTCTGCCAGTTCAGAAGGTTTGGGGACAGTGGGTGGGGGCACTTTGTGCCATCTTATCCCTTTCCCCTTTCTCTGCCTCGGAGGTCTGGATAAAGAGGGGAGCCAAGTCAAGGAAGGAGAACGAGTCGGAAAACAGCCTTGAAAGCCCACAGCAAAGCAGTTATAACTTCCTGACTTGAAAATGACCAGAGTTTGAGTGGCTGGGCCTGCAAAGGCATGTGCAGATGTATGCAAGTACAGGAAGTCCCTGCAGGAGGAATCCAGCCTAGATGCCATATCACACCTCCTCTACTAGCTTTCTTTCCTTCTGCACCTGGCTCTGGGGCTTGCCAGACATGTCCACCTCAGCAGGTGTGGGAAAATGCAAGCTTTTAGTCGCTCAGAGTTGGACAGGCTCTTGAGGACTGAGTTGACAGCAAGTAGTCCAATCTCTGATCTACATGAGTAGTCAGCCAACCTCCGCCTGAATCTCCCTTCTCCTGGCTCAGCCAGGGCAAAAAGAACACGGCCAAACAATGTAATGTTTGGGAAAGCTCTTTGAAAACTTGAAAGTGCTACATAAATGTATGGACTAATAATTGCTATTAGACCATTATAGGGGTAAATGTGATACACACACACACACAGTAGTACTTCGGTTTTCAAACGTCTCTGTTGACGAACATTTCGGTTTACAAACACCCTAAACCCGGAAGTAAGTGCTTTGGTTTTCGAACACTCCTTGGAAGTCAAACATGTCACACAGCTTCTGCTGAGTGCAAGACCCTGAGGCGTAGCTGTCAGCTGTTTTCGGACGTTTCAGAACTCAAATGGTCTTCTGGAACGGATTATGTTTGAAAACCGAGGTACCACTGTATATATATATATATATATATATATATATATATATATATATATACACATATATTTCATAGAGAAACAAGTTTGCAGAACCCAAGTTTCTCATTCTCACTTAAAAGCCCACTATTGTGTTTGGTTGTCACAGCTTATAGGACTTGCAGCTTTAGTTTACTCCCTTTCTTTCCAGCCTGTGCAAGCATAAGGAAAAGGAAAAGCGGTGTTTCTACCATTAGACACCCATACTGGGACAGCAGGTCATCTGGACAGTTATCAGAGGGACTGATGGGAAGTGAAAATACAGCTAGGAAAGTGACCCCTTCCCAGCTAGGATTTTTGTTTTCCCTAACAAATGATAAATACAATAGTGTTTAAAACATGTGGGCAAGGTGCTCGCCCATTATCAAACCGTAGCCAGAAATCACCAAGTAGATCAGTAGGGAGAACTGGGTTTCATATTCCCTGGAAGAAGGAATGATTTGGCAGGGACAGTCACAGAGCTCCCTCAAATCCAGAAAATCTGGGCAGAATCCCTGAGATGAGCAGAAGTCACCTGCAGATTTTGATCTCCCTCTACCTGGGCTTTGGGCCCCAGTGCCTGCTTCATCCACCTGTCAGCTCCCCACCTGCCCAGTGCTTCTGTTGAGCTCTGCCTTGCACTGTTCTGCAATTGGCCCCAGGTGGCTCAGTTACTGCTCTCCAAAGAGGGTGTAGGAGGGAGCTCCTCAGCCCCAACGCAGAGTTGTACACCCCTCTGCCTCTCAGAACTCTTGGTTATGAAATTAGAGCCTCAGTTTTGTCAGCCCCCTGGAGGAGTGGGAAGTCAGAAGACTTCCTTTAGCTTCCTTTATCTTCCTCACGGCCTCCTTTATCATGACCTCCTTTAGCTTCCTCACCCAGAGCAGGTGACAGAAAATGCCAATTCCCTGACAGTAATGCCAACTTTACAACTCATAATGCCCCTTTCAGACAGGACCAAGTTTCCCTGCCCTGGAGAGAGCATGGGCGTGATTTGCTTTCTCAGAAGAGGCCATGGGCTTGCACTAAACTGTTTATACTCTCTGACCCCTTCTCTTTGGACTAGTGGCATAAACAGCCACATGGCCACCCAGACTGGAGCAGACACCAGAGTGTAGCCAGGGACTGAGGGAACCCCCACAGCCAACTCTGAGGTGATGTCCATACCCCAGGCACCTTAAACCACACCAGTAGCCAGTGTTGCTGAGCAGCTTCAGAATGCTCCCTTTCACCTGGGATCACTCACCCTCCAGCTTCCTCTGGGAGATGGTCATGAGAAACAACTCTGAACAGAGTGTAAGAGCCCAGACAGGAGCAGGGAAAGCAGGGCTTGAGGAGAGAGGGACACCTGGCACTTACAGGTTACAAACAGGGAAGGTGGCCAAATAATTTTCATCTCATATCCAGTGTGAGGGTCTATCTCTACATTTCTTTATTATCTCACATTCGTCTACTCATGTACAGATTATCAACTGACATCTCATTTGATCTCACAACTCTCAGAATACAGGCAGAGCAGGCATTATCGTCCCCATTTATTGGACAGACAAATAAGCTCAGAGGATGACGGCGGCTTTTCCCCAAGGCCTCAGAAGTGGCACGGGACAAAGCCAGAACTAAAACCAGATCACCTTACTGGCGGTCTGGCATATGGATGCACCGATCAAGTTGATGGATGCCCCTGTCATTTCACTTCTGGGAGGCAGCCTGCAGGAGTCCTAGACATAGTAGCAAAGGGGCCGGGAGGACTTCCTGCTTTTGAAAATCCACGTTGAATTCTATGGCAAATTTTATGTCTTAGTTGGCAATGTCTTCATAATGAGTAAAGCCTCATTAATTTATACTCCACTGATTCAGAATGTGTGCTTATACAACCTCAGTTGTACTTAGATACGTCTTTGAACCCCTATAAACAAGTGGATTGGGGTGCAGATCCATACTGCTTGTTTAACCCATAAAAACTGGTTTTAAGGGCTTTAGTACGTATGCTGCCTGAGTGGCAAAATTACTCTAATTTTAAATGAGTTCAATCTACCCCAATAAAACAACTTTCTAATTTGAAATAGTATGACCACTGTAAGAGTTTTTTCTAATTCTAACTTCTGAATAGTTCAAAAGTGCTTTTAAACAGTTATTCCTAAAGAATTTCTGCTGTTACAATTTGTAGAATTGGTTTTAAAATGTGAATTTATCAGTGTGTTCCTTGGCAAGTTACTTTGCTTCTCTGAGCCTCAGTTTCCTCATCTGTAAAATTGGGATAAGAATTTTACCTCTGTGAGTTGTAAGGATACATGAGAGAGTGTTTGTGGCTCATGGCAGGTGCTCAGTACATGGCAATCTGAAGGTTGGCTGTGTCCTGAGGAGACGCGGGAGCCATCCCAATCCTAGCCCTAAGCAGAACCCCCAAAGCTTGCACCCTTAACTCATTCCCTAGCTCATTTCCCTAGTCTCCTGAACTGTCTTATGTTCATGGACATACCTCTACTGAATAACAACCCAATAATCACCTCCTTTAGGAAATAAGAAACAAAGAAAACTGTCTTCTAGGCAATCCTCACAAATACTGTTCATTGACATCAGATGCCCACGTTTTTTTCTCTTGCCCCACTAAGCTAAGAGCTCCTTCCAAAGAGGAACACCTGGTCTCTCCTAAGCCACAGTAGGACTGGGGATGGAGGCTCATATTCCTGGGAGTGCCCCACGCAGTGATGACTTCCTGGTCTCTTCCTGTGTAGGTGGGCATTCACGCTGATCATCATCTCCTCCTACACAGCCAACCTGGCAGCCTTCCTGACTGTGCAGCGCATGGAGGTGCCCATTGAGTCAGTGGACGACCTGGCTGACCAGACCGCCATTGAGTACGGCACAATTCACGGAGGCTCCAGCATGACCTTCTTCCAAGTAAACCCATTTGGTTGCTCACCAACATCAGGAATGGGCAGAATAAAGTTGAGATATTTGCCCATTGGAGATAAAAAAACATGTCTCATCATCCCACTATTTCTTTAGAACATGTAATATGGAGGTTCACATGGGGTTCATTTTTTTCCTGTTCCATAAAATACCCCTGGAATGAGGTCCTAAGAGCACTTCGGGTTAATATTAGCCTGTCCCATAGTGTTTTTTACATAAATGATTAGTAGTAGTCGAGATGATTTTTAAGTACAATTTAGCAGAACTATTTCTTTTTTAATTTTTGTAAGAGTGTATTTGAGCCAAACTGCCAACATATGCCAGGAAGCAAGATCTCAAATGCTCTGGAAAATGACAATAATGCAGCTTCTTTTATGCATTTGAAATTAAGGAGGGAACATAAGGAAGATTACATGGAGGTGGGGAAAAAGCAAGGTGGGGATTGGATTATAGGATTGTTAACAAGATTATATGCTCTCTTGAGGGTGGTTATTTGAAAGATGTGTTAACCTAGATGCATAGAAACAGTGGATAAGTCTTGCTTGAGGTAAAAATAAACCATTTACTAAGGAAGTTATCGGCCTGGGGCATGATTACCCACCTTCACCTGCCAGTCAGGAATTTATGATCAGATCACCTGTGAGGTTACTTTCCATAGAACCCCTTTTTTCATCCACAGTTCTCCCTTTCGTTCATAAATCGATCCAAAGGATGTACTGATGACCAACCTTTTAATCGGATAGTGTGGTCTCACAGCACTAAGAAGGCTTATTGCTAGGAAGTCTCAGTATCACGCTGTCTTGTTGACTATTGGGGATGAGGCAATCGGATCTTATGGGCTTCGTTGTGAAACAAGCAAACAAACAAACAAAACATTCTGGATCTTTTCCATCCTGTGAACTGTCATGATCTGAGTTTTGCCTTCTGTCTTATTTTTCTGTCTTTGGGATCTAGTACAACATTCACATAAGCCATGAAAAGAGAACTAAACAGTTATCTTATACATCTTCAGTAACCATAAACAGTTGAACTATACAGAAAAGTCCAAAGAACAAGTGTAACTATTTTGATGACTAATGTCATTCACAGACAGGTAAAGCCAATCAAACAACATGAGTTCTGAGCTCAACATCCATCCAAAGGTGTACAGGCCTTGTCCATGGCTTGGGATAGCTGTCTGCCTCTGGTGTTGGCGGCTTCTCCAACTTGAGGAGTCTTTGATGTCTGTAGACAGCGGTAGGTGGCCATTCGCAATTAGATGTCTGATAAGGTCCCTTCCAATGAGGTTGGAGATTGTATTTTATTTCATATCATTTCCAATAAACAAAACCTCCAGGTGGCAGTCAATGATCTTTAAAGTCGTTGTCTCCTGGGAGCTCACTGTGAAAGGAAGTAGTTACCAACTTGCCATTTTCTTGAAGTAACTATCAAACCTTGGCAATAGTGTAAGACGTCTCCTTTCAGCTCATAGTGTCAGTTCACAAGTTCCTTCATCGAAGTTCAGCTTAAATGCACTGTGATACATGAAGGAATGCAGAAACCCAAAACTGGGGAGCCAGGAAGCAGGGAAGCACTAAGCGGCAATCTTGGGTTTCCCATAGCCCTGACTATTTGTTTAATTTACAACCATTGTTTACCCATACTATATACCTTAGAAGTGTTCTTCACTTATTTTATAATGCTTCCCATGCAATTTCAAATCTTTTGAGCTGTTTCGCGGGCCCTTCTGGAGCATCACAAAGTTATTCCTACATATATTGAGATTTTAGCCCTTGAAACCTCAATGTCTAATGAAAACTAAGAAGTAACCAGTTAGCATTCTTTAGCTTGGGTGTTTTATAACCTTTAGAAACATTTTTCATCGACATAAAAGTCAATTACTTGCATGGACTTATTTTTGTAAAACCCAGGTTAAATAAAGACATCTCTATTTTTCTTAAACCAACAAACTTAAGCCAGCTTTTATTTACTAAGGATTAATATTAGATCACATGAACTTGAAAATCATTTGAGTTAGTTTCTATATTTCTGAGAATTTTAGAATACTCAATCCTTACAAACACTTGCCTTACAATTAATTATAATAACACCATCTGAAAGTAGAAAATTATCTCACATTTGCAACATGCATACTATATAGACATACACAGACACAAACAGAACAGTTGGATCTAAATTTTGTTTAGGAAACCTTTTAAAATGTGTATCTGTCCTTGACAAGGCAAGTTCCAAATGACCTTTCCCCTTTTCAAATAAGGACAATAATTTTTAATACCTCAAAGAATTGGGTTGACACCTAAACAACCTCATAGATTGATCCATTTATCTAAATCCTTTTTCTGAAACTTTGAGAGATCAATTAAATATGTTTTCCATTCATTCTGCCCAATTTTATAGCTGGCTTTTTCTAATTGTGTGCACAAAAGATTAATTTAGAAGTATCAAAGGATCCTCATCTTGGCTACGTTAGTATTAATGAGAAGCTAACACCTCATGGGACTTGTCGGCCTCAGAGGCACTATTTCCCATTTTAATTTTGAGATCTGTAGAGTCTGAACAAACTTCTAGGGAAAACCAGCCTTTACCTGCACATCTCTGGAGAAGCCAAATGCTGTGGATTTCCCTATAGAGACTGCTTTAAGTTCTAAGGAAATTCCTCCTCAGCAACCCCACAAAGATTCTTAGTCACTTAAGAATGTCTGAGCAAGGGCCCGCAGGAGCTAACCAGATGCTGCTGGAATTGTGATGCTTTCCAAGGCAATTGGATTGCTTACTGAGCAATGTATAAGATAACTGTTAAGAGGGGCCCTCTCTCTGGGGCCCCTCTCTCAGGGTAAACCCATTCCAGGGTGTCCTGCACATCTCCCTAAGGCTCCCACCAGCTTCTCCAGGATCCACTGCCTTACCGCACTGGACAACTCCCGGCACCCATCTCCATCGCTCTGTATTCGGGAATCTGAATAACTATCATGTGTTGGGGAAGAAAGTGTCCGTTCTCTTTTGAAGCTAAAGAGAGGTCAATCACTCTTTTAACCAGCAAATATTGTGTTTAACTCTCAGTAAGCAATCCAATTAAAAAGCCAAAATTAAAGCAGCAATCCATTTGTTTTTCCTTTCCCTGGGTTATCTCAATCCTTATCCACCGAGGATTTTCTAAGAACAGCTCAGATAAAGTCATGGCCTTCTACTTAAAGCAAGGCGGCCCAAAATTCCGAGAGAACTGACTCCAGTTCACCCAATGCGAAGCGGGAACCAGGGGGCACAACAGGCCCCTGCTTGTACCTAGCACCAGGCCAGGGTCTACAAGGTGGTCCTGGGTGTGTCTGTGCAGAATCTGGCTGACTATGCCAGTTAAATGTCAGTGTAAGAAACATCCAAACCTGTAGAGAAACTTTATAAGATTTTATTTGAGCTGAACTGATGACAGGGAGCAAGATCTCGAATGCTGTCTAGCAGAACTATTTTTTAATTGCTAGAGTTTCATATTTATTTTAATGAGTATTAGAAAAAAAATATATGAAGTGAATCCAATCTGAACTTTTATTTATATTACTGTATAGGATGAGGCTAATATATATATTTACATTTTTTCTAAGTTAGTTAAATTTTATAGGTTGTACTTGGACAAAACAAGATTAGAATAATACACTAATGACTGAAGTGTAAGGAACATTAGATTCCGATGAACTGTTTTCATTGGTCCCAGACTAGATAGGTCTCAGATCAGTATCCTAATGGCTTCTTTGAGGTTCTCTTGCAAGGCTGAAGGCCATGCGACACTGATGTACTAGCTGACAGACCAAGTAACTGATCATCAAGGCTGACAGAGAAGTAGGTTTCACGTGCTTCAGGATCTTTAGGGAGGTAGATTTCCCCTAGAGTTAATAGGTGTCTAAACAACTTAGTACCCAAGAAATTCATTTTCACATGAAACAAGTACAAAGCCTTCAGTTTTCTGTTTTCCATACAAGTCTTAATGCCTATTGGCACAGGGACCAGGAATAGCATCATGCAAACAAGGATTTGGATAGACACCCAGAATTCTCTTAGACAAAATTGTTATTATTTGTTATTACGTGACTGATAATTAGTTTATGGCCGATAGAGAAGAGCTGGTACTATTCCTGCAGATGGTGTCTCTTTAGAAGTCCTGTATGAACCTGAGTTCACTGCCCCCAACCTGAAGGACAATGAAGAACAACCAGAATTCCCATTCTTACTTCTATCAAAACATGGGGGGTTGGCAAAGGAAGACCTCGCTAAGGTGAATAAGACAAAATCAGTCGTCAAAGCATCAGGCAGAAGTCACAGTGCCTTAGACCCTGTTCCTTCTTTGACCTTCTGTGAAAGGTATCAAAGGCACAACCCCTCCTCCTGCTATTACGCAGTGGTAGTTGAGTGATGAGGGAAAGGGAATAGCTTGTTGGATATAATAAGGGGACTGAGTAGCAGAAGAGCCAGAATTTTAAGGCCCACTTTGATTCCCTCCCTTTTTAAACCAACATTTCCTTTTTCTTTTCCCAATCCTGGTTCCTTGTGTTCTTTTCCCAGAATTCCCGCTATCAGACCTACCAACGCATGTGGAATTACATGTATTCCAAGCAGCCAAGCGTATTTGTGAAGAGCACGGAGGAGGGAATTGCCAGGGTGTTGAATTCCAACTATGCCTTCCTTCTGGAGTCCACCATGAATGAGTACTATCGGCAGCGAAACTGCAACCTCACTCAGATCGGGGGCCTGCTGGACACCAAGGGCTATGGGATTGGCATGCCAGTCGGTATGCAGCAGAGGAACAGCCTCCTTGGGGAGCTTCATGCAGGCACAATCAGAGTAGCTAGAATCACTGAACGCAGCATTGAATTCAACAACCCCTGTTTCTAGAACCAGATTAACACTGACTTTAGGTGGGCATTGTGGAGGTTAAAAAACAGAAGACAGCAAAATCATGTACTTCCACTAATCAGTGATCAGTTCTCAATCCTTGATTACTGAAGGGCTAATTGATTCATTATTCGTTTATTAATTATTAAAGGGCATGTTGATGTCTTTGGTGGATTCTTTAGGCCTTTTTTTCTCCCCTCTTCTGTTTCCAGCCCTTTGGTCATTTCTCTGTTGATTAACATCTCTACTAGCAGTGGGAAGGATAAGGAAAAGTAAAACTCAAATGAATTAATTTTGCTATTAGTATCCCTGGTCTCTTTTACTATGAAGGAGGACTGACATGATTAGATGAGATGGCTTCCAAATCATTTGTGGATCTCACTAATGCACCTACTCCAGATTGGCATACATAACTGAGAATGGGCGGTAAAGCTCTGGTACTCAGCTTGCGGATTGTGTGTCATCTGGTTTGTTGTAAGAGGGTAGTGGTATTTGGCTTCCAGAAAGGTGTCCCAGCTGTGCTTTCTAAAGGATAATATGTGCTTTGGGCCTTCCCCTGCTGATAGTACCTCTACCAGACGGTGAGGGGGAACATTTTTAGCTGATTGTTGTGATTGTGGAGATGATCCGAAAATGTTCCACAGGTGATTTGGACATGCACCGTTCCCCACACGCCACTGAGAGCCATGTTGTGTAGGGTTGACCTCCTCCAAGTCTGTCCTCATACAAGGCCGCAGGGAAGAAGTAGGAATTGAGGCCATCAGATACATGGGAAAACTAATATACAGTATGTGCATCCTTGCTGTTACCGTACACATTCCTTCTTTCGATCTTTACCTAACTCAGAACTCTGTACATTATAGGTTTCACTTAGACCTATAAAGTCTGAAGAGCATGAGTTTGAAGCAAGCCTGGGAATGTACCCTGGTTACTGACTCTGGAACCTTGTTTAGGTTATTTAACTGGTTCTCAGTTATCTCATGTGTAAAATTCGGTTTCTAACACCTACCCCATAGGATTATTGTGAGGGCTAAATTTAATAACCTAGTCAGGTGCTTTACCACAGCACCTCACACTTAGCCTGTTTGGGGGACATTGGTGTCCTCCATATCTCTTTAAGAGTTCCCTGTGTTATTTGATAAAATCAGATGACTTCTTAAAGACCAATGAGAAGCCAAGCCAATGAACATAGGTAATAATATGGTTCATCCTTGAACTCAGTAAAGTCTGACATTAGCAGTTCTGTAAATTGGAGGCCTCACTCAGGGCACTCGCAAACCTGCATACCCTTCATGCCCATTAATATTACAGATTATAGGCCCCTTGGAGAAATTTATTGGCTGACATTTTGTTTCACGACAGTAGAATAAACCACAAAATGAACTTAAGGTGCACCTTAATAATACTCTAGCAACAAAACAAATTGAACTCAAATGTCAAATGCTTTAAAAATTTTCATGGAACAAACTGATATTGACATAATACAAACTGACTAGAAATTTTCATCTACTACCAAGGAAACGGAGAGAAACGCATTTGTTCTGTATCTGACATGATGCTGTTTTCACATGTGCTATTGTACTTAATCATCCCACTTGCAAGGTAGATGTGATCCTCCCTATTCTTGAAAACAGAACTGAGATTCAGAGCCAATAAGTTACTTGTCCAAGGTCACAGAACAAGTAGAGAAGCAAGCTGGGCTTGAGCCTAGGACACCTGTCTCCAAATTTAGTACTTAGCTTACCAGACCATGTTGCCAACGAGTCCTACCAGCTGTACAGGACAGGATAGGCAAGAAGGTGAGCTGTGGACTGGTCCAGCTTCTCGCATCAGGCTGGGAAGAGCATTGCACAGTCCATTGATGTGATGGAATTTAAGTCCAGCTAAGGTTATGTCCAGGAAAGGCAAGCACGTGTGTCATTCTTAAGCTGGAGGTAAGAGCATAACTATAGAATAAGCAATGTGCTTAAACCCAGGAAAGTTAAGAGAAACAGAACAAGGAGTGTGATGGAAAATTAGTCAGGTGGTTTAGAAGCTAAGTTGGCAAACATGGAATATGTGGCATAATCTTTTCATGGGGCCCCTGGTATGGTTGAAGTTCATTGAAAACTACTTTAAATGCCTAGCTGGTCTGGACTGTTGTCTCCAAACCTGGAATGTTCATTAGTCTACCACCTAACACCATCTATTAGTTCAAGTAGCCGTTCGCTGCAGATATGTGTTAAGTATCTACTAGTCATAGGCACTGTTGATGTTCAGCCAGGTCAGTTACACAGACAGACACATTTGGTGCTGCAGGCTTGCACACCCAAGCGTAGTTGTATCCACGACAGGAAAGGTTCTATTTGTAGAGTCATGGGCTGTCAGAGTCCAGAGAGATCTGGAGTTGATATAGATGCCTGTCAAAGTACAATCCATGGCCCAGGCAGCAGGGCATCACCTTGAAGCTTATTAGAAGTACAGACCCACTGAATCAGAATTTGCAGGTCAGCAAGTTCCCCAGGTGATTCCTATGTACATTAAAGTTTGAGAGCACTAATCTACCTGTTCCAAGCTTCTGCCTAAATTTTTCACCATAGCCTTTTCCCCTGGGATATCTATCCACACCAGGCTTTACAGAGTTTAGGCAAGAAAACTGGGCAGCTTAGTTGATTTTCAGACTCCTGGCAGCTTTTTCTTAATGATTTCAGGCTTCACCCTGTGCTGGGGCATTGAGCTTTCCATGGTTTCACTTAAGCCTTTTTTGTGTGTGTGATTAAACCTAAATTCCAGAACCAAAGCTCCTTGACCATATTCCACCAGAAAGATTAAAAAAGAATTGCACTGAACCAAAGCCTTCCATCTGCAGATGGAAGGAGGAGCAGTGTGAACAGGGTGGTGGATTGGACAATGGGTTCTGGGGCTCTCTGCAGGCACCTGTGAGGGTTTGGGGTGCCTGGCGACTAGACTGTCCACATGAATGGAGGAGAGGAGTTTCCATCATACTCTTGGATGGTTGTCTCTCTCATTGGTGGCTGCCGTGGGTAAACAATTGTCAGGTGTAATGTAGTGAGAGATACATGAGAAATTAATTTAAATAAAGTATAAAATAGACAACTGCCCAACTGAGGTTCCTGTCACAGATTTCCCTTCCTGGCTTCCTGCATGTCAGTTAACCTGGATTGAAAGTGGTGGCACCTAGGTGGGGAGGTAGGGTGCCACAACTGCCTGGAAAGCTGTCACTTCACCCACACTGGGGTCTTGGCCAGGGGATAGACGTGCCAGTCAGTGTGGAGAGAAGGAAAGTAGAAATGCCTGAGTGCTCTGCATGAAGCCAGAATCCCTCTTCTCCACTGAGAGTTCTCAGATTGAGCATAACAGAGAGTGTCTCCAGCTTCTGCAGGGACACCCCACTTCCTCATCTGTCACTCACCCCTAAATTTAAGTATGCAGAGTGGCCAGGAGGTTTCCCTGGAAAGGGAGCACAGTGGTACATGAGTAGGCACTCACATCCTTTGTTCTGGGCTCTCCTGTGACCCCACAGGCTCAGTTTTCCGGGACGAGTTTGATCTGGCCATTCTCCAGCTGCAGGAGAACAACCGCCTGGAAATTCTGAAGCGCAAGTGGTGGGAAGGGGGGAAGTGCCCCAAGGAGGAAGATCACAGAGCCAAAGGTAAGGATGTTCCTGCCCTAGAGGACCAAGGCAGCTTGTTTCTGGTATCCAAATTCTAGCGAGTGGCTTCTAGGACACGTTGAGAAACTTGAAAGGAATCTAGGGCTAGGCTGGAACTGGCTGGGGTCAGGCCTATCTCAGGGTGCTGGCATATCCTAGGTATCTAATGTCCACCTGGCTCATAAGTGCAAGAGACCACCTCCACCATGTCTCCTGAATCTGGCCACCTCTTAACCCCACTTCCCCCAGCTCAGGTCCCCATCATCTCACAACTGTACAATTGAAATAGCCTGGTCTCCTTTGCCCACTCTTGCCCCTCTACAATGTATTTTCCATCAGTAAACAGAGCGATTCTTTTTAAGATGCAAATGAGATTGCAGCATTCCTCTGCACAAACCTTCCGTATCACTTAGAATTAAATTCAGGCTTCCTATAGCTGCCTGTTCTGTTCCTCCCTCAATGTTCCCCTTTTCTTTCTGTCCCCCAAGCTTCCCAGACTGCTGCTACCTCAGGGCCTGTGCACTTGTCGCATCCTCTAGCCCCCCTGACGAGGTTCCCTCCGAGAGATCCTTCTGTCCCCACCCCATGCATCTCTCCCCATCACCTGAACCCTTTCTGACCTCGTTACTAACTAATACTACATGTTCTATTCACTTATTTGTTTAGCCCCACTTCTTCTACGAGAATGTCAGTTTTCCTGAGGGCAGAGTCTGTCTTCTCCACGGAGCTGTCCATAGGGCCTGGAACATGGATATTTTACTGAATGAATGAATGAATGTTAAATCAGGCTGAGTAGAAAGCAGATACTGACTGACAGTTGAGGGCCCCTGAGCACCTGTCATGCAGGGCGGCCTGCGGAACCTCTGCTCCCGCTCCCCACATAAGAACGCAGGATATGGCGAGGCCAAAAAGGAACACCCCGGAGCCATAGGTAGGGGAGTCATACCACTATATTCTCGCTGGCGGCTGGGTTGGAGACACAGGAAGCAGGAGCCACACGGTCTGCAACCTGCCGTCCACTTCTCTCTGCCAACCTACCTCACTTGCTAGCTGCAATCCATGATTCCCAGCTCAGCCACCATCTTCTTGCTAGCCCCCATTTGCTGCTAACATAGCCACAGCAGTTATATTAGTGGCCAATGGCTCACTGGTTACAGCTGACGGCCAACTAGCCACAGCCGATGGTCATCCAATCACAGTCGACGGCCATTTACTACCTGAGCCAGCACCTTTCCACGTGAGTCTGAGAGCCTGGAAACTGCACTCCTGGCTCTGTCCCCACAGCACCCATGATTTTTTTGCAAGGGGAACGAACATATATCCTGATTTGCCCAGGACAGTCCCGGATTACATCTGTTGTAGATCAGTTAATGCCTGTTTGTTATTTTTAGAACCTCCTTCATTTTCAAAATGTCCTGGTTTGGACAATAATTCATATAGATCACACTAGTAATGTACTGGAGCCTTCCTAAAATATGCAACAAATTTACCTATACGTGTCCTTCCCTCGGAAGGTAACTGAGGAGTAAAATGAATAATAATACCGTGTGCTTCACTCTCTGCTCAGCATGAATGATTCTCCATGAGACAGTGAATGAGTGACTTTTTGTTTGTAACTGTCTCCAAGTGCCTCTCTGTCCTGCAAGGAGAGGTCTAAGGAATATGGACCTATGCATGCAAGCCCTTTATAATTTAGCGGAAATGCTGCCCCTTTCATCACAGGAACCCAGTTAGGCCACACATTTCTTGGCTCTCCGTTCTGCAAAGGTCAAATATGGAAGATACTAACTCGGGGGGCAGGGGGGGAGGGGGGCAGCAGGGGGCGGGGGCAGATAAATGGGGAAGGTACAGAGAAAAGCATCAGGAAAGTTTTGTGGCTTGGATAGAATGACCTAGATGTTGAAGATGCCCAGAACCTGAATGGGTAGGGAGGGTTCAGGAAATAAGCACCTTGAGGGAAAGTGTGGAGGCAGAAATGAGTGCAGTGGGCAGGGCTGTGAGCCAGGATGGCAGGTGGAGCAGAAAGAGATCCTCATGGAAAGAGGGGGCTGCCCAGAGGCTTCATACTAGGGAAGGTGTAGGTAGCGAAACGCTGCTTCACCCCCCGCACCCCCATAAAGACACATGGATTGAAAACAATCTGAATCTGACCAGGCCTGAAATAGTCCAAATAAAATGAGGTCATTGGTAAGTTAACATATGTTGGATGTTGTTCTGTGATAATGAACTTGAGAGTAGTAGGAAAGAGTGCCATTCTACCAAGGAGATGAGGAGGGAAACAGTATTGGTTTTTCTTTGGGGGGGGGGGTTCCCCTTCCTCCATCTCCCCCACCTCCGGTTCAAGCCATTGTTTCTCAGTCTAGTTCTGTAGGACACAGCGCCCTGACCCATCCTGGTATTATGAGCCTTGCGCTCCCCCGGCTGAGG
This sequence comes from Rhinolophus ferrumequinum, assembly GCF_004115265.2. Classification (NCBI taxonomy): domain Eukaryota; kingdom Metazoa; phylum Chordata; class Mammalia; order Chiroptera; family Rhinolophidae; genus Rhinolophus; species Rhinolophus ferrumequinum. The sequence goes on along the minus strand of NC_046308.1, from coordinate 39,599,144 downwards.
CAGTGGTCGCCAATCGTCAGTCCACCACTCACAGCAGCTCGCGGTAGCTCTCATCGGCTACCAGCCACTCACACTGGCCACCAGCTGCTCCTGGCAGCACACAGTAGCCCACGGCAGCTCACACCGACCGACCTCTGGCTGCTCACGGCAGCCCAGCTCCAGGGAGAGCTGTTGTTCACAATCTTAGCTGTAGAGGGTAAAGTTCGCTGGCCAAGTGGGAATTGAACCGGCGACCTCTGAATTAGGAGCACTGCGTTCCAATCCCCTGAGCCACTGGGCCAGCCCACAGTATTCGTTTTTGATCTGGAGAAATCTAAAGTAGAAATCGAGAGGTGGACCTGGGATCCAGAGCAAAGGGCTTTGTGTCCTTCCTCTCTGATGAGTGAATCAGGAGAAATGTCCAGGTATCTGTCTGTCTGGAATTCCTTGGCCCCTCTCTATCTCCCACCTCCCCACAGTGGGTCAGTTGCCTTCTGTGACTTTTAGACGGGGCACTCAGCATACTACATTGCATCTTAGGTCTTCTCTGCCTGTATGATGGCACCTTAGACAGGGACCCAGTCTCAATGCTTCTTTGTCTCTAGCGTCCCCTACAAAGCCTTGCACATAGTCAGTACTCAATAAATATTTGTGGGATGTGTGAATAAAGCTACTGACGGATAGTTAGCAAAAACTACCAATTACTGTGTTCTCCTGGGCCATGCTAAAGTGACTAATGAAACTGTGCTTGCAATTACTTTCCTAAGCAGCCCTCACACCCAGACCTCTCCACACAATCAAGTTGTTACTGCCTCTGAACAGCTGACCGAGCATATGCACATGAGGAGGGCTGGAGCATGATAAGAGATGGCCTAGAGCAGGGATCAGGGCCTCAGAGTGGTGCAGGGGACCCCACAGGCCCCTGCTCGTACCCCACCAGGCTACCAGTGCTGGCCAGCTCCAAGCCTCACTCCTCTTCTCCTCCCTACTAGTTATGGATTTCCCCAGCTTTCCTTTCTTGTGTAAACCTGATCTCATTGGATCTCTTGGAGCTGGTTTCCCCTTGAGAGACACTAGTGAGTTGATCCCATCTCTCCCCTGACCTCTAAATCAAGCTACAGATCCTTCCGTTTTGTGCACTTATTTACTTATTTGTGTTTATTTATATATACTGCTAATTCTATAGAGAAACAGTTGGTGGGAAGTAAAATTGGCAAACACATGGGGATGATGACACAGGATCTGGGTACTTTACAGTTTTCACTTAAGGGAACTCAACTCATAGATCATCTCTCTCCCATTTTAGATGTCACCAAAAGTCCAGTGGACTCTTTTATGTTCCCCACTTCCTATCCCCTAAGGTCTTCAAACTTTCACCCTCCTGTATACCTGTCTTTCTGCGGACAGCCACTACAATGGTTCTTCCCTGAGGCAGTTTTGATAAGATGCAAGATCATGGGCGTTGAGTCAAATGGACTCCGGTCCATAGGTGGTCTTGTTATATACACAACAAAAGGTCTTTGAGCCTCAGTTTCTTTCTGTAGAAAATAGAGGTGATAAGAATAATGCTTTCTTCCAGAGCTATTATGAAGATTGAAGGAGTTAAATCATGTGAAACACTCAGCTCAGTGCCTGGCAGAAAGGAAATAAGTACTAATTTTGTTCCAAAATCTAAGCCTAAAGGAGCAATAAGGCAGAATGAAAGGTCTAAATAGTATCCACAGCCACAAGTGTGCCTGTCCATTCCATGCTCCTTAAGAATAGATAGTTCTCTTAAAATCAACACTTAGGACATTTATTTTGTGTCTTTTGATATTTGTCCCTCATGGACCATGAGAAACTCAAGGGCAGGAACTGTGTTTTATTTATTTTTGTATCCCAGTGACCAGCATATCATCTGACATCAGTATTCGAGGAAAGGACAAACAACAAATGAAGGAATGAAAGAATCAGTGAATGAATAAGCAAGCTTCTCAAGCACCTCCAGCCTGATACCATTTCCACCCTCATCCTGTGTCTGTTTCCTCACAAAGAGGAACCATGACACCCCAGGTGTTGGCATGGAAAGCGTTCATTTAGCCCCCATGGCGTCCAATAACCACTGTAAAGCACTGTGTATCAGGCACTGTGCTTGGCTCTGAGACGATGACAAGGAATAAAACATGGTCCTGCCCTCAAGAGGTTTAGAACTTACAGAGAGGCACAGGTAGTCCTTACAATGGTTGTACTATTAGACTGCTCTAATAGAGCTATAAAGAAAGTGTTAGACAGCCCAGAGGAAGAAGTGATTAATTCTGAGCAAAGGTCAGGAAGGCTTTACAGAGACATTAGGCCTAGACCTTGAAGCATTCATTAAGAGTCACTGTTTTAGGAATGTTGTAGAGAATAGTTGTTACACTCAGAAAATGGTTTGGTTAAGTAGGATGAGGTTGGAGTTAAGAGGGCATTGAAAACTGGGTAAAGGCATTTGGACTTCAAACCAGTATGTCCCAGACTACTGGAAGGCGTTACCAGCAGAGGAGACTGAGTGTGCACACTTGGGACCTACTGACGTAGATTAAAGCAGCCTACCATGCTTGGAATTTTTTTTACAGTCTTCTGTTTTGTCCTAAAACCACATGTGAATTTTGCATCTCACAACATAAAATAGGCATGTTTATTTAATGTAAAAATGTTTTTACCACCTCAAGCTGAAGTAAAATCAGCATCCCAGGAAGATGCCCCCATTAACATCCCAGAGTTTTGCACTGGCCACATTGGACCAGGTTTGAAGGCATTGGCTGCAGACCTCAAAGGTTCTGGGGTGAGATGTAGCATGATGAAAGCAGGTGCTGTGAGACGGAATTCTGGGCTGTTAGTGGCATTCATGGTCCCAGGGCATACTCATTGCCTCTGGAGGAACAAAGATATTAAAAGGTTGCCCTGGCCAGAACAGGGAGCTTCCGAGCCGGAAAGGATATGTTTGAAGGTGGTGGGGCTCTGAGAAGGAGCCTTGTGCCCTGCTCGGAGGTGAAGAGTGACGGTTATAATTACATTAGTGGGGGTTCCAAGACATAAAGGGATTTGTACTTGCTTCTGGAGCGTGGCAAGCCCCAGAAATATGTCACGCTACGGTGGATTGAGGGCATGAGAACCCAGGGCAGAGAGGGCCCAGTGACAGGTTTGCATTTTCCTGGGTCCCAGACAAGAATATTGGAAATCTAAGTGGAATCCAGCATTAAGACCAGACAACTATCCCCACCCTCATGCCATGACTCATAATCTCCTTTCCAATCTTAGACCTGAAAAACATCCTGGGGTGAAAGGGAAAACAGAGAAAACACTGCATCTAACTGAATTTAAAACTGAAATGACTGAGAAGTGTCTATGTTTTTGGCAATCAAGTGGAAATGGAAATTTGAAGTAGAGATTACTAGGTAAATTTATAGAAAAATTGTTTTCATTTTTGCAGAGTGGTTGGCTTTGGAAATTCTCCCTCATTCCACAGAGATTTAGGAAGACTGAACGCAAAGCAGAGTTCAGGATGGATGGAGAGGGGAGACAGATCAGGATCCCAGGGAAGATGGAAAGGAGTGAACAGGAGGCTTCTCTCCACTCCACACTTGGGGATTGAATGTTCCCTAGCATGGAGAAAAGAGCCAAGCAGATGAAAAGGGAAAATAAACAGTGGAAATCATACTGCCCAGGTCGCAATGCTTCAGAAGATGCTAGGGTTTGATCAACCAGCCGGTGTTAACCTGAGTCTCTGCAGTCATCTTTTGGAACAAGAAGGCAAACTGTATTAATAAGCAGTGATGTCCCCGAGGGGGCTGTCTCGGAGTTGTGCAAAGCACCATAAGAGCTTTCGCTCCCATCTCAGCCACAGCAGCTAGTGCCAGTATAATGCAATGGCCCCATTTCTGCTATGGCTGAAGCCCAAAGAAACATTGCTGAGAGAGGCTAGTGAAAGTCCACGTGATCTTCTCCAAGCAAAGGAGAAGCATTAGCATGGAACGAGAGGCACCATTGCTTGGTTTCTTTCTGGCAGATGAGCCATCAGACTTATGGAGTAGAATTCACTGCTCAAGAGAGCCCCCTCCTGTAGCAGAAGAAAAGGACTAGCATGACCCAAACGGTCTCTTCCTGTAAGTCTTTAAATGGTCGCCAGGAATGGAGCCACAGGAACATTCTTCTCCTTGTGTCTCAAACTGAACAGAGTAGTTGTTGTAATTTGCTTTGTAAAGCAGCTCCCAGGTGATCTTTCTCTTCATGATTTGAATCAGTTGGCTTTCACATGTGCCTAAAAGAAGGAAAAGAATGTGGAACAGGCAGAGGAGGATGGAGGTGAAAGGAACAATGAGAGAGTCCTTTTTTCAGAAACCTGAAACTGAGAGTGGCAAGAGGCACTTGGTTTTAATTAGAAAGTACCAGACAATGTGTGGTGCCTGACATAATCCTTTTCTACTTCGTTATCCTATTAAAATGCAAGAAATTTCAAAGAAAGGTTTGGGTGCTATCCCACTTCTAATCCAATATTGCATCTCAAACATCAGTGCCAAATTCCAGAAAAGAATCCTCACATTGGGATGATGCCACTAATCCTGAGTCTTTTTGCCAGGTCTTACTTGGCTCTGGCGAGAACAACATTATCCCTTCACTCCATCTCTCCCTACTTCTTTCCCAGCCTATAGCCCGGTGACCATCTACCTTCATGCACAGCTAAAAAATTAAATGGCAGATCATGTGAAAGAGTGGAGAATTACAAAAAGAAGAGGGATTCACTCCAAGCTGTTTCATTTTCTTCTGCCTCTTCTTTTCCAAAACACTTATTTTATTTATTTTCTCACTCAACTCCTATAAAAAGAAATATCGCTAGCCACTCACAGATGCCAGCATCCCAATTCAAGGGGATTGGATTGCCAAAGGCGTTGCAGAACAATTGCTAGATGAAAAGGTAGTCAGTGAATTCCAAGGAAATTAAATACCTTTATCTTGAAAAACACAAGCTCACAATCAAGCTTCAAAGGAACATAAATACATCACAAGGCTGTGAAAATCAGAGTCCCTTTTCAAGGATGTAAAAGAGGCCGTTGGCATTGACTCACAAAATCCTTAGAGAGCAGGAAGTTTGCTTGTCTGGCACAACGGGAATGAAAGTGTGAGACATCTTAGCAAGAGTGGGGGCCAGTAATGGGGATTGGGGAGGGGGGATTTTGAGGACGTTTTCCTCTCTCTTTCTTCTCAGGGGGCCTGGCCTGATTATCCTGGTTCTCTGGTTTCTCTGGAGAGAGCCAAGATTGGAAACCGGAATAAAGGAGTTTAGATCGTGTCTCAGGAGATGCTTGCAGAGGAAGCTTCTCCCTAATCAAATCAGATTTTTTGCCAAGAGACGGAGAAACTCCAGAGGGATGACAGGAAGCATGATCAGGAACAGAGGCGATGCTGGCCCAGTGTGTCTGCATCAAAGGAGGTGCACAATTATGATGACAGCAGCCCAACTTTATCTGGACACAGCCAAGATTAGGTCAATAAATCAAACATTTGATTCAAACATTTGATGTAGTGTTCTCAAGGACAGAATGGGGATTTGTATCAGTGGAACTGGTAGTCCATACATCGCACACTCTCCCCAGTCACTCTGGGGGTGGGGGTATCCCAGCAACGAATGTATTTAGTCATCAGAGTGCCAGGTTGAGTTTTGTAACCATGCCCCGACCCGATAGCATGAAGGACCCACGCTTCTGGAAGTGGCGCTGTGGGGTAGGAATCACTGCTCAGACTCTGGCTTCACTTTGAATCTGGCACTTCCCCTCATCACCCTGGGCAACTGACCTGACTGGATCTGAGTTTCTTGTCAGGAAAATGCAAGTAGTGTTGTTTGGATTAAATTAAACAGGGCAACTGTTAGGATTGAATTAAAATGTTTAGCATGGTCACTTTTTTATAGTAAACACTCATAAAGGTCAGCCTGATTTTTATAAAGAACATTAACTGGGCAGTGAGGTTTATCCTGATTTCTTATCTTAGGTGTGAAAACTTGGGCAACTTAAGTTCTCTGAATTTCCATTTCTTTAACTGTAAAATTTGGACAGCGGGCCTTCTGTGCAGTGTTTTTAATGATAATTGAATGAGATAGAGAATGTTTTCAAAAATGAAGTGCTTGAGCTCATATTTTGATATATTGTAAAGTGCCTCTCCCATAACTTATGTTTTGATAAATTGCAAAATTTATCAAATACCTCTCCCACCTCTCTTCTATTTCGTGTCCCTTGCCCTACCCTTCTCCATCACTGTCTCCAGAATCTGCTAGGTCTGGACAATGGATGTACCAATGAATGCGCGAAGAAATGGTAAGCTTATCATTTCACAATCCTCATCAGGACAAACATGATCAGTCGCTGTATATTTTCTGGGAAGGCCATACAGATCAGCTCACACATGGCCAGGTGAAGCTTCTATTTACAACAAATTAGATGGGACCATTTAATATATTTGCATAGTTGTAGGTGAATGTGACTCTGAAACAGAAAGTGCTTGAAAGTCATATTGGTCAAAGAATTCATGTTCTTGTCAAATGTTTTCAATGGAGGGCATTGCACAGAGTTTCAGTCCCTAACATAATGCTCAGCTCATGGAAACTCCTGAAGAAAAATTTGTTAGTGGATGTCAAAGAACAAATAGGCTGTCCTTGATGAGATTGTGTTACCAGTCTCTCCTCTCTCTGCATCTCCCTCAGTGGCTCCTATGGCCTCTGTTTCTTTGCCTTCCAGTCTATAGCTACCTCTTCCTTGTTCAAAAAAGAACTCCCCTGCATTTCAGTCGAAAATTTCCACAGTGCTCCCTGGAGATAGGCAAAGATTTTAAGGCCTGAGACATACGTGCACCTGAGTCTAAGAAGTGAATATTCACCAATCAGAACTGAAGGCAGAGCAGGTGGGTGGGTGGACATTCAAATCTACTCAAATGTATTCCCATCCAGACAGTTTTACATTCCCCTCTGCAGTTTTACAAACAAAGTTATTCATTTGCATTTGTCAATTGCCATTGGTGTGGAACTAAAGTTAGCATTTAACCAACCATGAGTTTGCAGGGAAAATTCAATTCTGTTTCAGTCTTACACTGGAGCATAGCTGAGGCTGAGACTTAAGTGTCAAGAGAAAATCCCAGTTTGAGAGCCATCTGTTTCGATGGCTTCTTTGTGCTCCCATCTGAAGAAGGAAAGGGAGGTGTGTTTAGATGGCTCCTCTTACAGGTGCTGAGGCATTTGTGAGTGCAGTGAGGGCCTGTGGTCAGGCTAGAGGAGTCCCCATCAAAGGCTCCTCTGCGTGATGGCTGTGTGCTGTGGAAGGCATTGGACTCCTAGGAGAAGGACGACAGTGTTAAACAGAAGTGGCTGCTCTCTCTTAATACTCGCTTTCCACTCCCTGCTCCATCTGTTTCTCAACTCTGACTCTGCCAGCAATCTATTCTTGCTTCCACTTTCCAGTAAGTTCCTAAAGGCATGAGTGGTACATGAGGCTCGCTCCTAACGGAAGGAGACCAATCTGCCAGCAATCAGCACGCTGGAGCCAGCACCCATGATTAACATGCTGGCGCTGAAACCCAGAGGCTGGGACAGAAAGACCATGGGATGTTGCAGTGACTCATGGTTTCCATCAGCATCCTGTTAAAACTTCAGGTTCTCCAAGAAGCTTTCCCTAATCGAATCAAAATGATCTAGCACAGGTCGTCTGCCTGCTTATAACCCCTGTGCCCTCACACCTGCCAGAACCCAGTATTGTCGGGCCACCATGTGTATTCTCCATGTCAATGTTCAGTCCCACTCTGGGCAACCACAATACAGTCTGGGCCATCTGCCTCTGTGACCAGCCTGGGAGCACTCGACAAGGGCTGTCACACTTTGTTTGCTATTATTTCAAACAAAATTTAATTAGGAATGAATACATATCACAATATGGATCCAAAGCTTATGATAATTCAGGCTTCTGCATCTGGGATTTCTTTATCCTCTTTCCTTCTGCTCATTCTTTCAACAAACATTTATTGGGCCCTTGTTATAATCTAGGCACAATGATTGTGGAATTACAGAGTTGAACAAAACATGGATCTTCCTTGCATGAAACTCACAGTCTAGTGGGGAAATCCACACATATAAAATAAAACTAATGTATTATTTTATACAATATTAAACTCAAAACAGTATAACTAACATAGTTAGGTAACATCAGAGAAAGTGGCCTCAAGAAAATGACTCCTGAGCTAAATCTTAGAGAGGGTTACGTTAGCCAGGCGTATGTCTGGGGGTTAGGGATAGGTTCCAGGCAGAGGTGCTAACAGGAGTAAAGGTACAGAAGATAGGAGCAACAGTGACATGTGCTGGGATCTACAAACAGTTCTGTGTTGCTAGAGGATGTGTCACAGTTAGACTTTGCATTTCAGAAAGATCACCCAGGCAACTATGTGGCGGCTAGAGGAGGAAACAGCTTCAAGCAGGGAAATCGTTTTGGAGGATGCTGCAATAGTCCAAACAAGAGACAATGAGGGCCTGAACTAGGGAAGTAGGAGGAGAAATAGAGAGATGGGTAAGAAATTGAAAAGTGTTTTGGAGATGAAATCAGCAGGACTTGGTAATAGCCCAGTACCTGGAGGAGAGGCAAGACACCAACTGCACGAAAATGAGGAGAAAATGTTCCTCAGAGCAAGCAAAGGTTATTGAGAAGATTGAAAGACAGCAGAGAGCGATGGTTTTATAAAAGCCAAGAAGGGGCGGGGTTGACAATGTCAAGTACTGCAAGAGATCACTTGAAATCAGGACTGGAAATTTTCCAATAGGTTTGAATTAAAATGTTCATTGGTGAATACAGTGAGAATGGTTTTAGTGGTGCAAGACAAAATTCTTTGGAATGAAGAGTGAATAGAAAAAAACAAAAGTGAATTCAGAACAGAATCATTTACTCTTTCAGATACCATAGACAAGATTACCTAGAGCCTAAAAGGTCTTCCAGCATTCAAAATTATGTTTGAGCTCTAAAGAAAATTATTAGCTTCAAAATGCAAAAAGAAAACTGCAAAATTAATTTAAGACATATTTAACTAAATATCTCCAAAATGTGACGTTGTTTTGGCTCCATTAATTTTTTAATTTAATAGTCATAAAAACTCATTACATTTAGAGACACTTTTTTTGTTAGATTATTCTCATTTTGCACAACAATTGCTGAGAAATCACAACCATTTATAAGTTAACCGTTTTTTGCCATTCAATCACATCAGAAGCAAAAATTTTTAAATGCATTTAACCTAAGTGTGGGAGTGCATTTTCTTCTACTTGCTTTTATGTGAGATGGGACCTCCAAATGTAAGCATTTTAAGGGCTTTAAAATGTCTTAAAATAGTTGTGATATAGATAACTTCCAAAAAGCGTGGCCGGGGGAGGAAGGAAAGAAAAAGGTTATTCACTAGATAGAGTTGGAGGGGGAGGAAAGATTTTTTTACTTTTCTTTGAGAAGGGAGAAACGTGAGTCTGTGTGTGTGCTGAGGGAAAGAGTCGGTGGGGAGGAAAAGACTGAGGAGGGCCACGGTGGTGATTGAGGGAGGAAGGAAAAGCAGCTAGAGCTCACAGGCACAATTGGACCTGGAGAGGGGGCAGAACACCTCCTTTGCAGAAACATGAGGGGAGGTTGAGGCCCTTCAAGGGGATCTAGTCTTTTTTTCTGTATCAGGCAGAACTATCCCAAAGTGATAAGAGAGGCATATAGCACCTCAACAGTCACTTAGGGACTGTTTATCTGAATAAGTGGGCATCCTTGGTCACTCCCACTTCAGTGGGGATATTCATCCAGCCGTATTCCACAGGGGTCAGCTGAAGAAACTAGTTCATCCATGATGCTCAGGTGCATATCTATCCCAATGCCCCAAATCTCACCACCCTTAAACCTATGGCTGGAGCATCTGCCTGCACACCCCAGCTAGATCCTTAGTGCATCCTCTTAAGTGTCCTTATTGTCCTCCTCTCTACAGATCCTGATGTTTCTATGGTCATAAACCTACTGCCCAAATTGTCCCAAGTTAGAGGGTCAGGTGTTCAAATGAACCCCAGCACCTTCCTCCTCAAAGGTAGAAATCTACTCCAAGTTCTATATGCCTTCCCTTACAATTGAGTTCTAAAGTAATCTCTTGTTTTTTAAAAAATAGGTACTCCAGAGTTGGCTGTGTGTACCTGCAGACCAGAGTACATCGTCTGTGTGACACACTCACGATGTGAGCCCTTTGGAGCCATAGGAGCAGATTAGTAGTGGCAGGCACTGCACTGTGCTATATTATTTTAAAACCACAAGAAAGAAACAACAGACATCTACTTGACGCTTTGTGAGAGGAAACCCAACTCATCTTGATATGGCTGTTTAAGTCTCTTTTGCCAGCTTTCCAAGGTGCAGAGACTAGTATCATATTTCTGCTCCTGAACAATGGCTCATCTCTTAGTGTTGTGTGACGCTAACTTTCCTTAACGCTGACATAGCTACGTCCCGTAACGGCACTATTGATTGAACAGACTCTCACATGTGTAAGCATTCTGGAATAGCACAGGATGTAAGCGACCCTCTTGGCATTTCCCTGGGTAAAAGATGCTTTCTGATTTATGACTTGGCCCCTGTCGAAACAGGAGTTCATGTGTTCATGACAGGCCCCTACAGTGTGGGTTTCTTTCATACCCAAAACAGCATCCAGTTACATAGTTAAACTCAGTGTTTGACACTGTGGAAATGAAACAACCATATAATCCTACAAATATTTATTGAGTATATACTATACACCAGGTGTTGTGCTAGGCAATGAGGATCCAACCAGAAGCGGTGCATGACTTCAAGGAACTTACGAGGTCAGACAATTAAGTTCGCGAAATTTCCATCATGTAAGCGCACGGTGGAAAGTTCGCGAATTTAATTGTCAGACCTTCATACAGTCACATATAATGTTTCCAAAAATATCAGTTTGCAAACTAATTTTAGGCCTGGCTGGAGAAGAATCACCTGTGAAATGTGTTTTAAAATACAGATTCCTGGGCTCCGACTTCAGAGATATGGATTCAATAGGTCTGAGGGATGGACTAGGAATCTATATTTTAACAAGCTTCCCAGGTGGTCCTGATGGCAGCCAGGTTTGGGAACCACTGGTCTGATGAGAATAAAACGTTTTATTTTCCAAGTCAGTATTTTAGTAACATACTGGCACAGATAGGTAAACATATTTTCTATCATAGTTTGATTAAAACAATTGCTCTGTATCAAGTAAACACATTAGTAAGATGAGCTAAATTTTTTATGAAACTGCTAGAATGTACAGGTATTTTGGTAATGTATCTATAAGCTAAATCAAATTTCTCCTGAGCCCTTTCCTTAAAATCACCCACCCCTCGCACTCCCCGACACACTTTCAGAAGCTTCTCACCAGTCTCCTCCATTTGTACCTAGATCCCCCTCCCCTCTTTTACTCCACTTATGCTGCATTTTTTTCAAAAGAATAATTATATATCTTCAAGAAATGTGTGTGTAAAGCATCTACAAAACTCAAGTTTAAATGACATTTAAATGACTTTTAACATTTTTGCTAGAATGTTTATGTCTTCCAGCCCTTTTATACTATTTTTTTGTTTGTTATCACTTTCTTACAGGACTGGGAATGGAGAATATTGGTGGAATCTTTGTGGTTCTTATTTGTGGCTTAATCGTGGCCATTTTTATGGCTATGTTGGAGTTTTTATGGACTCTCCGACACTCGGAAGCTACTGAGGTAAACCTCCAAAGGGGTATGGCCTACAGTGTTGGCAGAAGGGACAAACTTCACAGGCTCATGCACACACAACAGTAATTTCAGACAGAACCTGAAATCCCACATAAGGGTGGAGCTCCCACAGGAAAGACCCCAGGGCAGGAGATCTGGGTCAGTGTTTCATCACTTACTAATTATGTAGCCATAGAAAAGGCACTTGACTTCTGGGTTTCAGATTCTTCTATGAAACAGCCCGGCAAATAAATATGTGAAAAATGTTTTATGAACAATGAACTCTTATACAACTATAATTTAAAATGCATCTTTATAAAGAAAAACAGGCAAAAATACCAGATTACTAATGGAAACGATGACTTTAGTTCTTTCATCTTAAGTACATACGTTTTTGCCTTACTAGTAAAGATGCTTAGAGATATCTCAGTTCACATGAGCCCAAGAATTACATCTTGCTTCTCAGGGATTTTGAATAAGTTTATTTCCCAAAGCTGTGGCTTAGAAACTGGGCTAATAAAAGTTTCACACAGATCAAAGGGTCTGAGGGGAAGGAAGGAGACTTTATCGCATTCTACCTCCATTCTACCTCAGAGAAGGGGCAGAAATCCTTACATGCTCATTGCATTCTTTAGTTTTTAAAGTACATTAGCCTCTATCTCAATCTCCCAACTCTGGATCTTCCTAAAACCTTCTTTGCTAATTGACACTGGATAAATAGCTCTTAACTACACATAAGTGTACAGTGCCCCTATACATTTATGGAGTCCAGTACCCCTCACATAGGGTCATGACACCATGCTGCCTGCCAGTCCTTTCACTCTTCTGCACTCAGCCTCTTTCCCATTTTCCGTCAGGATGTCATGCCGTTACCCACTCCTCGTAATCCTTTGCTCTGTCATGCATAGAGGCTAATTTTACCTTCCACCTCACCAAGAAATCAGGAGTGACCGGCCCCAAATGAACACCCACACCAAAAAATTGACTCACAGCTAAAGCCACCCCAGCAGTTACAGCAGACTTTCCTGTCATCCTTCTATCTCTGCCTTGATCTATCTTTCCTTAGCTACTCCAGAATTATCCTCTTTCTCCTCTTTAATTTTTCTGCCTGCTCTCTTTCCCAAATCTAAAGTCATGCTCAAGCTTAGCCTATATTTTAAAATAATAGCAATATTACTATTGGTACTGCCCTATCCGTCCCCTCTCCCAAACCAAGGTCATCTGACTGTTTCAGTCTCCATTTCCTCACCTCCTATTCAGCCCTCCATCCAGGGCAGTCTGGGTTCTCCCCACCCCTGCACTGAAAGGTCATTGCTAAGAGGTCTGACCCCTCCCGATGGGCAAACCCAGAGAGAACCCGGTGTGCCCTAATGGACCTCAGTGTGCCTCTAGACAACGTGGACTTTTTTTTTTTTCAGAAGCTCGATCCTCATTTGCCTTGCCTGGCACCAAGCACTGAACTCTCTTGGATTCCCTCCTTCTTTTCTCTACAGCTTTACTGGCTTTCTACCTTTGTCCACTACTTCAATGACTGCTATTTACTTATTCCTTATGCTTATTACTTATAGAAAGAAAGACCTCATTTCAGTGTTCCTTTCGCTGTGAAAATTTCCCCAATTTTGCTGCCTTCCTCCCTGGACCAGAAGAATACATCAGCCCCCTCCTTTCTAGCACCACTATAATCTGTGCATAGAACATGTATACACTGTGTTGCAATTAGGACTGTGTCTTTTACCTCTTTATTTCCATGAAGGTACTTAGTATATATATGACAGTCAATAAATATGTTGTTGCATTCTTGTCACAGATTAGAAAGGTGGTCTTGTTTTAGCTGTTATGGTTATTATTAGAAACACAGAGAAGTCAAGTGACTTGCCTAGAGTCTCTGTTATTTAGTAACAATAGAGTGTATGGAATCCAGGTCTCAATTCTTATTCTTTTAGGTAATACTACTTCTCTGTAGCTGCTTCAAGTATAGGATCTGTACATATTTGGTTATTCTCCCAAGAGCACACCTATGGTCTGGATATACCTTGAAAAATTCAGTGAGGACTCCCAATAGCTAAAATCAAGAGTAAGGTCTACATTAGGTATTTGGCTGTGGCAGAAAAACTGTCCTGTTGATAGAACTAGAAGACTGGAAGAGAGAACATGAAAGTGCAGAAAGCTTCTCTCATCATGGTCTGGGAAAGTGTCTCTACCCTGGGAAAGCACAGGGTAGAGAACTAAACAGAGTATGCACGCTCTTTGGAGTAGATAAGTTTAGTTTCAAATTCAGGGTCAGCTATTTATTAGTCAAGTAATTTTTAGCAAGATATATAACCTCCGAGCCTCCATTTCCACGTCTGTGAAATGGGTGTGATAGTAGTAGCAGAAGTCCAGGTTCATGATTCTTCATATACAATTCTGAAACCTAAGAAGCTTGGAAAGTTCCAAGGTTGTTTTTTTTTAAAGTTTGATGCAAATACATTTGGCGACAAAACTTGAATTGGTATGAAACTAATGTTTATGATCTCTATCTCACTCAGTGTGAAGGTACCTACATTTTTTTGCAGAAATATTAATGTGTTTAAATATAGGGTCTGCCCCAGACCCCACTGGGTGTGATACATAATTCTTAAATGTGTATTGTATTACCTTCCTAAAATTCAAAATATTCTGAAACACAGCCGGACGCAAGGGTTTCGTATCCGGAGATTGTGGACCTGGAGCAGTAGTATTGTTGTGGCTTCTGTTGTTCTAACCTTTAGGATGCATCCTTTCCAGTTCCAACCAGTTGATTAAAAGAAATGAGCATCTTTAGCCTGAATACAAAATGTTGGTGGAGATAAGGTAGTTTTTTCAAATAGTTGAGAGACTGACATGCAGTGGAGGGGTTATTTAGTAGGCTTCAGTGTCCAAATTTAACTAATATCAATGGATGAAAACTTCAGGGGAAGAATTGTTAACTCCGTAGACTGAAGCAGTAGACAGAAATGTGAAAAAATGGTAGGGACGCTTTCTTAACATGGGGAGGTCACGGTCTTTGAAGGTGTTCAAAGTTGGGCAACCAGTTGTCAGGGCTGTTGAACATTATGGTACACAGGGCGTTTGAATATTAAATGGGAGGTGGGAGTGAGGACATTGATTGAAAGGCCTTCATATAATCTTCATACCCAAGATTATATGATTCTGTGACACTGCTCCCTAAGCCTCCAATGGAACAGACGCGCAGGGGACCAGCAGGGGCTGGGTCTGAGAGGTTGGGCTGTGACATTCTTGTTTTCCCCAGGTGTCTGTCTGCCAGGAGATGGTGACCGAGCTGCGAAGCATCATCCTGTGTCAGGACAGTGTCCACCCCCGCCGGCGGCGCCCTTCGGTGCCGCCTCCCCGGCCCCCCATCCCGGAAGAGCGGCGGCCGCGGGGCACGGCGACGCTCAGCAATGGCAAGCTGTGCGGGGCCGGGGAGCCGGACCAGCTGGCGCAGAGACTAGCCCAAGAGGCCGCCTTGGTAGCCCGTGGCTGCACCCACATACGGGTCTGCCCCGAGTGCCGCAGGTTCCAGGGCCTGCGGGCGCGGCCGTCGCCTGCCCGCAGCGAGGAGAGTCTGGAATGGGACAAGACCACCAACAGCAGCGAGCCCGAGTAGCCCCCGTGGGACAGGACGCTCAGAGGCCAGGTGCAGAGGCGGAAGGGCCTGGCGGCACTTTTGTTTGTCCAGATCCCAGATTGGTAGGACTTCGACACTTCTCTCCGGATTTGGGATTCAGTAACTTTACAAAAGGATCAAAGAGCCCGAATCCCAGCCAGAGGCAGCACCCTTATCCGGGAACTAGGTCCACTCAGAGACACTGCACCCAAGTGGGGAAGGGACGCTCTCCCTCCCAACCCAAGACCACAAGAACCCAGTTTCTCCCCTGGGCCTTTCCCTCCCGCCAAAATGACAGAATCTGGGGTGGGGGTACCTGCTCAGACACGTCCATTGAGTTGGTGGAGTCATCAGTGGAATTCCCCCTTAGGAAGGGACCACTGTACTCTGGGTGTAGTTCTTACAGGAAAATAATGATAATAATAATAAACTCAACAGGGAAGTTTTTCTTTTCTGGATATCCATGTTTTTTGTTAATTTTTTTTTTCTTTTCTTTCCCCTTCTCTCTCCTCCTCCTCCCTCCTTTTTTTCTTTGTTGTCTTCTCAATTCTATTGTTTTGCTTATTTGCAGGAGGAGACTAAGTTAGGGAATGGAAATCTAAATAATCCCTGATCCTTTTTTCTGAATTTTAGGACATGGAGCAGCCAGTGCTTCAGATTTCAGGTGCTGAACTCTCTGGGTATAGGAGAAGGGTCTTAAGAATAAGATATTGAGTCTCAAATAAAAGTCCATTAAAGTAATTTTTAAAATCCTGAAAACCAGTTAACTCATAGCTTACTCAGAGAGACTTTGAAATGTGTGGCGTTTCAGCGGTTAATATGTCTTTTCTTTCTCTTTCTCTTTCTGATTTTCACTATCGTTGGGTTTGATTTGGTCTTTTGTGAATGTGATCTCAGAAGAGAGATAGGTCAGGAGAGCAGAGTGCACAGATGATCTGGGGCCTTTTTTAAAAAGCAGAGAGGGAAGATACAATTTCCCAAAACACACCCTTGCCTTCAGATGGAACGTACTGGTCACAGAAGAGGAAGGAACAGCCACCCTGTGTGTATGGTGCACACTTTATCAACTGCACCTCTTTTTAACCAAACTCAGTCGCTGCCTGTGAAGCCAGGCACCCAGGGTTAACATGGATTGAGTGGGTTTTTGCTATTAGACATGAGACCTGGGTGCAAACGTGTATGTGGGGGTGTGTGTGCACGTGTGTGTGTTTATTAAATGGAAAGACCTTAAGTAATCAAGAATTTGACATGTTCCTGGGAGAGAGGTGGGTCTTGTAGCCAATACACAGGCCTAGGAACTAGGAACTCTTCAATCCTAAGCTCAGTGTGAGCAGTGGCTCTCTTGTGTGACTTTAATAAAGTATTGAACTTCTCTTCCATCTACAAAATCAGAGTTTCGGATGCTTTCCAGGCTTTCAGATGGCCGCTAGTCATCCTTCTGCTTGTCCAATGTTTGCAGGGTCCGGAGCCCTCATCTGATGGAAGGGGTGAGGCTTCCAACAACTGCTTGACCTTTGCTTCACCAATTGGGGTTCATAAAGAAGGTTTTCATTTTCTGATAGGAAACAAATTCTATGCAATTTCTGATTGTAAACTTAAAAAATTCAGAGAGAGTAAGAAATAAATAGCCGCTATCACCACCTCCACCACAACCTTGAATCAAATTGTCCTCACATTGTTTCTGTTCTGAATGCATTAGAATACAGATATCTTTGGAAGATGCTGAGCTTAATTCCATGATTTTGCCGTTTGGGTAGGTCAACATCCTCTTTGTGCCAGGGTAATTAGTTAGAGCTGCCACTCTGGGGGCCAAATGGTAACCTGATTATTCCTATAACAGATGCCAGTTTTGTCCTAGACTGACTTTCTGTCTCATGAATTTGAATCCTTTTTTAATTGTTTGCCTTTTTAACCACTAAATGATAGCAAGCTGTGCAGGAATGAGCATTTTTTTAAACCTTGCCTCATGGAGAAATGTGGATTTGGTGGGAAGGGCACCAGAAGCCGACGGATCACAGACCCCAATGGTGCCACACTACTCCAACCCACAGCCCCATCCCTTGCTTCTGACAATGTGGTCCCTACTGTCAGATCACATTTGGGGTGAGAAGGGTTGCTTTTTTTAAAAAAATTCATTTTTACGAGCAGGATATCTTGATCAATAACAAGCTTTTTAAAATAGATTAGAGAAATAAATGTCCCAATGAATCATTTGTAAAGTCTGTTCCTTTCACTGTTTGGAATAAAGATAAGACTGACAAA
The DNA here is from genome assembly GCF_004115265.2 of Rhinolophus ferrumequinum. Lineage (NCBI taxonomy): Eukaryota > Metazoa > Chordata > Mammalia > Chiroptera > Rhinolophidae > Rhinolophus > Rhinolophus ferrumequinum. Next base: position 39,581,515 of record NC_046308.1, on the reverse strand, counting down.
GCTAGACGGTTTCTATTAGCTGCTGAGACCACCACTGCACCCCACCCAAGCTGGTGAGTGAATTTGCAACCAGCCGTTCTCTTCTTTCGTTTGTCTCCATGTTTTATCTGTTGGTTGTTGGCTTTCTTTTCCATTCTGTATTTTCTATCTGACTCTGTATAAAACAGTTTTTTCTTGTCTGTTTATCTTTCTTTGACTGAAATATTTACAATAAAACAGAAACAAACCCTGAAATGGTTAGTGATGGATGGAAGCTATTTTGGTTTGGTGTGTCTAATATCTGGCACTCTAAAAGCAAATAAAAATATAAAAACCAACTTTGTCTTGCCCTCCACCTACCCTTCTCTCTATCCCTCTCTCCACTGCCTTCTCCACTTCCCCACCCCCTTCGGCTTTCTGTTCAGATCCCAGAAAAGTCTAGGTGGCTTCTTTCAATTTGTAGTCCTAGGAGTCTGAGCCAATCCCCACCGCCCCCCACCCCCCGACCCCCCACCCCAAACAGATACACATGTTAATGAAGTTCAGGATTCGTAGGGTTTTGTCTTCCTAAATGCACTTTCACAGAATAGTCATCTATTGATACCTAGGGTAACTCTAGTCAGATATCACCCCAGATTCCACTGGGAGCTTGAAGATTACATCAATTAAAATATAATACTTTGCTTTATTTCTTTTAATTGCCTTGCAAGGCCCCAACCGTCACAAGATCTCTACCTCAGAACTCAGGTGGGGTGTAAGTTGAGCATGTAGATGGCCGAAAATCTTTTGGCTTCCTCTAATCCAATGCTCATATGAGAATATTCATCCTGGGAGCTTGCCAACCGGCCCTCTTATTGGTTAAGTGAGACTGAAATATCACGATAACCAATCCACCTGGGGCCACTCTGTGAAAGTTTATTAGTTTTGGATTCCAAGGAGTTTAATTTTCTTTTGGAATCCAAGGGGACTTCCCCATGGTGTAGGAGTCAAATACATGAGACCAGAAAGGGCTGGGGCATTTCAGACACGGGCAGATTGGTTTGACTGAAGCTTGAGAGAACCATTTGTGGCCCTCCCGCCAGTGGGGTGTGTGCAGCAAGGTAAAATAGTCTGGAAATGATAAGGGAGATTTGATTCCCTGACTGGTTGTCAGCTCTCTTGGGGTAATAACAAAGAGGCCTGTTTGGAAAATTCAGAGAAGGAATCCTTTCATAAAGATTTTGCTTAAAGCTAGTGCTTCCTATGGGGCCTTCTCAAAGAAATTAAACCTTTAGTTGCTTTGAGCTGTGGATTGTTTCCAGTGCCTTTCTGTGAAAGGTGACTTTCTCCTCACAAGCAAGTCCCCCACCATGACCCAAACAGAGTGCCCTCAGAGGCTGACAACCTTGTCATCCTACAATTTGTTCCTCAAAGATTGGTGATGTCATGCCTTTAGAAAACTCATCTCACAGGAAAAAAATTAAATAAATTGTGTGTGTGTGTGGCTTCTAGAGGAAAAACATCTCCAAGTTTTAGAGCTGAAGAAGTCAACAACCCCATTGTAATTTAAGGGTAACCAGGCAAGAGAAGTCCTGTCATTATTGAAAGAACATTATCATTCAAATTTTATTAATTTCATACTAATTTCTAAATCTGAAGAATGAATGAAAAAACACTAATATTACCATTACACAAATAGCTGAACTAGTGCTGAGATCAAGAAAGAAAAAAGTCTAAGAAGGCAAGACAGTGGAAAACAACCTCTCTGATCGGAAATGGCAGAAGAGTTGAGGCCCTGAGAAGAGTCATAAAGAAATTGAGCATCTACCCATAAATTTACTAAGAGTATGTGTATAAATATCTTACTGGCTGGGATTTACTGAAGCATGTTAGGAAATTGGTGCCTTGTGACTGATGTTGTGTGTTGGGATTTGACCCTATTAACAAGTTAGAAGTATAGAGTCTATACTATAAAGGATGGAGGTCAAATACATATGTGCAGTGATCCTCCTGCTTGAAAATTAACTAAAGAATCCTGCCCATTTCAGTATTCCCTGTGCGCAATCTAATGTTCTCTCTTGACTCTGTTAAAAGTCAGAGGGGAACAGGGACCAAAGAACCTCTCATCCTGTTGGCACATTTTCATAGATTGGTGGGTGACCTTGAGAGGGTATTTCTCTAACATGCAGCATCACATTAATTCTATGGAAAATGATGAAGAGGTAGAAGAACTGTACTCTGTCTGGGAAGATAAAACTTACCTGTAAGAAACAGTGAAAGTGAAGCACAGAATCAAAGCGCTGGGGTGTATGATTTGGAATATAAACCACGTGGAAATTCAGAGGGACTAAAGATTCTCCTAGGTAGTTGAGATAGATATTAGTGGGAGAAGCAGCATTGTGCCTTGGAGTTGTTAAAATGTTTTCTTTGTGGGGTGGTAATCACAATGCAACATACAGATGATGTATTATAGAACTGGACACACACACAAAAGAAACATTTTTTTGATGTGTATAAAAACAAGATTTGGGGTCATCTCCCTTGAAGTGACATGGTTAACTCATGTTGATGAATTCAGCGCTATGTTGATAAGAGCTTGTTGTTACTGTTGTTTTGTTTTCACCCACAGTGGGTTTGTTTGTTTGTTTGCTTGCTTGTTTGATTGATTTTACATGATTCTGGCTCTCTTATTATGCTTCTTCCTGTTTGCTGCCAACACTGATTAGAGACTTTCACAACTATCTCATTTCCAGGTTTCTTTAAGTTATATTACTGGGATTAGCTGCAGGGACAAAGAGCCTAGCACTACAGAACATAGAAAGACTAAGTGAAATAGCAATGAAATTGTCCGAAGTGAACTATGAGCTCTTTAAAAATAAAAAATAACAATTTTTAAATTGAGGGGAAGGAGTGTGAATACAGAATGAAGGTGTGGAACCAATGTAAAAAATCAATACAGAACCAAACCCCCAAATTTCTGATGTATAGGAACATTTGGAACGATTTTTCTTTTCAGTCCGTTAAACCACCCTGTTGTCTGTAGCACATGGGATCAGCCTGGAAAGTTTTTCTACTCGGATTGGTCTGATGAGATTCTTAGTAGCGTTTCCATTAAAAATAACAGTATATAACTTCCATTTCTGCATCATCTGTCATCCTATGGCACTAAGTGAGCATAGGAAAACATTTTAAATTACCAAACTTTGGTTGAATGTGAAGCTCAAGAGAGAGAATTCACAAGCAGGATAATAGCACAGGACAGCATTACTAGGAGCCTATGCATGCCCACACACTCCAGTGTGGTGACAGGACTTTAAAAACTGGCTTAAAGAGGATCAGATGAATAGTAGTTTTGTGCAAAGAGACTTAAAGTTGTTTATCTTTGCCCCCCCCCATTCAAGCTAAACTGGTGTGAGGAAGGGGCCATTTAGCACAGACCTCCAGGTTCCTGTCACTGCGCTTTATGTCCATGTCAAAAGAGGGAAGATACTTCCCATTATCACTTCAGCCTTTCTCCCTGCTTCTGGATAACATAGCTGGGTTTAGTCTTCTGGCTTTTAGTGGCTTAGTTCTCACTGAGTGGTCTTTGATGTAATTTATTTCTAAACCAAATGCATAGGTAGATGCATGAAATAAAGGTGTGTGCGTGTGCGTGTGTGTGTGTGTGTGTGTGTGTGTCCCATTCTCAGTCGAATGATCAGATGTCCAAGCCGACTTCTTAAAACCTATCCCTTCTATCAGCTGCAAAACAAAGTTCCTCTGGCATTAATAAGACCACACAAAGCATTCTGCCTACAGCGTTATTGAACAAGAGCAATGCAGGTTGACTTTTATTTACTCTGTACTTATCAACAGCCATGTCCCTTTTAGACAGAAAATAATTTTCAGAAAAGTCAGACAATGAAATTGTTCAAATTTGAGTGGTTAGGTTATCTGATAAAGTACAGAATTCAGAAATAACATTTTTATTCCATATCCTTGTTTTATACCATATCTTCTGTTTCAAATAAAACAGCAGATTTGCTGAGGCTACCATTATTTCCAGAGGATTTAAGGCCCTGGCTGATGCAGCCCCTGCTGATCTTTCAACATTCCCCGGATACTTTTCTCGGCTACTTTCTATTTCACACTGCAATCAAACCACACTACTGACTACTTCTTATTTATCCCATTTATCCCATGCTTTTCTTCTCTGCCTTTGCTTTGGCAGTTTCCACGCCCTGGAATGCCCTCCCCATTCATCTCCACATGGCCAAAGCCTATGCACCCTTACGATCCAGCTTAAGTCTCATCTCCCCTGTAAAGTCTCCTATGGTCCCCTTCCCCGAGGGAGTAAGGAAATAACCTATCCCCTTCGTGTCAATTGCCATACCAGCCTGAATGTGCCTTGTCTGATCTCGGAAGCTAAGCAGGGTTGGGCCTGGGTAGTATTTGGATGGGAGATAACTTCTCCCTCTCCTGAACATTCCCAATCTTTCTTTATGGCCCTTGTCATTTTCTACATTGAATTACATGTGCTCAACGCATGTGCTGTTCCTTTACCCCTGCCTACTGAAGGCCCTTAAAGTGCAGAGAAAATGCCTTTTTTCTCTTTATTTTTTCACAGTGCATAGGATTCCTTACACATACTTGGTTCCTAAGACAAAATGAGGCAAATTCAACTGAGTGAAAATGTACATAAAAATGCCAGAGGTGTGAAACTGAGAGGCAGGAATATGCTAATAATCCCTTGATTTAAAGTAACTGTGTACAGAACAACTTAATAAATTATACCAGGCAAAAAATATGATTTCCTTTATTTTACTGGCATGAACCTGTGGGTAGAGCAGGTTGATAATATTTGTAGGCTAGTGGAGAGTTGGCTCCCATCAGTAAGTATGAAGGAGTGTTTTCTTCCAGCCATCTACATGCCTTCTACACAGGTTGCAGGACTTCAGCCTCTCCGTTCCTATGCTAGTTTAAAAATAAAAATCAATCAGCCTTCTCCCTTCTCATTATCCTCAAAAAGTGATTTCTGCTCTAAAATAAAACTAACAAAACATGGTTCATAGGCCATCTATTTCAATATAAGCCCATCAAGGTAGTACTTGCTCAGAATAAATGTAATCTTCTTTACCAAAATAATGAAAATCAACTTCAGTTTCCACCTTACTCTCCAAGGAAACTGAAAAAGTTTCCCTCTCGTGGCTTGCTTTTAAAATGTGAAAACATCAGAACAGTTTGAAAGTCAACAAGTTATGGTTCTAGCAGGTAGACTCATTATCATATTGAGACATCTGGCTGGTTTTGATGAGTTTAGAAGAAAGCTGCATTTTCCTTAGCGTTAATGTTTAAATCAAAGAAAAAGGAAGAGAGTGGAGGGAAGAAACCAGCCTTTCTTCAGTATCAGCTACATGCCAAATACACGACAAACATTTGTTTATTTAATCCTTGTGATAGCAATCTTAGTTAAATATGACTATTTTCAGGAGAGAAAATAAAGGCTTCTGAAAGCTAAATAACATGTCCAAAGTTACACAGCTAGTGAAAGACAGCTTCAATAGCGAAAGGTAGAGATTCAAACCCAGTTCTCTCTGACTCCCTTGCCCAGGTATCTTCCATTGTGTCACACCACCTAATCCCACTGAGGAGAGGGGTTGCTCCAGAAAAGACAGAACATAGGCAGGGCTCCGTATGTGCATGATTTTTATTAGCTACCATGTTTCCCCGAAAATAAGACCTAGCCGGACAATCAGCTCTAATGGGTCTTTTGGAACAAAAATTAATATAAGACCCGGTCTTATTTTAGTATAATGTAAGACCGGGTCTTTAATATAATAATAATATAATATAATATAATATAATATAATATAATATAATATAATATAATATAATTTAACAAATATAATATAATACCGGGTATTATGTTAATTTCGCTCCAAAATATGCATTAGAGTTGATTGTCCGGCTGGGTCTTATTTTCAGGGAAACAGGGTGGGACTCTTGCTTTTTGTTGTTGAAGCAGATAAATCATTTTTATTCTGTAACTCTGTTCACCCCTAATATTTTACATTAGATTGGAAACCACCTGCTTCCATAAATGCTCAGATATCATCAGAGACGCTAAATATATTACTCAGGAGATGGAACTTTACTGCAAGATTTTTTGTTAGATTCTCTGACAGTGTTTCTGATTAACAAAAAATAGGGTTGATAGTTTTAAGATAGCACACCTCAATGAACCTGAACAGTAAATTAGTTAATAAAAGCATTCAGCTGCTGTGTTTTCTTCCAGAGAAAGAGTCCTGTTCAGTGATCAGAGATAACAATCTAAATGAGGAAAATTATATATAACAGCCTTGTAGATCTAGAAGTTTGCCACCTACACTTGTAAATCTGGAAGGACCCTCTAGTAGTCAGGCCTCTATTAGTAGTCAGTGGTTCATCTCCCTGCCATTAGGATTACACCCAAGACATTGTGCCCAAAGAGGTAAGTCTATCAAGTCAAACCACTAAACCTTTATTAAATGCTATGTTTGCACTGGTGGGGAGGGAGAAAGTTTTGTGTATACAATTGAGGTTTGTGGGTACATTCTGAGATACAGAATATAGATCAATAAAAGAAAGAATTTTTAAACAAAGCACGAGTTCCCTATCACTGTAAGTATGCAAGTTAGTGACATCAGAGCTACCTTAGCCAATTAAGGATACCACAGAGGATACTTATATTTTGTAGGAAGTCAGAATAGATGACCTATTATGATGATGATTATAGAAGAGTAATCAATAATAATAGCTATATTTTCTTGAATACTTAAAAAATCACCAGATAATATACTCTGTGTTTTATATATGCAATTTTTATATTTACAACAGGTAGATATTATCTTCCTCATATTACAGAAAAGGAAAACTATTTTACTTGGGCACCATCAATTTAGAAATCAATGGTAGAACTAGTATTTGAACATAGCTGCCTGGGTGCAAGTCTTTACTATTTTTAGTGAAGTCTTTGTCATTCCAACCTTGAGATCCTATAATTGTCAAGCATGGAGTCTACCTTCAGAATATCATTCTTTAAATATGTCCTCTGTTAAGGAGACAAATGTACATAACTATAACACAAGAGGGAAACTTTACAACACAAAACATTATTATCTTGTTGAAGAGATATGAAACACATTGGTACAAAATAATAGACGAATTTATTTAATAATGAAATAAATGATTACAAAAGATGTAATAAGAAATTATATAGACTGTATGTGGAGACATCATCAAAATGGCGGCGTGAGGTGAGCCTCTGGAAATCTTTCCTGGAATTTACTACAAATTGAAAAACTATAACTCCACAAAGGACTCCCTGCTCAGCAGACAGGCAAGACGAAGAGTCTCACTACTGAATTCACCAAAAGGTGGGCAAATTGCATGAGCAGGGAAGGAGGGAAGGGAGAAGTGCAGAGACAGAGCCGCGCGGGCGGGCGCAGGACGCAGACCTAGCTCAGTGCTCCGAGCTCGCTGCATCCCAGAGCTACCGCAGCTGCGGGAGAGGGAAGAACTCGGACTGCTAGGGCTCGGCTTATGGCCCACAGGGCTGAGGGGACAGCATATAACACGGCTGAACCCAATGCTCACGGCAGAGACCTCAGAGCAAAGACTGAGGGAAGAAGGCTGAAAATGGTGGTTTAAGCCCTCACTGCCGCAGAGAATGGAAGCCTTAGGCACTGAGACTAGCCGCCCCCTCCCTACCCTCCCAGAGTTCGCCCCGCACCCACCTGCCCAGTGCTAGAAGCAGAACAGTAGCAGTGTCAGATCAAAAGAACAGAATATTTGCAGTTCTCAGAATTGCAGTCGGCAGACACAGATTTGCAGCCAAACTAGTTCCGGCAAAGGGGAGGGAGCTATGGAAGCAGGACCGGCTGTGGTGGTGGTCGCCGCCATTGCTCTGGGCCAATTCTCACAACTGACCCCACCCTTGTCCCCACCTATCTGGGCAGATCGCTGCAGGAGTAAACAGAACTGCTGAAACATATGGGCTCTGAATCTGGTGCAGGAAGAGCTTTGGAACTTAAAAAGCTCTCTGCATCCCCACAGAGATGCAGTACCCTATGACCCAGGGGAACTGTTAACAAAGGAGAAGCCCACCTTCCAGAGAATCACCCTGTTGTGTGAGAAGCTGGACTAGTGCAGAGAAAACATAACACTACAGTGTGAGAGAAAAAAAAAGGCTACAGTCGGTGAGAAAATAAAACATTATACAAACACGTACTGGAAAACAAAACAAAGACCTCTTCCTGTCAACCTATTCAAGAACCCACTCCTGTAGATGTATAGGCAGAGAAATAACAAATCATTAACTGCCATGAATGACCAAGGCAACAAGACAGCTCAGAAAGAAAGTGAAAAGTCTCCAGAAAAGGAACTTAAAGATATGGAAATATGTGACTTAAATGACAGACAATTCAAGATTAGAATTCTGGAAAACTCAGCAAGATGCAAGAAAACACAAAAAGGCAGTATAATGAACTCAGAAACACAATCACAGAACAACATGAACATTTTACGAAAGAGATTGAAATTTTAAAAAAGAACCAAATAGAATTTCTGGAGATTAAGAACTCAATACAAGAAACGAAGAATGAAATAGCCAGCGTAGGTAGTAGAGTTCACCAGATGGAGGAAAGAATTAGTCACATTGAAGATAGAAACCTGGAAATGACAAGGATGGAAGAAGTAAAAGACTTGAGATGTAAAAGAAATGAAAGAACTCTATAAGAACTTTCTAATTCCATCAGAAAGAGCAATATAAGAATAATGGGCATACCAGAAGGAGAAGAAAGAGAGAAGGGAACAGAGAATATATTCAAACAAAATTGTGGATGAGAACTTCCCAAACTTATGGACAGAACTGGATCCTCGAATCCAAGAAGCAAATAGAACACCTAATTACCTCAATCCCAACAGGCCTTCTCCAAGGCACATCGTATTGAAGCTGTCTAAAGTCAAGGGCAAAGAAAGAATCCTCAAGGCAGCCAGGGAAAAGAAGATGGTAACTTACAAAGGGAAGCCCATTAGATTATCATCAGATTTTTCAGCAGAAACTCTACAAGCCAGGAAGAAGAGGAACCAAATATTCAAATTATTGGATGAGAGAAATAATAAGCCAAGAATAATACATCCAGCAAAGATATCCTTTAGATATGAAGGAGGAATAAAGAAAGACCTTTCCAGACATACAGAAGCTGAGGGAATTTTCTAATACACGACCTGCATTACAAGAAATACTAAAGGAGGTTATTTGACCACCATCAACAGGGACAATTTGTGGCAACCAAAACATAAAAAGGAGGAGAGTAAAGGCCTGAACCGGAATATGGGAATGGAGAAGGTAGGCATGCTGAAGAAAATGGAATACTCTAAATATTAAACTTTCTTTTACATAAACTTAAGGGTAACCACTCAAAAAATCCAGAACTGAAATATATACTGTAATAAAAGAAGAAACAAAGCGAAACATCATAAAATACCACCACACAGAAATAATAGACAACAACAAAAAGGCAAAGAAACAATGGCAACACAGTCTTACCAGAAAACTAAAGATAGAATGATAGGAAATCCTCACATATCAATAATCACCCTAAATGTAAAAGGACTGAATTCACAAATAAGAAGGCACAGAGTAACAGATTGGATCAAAAAGCTAAACCCAACCACATGCTGTCTCCAAGAGATGAATCTCAGCTGCAATGACAAACATAGACTCAAAGTGAAAGGGTGAAAATTGCACTCCAAGTAAATGGTATCCAGAGAAAATCAGATGTAGCTATACTGATATCAAATGAAACAGATTTCAGGGTGAAAAAGGTAATGAGACAAAGATGGACATTTCATACAACAAGAAGACATAACAGTCATCAATATTTATGCCCCCAATCAGGGAGCACTGAAATATACCAAGCAATTATTAAGACAACTAAAGAAGAAATTGACCAAAACACAATTGTACTAGGGGACCTAAATACATCATTGACAGCTATGGTTAGATCATCAAAACAGAAAATAAATAATGAAATAGCAGCCCTAAATGACACATTAGATGAAATGGACATAATTGACATTTATAGAGCACTTCATTCTAAAACATCAGACTATACATTTTTTTCTAGTGTACATGGAACATTCTCAAGGATAAACCATATATTGGGACATAAAACTAGCCTCAACAAATTTAAGATTGAAATCATACCAAGCATATTCTCTGATCACAAGGCTTTGAAATTGGATATCAACTGCAAAAAGAAAGCAGGAAAAAACACAAATACATGGAGATTAAACAACATACTTTTAAAGAACGACCGGTCAAAGAAGAAATTAGAGGAGAGATCAAAAGATACATAGAAACAAATGACAATGAAAATACATCCTACCAAAATTTTGGGGATGCAGCAAAAGCAGTTTTAAGAGGGAAATTTATATCATTATAAGCCTATTTCAAGAAACAAGAAAAATCTCCAAAAAATAACCTCACATTACACCTTAAAGAACTAGAAAAGAAAAACAAATGAAACCCAAGGTTAGCAGAAGAAAGGAAATAATAAAAATCAGAGCAGAACTAAATGAAATAGAGAACAAAAAGACAATAGAAAAAATTAAAGTGACAAAGAGCTGGTTCTTCGAAAAGATTAACTAAATTGACAAACCCTTGGCTAGGCTCACTAACCTAAAAAGAGACAAGACACTAATAAACAAAATCAGAAATGAAAAAGGGGAAGTTATCACGGACACCACAGAAATACAAAGGATCATCCAAGAATACTGTGAAGGACTATATACCACCAAATTCAATAACCAGAAGAAATGGACAAGTTCTTAGAAACATATAGCCATCCTAGGCTGAACCATGAAGAACTGGAAAATCTAAACAGACCAATCACCAGTAACGAAATTGAATGAGTCATCCAAAACCTTCCCAAAAGCAAAAGTCCTGGACCAAATGGCTTCACTATTGAATTCTACCAAACCTTCAAAGAGGATCTAATACCAAACCTGCTCAAACTCTTCCAAAAAATTGAAGAAGAGACAGTACTCCCTAACTCATTTTATGAGACCAACATTACACTGATACCAAAACCTGGTAAGGACAACACAAAAAAAGAGAACTACAGACCAATATCTCTGATGAATACAGATGCAAAAATCCTAAACAAAATTCTAGCAAATCGAATGCAACAATGCATTAAAAAGATTATTCATCATGACCAAGTGGGGTTCATCCCCGGGGCACAAGGATGGTTCAACATACGCAAATCCATCAATGTGATACATCACATAAACAAAATAAAGGACAAAAATCATATGATTTTATCAACTGATGCAGGAAAAGCATTTGACAAGATACAACATCCATTTATGATTAAATCACTTAATAAAATAGGTATAGAAAGAAAAGACCTTAACATAATAAAGGCCATATGTGACAATCGCTCAGCTAATCTCATAATTAACGGTGAAAAATTGAAGCCCTTTGCTCTACGTTCAGGAACACGACAGGGCTGTCCCCTATCACCTCTGCTTTTCAACATAGTGTTGAAAGTCCTCACCAGAGCAATCAGGCAAGAGAAAGAAATAAAAAGCATCCAAATTGGGAATGAAGAAGTTAAATTATCACTCTTTGCAGATGACATGATGCTATATATAGAAAACCCTAAAGACTCCACCAAAAAGCTATTAGAAACAATCAAGGAATACAGTAAAGTTGCCGGCTACAAAATCAACATACAAGAGTCTATTGCATTCCTATATACTAACAATGAAATCTCAGAAAAAGAAATAAAAAAAAAATTCCTTTTGCAATTGCAGCAAAAAGAATAAAATATCTAGGAATAAACTTAACCAAGGATGTGAAAGACCTATATGCTGAAAACTACAAGACATTTTTAAAAGAAATTGAAGAAGACACAAAAAAATAGAAAGACATTCCATGTTCATGGATTGGAAGAATCAACATAGTTAAAATGGCCATATTACCCAAAGCAATATCCAGATTTAATGTAATCCCCATCAAAATCCCAATGGCATTTTTTAAAGAAATAGAACAAAAAATCACCAGATTTGTTTGGAACCACAAAAGACCCAAAAAGCCAAAGCAATCTTAAGACAAAAGAACAATGCTGGATGTATCACACTCCCTGACTTTAGCTTGTACTATAGGGCAACAATAATCAAAACAGCATGGCACAACATTGGCAGTAAAACAGACACGTAGACCAATGGAATAGAATTGAGAACTCAGAAATAAACCCACATAAATTTGGACAGATAATTTTTGACAAAGAAGCAAAAACATACAATGGAGACACGACAGCCTCTTCAATAAATGGTGTTGGGAGAACTGGAAATCCACGTGTAAAGAATGAAACTGGACTGCTATCTGTCTCATGTACCAAAGTTAATTCAAAATGGATCAATGACGAAAGCATAAAGACCTGAAACAATAAACTGCATAGAAGAAAACATAGGTACTAAACTTATGCACCTTGCGTTCAAATAGCATTTTATAAATTTGACTCCAAAGGCAATGGAAGTAAAAGCTAAAATAAATGAATGGGACTATATCAAACTTAAAAGCTTCTGCACAACAAAAGAAATCATCGACAAAATAAAGAGGCAACCAACTGAATGGGAGAAGATTTTTGCAAACAGTGCCTCTGATCGGTGGCTAATATTCAAAATATACAAGGAATTCATGCAACTCAACAACAAAAAAACAAACAACCCAATTGAAAAATGGGCAGAGGACCTGAAGAGACATTTCTCCAAAGAGGACATACAAATGGCAAATAGACATATGAAAAAATGCTCAACATCACTAGTCATCAGAGAAATGCAAATAAAACCACAATGAGATATCACCTCACCCCAGTCAGAATGGCTATCATCAACAAGACAAATAATAACAAGTGTTGGAAAGGCAGTGGAGAATAAGGAACCCTCATACACTGTTGGTGGGAAGGCAGACTGGTACAGCCACTATGGAAAGCAGTGTGGAGGTTCCTCAAAAAATTACGAATAGAATTGCCATATGACCCAGCAATCCCTCTCCTGGGTATCTACCAAAAAATCTCCTGGGTATCTACCAAAAAAGTCTTTATACATAAAGACACGTGTGCTCCTATGTCATTGCAGCTTTATTTACGGTGGCCAAGACATGGAAACAACCAAAATGTCCTTTGATAGATGAATGGATAAAGAAGTTGTCGTATATATACACAATGGAATACTATTCAGCGGTAAGAAAAGATGAAATGGGACCATTTGTGACAACATGGATGGATCTTGAGAGTATAATGCTAAGCGAAATAATCAGACAGAAAAAGCAGAAAACCATATGATTTCACTGATATGTGGTATATAAACCAAAAACAACAAAGACAAACAAATGAGAAACAAAATCTCAAAGACGCAGACAATAGTTTAATGGTTACCAGAGTGTAAGGGGGGAGGGAGATTGTAGATGAGGGTAAGGGGGATCAAATATATGGTGATGGAAGGAGAACTGATTCTGGGTGGTGAACACACAATGTGATTTATAGATGATGTAAAATAGAATTGTACACCTGAAATCTATGTAACTTTACTAATAATTGTCACCCCAATAAACTTTAATTTTAAAAAAAGAAATTATATAATCAATTAATAGAGTTTATATTCAAGAAGTATTTAGTATTATATAGTCAAAAAAATTTCCTTCAACATCTATCATGTGCACATTTCTGTCACTGATATTGAAGGATACATAAAACAAGGTACTTAAAACTGAAGGAGCTCACTGCTGAATCCCTCATTTGGCCCTGAATCTTAATTTGGTTTTGTGACATTTCTGTTATTATATTGACATTTAATTAATACTTTAAGGCTTATTTTTTATAATTTATAAAATAATAGACACACGTTCTACAAAATTTGGAAAATCCAACAATTGGAAGAAAAATGAAACTCTCCAACTGTCAGTACCAAAAGACACTTACTATTAACATTTGTCTTCTAGTCATTTTTATTTGGTTTTGAAATTTGTGTTCTTACTGTATGCTACTGTATTATTATCTAACGTACCCTCCATACACACTGAGCTTATCCAACAAGCTTTTGAACTACTGAAAAACAAAAATGAGACACCTTTTTTCCCTGGAGTCCCTGGAGTACCCACAGATAAGCCTTGCACAGTGCTCTCAGCATAGTTGGTAGGTGCTGAAATAATGAATGGATTAATTGCTGATTCGTTTATCAATCAATCAATGAATGACCTAAAAATATAAACAAGGTTCTTGTTGTTGAGGTATTTACAATCTGTGTTAAGTCAAGTCTAATTGTACAAAGCATTCTAACCTAAGTCAATAGATGATTAATGCTAAGTGAGTAATTGTAGGACACTTCTTAGAAAGAAGTGGTATGTGGTGAGGAACGATGGCCTGGGAAATACCTGAATGATGGTGACCAGGGTGGAAGAATCTGAGATCATTTTTTTTCTAACCGTCCAATATGACCCCAATAGAAATGGATTTGTCCATCTCTAGGGAATTCCTATCAGTGCCAATCAGCCTCTCCACTGACAGAGAGGATCCACTATATTCTTATACAAGCAAAAGAAACCAAAGCTCCTCTCTTTGCACAAGGGGAATTACCCAGCTAGAGTTTCTTCTCAACTCTGCGACAAGAAGGGAATTCTAGGCTACATAGCCCTGCCATGAATACCTTTCTCCAGTGGTAACTTATGAAAAAGGGTTTTATTTACTTATTTATTTATTTATTTATTTATTTATTTATTTATTCTCAGGGGTACAGAACAACATACTGATCAGACATTTACATAACGCACAAAGTAATAACCCCAAGTCTACTACCCACATGCCACTGTATATAGCTGTTAGAACATTGTTGACTATATTCCCCATGCTGTACTACTCATCCCTGTGACTATTTTTTTTTATTATTGTTGACATTTAATATTATTTTATATTAGTTTCAGGTGTGTAATGTGGTGGTTAGGCATTTATATTATTTATGAAGTGATCCCTCAGTAAGTCTACTACCCATATGACATGATACATAGTTTTTACATTATTGACTATATTCCCTATGCAGTATTTCACATCACCGTGATTATTTTGTGACTATCAATTTGTGTTTCCTAATCCCTTCAGCTTTCTTGCCCATGCCCCCAAAACCCTTCCCATGTAGCAACCATCAGTTTGTTCTCTGTGTCTATGAGTCTGTTACTACTTTGTTTGTTTATTCTGTTCTTTATACTCCACACATAAGTGAGATCATATGGTATTTATTTTTCTCAATCTGACTTATTTCACTTAACATAGTACGGTCTAGGTCCATCCATGTTGTTACAAATGGTAAGATTTCATTCTTTTTTATGCAGAGTAATATTCCGTTGTATATATGTACCACAATTTCTTTATCAAAACATCTATTGAAGAGCATTTTGGTTGTTTCCATATCTTGGTTATTGTGAATAGCACTGCAATAAACATAGGAGTGCATATATTTTTTTCAAGTTAGTGTTTTGGATTTCTTTGGATATACCCAGGAGTGGAATTGCTGGGTCATAAGGCAGTTCTATTTTTAATTTTTTGAGGAACCTCTGTACTGTTTTCCATAATGGCTGCACCAATTTGCAATCCCACCAACAGTGCACGAGAGTTCTCTTTTCTCCACATACTCACCAACACTTGTTGTTGGTTGATTTACTGATGATGGCCATTCTGACAGGTGTGAGGTGTTATCTCATTGTGGTTTTAATTTGCATTTCTCTGATGATTAATGACATTGAGCATTTTTTCATAAGTCTTTTGGCCATCTGTATGTCCCCTTTGGAGAAATGTTTACTCAGGTCCTCTGCCCATTTTTTTACTGAATTGTTTGTCTATTTTGGTGTTGAGCTATATGAGCTTTTTATAGATTTTGGATATTAACTCTTTATCAGATGTATCATTGGTGAATATCTTCTCCCCTTCAATTGGACGTCTTTTTGTTTTGTTGATGGTTTCCTTTGCTGTGCAAAAACTTTCTAGTTTGATGTATTGTTTATTTTTTTTTTGTTTCTTTTGCCCAAGGAGATATATCGGTAAAAATATTATTATACTAAGGGGAATGTCTGAGAGTTTACTGCCTATGTTTTCTAATAGGATTCTTATGGTTTCAGGTCTTACATTTATGTCTTTAATCCATTTTGAGATTGAGAAAGGGTTTTAAAACTTTTTATAGTTCTTTCCCTCTTTTAAGTTCATCTACTCAGTTGGAAATGCTGAAACACTACTCTCTACTCCCTAGTTATCTGATACTTGTGTTCTCAGGGCCTCCATTATACAGCTTGTGCTGAAGCATATTGGAACTGGGTAATATGCCTTGGCTCCAATGGGCAGCATGTGAGGGACACTCCAGGGACCTGGGGGCTTCTCACATGGCCTGAATTTAATTAATAGTTCACAGCTAATCAATAGGAGCATAGCAATCATGTGGGTGTATGTAGAGCTGGATGTGAAGGATTTAAAGTAATCACATGGGAGAATTGACCTGAATATAAAGAAATGTATATCAAGCTGCATTTGGCATGCCAGAGCTAAGGTCGTGGCAGCTTATCTGACAGGATGCCCACCCCTGTAACAGCTCTCTTAATTCCAAATGAAATGAAAATTCCCTCCTTAGTAGTTATTAAAGCTCCAATTTTATTTCTCATTATTAAACCATGAAGTTGGCCAAAACATTTAAATTAAGCAAAATGAAGAGATTTATAAGGAAATTGGAGTCCAAGTGAAAAAATTGGAGCCTAATCTCCAAAGAGTAAGAGAGACACAATAACCACACTATTGAAAACAGCAAATCTCAGAGTAAACGGAAGGAAATGTTCTTTCTTATTTACCCCAAAGACACATGCTTTAAAATTGAGTTTTCAGATGATTTCATGCTTGGTAATGATTTGAGAAATGTTGGAATAAGACTGTAGGGACAGAGTCCCAGAGAGCAGTTTCCAGGCTCTCGGCCTCATGTGGAAAGGTGCTGGCTTGGTTATTAGATGGCCATCAGCTGTAATCAGTTGGCCATTAGCCACTAAGATAACTGCCATGGCTATGCCGGCAAGGTGCTGGGTTGGCAGAGAAGCGGATGGCGAATTGCAGCTAGCAAGTGTGGTTGGCAAGTAGATGGTGGATTGAGGATCATGTGGCTCCTGCTTCCTGTATCTCCAACCCAGCCACCAGCGAGAAAACCCAGCCACCAGCGAGAATATAGTGGTATGGACCCCCTATCCATGGCTCCATTGGTGTGCCTTTTCAACCTCACCATATTCTGTGTCCACGTGCCGAGAGCAGGACCAGAGACCCTGCATTACATTTGGCGCAATGAGCAGGGTCTCAACCAGCACAGGGAACAGGAAACGCAATCTGTCTGGGAGAAACATGACCCCTCGGTAAATTGGTGGTTCTCTCCAGCCTCCGGATGGCATACCATCCTCTTGGCCATAGCAAGCATCGCCTGCCTTTTGGTAGTCCACTGCTGCCGTGGGCTTCCAGAGTTGTGGACATCTTACACCAAGGTACCCACTCAGACACCTGGCGCAGCAAGCAAGATTCCGGCCAGGTAAGAATGATGTCTGACTCTGGGCAGGAGGAACTGTGGACCCACACAGTGTGTGGTACCGGTAGCCACTGTTCTCAGGAGTTGGACTCCCATGGAGGTATGAGAAGACGTGGATGACTCTCCAGCCAGCATAGAAAGGGCCCTGCAAGTTTTAACTTGAGCAGTTGCTGGAGAAGGCAAAAAGTGCAGCTAGCCACGTGGGCTGAATTTTCCTCACTGCGTTGCATCGTAACACGGAAGTGCTTACTGAAGCAGCTCAGGTACGGACCAGCAGCCAAGGTGGGAGGCGCTGGAAGCTCGGGTCTGCCAGTTAGAGAAGGTGCTCTACGGTGGAGACTCTGAGACAGAGGAGGCCGTCATGAGTGGAAGTGGTGTAGCTCCCCAGCCCCACGCCCTACCCATCATGCAACAAAAGGTAAAGCATGAACAACCTTTGGGCCCCGGGGCGTTCCTGCAAGCAACCCAGCTGTGACTGAGTTCACAACCTACACCACTTACACTCCCACTGAGTTTAAGGAGCTGGGGAGGCGGTGCCAACAGCACCCTGGAGAGCCATCCCCAGCTTGGCTGCTGTGTTTATGGGATGAGCGGGCAGACAGCATTCTCTGCTCCCCAGACAAAATGGAAAAGCTATTTGTCCCTGTGACAAAGGTTACAGAATTGCTGTAGGTTGGCCCAAGACCAGGGCAACCACACTCTAATGGAGTGGCTCACTGCTATGGTATGCACAGTATGGGGAGAGGCTGGTGAGCTGCCAGAAACTGAGTAAATGGCAATCGTATGCTGAACTTGCTTAAATCATCCATGAAATGGGTATGAGACGTGCTATGTTCAACCCTAAAATGCAGGGGCCAGACGACGAGCGTTTTACAACCAGCATGAGAGATCTGGTTTTAGATACTGCCCCTGCAAGTGTTTTTGGATCCTTGGTTGCCATTCTTATGCCCTATGTGGGTGGCAGATCAATGAAGTTACCACTGCCATGGCCACCCTGGGGGATGTTGAAAGCTAGTGGCAAGGGAAATTAAAACATGAGGTCCGAGAAGTCAAGGCCTGGAAGCCCAAGTCAAAGGTAAGGGGGCGAGGTAGTGGGCCTCAGAAAGTAACAGCACGTAGATGTAGCATGATCTTGTGGCAGCAGGGGTTGATCACAAAAAAATAGATTGACAACTCAATGCACTCGTGTTGAAACTTTGGAAACAGTTGCGTCAGGAACAGCAATTCCAGCAAAACCCAAGGGGGAAGTCCGGGAAAGTGCAAGCTGTGTCCCTGCAGGACTTCATGTGGCCACTTGAGGCCGACTCCTTTCAGCTTGATTAGGGATGGGGCCAAGGAACCTGGTCAGAGGGGACGAGCAGGGACCGGAGGCCCCACGTGGAACTGTCCATACATTTGTCCCCTTCTAATGTGCAGAGGGTTTTGGCCCTAGTTGACACTGGCGCAGACTGCAGTTTTGTTTATGGGAACCCAGAACTGTTCCCCGGACCAGCAATCTGCATTGATGGCTACGGGGGAAAGACTGTAACAATAAAAGCTGTTTCCTTACCACTAGATATGGGAAAGCTTTCCTCTTGTACCTACAAGGTGTATGTCTCTCCCGTCCCGGAATATATTATAGGAGTGGACGTGCTACATGGCCTCAGCTTACAGACGCCGGTAGGAGAGTTCCGTCTCCGGATCTGGGTGGTGAAAGCGGTGACACGTGGACATGCTCACCACCCTCCTCAAGTGTTGCCACAGCCCTAGTATGTGGTTACAGTACCACCTGCCAGGAGGGCAGGAGGAGATTGGTCGTACAATATTGGAATTGGAGAAGGTACATATTGTGAGGCCAACACACAGTCCCTTTAACTCCCCAGTATGGTCGTCAAGAAGCCAGATGGGACCTTGCGAATGACTGTGGACTATAGGGAGTTAAATAAGGTGACACCACCCTTGCACGCTGCAGTGTCTTCAATACATGATTTAATGGATCGTCTGACTGTCCGCCTGGGAACATATCACTATGGCGTGGACTTGGCAAGTGCATTTTTCTCCATTGACATTGCACCTGAGTGTCAAGAGCTGTTTGGTTTTACTTGGGACGGGCGGCAGTGGACTTTTCAAGTCCTTCCACAGGGATACTTGCACAGCCCCACTATCTGCCACGGGCTTGTAGCCCAGGATTTGTCACAGTGGGATCACCCATCCTCTGTGGTCCTGTTTCACTATATTGATGATATTTTACTAAAATCTGATTCTCTTTCAGATTTAGACCAAGCAGCTCCCTCTCTTCTCCGCCACCTGAAGTCATGTGGCTGGGAGGTGAATGAGGAAAAGGTCCAAGGCTCGGCTTATCTGTCAAGTTTTTGGGTGTTGTGTGGTCAGATAAGACAAAGGTCATACCTGAAGCAATAATTGATAAGATACAAACATTTCCCCAGCCGACCAAGGTCTCCCAACTGCAGATAAATTTGGGTCTGCTGGGGTATTGGCAGGTGTTTGTACCCCATTTAGCACAAATAACAAGACCCTTATATTCCATGATAAAAAAAGGGGGCCTCATGGGATTGGACAGAGGTTATAGAGCAAGTCTTTGTTGCCACAAAACGGGCAGTGCAGCAGGCACAGGCTCTGCAAGTAGTAGACCCTGGCCGCCCATTTGAACTTGTTCACGTAACCCAAGAGGGGTATGGTTGGGGCCTCTGGCAACGGCAGGAACGTCTCCAGTCGCCAGTGGGATTTTGGTCCCAATTGTGGAGAGGAGCGGAAGTCCGCTACTCACTAATAGAGAAACAGCTGGCCGTTGTGTATGCAGCCCTAGTGGCTATAGAAGCCATCACAGGAACGGCACGGGTGTTGGTTCGAACAACTTATCCTGCCCAGGGGTGGATCAGTACATGGAACCAGGGACCCAAAACGGGGATGGCACAGACGACAAGCCTTGCCAAGTGGGGGGCCTACTTGGAGCAACATAGCACCCTTAGTTCAAGCCCTTTGAGCACAGAGCTACATCAAGTCTTGGGGCCTGTGGAGCTTGTAGCCCAGGCTGAGCCAAGCGCTCTGCCTAGAGGGGAGGACTTGGAGCCCTCGCCCTATAAAGAAGGACAGCCCCCAGTACCTGAGGATGCCTGGTGTACTGATGGTTCTAGCTGAGGGGCTGCAGCTGTTTGGATGGCAACTGGTGTGCAGCCCAAAACAGACACCATTTGGTTTGATACTGGGATGGGCCAGAGTAGCCAGTGGGCTGAGCTACGGGCTGTGTGGATGGTAATCAGCCACAAGCCCGGGCCCCTAGTTATTCATACTGACAGCTGGGTGGTGTTCCGGGGCCTAACATTGTAGTTTCCTACATGGAAATACCAAAACTGGTTGGTAGGACACCGTCCACTGTGGGGTCAAGCCATGTGGCAGGACCTCTGGGACCTAGGGCAGGGAAAGGAGGTGACCCTAATGCATGTCACAGGTCACTCCCCCTTAGTGTCCCCAGGTAATGATGAAGCAGATGCCCTAGCACGGGTCCGATGGTTAGAACGGGCTCCTGCCACTGATGTGGCCCATTGGCTGCATAGGAAATTGCAGCACACTGGAAGCCGAACCATGTGGCAGGTGAGCAGACGCTGGGGTCTGCCTTTGAAATGGCAGGAGATAGCAGATGCCTGCTATGATTGTGCAGTCTGTGCCCAGAACAGCCCCCAAAGGCGGAGGCCTCCCTGGGACACACAGCAGATTACCCGAGGGAGGGTACCACTCACTCGCTGGCAAGTGGATTACATTGAACCCCCGCCTAAGGCCCGCAATGCGATATATGCGTTTACAGCAGTGGACACTGCTACGGGGTTGATGTTTGCTTGGCCATGTCCGGCTGCAGATCAGCGGCATACAGTGGTCGCTCTTACACGGCTGTGCGCCCTCTATGGTCGCCCCCAAGTCATTGAAAGTGACAGGGGTACCCATTTTACGGGGCAAGAAGTGCAGCACTGGGCTGCCAGGATGGACGTACAATGGTTGTTTCATACCCCGTACAATCCACAAGCAGTTGGCATGATTGAACGCTATAATGGCCTTTTGAAGCAAGGCCTCCAGGTGTCAAAACACCCTCCCATGATGGTGACTGGGCCTCTTGTCTATGGGACGTCCCGAGAGTCCTGAATGAGAGACCACAGAAGAGAGGGCCCGCACCAGTAGAAGCTCTGCTACATTAAACGGCTGCTCCCATTCAATTATAAGTTACCACAAGTGAGACTCTGTTAAAGCCAGGCTATGACAGAAATGGAAACATTTTGCTGCCAGTACCCACATGCTTGAAAGCAGGGGAACGGCAGCAATGGACTTGGCCCTGGCAGGTCAAAAGCCCCCACTGTGGTTGGTCCTGATAGCCCCATGGGGGGCTGGTTTGACCCATGATTTCCAAGTGACGCCAGGGGTGGTGGCCAAGTGGCCACCGTAAGTGACTGTGGTATATGGAGGTCCCAATGCCGGGATGATTTTGCGGGGAACTTATGTGATCTCGCTATGGCCTATTATGGGGTCCCCTGTTCTGCTACATGGTGAAACTACACAAGGGACCCAAAGCACTGTCATAAAGGTCTGGTACCACAAACTGGGAAAGGTGCCGGTGGCAGTGACCCTCCTTTCCCAAGACAAAAAGCTATAATGTATCCTCCTGGATGGAAGGGATTCGCCATTGTTGGTTCCTATGACTATTATTTCTTTCCGCTCATAGGTGCCTATGGGCTAATATGAGAGTGGATTGGGCCCACATTTTTAATGGTGTGGCGAATCAGTCATCTTGTCAGATTGGTATAGAACTGCCCGTTAGTTCAGACCCAGGTTGCCGCGGAAAATTTGCCACTCCAGGTGGCAATGGCTGTATACATTGGGGGACAACCCCTGCGACATTACTTGAACTGGACTGAAACTTTTCCTCGTAGGCTGGGTTCCTTGCACAGAGCCCCTCGCGAAAGACACTGATTGCATAGGGTGTGAGACGAGACTCTGGAGGGGTGGAGTGTGGGAATGGATTCCCAGAGAGCAGTTTCCAGGCTCTCGGCCTCACGTGGAAAGGTGCTGGCTCGGTTATTAGATGGCCATCAGCTGTGATCAGATGGCCATCAGCGGTAACTAGTTGACCAGCAGCTGTTACCAGTTAGCCGTTAGCCACTAATATAACTGCCGTGGCTACGCTGGCAAGAAGGTTGTCAGAGAAGCGGCTGGAGGATTGCGGATCGTGTGGATCCTGCTTCCTGTATCTCCAACCCAGCCGCCAGTGAGAATATAGTGGTATGAACCCCCTATCCATGGCTCCACTGGTATTCCTTTTCGGCCTCACTGTATTCTCTGTCCACCCGCCAAGAGCGGGACCAGAGACCCTGCATTACAAAGACTTAAATGGTATTTTAGTCTTCATGTACAACTAGGGAACTATGTTAGATTGATAGCCCTAAGCGATGGACAACCTCCTGTGGAGAAAGAGTACTATTATGAAAGCAACATGAATTATTTCAAATCCCAATTGCCCTAAAGACAAAATGCTGCTATGTGGCCAGCGTGGGGGTCAGAGATTAAACTTGTTTGATTTTTCAGATTCTCCACTGAGACTGTCAGTAGGGGACCATTGAACCAGAGGGAAAGACATTTCCAGCAAGCTGCGTTTCCATTGGTAGGCAGCAGAGCTGACACACCATTCAAATTCCTTATCAGAGGTTGCTTTCCTGGAGGAAAATGATGTTGCAGGGGCACATTTGAAATGGTAACTGAGAGATGAAAGGTTCCATAGGCAACCACTGCCCTGTAAACCAGCCACCAACCATTGAAAACATTTTAATTTAAGATCAAAGAGTGTCATGAATAATCATAATCCCAACTATTGGTCCGAAATCTCTTCCTGCAGTTAGGAAAAGCAGTTACTGTATGGTCACTAAAAACAAAAGTTGTTCCCTGGAGGCTCTCAGAGAATAATCCATTCTAGTCAAAACTGAACACCAAGGCTTGCCCTGAAGGTAAGTGGTATGATTTAGAGGTTAATAGCAATTAATGCAAGATTCCTGCTGTTCACAAATACTGCATCTCCCCCATAAACCTGGAATTGTCAGTAGAGTGAATTCTTTGGGTTAAGGAAGTATAATACTGAGTTAATATTATTATAAGTCAATTGTTACCCAATAGCAGAGACATGGTCTGAGAGAAGTCAGCCTTTAGGAAGTTTATAGAGGTTCATGTAAAGTCTGGTGCCAGCAGACCTGCCTCCAAGGATTCTGGGGGTCTGGGAGTTGTCAGGGGCACTGGGTCTGTGGGAAAGCTGGTCTCAGAGACACAGGGGTGAGGGTGGGGACGTAGAAGGAAAGGAACTGATATTTATTTCATGTCTATTGTGTTCCAGGCATTATACTAAGTGCTTTTACATAAATTATCATACTTAATCCTCACAGTAACTTTCTAAGGTAGTCATTCTTACTCTCATTTTAGAACTGAAGAGTTGGGGACTCAGGGAGTTGAAGTAATTTGCTCAAGTTTACAAACCTCTCCCAGGATGGCTGTGAACTCAAGTTTTCCAGCTTCAAAGATTATGTTCTTTCTGCGAGATCATGTTAAGTCCCTGGAAATTCAGAAATATGGGGTTTATTTCACAATTGGATCAGCTAGGATTCACCTGTCCCAACAGCCTATGTGGGAAATTGTAAGAAACCCCACAGTCTCTCTTAACAAAAGCTTCCAAGACTGGGATGGAGGTAGAATCTCTGCATGAGAATGAGAGACAGATTGATAACCAGATTTCTGTCCCCTCAAGATTCATCTTCTCTTTGGAATATTGTCACAAATCATTGCTGCTGCCACCTTTGTCTCCAGGGTCACTTGTGCTCTTTCACAAATTGGACTCAAGTGGACTTAAAACTCTCCTTAGTTCTCTCTAGCAGACCTGTGACAAGGCTAAAATGATAAAACAAGACTTAACTAAAGGCTTGGAGAAACAGCAAAAATAAACCCAGATTAAGAGGCAACTAATTAATGGGCCTCAGGAGTCATGGCTGCCCCTCAGAGCATAATCCATCTCGCCTCAGAGAACCAAAAGATTCCAACCTTTTTCTGTGTGGCAGAGTCCAAACTCCACCCCACCCAA
Organism: Rhinolophus ferrumequinum; assembly: GCF_004115265.2. Classification (NCBI taxonomy): domain Eukaryota; kingdom Metazoa; phylum Chordata; class Mammalia; order Chiroptera; family Rhinolophidae; genus Rhinolophus; species Rhinolophus ferrumequinum. The sequence continues at coordinate 39,556,830 of NC_046308.1, read as the reverse complement.
GCAACTGGGAACATCTTAAAGCATGTCTAAGGAAGTTCAGCCCACTGGCAGCTTTCAAATTACTAAGCAACTGCTTTCCCCATGCAGGTGGGCTACAATCTTGACTTATTTATTTATTGGTTAACACAAATTCATAACCCAACCTGAACAGAAAAAGATAAGTAGCACAGGAAACAGGCAAGAACTTTTTACAATTTGTTAAAATATAAATACCAATGACATTTTTATTTTAAATTCAACTGCTCAAAGCACTAGTAGCAACTGATCTTGACCACGGTCATTGGGACATCATTGAAAAAGTTCTTCTCATGGATTATCCACTTCATTTAAAACAAGGCTATGTTTTCACAGAGCTACCAAGTCAGGTGATTTTCAAACACTTGAAGACCTGCAAAACAACAATGAAATAATATTTCATACCCATCAGGTAGGCAAAATAAATAAATAAAAATCGGATAATAGCAAGAACTGGTGAGGATGTAGGGTAAAACAAAGTCTTATACATTCACTGCCAGTAGGAATATAAACTGGAAAACAATTTGGTAATATCTAGTAAAAGATAAAGATGAGAAATACTTTATGATTAATCAATTCCATATCTTGCCATATACTTTAGAAAAATGTTTGTAAGTGTTCAAGGTAGACATAAACAAGAATATTCACTGTAGAGGTTTGTAACAGCAAAATAGATTTTTTTAAAACCTGGGGAAAATTTAAATGTCCACCAATGAAGGGATAGATTTTTTAAATTACAATTTAATCAGTACAATGGAAAAATTCACAGCTGTAAAAATGAATGAATTAGTCCTACACATTTCCATATGGATAAATGTTTATAATATAATAATTCAGTGAAAACCCTGCATCTCAGGTGAACTATGCTGTCTCTCAAGGTTAATAACTGACCACAAGATACACTTGCTCAACTGTTTTCTCAAAGCAGTATTCTTAATTATATGCACATGTTCTCGCTTAGGTACTTTGGGAGTTTTAACTATTGATCTTATGCCAGCAAGGAAGTTTTCCTTAAGGTCTCATTTGAGTGCATCTGTAATATATGGAGGGCCTCTTGTACTAGCACTGGCATGGACTCGGAGTGTGCTGATGAAACAAAACAGATGCCAGCAGGAAAACAAACCCAAAAAGCAGCTCCCTATCAAAATGCATAAAAAGGGGCCTTAACTTCATTAAAGGAATGCAGATAAATTGTTTTTAACGATAATGTGTTAGTCAACAGTAATGTGGATTATACTTCAAGAACTCAGATTGCGATGTTACTATCAACAGAGTAAAAGGATTGAGAACTGCTTCTCTCTCTTTCTCCCTCTCTCCTAGAGTGGTTTCTTTTTTCAAATGATTTTTAGTCCTATGTGCCATTTGGAAGGAAGTCATACAAAATAGAAAGTGGTTGCAAGAATTCAGGGAGGGCAAACTCCTAATTAAATGTTAGAGATATAGAGGCGGCATGGTACAATGGAAAGTCAGAACTGGAGTCAAAATCTGGCTCTACCACTTATGAGCTGGTGGTACTTTAGGCAATTCATTGAATGGTTACAATATCCAATGCCTTTTATTATAAAATGGAACCTCTTCTGGTGTTGCTGAGACGATTACCGAGATAACACCTGTACAGTACATATGTACAGGGCTTAGTAAATAAGAAGGGCCTAAGAAGTGGTGGAGCTTGTGATGATGATGGCAATAATGACCCTTTCCCAGACTGCTCCTACTCACTTCTGTCAGCTATGTCTTCCTAACATTTAGGACGCTCGTGGGAAAGGCATAGGAAACTTTTCAATGTGATCAAAATTTAAGTAAGTGAAACATTTAATAGCAAAATGTAACTTCTTGCACTCAGATAATAACAAGCCAATCTATTTTATTAATGTAGTGTCTTCTGATTCTATTTTACTTTATTGTTTGCACTTTATTCTTAGCAGAGAGCTGATTATATAGATTGTACTGGGCCCCTGTAAAACTACTCTTAAAGAATTACCCCTGGTGAGATGTTATTAGCTGAGATATATCCCAAAGAACCTCACTAACTCTATTGTAAATAACGTTTTTGAGTATGATATTCACTGCATCATACACCGTGACTTTCGGGAAAACCCTCAGTTAACTTTGGTGCTAAAAACAGCTAAAAATCCCTTGAGCAATTGGTTTTATCCTACAGATACTGTGAGTGGATGTGGTTCCTTTTCCTTTTTGAATCAATATCTGGAAAGCTCGATTTGAGACCCATCTGTAAATTGTATGTCATCACTGTGCACATTTTTAAGCCTCACCTGAGAGTCATCTTTCTCCCTGCCCTTGGTTTGCTTCTGCTTCTACCTTAATTTTAGCTGGAAAATATAGATATATACATATGTATACTTATATCTATACAATAATAGTGCTCCATATTAATCTATAAAAGAAATTATGTAATGTCACTCTGGGTGGTGTAAGGATAGATTAGTGTAAAGCAGACTAGTCTAAAATTTTGTTTCTCTCATAAAACCTTCATATACACATGTAGAAATGCAGCTCTTAAAAAGGCAGTTAATTGTTAACTCCCACCTAGATCCTAAATAAATGTTTTCCCAATACATCATTTATAATATACTGCTGCACCTCAGGAGTTGAGGTATTGAAGTGCTGCTTGAGACATGCTGGGAAAATTCTGGAAAATAACTTGCTGAATTAAAAATAGTTTAGGGAAGTAATTTTATGTTCTATTTTCCTGGTGTGATACTATCTGGGATGAGGTGTTTATATGTAAGCAAAAATCAATTCTGTATGCTGAAAGAAAGACAATAGTAGGGCCAATCTAAGATATTAAGCAGTAGCACCCAGCAGATAATTTAGGGGGAAGAGAACCCAAAGATTCATACTTCTGCAATCATTGTTATCTTTATGCATGAAGGACCACCATTACACTTTTTGCCTTCCTTTTGTTTTCTGGTGTGTGTGTGTGTGTGTGTGTGTGTGTGTGTGTGTATGAGATAGATAGATAGATAGATAGATAGATAGATAGATAGATAGATAGATAGATAGGTAGATAGATAATTGACAAATAGATATAGATAGATAGACCCTGCCTTAGGTTCAAAGTTAATCTGAACTCATTTTAATCATGTGCCTTGTCCCTCAGTGAGAAGAGTGCACAAAATTCAGCATTATTACCAAAAGTAAGGTGATGGGCCTCAGTTCTGAAACATGCATATTCCCCTCTTTTAGGAAAGGCACAATGATGCTTCCCTCTCTCAGGACTGTTTTATTTCATAACTTTCTTGGTAATTCTTTGTTTTTGTTTTGTTTTTTTCTTTTTGGGCCAAATTATGGCAATATGCTATGGAGATGGATGTGATTAAATGATGGGAAAGTGTTAATATTTTGTAGGCTAAAAGAAAGGTGAGGGACTTCTGGTCAAGATGGCAGAGTAGGTAAATGCTGTTCTCACCTCTTCCCACAACCACATCAAAATTACAACTAAGTTATAGAACAACACCCTTGAGATCCACCTGAAGACTAGCTGAACAGAACTCCTGTAACTAAAGATATAAAGAATAAACCACATGAAAACTGATGGGAGGAGTGGAAATGTGAAAAAGGCTCCCACACCCACTTGTGGTGGTTAAGAATCAGAGGTGATATCTGAGCTGTGGAGATGCCCCCTCAGGAGCGAAGGGCCCCAGTCTCACAGTGGGATCCCCAGGCCAAAGAACCAGTGCAAGGAAGAGAAATCACCACAACATCTGGCTGTGAAAATCAGCAAGGATTCCATCCATCCAGTTGAGACAGAAGGTTGCTGGAAACCCAGGCATCCCCTTACAAGGCCTGTGTAAAGATTCACTTGCCCACTTAACATTTGCTCTAAACTCCAGCAAGGACAGCAGCTTGAAAAGTGTCAAGGACATGTGAGGAGGAACTGAATTGTCTGGCTTCAGGATGAGGACTGGAGGGGTAGCTCTCTCCCAGAGAGAAGTGTTGGAAGGCACCATTGTTATATTATTCACCACTCCTCCCCTACATAGCTAGCAGGCACAGGCAGGCACCATATCTGAGTCTCCATCAACTTGGCTAATATCACTTGCCCCATCCAATGATTCACTGAGACCCCACCCTATCTAACCCAAACCTCTTTCACTGGCTGTTGCTCATAAGCTGCCTGCTTCAGCCCATGCTGTGGAGTTTCCCAGAATCTTCCAAAAGTCCCCAAATCCCACACAAGCAGTGGCTGCCCTCAGCATGCCCTATACCTCTTGCTAAGCAGCCTCCAGCCTAGCACTAGTGGAAGCCATCCTCAGTTCATCAGCATAGCCCCTCCCAGGTGTCTGCAAGTCCAACAGAAGCAGTTATGAAACACAGATCACTTCATAGATCCTACCAGGTGGCCCTGGGCAACAGGAAGCAGTTGAACTGGATCTGCACCAGACCCCCTTCCAAGAGGCCCCAGAATGAACACATCCAGTAGCCAGCTTCAGACCACACCAGAGCACTACCCAATTTGCACCATAAATGACTCACCCAAGATGTGTTCTTAGCAGGCACCAGAGTCCCACTAAAGCAAATCCTACTCTGTGGGGTCAGCACCCATACAAGAGATCATCCACTGTAGTCATGGCCAGTCCTCAAAGACAGTTAACCTGAGGGCCAATCTCCCCCACAGATGTGCCAATAGCAATTAAGGCTCAACTACAACAGGAGAGCAAACCCAATCCACACAAGGGACACTCCTGAAGCACTTAGCTTAGGTGACCAGGGAGTCTGCAACAATGGGCTCCAAAAGGCACCAACTACATAAGGCCACCCTGCCAAGACTGCAAGGTATAACAGGCCTACTTAATACATAGAAACAAACACAGGAAGGTAGCCAAAATGAGAAGCAAAGAAACATGTCACAAATAAAAGAATAAGACAAAACTCCAGAAAAAGAACTAAATAAAGTGGAGGCAAGCAACCAACTAGATATAGAGTTGAAAACACTGGTTATAAGGAGGTTCAATGACTTAAGGGAAGAATAGGTGAACTCCATGAGAACTTACACAAAGAGATACAAAACATAAAAAGGAACAAGTCAGAAATGAAGAATACAATAACTGACATGAAGACTACATTAGATGGAAATGACAGTAGTTTAGATGGAGCAGAGGATCGAATCAGTGTTTTGGAAGACAAGGTAGCAGAAAACACCCAATCAAAACAACAAAAAGAATTTTTAAAATGAGAATAGTTTAAAGGACCTCTGGGACATCAAGTGCACCAACGTTCGCATGAATAGGGGTACCAAAAGGAGAAAAGAGAGAGCAAGGGATTGAAAACCTATTTGAAGGGCTGGCCCAGTGGCTCAGGTGGTTGGAGCTCCGTGCTCCTAATGCTGAAAGCTGCCGGTTCAATTCCCACATGGGCCAGTGGGCTCTCAACCACAAGGTTGCTGATTTGACTCCTGCTAAGGATTTTAGGCTGCGCCCCCTGCAACTGACAACAGCAACTGGACCTGGAGCTAAGCTGCGCCCTCCACAACTAAGATTGAAAGGACAACAACTTGACTTGGAAAAAGACCTGGAAGTACACACTTTTCCCCAATAAAGTCCTATTCCCTTTCCCCAATAAAATCTTGAGAAAAAAAGAAAGAAAAAAGAATAGAAAACTTATTTGAAGAAATAATGACTGAAAACTTCCCCAACCTGGTAAAGGAAATAGACATACAAGCCCAGGAAGTGCAGAGAGTCCCAAACAAGGTGAATCCAAAGGTTATCAAGACACGTCATAATTAAAATGTCAAAGGTTAAATGCAAAGAAAGAATTTTAAAAGCAGCAAGAGAAAAGCAGTTACTTACCTACAAGGGAGCTCCCATAAGATTGTCAGCTGCTTTTTCAACAGAAATTCTGCAGGCCATAAAAGATTGGCATTCAAAGTGATGAAAAGCTAGCCTCTTCAACCAAGGTTACTGTACCCAGCAAAGCTATCATTTAGAATCAAAAGACAGATAAAGCTTCCCAGACAAGAATAAACTAAAGAGCATCTGCGGCTGTGGGGACGCGGCCGGCATCTGCAGCTGTTGAAACTTGGCCCGCATCTGTGGTGGTGGAAACGCTGCCGGCATCTGCAGCTGCAGAGACGCAGGGGATCCCAGGAAGGAACAGAGAACACAAAAGCCAGGAGGTGGGCACTTTCCCTGCATCCCACAGCTGATCTCTCCCGTCGAGGGGGCAGCATATCCAGCATTTGAGGCAATAACCTCCGCTGAGACCTCCAGTTGGGCCCTAGGTCGGACAAAGGACACAAACTCCATACCTGAGTCCCCCGCACCCTTGGTCTTCCAATCCTACCCCCCACTTCCAGAGACTTAAACTGGCACAGAGACCAGGAGGTGGGCTCTTTCCCTGCGTCCCACAGCTGATTTCTCCCACTGGGAGGGCGGCTAGTGGGCCCTAGGGTGGACAAAGAACACAGACTCCATACCTGGGCCCCTCCTCTCCGCTCTTCCAATCCTACCCCCGCCCTTCCAGAGACTTAAACTGGCCCCTGAACTGAGTAGTGTCAGATTACAGAGGAGCCATAGTAGTGCTGAGGCTCTGGGAAGACTGACGGGCAGCTCTGACCCAGGGAAGAGGCTGGGAAGAGTGTGATTTTGGCTGGGCTAGGAGAGAAGAGACTCCTCCACCCCCAGCCACCACCTTTTCTGGCCTGCGGGAAGAGGGTGACGCGCGGCTGGGCTGGGAGAGAGAAGACCCCTTCATCCCCAGCCCCCACCCTTTCTGGCCTGCCTAGGGCGGGACAAGTGCAACTGCCGAGACACTCCCAGGGATCAGCAGTAAGCAGCAGACGCAGCTCTGGGCTTTCAGCAGCTCAGAAATCTCCCACCCGCACACCCCCATACCCACACACACACACTGAAGAAGTGCCCTAAGACTCAGGAGTACTGGACACGGAGCTGGTGGGGCTACTCTCAGTGTGCATATGTGCAGGCAAGGGCAGAAACTGCGCTGACTTTGTAAAAACTATCATCCAGACCCCTCACGCCCACGCATTTAAATCTATAGTCCCAAAGTCACTCTGGGCACCAGGTGACCGGCTCTGCCTGCGCAATAAGCAGGGGGCTCTTTGGTACAGCAGAGGACAACCTGGACATTGCTTGGTGGGCTTAAGCCAAGACTGTCACTGCTTTTTCTTTTGCTTTGTTTTGTTTTGTTTTGCTTTGTCTTTATATCTTTGATATCTTTGCCTGTGTCAAGTGGGGGTTATCGGTGTTTTTACATGTGAATGTATTTGATTTTTTCTTTGTTGTTGTTGTTGCTGTTGTGCTTGGTGATTTGCTTTGTTCTGAAACTGCCCTACCAGGGCCCAGCTTAAGAGGCACAAGATTCAACATATCCAGAGACCAACTCCAGACCAAACCAGAGTACTACCGGGTTTGACCTACAAGTCACACACCCAGAGGGAATTCTCTGCAGGCACGAGAGCCCATAGAGGCCAAACCACATCTAAGTGGTCAACCCTCATTCAGCAGAACGCCCTGCGGGGGGCAGAGCCAAGTCTCACAAAGGGTCAGCCCAGGAATTAACCCCACCTACTCACAAGGAAAAAGCAATTAAAGATCTTCTTGAACAGGACAATATACAAAACACAAGAGTCACCTTTGGAGCACATGCAGAGGAGAAGAACGACGTAGTGCAAGTCAAATATAAAGGACACATACTATATAAGATAACCTAGCAAAAACTAAGAACTCTAGGGGATCTACCTAATACATCAAAACAAACACAGAGAGTCAGCCAGAATGGGGAAACAAAGATACACGTCCCAAATAAAAGAACAGAAGAAACCTACACAACTGGAACCAAATGAAGCAGAGGTAACCAACCTTTCAGAGACAGAGTTCAGAACACTGGTGATAAGAATGTTTAAGGAGCTTAGAGAAGACATAAAGAAGGATGTAGAAATCATAACGAACAACCAGTTAGAACTAAAGAACACAATTACCGAAATTAAGAACTCACTTGAAGGAATTACCAGCAGGTTAGAGGAAGCAGAGGATCAAATCAGTGACTTAGAAGACAAGGTAGCAGAGATCACCCAAATGGAACAACAGAGAGAAAAAAGAATAAAAAACAATGAGGATGGCTTAAGAGACCTCTGGGATAACATCAAGCGCAACAACATGCGCATCATAAGAATACCAGAAGGTGAAGAGAGGAAGCAAGGGTTTGAGAACATATTTGAAGTAATAATGTCCGAAAACTTCCCCAACCTGATGAAGGAAACCAACGTACAAGACCAGGAAGTGAAGAGAGTTCCAACCAGGATAAACCCAAACAGGTCCAAACCAAGACACACTATAGTTAAAACGGCAAAAGTAAAGACAAAGAGAGAATCCTAAAAGCAGCAAGAGAAAGACAGAGGGTTACATAAAAGGGAACTCCCATAAGATTATTAAATGACTTTTCTATGGAAACATTGAAGGCCAGGTGGGAGTGGCAGGAGATACTCAAAGTGATGGAAAACAAAGGCCTACAACCTAGATTGCTTTATCCAGCAAGGCTATCATTTAAAGTTGATGGAGAGATAAAGAGCTTCCCAGAAAAGAATAAGCTAAACGAATTTATTACCACCAAGCCAGCATTGCAAGAAATACTAAAAGGACTTCTGTAAATAGAAGAAAGATCAAAACAATCTAACTACAAATTTAAAAATGGCAATAACTATGTACCTATCAATAATCACTTTAAATGTAAACGGATTAAATGCTCCAATCAAGAGACATAGGGTGGCTGACTGGATAAGAAAGCAAGACCCTTGTATATGCTGTATACAAGAGACTCACCTCAGATCAAAAGACACACACAGGCTGAAAGTGAAGGGTTGGAGTAAGATATTTCATGCAAATGGAAATGAAAAAAAAGCTGGAGTTGCAATACTTATATCTGACAAAATAGACTTTAAAATAAAGAACACATTAAAAGACAAAGATGGGCACTATATAATAAAAAAGGGATCAATCTGACAAGAGGACATAACACTAGTAAACATCTATGCATCTAACATCGGAGCACCTAAATATATAAAACAGGTACTGACTGAAATAAAGACAGAGATCAACAGTAACACTATCCTAGTAGGGGACTTCAACACAACTCTGACAACAAGGGACATGTCTTCCAGACAGAAAATCAATATGGAAACAACAGCCTTAAATGACACATTGGACCACTTGGATTTAATCGATATTTTCAGAGCATTTCACCGCAAAGCTGCAGAATACACGTTCTTCTCAAGTGCACATTGAACATTTTCCAAGATAGACCATATGTTAGGCCAAAAACAAGTCTTGATAAATTTAAGAAAATTGAAATTGTACCAGTTGTCTTCTCTGACCACAGTGCTATGAAATTAGAAATGAACTACAGGAAAAAACTAGAAGACACACCAACTCATGGAGGCTGAATAACATGTTACTAAATGATGAATGGGTCAAGCAGGAGATCAAGGAAGAAATCAAAAGATATCTCGAGACAAATGAAAATGAAAACACGACGACCCAAAATCTATGGGATGCCGCGAAAGCAGTCCTAAGAGGGAAATTCATAGCATTGCAGGCCTATCTAAAGAAACAAGAAAAATCACTAATCAACAGTTTATTTTCACACTTAAGGGATCTGGAAAAAGATCAGCAAAATAAGCCCAAAGGGAGTACAAGGAAGGAGATAATAAAGATCAGAGCAGAAATAATTGAAATAGAAACCAGAAAAACAATACAAAAGATCAATGAATCCAAGAGTTGGTTCTTAGAGAAGATTAAAAAAATCGACAAACCTTTAGCCAGACTCATTAAAAAAGAGAGAGAGAACCCAAATTAATAAAATCAGAAATGAAAGAGAAGAAGTGACAACAGACACCGCAGAAATACAAAAAGTTTTAAGAAATTACTACGAGCAACTATATGCCAACAAATTTGACAATCTGGAAGAAATGGACAATTTTCTAGAGGCGTACAACCTTCCAAGGCTAACTCAAGAAGAAACAGAAAACCTGAATAGACTGATTACCACCAGGGAAATTGAATCAGTCATCAACAATCTCTCAACAAACAAAAGCCCTGGATCAGATGGCTTTACAGGTGAATTTTACAAAACGTTCAAAAAAGAATTATCACCTATTCTCCTCAAGCTCTTCCAAAAAATCCAGAAGGAGGGAAGACTCCCAAACACTTTTTACAAAGCCACTATCACGCTGATCCCAAAATCAGACAAAGACACCACAAAAAAAGAAAACTACAGGCCAATATCTCTATTAAACATAGATGCAAAAATCCTCAACAAAATATTAGTGACCAGAATTCAGCAATATATTAAAAAGATCATACACTATGATCAAGTGGGATTCATCCCTGGTATGCAAGGGTGGTTCAACATCTGCAAATCAATTAATGTGATACACCACATTAACAAAATGAAAAATAAAAATCACAAGATAATATCAATTGATGCAGAAAAAGCATTTGATAAAATCCAGCAGCCATTTATGATAAAAACCCTTAAGAAAGTGGGAATAGAGGGATCATATCTCAACATTATAAAGGCAATATATGATAAAACTACAGCTAACATCATACTCAATGGGGAAAAGCTAAAACCATTCCCCTTAAGATCAGGAAGAAGGCAAAGTTGCTCACTTTCTCCACTTCTATTCAACATAGTCCTGGAAGTTCTAGCCACAGCAATCAGACAAGAAAAAGAAATAAAAGGTATCCAAATCGGAAAGGAGGAAGTAAAATTGTCATTTTATGCAGATGACATGATACTATATATAGAGAACCCTAAAGACTCCACCAAGAAACTATTAGAGCTGATAGATGAATTTAGTAAAGTAGCAGGATACAAAATTAATATTCAGAAATCAGTTGCATTTGTATATGCCAATAATGAAACATCAGAAGCAGAAATTTAAAAAAGCAATCCCATTTACAATTGCTTCAAAGACTATAAAATACCTGGAAATAAATTTAACCAAAGAAGTAAAAGATCTGTACTCAGAAAATTATAAGACACTGAAGAAAGAAATGAAAGAAGATACAAATAGATGGAAACACATACCATGTTCATGAATAGGAAGAATTAATATAGTTAAAATGTCCATACTGCCTAAGGCAATATACATATTCAACGAAATTCCTATCAAACTACCAATGACGCTTTTCACAGAAATAGAACATATAATCCTAAAATTTGTATGGGACCATAAAAGACCCTGGATAGCCTCAGCAATCTTGAGAAATAAGAACAAAGTGGGAGGTATAACAATACCTGACATCAAATTATACTACAAGGCTACAGTAATCAAAACAGCGTGGTACTGGCATAAAAACAAACACATAGATCAATGGAACAGAATAGAGAGTCCAGAAATAAATCCATGCCTATATGGCATTTAATCTATGACAATGGAAGCAAAAATGTACGGTGGGGTACAGACAGTCTATTCAATAAATGGTGCTGGGAAACCTGGACAGACACATGCAAAAAAATGAAGCTGGACTACCTCCTTACACCATATACAAAAATAAATTAAAAATGGCTTAAAGACTTAAATGTAAGATCTGAAACCATAAAATTCCTAGAAGAAATTATAGGAAGAAACTTCACAGACATTACCCGGAGTACGATTTTACTGATATATACCCTCGCGCAAGGGAAGTAAGAGAGAAAATAAACATGTGGGATTACATCAAACTAAAACCTTTTTCACAGCAAAGGAAACCATCAACAAAACAAAAAGGGATCCTACTGAATGGGAAGAGATATTTGCCAATGATATATCTGATAAGGGATTCATATCACAAAATTATTAAAAACTCACTCAACTTAACTCCAAAAAAACAAACGACCCAATTAAAAAATGGGCAGAGGTCCTGAAGAGACATTTTTCTAAAAAGGACATACAGATGGCAAACAGACATATGAAGAAATGCTCAACCTCACTAACCATCAGAGAAATGCAAATAAAAACCACAATGAGATACCACCTCACCCCAGTCAAAATGGCTATCATCAATAAATCAACAAACAACAAGTGCTGGTGAGGATGTGGAGAAAAGGGAACCCTTGTGCACTGTTGGTGGGATTGCAGATTGGTGCAGCCACTATGGAAAACAGTTTGGAGCTATCTCAAAAATCTGAAAATGGAACTACCTTATGATCCAGCAATTCCACTCCTAGGTATCTATCCGGAGGAATCCAAAACTCTAATTCCAAAATCTTTATGCACCCCTGTGTTTATTGCAGCACTATACACAATAGCTAAGACATGGAAACAACCAAAATGGCCATCAGTAGACGACTGGATTAAGAAACTGTGGTACATTTATACAATGGAGTACTATGCAGCCATAAAGAAGAAAGAAATCTTACCATTTGCAACAACATGGATGGACCTAGAGAACATTATGTTAAGTGAAATATGTCAGACAGAGAAAGACAAATACCATATGATCTCACTTATATGTGGAATCTAAAGAAAAGAGTAAGTGAATGAACTAAGCAGAAACAGTTTTGGAGACAAAGAGGAAAAACTGAGGGTTGCTAGATGGGCGGGGGGGTGGGGGTAAGGGGGAAGGTGAGGGGATTAGAAAATAGTCAGTAACCACAAGATGGCCACGGGGTTTTGAAAATTAATTTGGGGAATGTAATCAATAATGTTGTAAAGATTTTGTAGGGTATCCGATGGACACTTGTCCCATTTGGGAGACCACCTCACAGATGATGTAGATGCCCTGTACACCTGAAGCTGAAGCTGAACAATAATGAATGCCAACTATAATTTTATATATACATATATAATATATAATTTTATATATATGTATTTATATGTATGTGTATACTTACAAGAAGCGGAGTACAGCATTAGGAATAGAGATGGTGAAAATGTAATGGCTCTGTGCGATGTCAGAGGGATAGTGGATGGGGGACAGGGGTTCACACAGTGTAAGGGATATAAATGATAAACGTCTAAGTATTACTTTGTCTTGTGCACCTGAAACTAATAAAAAAAAAAAAGAATAAACTAAAGAAGTTTATCACCACCAAAGCAGTATTACAAGAAATGTTAAATGGACTTCTTTAAGAAGAAGTGAAAAAGATAAAAAATATGAATAATAAAATGGCAATAACTATGTACCTATCAATACTTACTTTAAAAAGAGAGTCACTATTCATATTTACATTATAAATGTTCCAAGAAGTTCTGTAGTGGAGAAAGTGGTTTGACTTTATTTCATGCAGTATATTCCAAACATGTTTGGCCTCAGAGCCCTTTGTCACAGAATTCCTTATAACGTGTCACTGAACCCTACTGTTCCACAAAACACAGAGAACTGCAGGTAGGCAATGTTTCCTTAGCCATGGACATAGACTCTGTGCATCCTGGAGAGTTATTTACAAGGGGTTTGTAAATCCCTGTGTGTGCCAAACTCTGAATAAATAACAGCAAATGGATTAAATGCTCCAATCAAAAGATAGGGGGGCTGAAAAGATAAGAAAACAAGCCCCTTACATATCCTGCCTATAAGAGACTCACTTTAGATCAAAAGACACACAGAGACTGAAAGTAAAGGGATGGAAAAAGATATTTCATGAAAATGGAAACAAACAAACAAAAACTGAAGTAGCAATACTTACACCAGACAAACTAGACTTTAAAACAAAAAATATAACAAGGGACACCAGTAATCCCACTTCTGAGTGTTTATCCAAACAAACTCAAAATGCTACTTCAAAGGGACGTGCTCATCCATATGTTCATTGCAACATTAGTTACAAGAGCCAAGATATGAAGGGAACCTCTGTGCCCCTGAATGGATGAATGGATTGACAAAAGTTTTCATGTGTGTGTGTGTAAAACACCTGTAGCAACTTTAGAACATGAGGGTTTGGAAACTCAAACCAAACCATAGTTTGAGTTCCTGGACCTCCTTTCACTGGCACTTCTTTTTAGCACACTTTAATTTCAGTGTCTTCTTACCCTTTTGGCAATAAGAACACCAACTTCTTATATCATAAGACTCCCAGCAACCTGTTCCAGAGTTTCTCCAGTGGAAAAACATAAACATTTTCACCATTTGTTTGCCCATTAAACACATATTTTTAGAGTGCCTGTCTGAGCCGTGTATCTATGGAGATAGAGATAGCATATTTTGGAGGTAGAGAGCATTTAGTAGAGCCAAGAATGAGTTCCATATTACTGGCTTTAACAACTGGTTTGGAAAGTGGTGCTGTGTACTAAGAGAAAAGTAGATTGAGAGGAACTAGAGAGAGGGGACTGAGGTTTCTTTGGGGCATGCTAAATTTGAAATGTGTATGGAATATCTATATGGAAATATTTAAAGACAGTTAGATATTGTGGGGACAGAGCCCCAAAAAGCAGTTTCCAGGCTCTCAGCTTCACATAGAAAGGTGCTGGCTCAGGTAGTAAATGGCCATCAACTGCGATCAAATGGCCATCAGCTGTGGCTAGTTGGCCGTCAGCTGTAACCATTGAGCCATTGGGCATTAATATAACTGCTGTGGCTAGGCTAGCAAAAAAAGGGGGAGCTAGCAAGAAGATGGTGGCTGAGTCTGCAAGCGGCACAGTGAGGGTTGAGAATTGTGTTGCTCCTGGTTCCTGTGTCTCCAACCCAGCCGCCAGTGAGAGTATAGTGGTATGACTCCCCTACCTATGGCTCCATGGGTGTTCCTTTTTGGCCTCACCATGTCCTGTGTTCTTATGTGGGGAGTGGGACCAGAGACCCCGCAGGCCGCCCCGCGTGACACATGGCGTAGTCGGCAGGATCCCCTGCACTACAGATATGCAAGTCTGGGAACTCAAAAATGTCTGGTCTGGTGACTTAGAATTCATCAGCATGAAGATGTTATTTAAATCCAAGGCAAGGAGACATGTACTAGGAAGAGATAAAAGAAGGGGGAAAAGTAGAGGCCTTAGAACTGAACCCTAATAAATTCTAACATTTGAAGGTAGGGTGGAGAAGGATAAAATAGTCCAGGGGTTAAGGAGGAGCAGCCATTATGAAAGAGGAAAACCAGAAGTAGATGATGTCCCAGTGGCCAAAAAGAAGGGAGAGTAAAGTGAACCAAATGCTACTGTGAATTTTAAATGAAAACAGAAGTATTCACTGGTGACTCTTAGAAGAATGGTTTTAGTGGATGGAAAGAGAATTCAAACGGGAGTAAACCAAAGAGTGAACAGTGAGAGAATAAGCAGAAGGAACATGTGTAGTAATGATTTTAAAGAAATTTTACTGAGAAGGGAGCAGAAAAAATAGAGCCATAGGAAAGGGTATAGAATCTGAAGTCAAGAAGATGAGAAATACTAGAGCATGTTTATGTTGTGATGGGAATGATTCAATAAAGAGGAAGAGATTGGCAAAGCATGAAAAGAAGGAGAAAACCAAAGGGTAGAAGACCAAGAGTGAGTGAGAGTAGAAGAAATCCAGAATGCAAAGGGAGGAGCAAGCTTTTGATAAGTGGATGAACACATCCTTCATTTTAGTAAAAGGAGAAACACAAGCAAGCAGAGGTCGACTTTTAGAGAAGGTATAGGAAAATAAGTAAGTTCACACTGATAGTATTTATTTTTCCTAATGAAGTCTAAAGTGAGGGTCATCAACCCAGCAGCAAGGAAGACAAGGGATATAGGAAGTTTGAGGAGAGAGAAAGTCATGTTAAGGAGTGGGAAACTAGAAAGACTCAGTTAGATGGGTGAGCAACAACGAATGCCCATTTACAGTTAAAGATGAAGTTGAAGTGCATCTAGTCAATTCAGTTACATGATTTTCTCTAGCAGCATTCAGCTTCTCTAGGACTGGCACAATTAGGGTCACCCTTGGGTTTGCCATGCATTAAAGACAGAGAAAAAAGAAGGACACTGCAGTTCAAAATATTTGCAACAGGGTAACTATATGAATGGACCATGTAGTCTAAATTGTATAGCACCCACTATACACTGATACATTGTGGACAATAATGAACTAATGAAAAATATATATCTCCCTTTACATGACTTCCACAATTCATTTATATATCCTCAATAAAGTTGAAAAATATAAGTGAGTGGAAAAACTATTTGGGCAGGGACCCAGGCTCTACAAATTCTAGAGTCTTGCCCTGTCATAGCCATCTAATCAGTTCTTCACTTTCCTTTCCCCATCATGGATACCAAATATATATACAGGAACACACATACACACATATATTCACACAACAGACAAGAACATTCTTCACTTATGTGAGGCATTTGCCTTAAACCTTTCTCTTGAGGAATGTGGGTTCTAATGGGGATCACATATATAGTTAATTACTTGTCAAAAGCTATAATGAGAAGAATGCGAAAGTACTTAGAAACAATTTAATTCTGTCTGGTAAGTGGGGATGTCTTCACAGAGGAATTAACATGTGAGCTGATTTAAAACACAAAATGTTTCATTTAAGCCTTGATTATTCAATAAAAACTCATTTAAGAGAATAGAACAAACTTATTTTTTTAAGATTGTTATTAAAATGTGGCTAACATACAATATTATATTAGTTTCAGGTGTACCTCATAGTTATTCAACAGTACCTACCTCGCACTATACATAGTTATTACCATATTGTTGATTATATTTCCTATGATCACCATAAGTCCAGCAACAATCTGACACCATATCACGATATTACAATATTATTGACTATATTTCTTATTTTGTATATTACATCTCCAAGACTTATTTATTTTATATCTGGAACTTTGACTATCTTATTCACTTTATCCTTTCCCACCTTTTAATTTTTCAATCATAGTTGACATTCGATATTACTTTATATTAATATTAGGTGTACAGCATAATGATTAAACATTTATATAATTTATGAAGTGATTCCCCCTGACTAGTACCCACCTGGCACTATACATAGTTATTACCATATTATTGATTATATTCCCTATGTTTTATTTCACATCTCCATGTCTATTTTATAACTATCACTTTGTTATTTCTTAATGCCATTTCCTTTTTCACCCCCTCCCATCTGGCAACCAGCAAAGTGTTCTTTGTATCTATAATCTTGTTTCTGTTTTATTTGTTTATTTGCTTTCAATTCCAATTATAAGTGAAATCATATGACATTTGTCTTTCACGGCCTGACTTACTACCGTGTTTCCTCGAAAATAAGACTGGGTTTTATACTGTATTTCCCCGAAAATAAGACGGGGTCTTATATTAATTTTTGCTCCAAAAGACACATTAGGGTGTATTTTCAGGGGATGTCCTATTTTTTCATGTACAAGAATCTACATTTATTCAAATACGTTCATGTCATCTTCTTCTGGAACATCGTCATAACGTACCAAATGTGTCCGTTTGGCTGATGATCTTAACTGGGGCTTATTTTTGGTGTAGGTCTTATTTTGGAGGAACAATGGTACATTTAGCCATCTGATGGACCCTGTAGGTCCATCTATGTTGCTGCAGATGTCAAGATTTCATTCCTTTTTATGGCTATATAATATTCCATTGTATATATGTACCACCTCTTCTTTAATCTATTAATCCATTAAGGGGCACACAGGTTGCCTTCATATCTTGGCTCTTGTAACTAGTGTTGCAATGAACATATGGATGAGCACGTCCCATGGAGGTAGCATTTTGAGTTTGTTTGGATAAATACCCAGAAGTAGGATTACTGGGTCCTTCTTTGTCCCTTGTTATAGTTTTTGTTTTAAAGTCTAGTTTTCCTGGTGTATGTATTGCTAATTCAGTATTTGTTTGTTTGTTTCCATTTTCATGAAATATCTTTTTCCATCCCCTTGCTTTCAGTCTATGTGTGTCTTTTAATCTAAAGTAAGTCTCTTATAGGCAGGATATGTAAGGGGCTCATTTTCTTATCCTTTCAGCTCCCCTATTTTTTAATTGGCGCATTTAATCCATTTACATTGAAAGTAATTATTGATAGGTATGTAATTATTGCCATTTCATTATTCATATATATATATATATGTATATATATATATATATATATATATATATATATATATATATATATATTTCATCTTAAGAAAGACTCTCTAAGATTCCTTGTAATACTGGTTTGATAGGGATGAACTCTGTTAGCTTTTTCTTGTCTGGAAAGCTATTTATCTGTCTTTTAATTCTAAATGATAACTTTGCTGGATAGAGTAATCTTGGTTTTTTGCCATTGCTTTTCATCACTTTGAATATTTCCTGCCAATCCCTTCTGGCCTGCAAAGTTTCTATTGAGAAATCAGCAACCAAGGCTGGCTGTTGCTAGTGCCAGGCTTAGGGCTGCTCAGCCAGAGGTACAAGATATGCTCAAGCCAGATACTGCTTTTCTGGGTTCTGTGAACCTTTGAGAGACCCTAGGAGAGTGTGTAGCATGAGCCAAGGCAGGTGGTTTCTAAGAAAAAGCTACTGGAAGTGGCCTGGGTGTACCCAAATGTTGGATGGGGTGGGGTCTCAGAATCACCAGGGCATGGTGAACCAATGGTGTCAACCAGCCTGATGGGGACTCAGATATGGCAGTTGTCTTCGTCTGCTTGCTGGGTGAGGGGAAGGCTCAACAAAGAAACAATGGCTTCCACCAGCTCCTCCTTTTTGAAGAAAGTTGCCCCTCCAGCCCTTGTCTTGAAGCCAGACAACTCAGTTGCCCCCTTTCCCCCCAACTTGTCCCTGTTGCCTCTCCAGCTGCTGCTCCAGCACTGGAGCTCAGAGCCAGTGATTCCATCAGTGAGTGAGTCTGTGCATGTCCCCTTTAAGAGGCGCGCCTGGGACTCCAACCATCCTCTGTCCACTCAGCTACAATCTTCGCTGTTTTTCACAATTGGAAATTATAAGGACTTCTTTCCCTGGCACTGGAACCCTGGGCTGGGGAGCCTGGTGTGGTTCTGGGATTCCTTCTGTCTTGGGGGAAGACACCACAGCCAAGATAGTCCTTCTGATTATTTTATATATATGTTTTTAATTTTTTCATTGGAGAATTTTGGGGAACAGTGTGTTTCTCCAGGGCCCATCAGCTCCAAGTCGTTGTCCTTCAATCTAGTTGTGGAGGGCACAGCTCACTGGCCCATGTGGGAATTAAACTGGCAACCCTGTTGTTAAGAGCTCATGCTCTAACCAACTGAGCCATCCAGCCGCCCCTATATCTCCCAATTTTTAATGGTCACATGTGAGAGTAAGATCAGCCAGTTCCACATCTCTGCCCCTCCCACCAGTCTGGGCATGGCATCTCCTGTATGTCCTTAGTTGTAGAGATTCAGTTCAGCAAGATTTCAGGCAATTCTCAGTTATGGTTGTTTTGTTGTTTAGTTGTAATTTTGATATGGTCATGAGAGAAGGTAAGCACAGCGTTTACCTGCTCTGCTACCTTGACTGGAACTCCAGAACAAACTTATAATAGCTAACATTTATCAAGTATTTACTATGTGCCAGGCACTAAGAACTTTACATACATTAGCCACTTAATCTATAAATAGGTCCCTTTTTTTCTTTCTTGTTTTTATGGTAAGGTCAGAGAGATTGATTACTTTGCTATTGAGAGACCCAAATGGGACTCAAACCCAGGTCTTACTGATGCTGAAGACAAGGAAGAGCGACTAGCATCAGCAAAGGCCTGGGGAATATGAAATGTGTGAGATGCCCATGTAAGGGAGAGCAAATTGTGCAGGGACAGAGTAGGGGGAGAATAGAGGAGTACAGCAGGGGTGGAGTTAGGTAAACAATGGAAATTGAACCAGGAAAACCACGTTGTGCCCAGATTCTAGTCCTCTACTGTGAGTTCCAGTTATCTATTGTTATACAAGTAATTACCCCAAGCTTAGTGGCATAAAACAACCATTTTATTATGCTCATGGATTTGGTGGGTCAGGAATTCAGAGAGAGCACAATGGGTTGACTTGTCTCCACTCCATAATGTCTGGGCCCCCAGTTAGAAATACTCAAAGGTTGGGTTGACTCAATGACGGGGTTTGGAAACGTTTGAAGGTTCATTTACTTAGACGTTTGGTTGTTAATGTTAGCTGTTGGCTGAGACCTTATCCAAAGTTGTTGGCTAGGGTTGTTGGAACACCTTCACATGACTTACTACATTGGTTTTCTAACAACACAGTCGCTGATTTCTAAGCACAAATATCCCAAGAGAACAAATCAGTAAGTAGTACCTGGCATTTTACTCAACTGATTGAGGAAGTCACAAAGGCCCATCCAGGTTTAAGGAGAGAGAGCATAGACTCCACCACTCAATGGAAGCAGTGTCAACAAGTTTGTGACATGTTTTAAAACTACCACAGAGTCAGAGAATCAGGTCATTAAATAAGGAGAGATCTTTAATTTTGTGGAAAGATAGTCTACTAGCACTAAGGTGATGTCAATTGTTATATAACTTCTTCATGTAAAATGTATGGAGTACTATCTGCTCTTACAAAGTCCCTCCTGAACCTTTCTTTTTCTCATTTCTTTTTCCCTTTCTATATTCAGCCTTTCTTTCCTAATTTACAACTTTTATGTGAAAAGAACCAAGTTTAAAGGAGTCATGTAGGAGTATCTTGAAGATTCTTAGAGAAACATAGCTATAAACTTCTATCAAACAGATAAGTAGATAAACAAACAAACAAACAAACAAACATAACAGCAGAATTATATGTTGGAGAGGATTATCTTCCTGGTGTCTTGAGAGTTGGCTGAAGCTTTTGGACTAACATTATGTATAATACTTTTAGTTGCCCAAGGTAGGTGAACAGCTAAACCTTCCAAGACAGGTGAATACCTATCAATAATATTTAATCTGAACGTCAAGCTAGGTTTATGTATGACAAGTTCCTAGCACAGAGGCATGCTTACTGTGACACAACTTTGCTGAGCTAAATATTTACAAAGTAGAGAACAACAGGGTAGCCAAATAGCTGCATTATTGGGAGCCAGCAATTAAAACATGCCTAAGAACACTTGATTAGATTCTTCTGGACATTTTCAATTATAAATAAAAATGGTTCTTTAAAATATAACTTAATAATACAATTATTAGTTCAATTATGTTCCAATATTATTCATTAATTCATTTATTCCACAAATTTTGTTGACTAACTTCCATGGCCAAGTGTTGAGCTAGTCACTGAATGTTATCAGCAAGCTATAGATCTAGAAGTACATCACTTTTAAATCAATTCCCCTTTTAAGGATTAGCCCTTACTGGAGAAAAATACCTTGGCTTTGCATAAAATTTATCTTTAGAAGCTAAATGAGTAAGTGCATGAAAAGCTTAAAACAATATCTGGCTTGAGCAAGAGTCAATGCATGTTTATCTACTATTATTATTAAGCCCAAAATGCCCGTTAAAGTTCTCTCAAGTTCCCATATCCATTCTCACTATATTCTTGAATGAAGTCAAGGATTAGAAAAAAATACCAAAAAAGAAAGAGCAGTAAAAGTGAATTGGTAACTTTCATTTCTAGCATAAACTAGATAATATCAACTAAGTCTCCCTTTAAAGACAACTAAAAAAACTGGACAAATATATGTTTAAAAAATTTTGTAAGGCAAGGAAAGGGGTCAAAATGCAATGGAAGACAGCAACCAGAGAAGCACTAGGGCTATTTTCCCCTAGTAGTGTTTGCTGATTCAGGAAGAGACAAGTGAGATGCTCATAAACTGAGCAGTGCTTTTGGAGACCTGAGAAGAAGGCCTTGATAATCCACCATGTTTTGGTTGGGTCTCTAAAGGGCTACTTCTTGGAAGAAAGAATAATCTGGAAATAGATTAACCCAGAAAGATTTTGAAGTATAATTTCAAGTAATGTCTGAAATTAGATTAAAGTGTCCAGAAATTATTGATGCCCTAGTTTCCTGCCCAAAGCTAATATAAGTTGTCTCTGCAGAAAAACAGCTGTTTTCTTAGACCTTAAATTATTACTATGATGTTTAACTAACATGTCATGTATTCAAAATTAATGAGGCATGTGAAGAGATAAGAAAACATAAATAAAACCAAGAGAAGTAATGTACAATTGAATCAAGCCTACAAGGGCTCCAGATAATAAGTTATGAGACACAGACTTCAAAATAACTGATTAAATATTTGAAAAAGATAAAAGATTCAGAATTTGGACAAAGAACTTGCACATTATAAAACTTAAAAATTAAGATCTCAATAGATAGATTCTATAGCAGATTACAACTAGCTGAAGAGAGAATTAATGAATTGAAAGGTAGGTTAGAAGAAAATATCCATACTAGATAATGGAGAGATAAATAAAATTTGTAATGAGCATAAAAATCATAGGAGACACACCAAGGTAACATACATGTAACCAGAGTCTCAGAAGGAAAGAACAAATGTGTCAGAAGGCATATTTGAAAATATAGTTGGGAATTTTTTTCAAAATTAATGACCTTTCAAAAGAAACAGTGGAAGCTAGAAGATAATGGAATGATATTTTCAGAATACTGACAGAAAATATCTGCTAATCTGTAATTCTAAACTAACAGAAATTATTTTTTTGGAATATGAAATTAAATGAAGACCTTTATTTAAGACAAAAGTGTAAGAATGAATCACCTGTATTTCATTGCTACTACAAATACTAAAGGGTGTTTGTCACACAGGAAAAAAAAAATGATTTCAGAAAGAAGGTTGGAGACAAGAAGGAATAAAAAGCAATACAATTAGAGTTATGTCAGGAAAACAGGAGACTAGGAAGCTCCAAGGTTTTGTTTGCCCACAAACCATGAAAGAGAGAGAGAGAGAAAGAGAGAGAGAGAGAGAGAGAGAGAGAGAGAGAGAGAGAGAGAGAGAGAGAGAGAGAGAGAGAGAGAGAACGAGAATGGAGGAAGGGAAGAAAGAAAAACAGAAAGAGAAAAGAACTATCTGAACAAACTTTAAGATCTTTGAAAACAAATAAAGGTTTACAGCAACCAAGCATGCCTAATCAAGAAAAAAAATCTTCAAAATTGTATATAAGCTTTGTGTTGTTTTGCTCATCCTTGACACACTACATCCCTGATGCAGTGGTGACAGTTTTGGTCTATAGCATCAGCAATCCAGTTCCTAGTTCCCTTTCTTGAATCAAAGGGAGCAGAACAGCCTTACCTGAAAATAATTGTGTACCCTGTTCTGACATGTTTGACTCACTCATCTCTGTCTTGTATAACTGAGAATACAGATAGGGAAACTGGTGGGCATTGATAGAAAAAGCTGTACAAACACACAGACACCGTAGACAAGAGATTCCAGGTGAAGACATGCAACAGTGCATCTAAGGCCCAGAGGAGAAGCTGAGGTGAGACTCTTTGGGAAATTAGGACATTCAAAAGCAATCATGTATACAGAGAAAGTTAGAAGTCATACACATGCTCAGATGAGACCCATTCTCAGAAAAGTCTTGAAAAACCCTTAAGTTTTCACCTCAGGATGATTCCTAGGCTCAGAGGAAGCATAGATAATCTGTGAGGGACTGCCTCAGCACAGAGCTATTCTGCTAAGACTGAGGAATACGGTTGTGCTCTCTCTCTCTCTCTCTCTCTCTCTCTCTCTCTCTCTCTCTCTCTCTCTCTGTCTTTCTCTCTCTCTCCTTTTCTCTCTCTCTTTCTTTTTCTCTTTCTCTTTCTCCATCCCTCTCCCTCCTTCCCGCAGTGTACATTTTTTGTTTATTTGTTTGTTCTTGTAATTCAAGGAAATCTTGGCCAAAATATTAGCTGAATATGAGTTAAAAGAACAGAGACTTAAATGAGCACATGACAAGAAATAGTCTTTCCAAAAATAGTCTATAAAAGCCTCAAAACAGATTATTATAGCCTTCAACAAAAAGCAAATCTTGGGGAAGGGAGAGAACTGATTTCCTGAGTTACCATCTTATAATAATCAAATGTTCAATTTTCAACAACCACAAAATCACAAGTCATACTAAAAAATACAGGAAAATATGGCTCATTCAAAGGAATAAAACAAACTGATAGAAATCATCTCCAACGAAGCCAGACATCAGACTTAATGAAGACTTTAAAACAACTGTTTTACATATGCTCAAAGACCTAAGGGAAAACATGTACAAAGAATGAAAGGAAATAAGGAAAACAAGATATGAACAAAATGAAAATATCAAAAAAGAGATATAAAATATAAAAAGGAACTAAACAGAAATTCTGGACGTGAAAAGTACAATAACTGAAATGAAAAAATCACCATAGGGGTTCAGCATCATATATGAAGAGAAGAAAGAATCAGTGAATTTGAATTAGGACAATAGAAATTCTTGAACATAAGGAGCAGGAAAAAAAAAATGAGAAAAAGTGAACAGAGTCTTGTGGCACCAATATAGGCATTATGGGAGTCCCATAATTATCAACGAAACTCAAAAGAAGGCAGTAATGGAAGAATTGAGGACAGAAAAAAAATCTGTAAGATATACAGAAAACAAATAGGATGGCAAATTTAAGTCCTTTGTTATCAGTAAGTACTTTAATGTAAATAAACTCCCCAAGAGAGAAAAGGGAATAGAAAGAATTTTTTTGAAGAATAATTTTGGCCCCAACTCCCCAAATATGATGAAAAAAATGAACTACAAATCCAAGAATCTCAATGAACTCCAAGTAAAATAAATACAAAGAGACCTGGAGCAAGAGATATCAAACTTGAAAAGCCAGCGATAAAGGCAGAATCTTAAAAGCAAAAAGGCAGTGACTCATCATGTATAAGCGATTTTCAATATGACTATCAATCTATTTCTCATCAGAACCTTGAAGGCCAAAAGGCAGTGGGATAATATAAACAACAACAACAACAACAAAAAAAAATGTGCTGAAAAAAAAAACCTATCAATGAAAAATTATATATTGGCAAAACTGTCCTTCAAAAATCAAGGCAAATCAAGACATTCCCATAGAAACAAAAGCTGAAGTTCATTACCGCTAAACTTGCCCAAAAAGAAATGCTAAAGAGTTATTCAGGGCCACCCTGGTGGGTCAGGCGGTTGGAGCTCTGTGCTCCTAACGCTGATGGCTGCTGGTTCAATTCCAACATGGGCCACTGGGCTCTCAACCACAAGGTTGCCGGTTCTACTCCTCGACTCCCACAAGGGATGGTGGGCTGCGCCCCCTGCAACTAACAAGAGGAACCGGACCTGGAGCTGAGCTGCGCCCTCCGCAACTAAGATTGAAAGGACAACAACTAGCCTTGGGAAAAAATCTTGGAAGTACACACTGTTTCCCAATAAAGTCCTATTCCCCGTCCCCAAAAAAATCTTTAAAAAAAAACAAACAAAGAAGTCAACTCTCATCAGATAAAGGACACTTACTGTGTCTGCCCTTAAAAAATATGTATATATATGTATATATATATTATATATATTATATATTTATATATATATATATATACATATATATATATATATATATGTAGAGAGAGAGAGAGAGCTCTTCACTTTGAAATTGACAGATACTACACAGTAACTTGAAGCCATATAAAGATCTCTGGTAAAGGTAAATATATGAGGCCAATATAAAAGCTAGTATCATTGTTATCTTGGTTTGTAACTCCACTTTATATTATCTGCAAGATTTAAAAGCCAAATGAATAAAAATAATTATAAATCTTTGTTAATGGGTACAAAATATATAAAAATGTTATTTATGACATCAATAACATAAAGTTGGGGAAGGCAGAGCTGTAAAGGACTAGAGATTTTATATGCAATTGAAGGTAAGTTGGTATCAATTCAAAAAGGACTGTTATAACTTTAGAGTGTTATATATAACCACCATGGTATAGAAAATATCTATAGAATATACACAGATGGCTCAGTTGGTTAGACTGTGAGCCCTTAACAACAAGGTTGCTGATTCGATTCACACATGAGATGGTGGGCTGCACCTGCTGAAACTAAGATTAAACAATGGCAACTGGACTTGAAGCTGAGCTGCACCCTCCACAACTAGATTGAAGGACAACGACTTGGAGCTGATGGGCCCTGGAGAAACACACTGTTCCCCAATAAAAAAAAGAATATACACAAAAGGACATGAGAAGTGTAACAAAATATGTCATTACACTATAAATTATCAACGAAACACAAAAGAAGGCAGTAATGGAGGAATTGAGGACAGAAAAAAATCTGTAAGATATACAGAAAACAAATAGGATGGCAAATTTAAGTCCTTTGTTATCAGTAAGTACTTTAATGTAAATAAACTCCCCAACAAAAAGATATAGATTGCCTGAATGGAAAAAAAACAAAAAAAGAGTCCAAGTCTCTCTTTAAGAGACTCATTTTAGATCTAAGGACATACATAGTTGAAAGTGAAAGGATGGAAAAAGATCTGTGCAAATAGTAAAAAGGAGAGCAAGACTGACTATAGTAATATCAGACAAAATAGATATTAAGTTAAAACTGTCACAAGAGACAAATAAGGATATTATATTGATAAAAGGATCAATTCACCAAGTAGATATAATAATTATAAACATGTATACACTAAGTATCAGAGTTCCAATATATATATATATGAAAGAAATATTTACAGAATTGAAACAGAAATAGACAGCTCTAAAGTAATAGTAGGAGACATCAACATCCCACTTTCCTTTTTTATTAAAGTTTATTGGGGTGACAATTGTTAGTAAAGATACATAGATTTCAGGTGTACAATTCTGTATTGCATCATTTATAAATCCCATTGTGTGTTCACCACCCAGAGTCAATTCTCTTTTCATCACCATGTATTTGATCCATTTATCCTCATCCAGCACTCCCCTCCCCCCTTACCCTCTGGTAACCACTAAACTATTGTCTGTGTCTATGAGTTTTTGTTTCTCATTTGTTTGTCTTGTTCTTTGTTGTTTTTCGTTTATATACCACATATCAGTGAAATCATATGGTTCTCTACTTTTTCTGTCTGACTTATTTCGCTTAGTATTATAAACTCAAGATCCATCCATGTTGTCACAAATGGTCTTATTTCATCTTTTCTTTCCACCGAATAGTATTCCATTGCAACACCCCACTTTCAATAATGCATAAACAGAAGACCAAAAAGAAGACTGTCGACTGATGTCATAAAAATGGCGGCGTTAGGTGAGCGTCTTGAAACCTCCCTTGGAATTTACAATAAATTGAACAACTATAACTCCACAAAGGACTTCCTATGCAGCAGACAGGCAAGAGTAAAACACGCACTACTGAAATCATCTAAAGGTGGGCAAATTGTGCAAGCGGGTGAGGAGGGACGGGAGAAGTGTGGAGACAGGGCCACAGACCTAGCTCGGTGCTCGGAGATGACTGCATTCCAGGACTACAGCAGCTATGGGAGAGGAAAGAACTCTGACTGCTAGTGCTCTTCTTATGGCCACAGGGCTGAGGGACAGCATATCACACGGCTGAACCCAATACTCATGGCAGACACCTCTGAGCAAAGACTGAGGAAAGAAGACTGAAAACGGTGGTTTAAGCCCTCACTGCCGAGCAAGGAGTGGAAGACTTAGGCACTGAGCCAAGCCACCCCATCCCTACCTTCCCAGAGCTTGCCTGGTCCCCACCTGCCCAGTGCTAGAAGCAGAACAGTAGCAGTGTCAGATCAAAGAACAGAATATTTGCAGTTCTGACTCACAGCCCAACTAGTTTCAGCAAAGGGGAGGGAGCTGTGGAAGCAGGACTGGCTGTGGTGGTGGTCGTCACCATTGCTCGGCACCACCTCTCACAACCCACCCTGTCCCTGTTCCAACCTATCGGGGCAGATCTCTGCAGGAGTAAACAGAGCTGCTGAAACACACGGGCTCTGAATCTGGTGCAGGAAGAGCTTTGGAACTTCAGAAGCTCTCCATATCCCCCCATGGAGGTGGCACACAATGACCCAGGCGAACTGTTCAGAGAGGAGAAGCCCGCTTTCCAGGGAATCCCCCCATTCTGTGAGAAGTCAAAATAGTGCAGAGAAAATATAACAGTACAGCATGAGAGAGAATAAAAGGCTGCAGTCTGAGAGAAAATAAAACATTCTACCGAGACCTACTGGAAAACAAAAGAAAGACCTTTTTCTATCAACCTGTTGCAGAACCCACTCCTGTAGATGTCTAGGAAGAGAAATAATAAATCATTAATTGCCATGAATAACCAACGTAATAAGACAGCTCAGGAAGAAAATGAAAAATCTCCAGAAAATGAACTTAAAGGCATGGAAACATGTGACTTAAATGAAAGAGAATTCAAGATTGCAGTTCTTAAAAAACTCAATGAGATGCAAGAAAACACAGAAAGGCAGTTCGATGAGCTCAGTGACACAATCAAAGAACAAAATGAACATGATATCTAAGAGATTGAAATTTTAAAAAACAATCAAATAGAATTGCTGGAGATTAAGAACTCAACAGAAGAAATGAAGAATGAAATAAATAGCTTAGATAGCAGAGTTGACCAGATGGAGGAAACAAGCAGTGACATTGAAGATAGAAATCTGGAAATGACTCTGATGGAAGAAGAGAGAGACTTGAGACTTAAAAGAAATGAAAGAACTCTACAAGAACTTTCTGACTCCATCAGAAAGAGCAATATAAGAATAATGGTCATACCAGAAGGAGAAGAAAGAGAGAAGGGAACAGAGAATATATTCCAAAAAATTGTTCATGAGAAATTCCCAAACTTGTAGAAAAAACTGGATCCTCAAATCCAAGAAACAAATAGAACACCTAATTACCTCAATCCCAACAGGCCTTCTCCAAGGCACATTGTATTGAAGCTGTCTAAAATCAACGACAAAGAAAGAATCCTCAAGGCAACCAGGGAAAAGAAGACGGTAACCTACAAAGGAAAGCCCATTAGATTATCATGAGATTTTTCAGCGGAGACTCTACAAGCCAGGAGGGAGTGGAACCAAATATTCAAACTATTGAAAGAGAGAAATTATGAGCCAAGAATAATATATCCAGCAAAGATATCCTTTAGATACGAAGGAGGAATAAAGACCTTTCCAGAAATACAGAAGCTGAGGGAATTTTCTAATACACGACCTGCACTACAAGAAATATTAAGGAGGCTATTCAACCACCATCAACAGGGACAATTTGTGGCAACCAAAACATAAAAAGGGGGAGAGTAAAGGCCTGAACCGGAATATGGGAATGGAGAAAGTAAGTGTCCTGAAGAAAATGGAATACTCTAAATGTCAAACTTTCTTTTACATAAACTTAAGGGTAACCACTCAAGAAAAATCCAGAACTGAAATATACACTGTAATAACAGAAAAAACAGAGGGAAACATCATAGAATACCACCATAAAGAAATAATAGACAACAACAAAAAGGCAAAGAAACAGTGGAGACACAGCCTTACCAGAAAACTAAAGATAGAATGACAGGAAATCCTCACATATCAATAATCACCCGAAATGTAAATGGACTGAACTCACCAAGAAAAAAGCACAGAGTAGCAGATTGGATCAAAAAACTAAACCCAACCATATGCTGTCTCCAAGAGACACATCTCAGCTACAAGGACAAGCATAGACTCAAAGTGAAAGGGTGGAAATTGACACTCCAAGCAAATGGTACCCAGAGAAAATCAGGTGTAGCCATAATGATATCAGATGAAACAGACTTCAGGGTGAAAAAGATAACAAGAGACAAAGATAGATATTTCATAATGGTAAAGGGGACTATACAACAAGAAGACATAACAGTCATCAATATTTATGCCCCCTATATTATATTTTCGGGAGCACCGAAATATACCAAGAAACTACTAACAGAACTCAAGGGAGAAATTGACCAAAACACAATTATACTAGGGGACTTAAATACATCATTGACAGCTATGGATAGATCATCCAAACAGAAAATAAATAGTGAAATAGCAGCACTAAATGACACATTAGATGAAATGGACATAATTGATATTTATAGAGCACTTCATCCTAAAACATCAGACTATACATTCTTTTCTAGTGTACATGGAACATTCTCAAGGGTAGACCACATGCTGGCACATAAAATCAGCCTCAGCAAATTTAAGAAGATTGAAATCATACCAAGCATATTCTCTGATCACAAGGCTTTGAAATTGGATATCAACTGCAAAAAGAAAGCAGGAAAAAGCACAAAGACATGGAGATTAAACAACATACTTTTAAAAAAAGACTGGGTCAAAGAAGAAATTAGAGGAGAGATCACAAGATTCATGGCAACAAATGACAATGAAAATACATCCTACCAAAATTTTTGGGATACAGCGAAAGCAGTTTTAAGAGGGAAATTTATATCATTACAGGCCTATCTCAAGAAACAAGAAAAATCTCAAATAAATAACCTCACGTTACACCTTAAAGAACTAGAAAAAGAAGAACAAGTAAAACCCAAGTTCAGCAGAAGAAAGGAAATAATAAAAATCAGAGCAGAACTAAATGAAATAGAGAACTAAAAAACAATAGAAAAAATTAATGTGACAAAGAGCTGGTTCTTTGAAAAGATTAACAAAATTGACAAACCCTTGGCTAGACTCAATAAGATAAAAAGAGAGAAGACAATAATTAACAAAATCAGAAATGAAAAAGGGGAAGTTATCACGGACACCACAGAAATACAAAGGATCATCCAAGAATACTATGAAGGACTATATGCCACCAAATTTAATAACCTAGAAGAAATGGACAAGTTCTTAGAATCATATAGCCTTCCAAGGCTGAACCATGAAGAACGGGAAAATCTAAACAGACCGATCACCAGTAATGAAATTGAATCAATCATCCAAAACCTTCCCAAAAGGAAAAGTCCAGGACCAAATGGCTTCACTAGTGAATTCTACCAAACCGTCAAAGAGGATCTAATACCAAACCTGCTCAAACTCTTCCAAAAAATTGAAGAAGAGACAGTACTCCCTAACTCATTTTATGAGGCCAACATTACCCTGTTACCAAAACCTGGTAAGGACAACACAGAAAACTACAGACCAATATCTCTGATGAATACAGATGCAAAAATCCTAAACAAAATTCTAGGAAATCGAATACAACAATGCATTAAAAAGATCATTCATCACGACCAAGTGGGGTTCATCCCAGGGGCACAAGGATGATTCAACATCTGCAAATCCATCCATATGATACATCACATAAACAAAATAAAGGACAAAAATCATATGATTATATCAACTGATGCAGGAAAAGCATTTGACAAGATACAACATCCATTTATGATTAAAACACTTAATAAAATAGGTATAGAAGGAAAATACCTTAACATAATAAAGGCCATATATGACAAGCCCTCAGTTAATCTCGTAATTAATGATGAAAAACTGAAGCCCTTTGCTCTATGTTCAGGAACACGACAGGACTGTCCCCTATCACCTCTGCTTTTCAACATAGTGTTGGAAGTCCTTGCCAGAGCAATCACGCAAGAGAAAGAAATAAAAGGCATCCACATTGGGAATGAAGAAGTTAAATTATCGCTCTTTGCAGATGACATGATGCTATATATAGAAAACCCTAAAGACTCCACCAAAAAGCTATTAGAAACAATGAATACAGTAAAGTTGCTGGCTACAAAATCAACATACAAAAGTCCATTGCATTCCTATATGTTAACAATGAAATCTCAGCAAAAGAAATACAAAAAACAATTCCTTTTGCAATTGCAGCAAAAAGAATAAAATACCTAGGAATAAACTTAACCAAGGATGTGAAGGACCTATATGCTGAAAACTATAAGACATTTTTGAAAGAAATTGAAGAAGACACAAAGAAATGGAAAGACATTCCGTGCTCATGGATTGGAAGAATCAACATAGTTAAAATGGCCATATTACCCAAAGCAATATACAGATTTAATGCAATCCCATCAAAATCCCAATGGCATTTTTTAAAGAAATAGAACAAAAAATCATCAGATTTGTTTGGAGCCACAAAAGACCCTGAATAGCCAAAGCAATCTTAAGAAATAAGAACAATACTGGAGGTATCACACTCCCTGACTTTAGCTTGTACTACAGGGGTACAATAATCAAAACAGCATGGTATTGGCAGAAAAACAGACACATAGACCAATGGAATAGAATTGAGAACCCAGAAATAAAACCACATAAATATGGACAGACAATTTTTGACAAAGAAGCTAAAAACATACAATGGAGGAAAGACAGCCACTTCAATAAATGGTGCTGGGAGAATTGGAAAGCCACGTGCAAAAGAATGAAACTGGACTGCTATCTGTCACCATGTACCAAAATTAATTCAAAATGGATCAAAGACTTAAGCATAAGACCTGACACAATAAACTGCATAGAAGGAAACATAGGTACTAAACTTATGGACCTTGGGTTCAAAGAGCATTTTATGAATTTGACTCCAAAGGCAAGGGAAGTAAAAGCTAAAATAAACGAATGGGACTATATGAAACTTAAAAGCTTCTGCACAGCAAAAGAAACCATTGACAAAATAGAGACGCAACCAACTGAATGGGAGAAGATTTTTGCAAACAGTGCCTCCGATAAGGGGCTAATATCCAAAATATACAAGGAACTCATGAAACTCAACAACAACAAAACAAACAACCCCATTGAAAAATGGGCAGAGGTCCTGAAGAGACATTTCTCCAAAGAGGACATACAAATGGCAAATAGACATATGAAAAAATGCTCTACATCATTAATCATCAGAGAAATGCAAATGAAAACCACAATGAGATATCACCTCACCCCAGTCAGAATGGCTATCATCAACAAGACAAATAGTAACAAGTGTTGGAGAGGCTGTGGAGAAAAAGGAACCCTCATACACTGTTGGTGGGAATGCAGACTGGTGCAGCCGTTATGGAAGGCAGTGTGGAGGTTCCTCAAAAAATTACTAGTAGAATTACCATATGACTCAGCAATCCCTCTCCTGGGTATCTACCCCAAAAATCTGAAAACATCTACACATAAAGACACGTGTGCTCCAATGTTTATTGCAGCTTTATTTACGGTGGCCAAAACATGGAAACAACCAAAATGTCCTTCAATAGATGAATGGGTAAAGAAGTTGTGGTATATATACACAATGGAATATTATTCGGCGGTAAGAAATATGAAATAGGACCATTTGTGACAACATGAATGGATCTTAAGAGTATGATGCTAAGTGAAATAAGTCAGACAGAAAAAGCAGAGAACCATATGACTTCACTGATATGTGGTGTATGAACCAAAAACAACAAAAGAACAAGACAAACAAATGAGAAACAAGAACTCGTAGACACAGACAATAGTTTAGTGGTTAGCAGTGGATAAGGGGCGTGGGGGTTGGGAGATGAGGGTAAAGGGGGATCAAATATATGGTGATGGAAGGAGAACTGACTCTGGGTGGTGAACACACAATGGCATTTATAGATGATGTAATACAGAATTGTACACTTGAAATCTATGTAATTTTACTAACAAATGTCACCCCAATAAATTAAAAACAAAACAAACAAACAAAATAAAAAAAGACTAAATCGTGAATAAATAGAAAATCTGAGCAGACCAATAATAAAGAGTAAGGAGATTAAATCAATAATAAAATAAAATAAAACCCTCCCAACATAGAAAAGCCCAGGACCACTTGTTTTCACTAATGAATTATACAAATATTTAAAGAAGAATTAATGCCAATTAATTTTTCTCAAATTCTTCCAAAAATTGAAGAAGAGAGAATATTCCCAAACTCACTTTATGAGGCCAGCATTACCCTGATACTAAATTCAGTTAAGGACACTATAAGAAAAGGAAACTATAGATCAAGATCCCTGCTGAAGGGGTGGCCAGTTGGCTCAGTTGGTTAGAGCACGGTGCTCTTAACAACAAGGTTGCTGGTTCGATCCAACATGGGTTACTGTGAGCTGCACCCTCCACAACTCGATTGAAACAACCACTTGACTTGGAGCTGATGGGTCCTGGAAAAACACAAATAATAATAAAAAAAAATATCTCTTCTGAATACAGATGCAAAAATTCTCAACTAAATATTAGAAAACTGAATACAACAACATATTAAAAGGATCACATAACATTATCAAGTGGAATTTATCCCTGGGATGCAAGGATGGTTCAACATATGCAAGTCAATAACTGTGATAGACCACATTAATAGAATGAAAGATAAAATTTATACGATCATCTCAATAGATGCAAAAAAAGCATTTGAGAAATTACAACATTATTTCATTATAAAAACCCTCAACAAAATGGGGTTAGAAGGAACATACCTAATCACAGCAAAGTCCATAGATGATAAATGCACATCGTATTCAACAGTAAAAAAATTGAAAAATTTTGCTCTAAGATCAGAAACAAGAGAGGTTGCTAATTCTCACAATTCAACATAAAACTGGAAGTCCTATGCAATCACTCAAAGAAATAAAGGAATCAAAATCAGAAAGGAAGAAGTAAGATTGTGGTCATATTTGCAGATGATATGAACTTATGAGGTCGGACCATTGAGTTCGTGAACTTGCCACTGTGCGCTTACATTGGCACCACTGTTCAAACAGCTCGGTAAGGTTTCATAACCTTGGTATATCAGTGTCTCACAGCTGTGTCTGTGTCAATGTGTGGTGTTGTCTTGCTGAGTGGCATTTATTATTGTTGTTGTGTGTTTTTGCGTGCCATCGCGAGAATGTCTGAGATTGAATTAGAGCAACAAACAAACATTAAATTTCTTGTTAGACTTGGCAAGAGTGGAAGTGAAGTCACGGACATATTAGTCCAAGTTTATGGGGATAATGCCATGAAGAAAATGGCAGTGTACAAATGGATGAAAAGTTTTTCTGAGGGGAGAGAACGCATCACTAAAGAGAGGTCAGAGTGGCCGGTAATAAGCAGAATTGACAAAAACATTGTAAAAATTCATTAAATTGTGTGTCAAAATCATCAGCTGACTGTGAGAAGAATAGCAGACTAAGTAAAGAGTGATAGAGACAAAGTTAGGAAAATCTTAACTGAAAATCTTGGCAGAGAAAGGTGTGTGCAAAAATGGTCCCGAAGGAGCTCACTGATGAACAAAAGCAAAGGAGAACCGAAGTTTGCCAAGATCTTTTGGAGAGACAAGACGATGTTTTCGGCCGTGTTATCACTGGTGATGAAACCATGGGTGTACCAATGAAACAAAGCGTCGAACTGCACAATGGAAGTCAGCCAATTCTCCCTGACCAAAAAGTTCTGTCAGTCCAAATCAAGAGTCAAAATGATGTTGTTAACTTTTTTTGATATCAGAGGGATTATTCGTTATGAATTTGTACCAACTGGACAGTTAACCAAGATTACTATTTGGAAGGGCTGAAAAGGCTGTGTGAAAAAGTTAGATGAAAACAACCTGAACTTTTTGGCAACAATTCATGGCTCTTACATCACAGCAATGCACCAGATCTGTGAGGGAGGTTTTAGTCAGTAAACAAATAACTGTATTGGAACACCCTCCCTACTCACCTGATCTGGCCCCCAATGACTTCTCTTTTTACCTGAAGATAAAGGACATATTGAAAGGAAGACATTATGACGACATTCAGGACATCAAGTGTAATGCGATGACAGCTCTGTTGGCCATTCCAGAAAAAGAGTTCTAAAATTGCTTTGAAGTGTGGACTAGGCACAGGCATCAGTGCATAGCTTCCCAAGGGGAGTACTTTGAAGGTGACCATAGTGATATTCAGCAAAGAGGAATGTAGCACTTTTTCTAGGATGAATTTGTGAACTTAATTGTTGTCCCGTCCTGCGCAACAAAGGCTGTAGGGAGGGGAGAAGGGGCGTCTTTAGGTTAAGCTATAACAAAGAGACAGAGACTCAATACAGTTAAATTACAGAGGACCAAGGGACCCACAGGATCAGAGACTGGGGCCCCGAATCGGGCCGACTGTCGGTATTTATTGATTTTAGACAAAGAAGTGACATGATTTAAGGATTTAAGGCACGGTCTGTGAAACTCTTACACCACAAAGAAAGAATGATCTCAAAATCCAATTATTTGTCTCAAAACAGCCGAGGCATCCAGTCCCATGATGACTAAGGTGTGGTATGTACCTCCCTGGGGGGGGGGGGGAAGTCTCTCGAGGTAAAAACAACGCCTTGGCTGAGCAGAAAGAGCTTGATCTTATCGCTCTAATAGTCCTCTCTCACAATTAGGTGAGAGGGAGAGGCAAGAGTCGGCAGCAGCTTTTCTCAAGCAGGGGGAAGGAATGACAAAGCCTCTTCCCATCAATCTTCATACAGCTCATCGGGGGTCTCAACAGGGTCCCGTCTGGCTTAGATTGTTTCTCCAGTGAGAAATCTTACCCGTCTTGGACTGCAAACCCTTCATCTGAAGACCAGGCAGAGAGACACAAGATGTAACAAACTCAAACAAACTCAATCCCAGAGGGGCACAGTTCCACAAATTCTTCCTTTCCTAGGGAAAGGCATGGGGGGACAGACGTCTAGGCTGTTGTATGACCACAAATTGTCAGAACTCATATACATAGAAAATACTAAAAACTCAACCAAAAAGTTGATGGAACAAATTCAGTAAAGTTTCAGGATATAAAATCACTACATAGAAATTAGTTACATTTTTAGACACTACCAATGAAATATCTGAAAAATAAATAAAACTATCCCACTCATAATAGCATCAAAAACAGTAAAATATTTAGGAACCAAGGAAATGAAAGATCTACACAACGAAAACTATATTAATTGAATTTTGAATGTTGAACCAGCCTTGTATACTTGGAATATACCCCACTTGGTCTTGGTATATATTTCTTTTTAAATATTGTTGGATTCGATTTGCTAATATTTTGTTGAAGATTTTTGCGTCTATGTTCATTAGAGATGTTGGTCTGTAATTTTCTTATCTTGTAATGTCATTGATTTTGGTAGTAGGGTAATTCTGGCATCATAGAATGAGTTAGGAAGTACTTTTGTTTCTATCTTCTGGAAGAGTTTATTGAGAATTGGTATGATTTCTTCCTTAAATGTTTGGTAGAATTCAGTTGTGAATTCATCTGGGCCTGGTGCTTTTTTATTTTGGAATAGTATTAATTATTGATTCAATTTCTTTAATAGATATAAGCTAATCAGGTTGTCTATCTCTTCTTGTGTGAATTTTGGCAGATTGTGTCTTTCATGGAACTGCTTCATTTTATCTAGGCTATCAAATTTGTGGGCATAGAGTTGTTTATGATATTCTTTTATCCTTTTCATGTCCCCGGGGTGTGTAGTGATGTCCTCTTTTATTCTATTTATAATTCATATCTTTTTTCTTTTATTCTTATCCTGGCTCGAGGCTTGTGAATTTTGTTGAACTTTTCAAAGGGCAAGCTTTTGGTTTTATTGATTTCCTCTATAGATTCCCTGTTTTCAATTTCATTGATTCCTGTTCTAATATTTATTTTTTTTCTTTCATTTAGTTTGGATTTAATTTGCTCTTCTTTTTCTGGTTTCCAGATTATTGATTTTAGATTTTACTTCTTTCTAATATAGGCATTCAATGCTATAAACTTCTGTCTGAGCACAGCTTTCACTGTATCCCACAAATTGTGATGTTATATTTTAATTTTTATTTAGTTCAAATCTCACTTGTCTTAGTTCATGCTACTACAACAAAAATACCATAGACTGAGTAGCTTAAATAACAAACATTTATTTCTCATAGTTCTGGTGTCTGGGAAGTCCAAGATCAAGACATTTGCAGATCTGATGTCTGGAGAGAGTACCTCACATGGCAGAAAGAGCAAGTTCTAGTCTCTTTCAGTATAAGGACACTAATCCGAAAATGTGGGCCTCATGACCTCATTTCAACTTAATTATCTCTCAAAGGCCCCACCTCCAAATACCATTTCATTGGGGTTTAGAGTTTCAACATACAAATTTTGAGGGGACACAAATATGTAGTCCGTAACACTTGTGATTTCTTCTATTACCTATGGATTATTTAGAAGTATATTTCTTAATTTCCAAATGTATGGAGATTTTAAAGGGATTTTAAAATAAATTCTAGTTTAATTAAACTGTGGTTACAGAACACACTCCACAGGATATCAATCCTTTGGAAATTATCAAGCTTTCCTTGCTTTATGTCTCAGCATATGATGAATTTAGGATGAAGTATTTGTGAATGTTTGAAAATATGTATACTACAGTTATTGAATTCAAAGTTCTATATAAGCAATTTGACTAAGTTTCTTAATTGAGTTGTTCAAACTTCCTATATCCTTATTGATTTTTTATTACAAATTGTATTTGTAACAATTGTTATAAGCAGATTGAGTGCTTGTTGTATTAGTTACTGAGAAAGGTATGTTAAAACTTCAGACTATGACTATGGATGAATCTGTTTATCCTTGTAGTTCAGAAAATATTTCATGTATTTTGATACTATGTTATTAGATACATGTCAATTTAAAACTGTATTCTTTTTCTGGTAAATTTAACTTTCTCTTATGAACTATCCCACTTTTCTCTAGTAATGCTTATTGCTTTAAAGACTATTTTTTCTTTGTTAGATTTTTGATTATTAATTTAGTCTCCTTACTAGTTGTACGCCTCTTTAGATTTTCCATTTCTTCATTGTTTAGTCTTGGAAGATTATAAATTTCTATGAATTTGTCCATTTCATTTAGGTTATCCATTGTGTTGGCATACAATTGTTCCTAGTAGGTTCTTATGAACCTATGTATTTCTGTGATATCAGTTATACATAGTGTCTCCTTTTTCATTTCTGATTTTAGTTATTTGAGTCTTCACTCATTTTTTCCAGGTTAAACTAGCTAAAAGTTTGTAAATTTTGTCAATCTTTTTGAAGAACTTGATTTCACTAATTTTTAAAAATGTTTTTCTATTTTACTTATCTTTGCTCTAATCTTTATTATTTCCTTCTTCTGGTAGATTTGGATTTCGTTTTATTCTTCTTTGCTAGTTCCTTAAGGTGTAAAATTAGATTATTGATTTGAAGGGTTTTTTTTTAATTAAAATTTATTGGGGTGACAATGACTAGTAAAATTACACAGGTTGCAAGTGTACAATTCTATAATACATCTTCTATATATTATATTGTGTGTTCACCACCCAGAATCAGTTCTCCTTCCATCACTATATATTTGACCTCCTTTACCTTCTTCTACTATCCCCTCTTACCCTCTGGTAACCACTGAATATTATCATTATCTATGAGTTTTTGTTTCTTTATTTGTTTGTCTTGTTCCTTTGTTGCTTTCAGTTTTATATCCCACATTTGAGTGATGTCATATGGTTCTTGACTTTTTCTGTCTTATTTTGGTTAGCATAATAATCTCAAAATCCATCCATGTTGTCAGAAATGGCACTATTTCATCTTACTTATGGCAGAGTAGTATTCTATTGTGTATATATACCACATCTTTATCCAATCATCTATCGAAGGACACATTGGTTGTTCCTACGTTGGTGGCCAAGATTTGACTTTTCTTAAATGTAAGCATGTACAGATATAAATTTCTCTTTTAGCACTACTTTCACTGCATCTCATAATTTTTGGTATGTTGTAGTTTTGTTTTCATTTGTCTCAACATATTTTCTAATTTCCCTTGTGATTTCGTCTTAATCTATTGAGTGTTTGACGACATTGTTTAGTTTCTACATATTTGTAAATGTCCCAGTTTTCTTTCTGCTATTGGTTTCTAGTTTTATTCCATGGTGATAAGAAAAGATACTTTGTACAATTTCAATCTTTTTAAATCTATTAAGATTTGTTTTGTGGCCTAATGTATGATCTATTCTGGAGAATGTTACATGTGTACTAGAGAAAAATATGTATTCCGCTGATGTTGGGTACAGTGTTCTTTATATATCTGTTAGGTCTAATTTGTCTATGGTGTGGTTTAAACTTTTGTTTCTGCAATGGACTGAATGTTTGTATCTCCCCAACATTCATATGTTAAAATTCCACCCCCACAACATGATGGTATTCAGAGGTGGGGCAATTGGAAGATGATTAGGTCATGAAGGAGAGCCTTCATGAATGGGATTCATGCCTTTATAAGGGAGCTCACTTTCTCTTTGTACCATGTAAAAACACAGAAAGAAAATGGCCATTTATGAATCAAGAAGCAGCACCTCACCAAACATCAATTCTGTCAGTGTCTTGATCTTGGACTTTTTAGCTTCTAGAATTGTGAGAAATAAATTTCCATTGTTTGTAAGCTGCTCAGTCTACTGCACTCAGTTATAGCAGCCTGAATGGACTAAGACAGTCCTCCTTTTTTTTAAAATTTTACCCATATATACTTTAATAAGTATCTCTAACTGATAAGGACTTTTTAAAAAACATAACCAGAATATCATAATCAGACCTAATAAAATTAACCATATACCTTAATTTGTTCTAATACATAGACTAATTTCAGTTTTCTGTTGTTTTAAATGGTTTGTTCAAATCAGAATCCAAACAAGGCCTACATCTTACATTTGATTAATGTCTCTTAAGTTTCTTTTAATCTAGCTAACAATTCCCTCACACTTTCTTTTCATATCATTTAGTTGAAGAACATGGGTCATTTGTCATACAATTTCTCACATTCTGGATTTGGCTGATTGTATCTTCATGGTATTAACATATTTCTCTTCCATATATATATATATATATTTTTTTTTTAATTAAAGTTTCTTGGGGTGACACTTGTTAGTAAAGTTACATAGATTTCAGGTGTACAATTCTGTAATACATTATCTATATCTCACATTGTGTGTTCACACCCAGCGTCAGTTCTCTTTCCATCACCATATATTAGACCCCGTTTATCCTCTTCTAGAGCTCCCATCTCCCTTCTCCCCTTACCTTCTGGTAACCCCTAAACTATTATCTATGTCTATGAGTTTTTGTTCCTTCATTTGTTTGTCTCATTCTTTTGTTGTTTTCAGTTTTATATACCACATTATCAGTGAATTATAACAATGTAGTGTTATATTTTCTCTGCACTATTCTGGCATCTCACACAATGGAGGGATTCCGTGGAAGGTGGATTTCTCTGTGAACAGTTCGCCTGGTGCCGCCTCCGTGGGGGTATGTGGAGAGCTTCCGAAGTTCTGGTATAGGAAGCTCTTCCTATACCAGATTTAGAGCCTGTGTGTTTCAGCAGCTCTGTTTACTCCTGGAGGGATCCGCCCAGATAGTTGGGGACAGGGGCAGGGTTAGTTGTAAGAGGTGGTACTGAGCAGTGGCGGAGACCACCACCACAGCCAGTCCTGCTTCCACAGCTCCCTCCCCTTTGGCAGAATTCATTCGGCTGCGAAACTGTGTCTGCAGTTCTCAGAACTGCAAATATTCTGTTCTTTTGATCTGACACTGCAACCCATGGAATAGGACAAAATATTTGAAAGCCATATATCAGATAAGGGGTTAATATCCAAAGTATATAAAAATTTCATAAAAATTAATAACAAGAAATGTGATTTAAAATAGGCAGAAGATCTAAATAGGCATTTTTTCAAAGACTTTCAGATGGCCAACAGGTACATGAAAATATACTCAACATCACTAATGATCAGGAAAAAGCAAATCAAAACCACAATGAGATATCACCTCACACCTGTTAGAATGACTATGATCAAGAAAACTAGAAATATGGAGCCCCTTTCACGTTGCTAAGTGGAATGATGCCCAAATCATGAATTGCTCAATAAAGATAATTTTAAAAAAGAAGATAAGAGATAACAAGTATTAGCAAAGTTGTGGAGAAAAGGGAACCCTTGTGCACTATTGGTAGGAATGTAAATTGGTTCAGCTACTGTGGAAAACAGTATGGAGATTCCTCAAAAAATTAATCCACAATGCAAATCCATAGGATCCAGCAATCCTAAATTTTAATTTATGAGGTGTGATCCAAAGATATGGTGAATGTTTAAATTAAAATAATTTATTACAGTAAAAGACATATGGCCATTAATCTCCCTCAGAATACTCCCCTTTACTTTGAACACACTTATCCCATCATTCTTGACACTTTCTGAAGCAGTTCTGGAAGTCTTCTTTCATGAGTGTCTTTAGTTGCGTTGTCGTGGCTGCCTTGATGTCCTGAATTGATTCAAAACGTTTTCCTTTCATGGTCATTTTGACTTTGGTGAAGAACCAGAAGTTGCACAGTGCCAGATCCAGTGAATGAAGAGGATGAAGACACACTGTAATGTTTTTATTTGACATAAATTGCTGTATACCAGAAGCGATGTGTAATACGGAACATTGTCATGATGGATGGTAAAGACACTCATGAAAGAGGACTTCCAGAATTGCTTCAGAAAGTGGCAAGAACGATGGGATAAGTGCGTTCTAAGTGAGGGGGAGTATTTTGAGGGGAATTAACGGCAATGTGTCTTTTGCTGTAATAATTTTTTTTTAATTTAAACATTCACCATATTTTTCGATCATGCCTCATATGTCTAAAGGAAGTGAAAACAGGGTGTCTAAAAGATATCTGCATTCCCTTGTTTATTACAGCATTACTCACAATACCCAAGATATGAAAACAACCTAAGTGTCCACCAACAGATGAATGGATAAAGAAGATGTGATAAGCACACACACACGCACACACACAGACACAAACACTCATACTCACAGTGGAATATTATTCAGCCATGAGAAAAAGGAAATCCTGTAATTTGCAACAACATGGATGAAACTTGAGGGTTAGTGAGATAACATAGAAGGAGAAATTCAAATGCTGTATGATATCACTTACATGTGGAATCTAAAAAAGCCAAAGTCATAGAAACAGAAAATAGAATGGTGGTTACCAAGGGTTGAGAAATGGTGGAATTGGGGAGGTGTTATTTTAGGGTATAAAGTTGTAAGTAGAAGATGAATAAGTTCTGGAGATCTAAGCTCAGTATCGTAATTATAGTGAACAATGCTCAGAAGGTTTTATAGATATACAAAAAGAATAAAGGAAAGGCGGAGTTGGTCAGGCAGGTCTGAGGGCTGACATCCTTCTTGGGGTCCTGTCTGTTTTAAGATATTGTTATCTCTGGACTTCAGGCTTTATGTGTATTATGGTGTCTGGGTGCCTGAGGATTAAGAAATTGCCCTTTCCAGGTTAGGATTCTGTTGATTAAATGGATTAAATACCTTAGCAAAGTATGTGTAGCCTTGAGAAAGAGAATAAAACAGAGTTCTTAAGTTAATCAGCGAGGGGAGAAACAAAGAGAAAACAGCTGAATATCAGGATGGATCAAACTGCCAAGTGCCTAGATAGTGAACTATGACTGAGTCAAACTGCAAACTAGCTAAGTCTAATTGTGTTATTGATTTACTGAATTTCACCCTTACATTCTCACCGCTAAAAAGAAATGCTAACTATGTGAGATGATAGCGGTGTTAGCTAACACCATGGTAGTAATCATATTGCAATACATAAATATACCAAATTAATACTTACACAATATCATATGTCAATTATATCTCAATAAAAATAAATTAATGTAATTGATCATATCAATAGGCTAAAGAAATTTTAAAAATATATAAAACTGAATGACAATGAAAATGGTACATATCAAAACTAAAGAATCAACTGTGCACAGAGGCAGATGTGCACTTCTAAATACATATTATAGAAAAAAAGAAAATTAGAAAAAGGACAGTAAATTATTCCCAATAAGCACAGAAGAAAATAAATAATAAAGATAAGTAGAAAATAAGAAAACAGAAAAAATATAACAGAGCGATTCAACAAAACCAATAATTCTTTCAGAACTAATCAAGGAAAACAACATGCCACAAGTACCCATGACCTAGAGTAAAAAATGTCACTGCAGATCCTGCAACTCTGACAAAGATAATAGAATGTTACGAACAACTTTATACTAATATATTTAAAGACTTAGATGGAATGAACAAATTCCTAGGAAAATACAACTTACTAAAATTGACATAAGAACAAATAGGAAATTTTGAATAATGCTACACTTCTAAAAGAAACCAAGTCTATAATTTAAAGCTTCCCATATAGAAAACTGTAGGTCAAAATGGCTTCCCTGGAGAACTCAAACAATCATCTAAGGAACAAATAATGCCAATGTAACGCAAATTTATGCAGAGAATAAGAAAAGAGAATACTGTTCAACTAATTTTATGAGACCAATAAGAAAAAGATGGGCCCTTTGAGCCTCTTGAGCCTTGCTTTTGCTCA
The DNA here is from genome assembly GCF_004115265.2 of Rhinolophus ferrumequinum. NCBI lineage: Eukaryota > Metazoa > Chordata > Mammalia > Chiroptera > Rhinolophidae > Rhinolophus > Rhinolophus ferrumequinum. The sequence goes on along the minus strand of NC_046308.1, from coordinate 39,512,676 downwards.
GGGGCCGCTCCAAACCCTTTGGAGTGTACTTTCTCTTTTAATAATGGGCCATTGAGCTAGTCTCTGCTGCTCGGGTCTACTCCTATTTCTTTGGAGTGTACTATCTCTTCTAATAAACTACTCTTTCACCACTTTAAAAAAAAAAAAAGAAAAAGAAAAAGAAAAAGATGGATAAATGCAATAGAAAAAAGGGCCCAGACTCATGAAAGAGATGTCAGTTGGTCAATAAACATATGAAAAGATACTCAATCTCTTTATCATTAAGGAAATGTACATTAAAGCAAACTAAGATACTACCACCATCAAAATAGCTACAATTTAAAAAGACTCACAGTACCAAGTGTTGATGAAGATGTGAACCATTGCAGCTCTCAAACACTGCTGTCAGAAACGTAAATTGGCACAAACACTTTGGAAAACCATTTGGTAGTATTATCTAAAGCTGCACTGTCCAATACGGTAGTTAGTACCACATTTGGTTATTAAGCGTTTGAATTATGGCTAGTCCGAATTGTTGTAAGTGTAAAATACATATTGAATTTTGAAGATTTAATGTGTAAAAAGAATTTAAATGTCTAATTAATAATTTTCATATTGATAACATGTTGAAATGATAATATTTTGGATATATTGGGTTAACAAAATGCATGATTAATATTAATTTATTTTTGTTTTTACTTTTTTAATGTGGCTATTAGAAAATTTTAAATTACACGTATGTGACTTAACTCACACTATATTTCAACTGGACAATGCTGATCTAAAGCTATGATCCATCAATTTTACTCCTAAGTATATTCCCAAGAGAAATGTGTACGTGTGTGCACTAAAAGTCAAGCACAAGAATGTTCATAGCAGCACTATGCATAATAGCCCAAACTGGAAGCAACACAAATGTCTTACAACAGTGAAATGGATAAATAATATTGAGATGTGATTATAATATTTATACATAATTTTACACATAATTTCAGGGTTCACCACTGTAATTTATCTAATCCAGGTTATTTGGTAGATAAAGCTCTAAGGCAGAAAGAGATCAAGAGACATGGCTGGTCAGTGGAAAAACCAGAACTAGTATTGTAGACTTAATTTCTAAACCAGTCATTTTTCTTTCAAGTGAAGCAGTTGTTTTTCTCTTCACCTGTGTTCCCATCTATGAGCTGATGCTGCGCACATTGAATTCCCATATAATTCTGTCATTATTCTGCCTACTTGGGAGAAGACGTCAGCTAAAAAGATGACTTTCTTATCCCCCTTTAAAATAATAGACATTTAATTGCCCAATATTGAAGTGGGAATATTTTTCTGTGAGTCCCCAAACGATGTACATGATGTTGGATCTGCCGGCAGTTTGTGGGTGTGGGCCGTGATCCTGTCCACCTGCTTGGGGAAGGGGGCTGGAGCCTTGTAATGGAATTCATCTATTAGGTTTGTCCTGTTTGTTCATCCTGAAGGAATTAACAAACCAACCCATTCCTGTCTATCAGATCTGCTCCTCTGTCCTGCTAGAAGGGATTTGAGATTATCTATTAACCTCCAAGGGTATTCTCATGTCTCTGTCCTAGAGTGAAGAAGATATTCCAGGGCCTGGAGTTTCAAGATATAGCTGCTTTTTGTTTATTCCACCAGGGACCCCCCTGTCTACCTAGCAATCATACTAACTAACCTGTCTCAATGTCACTGTTATTTGAATATATGCATTATCTTGCCAACAACATTTTAGGGACAATGCCTTATCCATCTTTGTTTTCCCCAAACCGCCTAGCTAAGTGCACAGAATATATTCATTGTAAAATAACCGTTCATTGAACTAAAGGGACAAATACCTGACTGAAACCTTGATATAACTGTATCCCATCATTACCGTGTCATTATGAACTTCGATGCTGTTGTTGGACCTAAATATGAAGTCAGCCTCTGCCTGTTGCTGTATGTTGCAGAGTATATTACTTAACCTGTGCCTCACTTGCTAAATCTGATGGTATCAAACATACTTCATAAGATTATTGTGAGGATTAAAGGAAATAATTTATGTGACATATATCAAGCATTGTCTGGCACATAGTAAAAACTCAGAAAGTAGCTATGATTGTTGTTATAGCACAATGAGGACGGAAAAGGGGCCACAGGTTAAAACTGTCAAAGTCAGAAGACTGAAAATAACCAAATAACATGGCGTGAACAGAAAAAAAATTCATAATTAAGGTATGCCAAGGCAGGAAGTCACGTCTTTAGCCTGAAGCTTTCTTCCTAAAGTCAATCTTCACCTTAAAAGAGCCTGTCTATTGTCTTTTTGCACCTAAAATGACATCCTTGGAATGTCAGTAATCCCTCTTTCTAGCCCAGAGCAGGAAACTACAGAATCCCTCATTATTATTCTTGTCCTTTGATTAACATCTCTATGCGAACTGTTAACTGTCCTGTACCCACCTATGTGAAAGAAGTACCTTCTCTCCAATTTACTTTTATCCATTCCAAGAGATATCACTGCTTTGCATTCTCCCACCCCTTAATCTCCCACCAATCTACCACCTCCTCCTTTAATTCTGTGCATAAAATAAACTGCAAACCACCATTTTGTGGAACATTTTCTCAATCCATTGAGATTTTGCTTTCCAGCAATTGTCGTCAGTTGGCTCAAATAAACTCCTATAAACTTTCTCTTAGGCTGGGTGTTTTTTCATCGACAACAATCAACCTTGAATAAAAGACTCAGTTGAAGAAACACAAACTTAAAATCTTAGAGTCAGACTGGTCAACCAGTCCAAATGATCTAGGAATTATTCTAACAGATTCTGCCTTTGCTTAAGCTATCCTAGTGACAAGGAACTCATTAGAATCAACTGAAACAGCTCCAATTTTTTGAAAGTTCTTCTCTATTATTAGGTTGACCCATATGCAATTGCTACTTGTAAGTTAAAATGATCAAATTATAAACAAGTTCTAATAAAAGACCAGAAATTTGCCTTTCTGTTACCTCCTCTCATTTTAGTGCACCATCTACTCTCCTTCTACATGACAGTCCTTTAGAGATAATGGGGAATTGATGGTGTACAAGATAGACTTAGCTCCTGCCTTCATAGAGACTTATGTGCGTGTCAAGGAGACAACCAGAAAATAAACAATTATATTTAATTTTCAGTCTCAAGGAGTTGGAAGAAAAATGTTTCAAGCAAAGAATTTAGCAAAGCAGATTCCAAAGAACTGAAACACGAGCCATTGAGAGTATAGAGCAACACTGCCCAATAGAGCTTTCTGTGATGATGACCATATTCTGTATAGACACTGCACAATATGATAGCACTAACCACTGAGCCCGTGAAATGTGGCTGGTGTCATGTGACTCAGGAAACGCAATTTTTATTTAACTTCATTTTAATTAATTAAAATTTAAATAGCCACATCTGGCTAGTGGTGAGGCAGGTTAGTTAGCATGTTGAGTAGGTAGACAGGGGGGTCCCTGGTGGAATAAACAAAAGAGCAGCCATATCCTGTGTCGAGCAGGAGACCCTGCTTGCTCCACCATTTATCATGCGGGGCGGCCTGTGGGGTCTCTGGTCCCGCTCCCCACATAAGAACGCAGGAAATGGCTAGGAAGAAAAGGAACTCCCACGGAGCCATAGGTAGGGGAGTCATACCACTATAGTCTCACTGGTGGCTGGAGTCACACGACCTGCAACCTGCTGTCTGCTTCTCTGCCTGCCAACCGACCAATTCACTCCACTCAACTCACTGACTCTCCAACCAGTGCAGCCGCGGCAGTTATATCAGTGGCTAATTGGCTAACTGGTTACAGCTGACGGCCAATTAGCCACAGCTGACGGCCATCTACTACCTGAGCCAGCACCTTTCCACATGAGGCGGAGAGCCTGGTAACTGCTCTCTGGGGCTCTGTCCCCACATCCTGGAATGTCTCCTTCACCTCCGGGATAGGGACATGAGAATATGCCTTGAGGTTAATAGATAATCTCAAATCTCTTCTGGCCGACTAAGGAGCAGATCTGATAGATAGGAACAGATTGGTTCGTTAATCCCTTCAGGATGAGCAAAGGAAAAAACCTGATAGATGAATTCCATTAGAAGGCTCCAGCCCCCTTCCCCAAGCAGGCAAGGGAAGGTATAAAAGTAAGAGCTTTTGCGTCAGTCACTGGGCACCCCCATTCGGGACCCCCTCCCGCTCGGGAGCTGCAACCTCTTCTCCTGCCTCTAATAAACTATCTTCCTTTACAACTCTTTACCTCTCCCTGGTCCGTGTGTCCATTCTTTGGCTTCACGAGACACGATCCCGGCCCACACCCAGAAACTGCCGGCAGATCCAACATCATGTACATCATTTGGGGACTCACAGAGACATATTCCTACTTCAGTGGCTACCAGATTGTACAGGGTAAGTACAGAATAAGAGGAGACAGGGATTCACATGATCAGATATGAGTGTTAGAAAGTTAATTCTGGCTATATTGTTGGGACAGAGTCCCAGAGAGCAGTTTCCAGGCTCTTGGCCTCACGTGGAAAGGTGCTGGCTTGGGTCGTGGATGGCCGTCAGCTTTGGCTAGTTGGCCGTCAGCTGTCACCAGTTAGCCAATTAGCCACTGATATAACTGCTGCAGCTGCATTGGTTGGTAAGTCAGTGGGTTCGTAGGCAGAAAAACGGATAGCAGGTTGCAGGTCGTGTGGCTCCAGCCTCCAGTGAGACTATAGTGCCACCAGTGAGACTATAGTGGTATGATTCCCCTATCTATGGCTCCGTGGGTGTTCCTTTTTTGCCTAGCCATATCCTGCGTTCTTATGTGGGGAGCGGGAGCAGAGACCCTGCAGGTCGCCTTACACGACAAATGGCGCATTGAGCAGGGTCTCCCGCATGACAATTGTGGAGACAGACGAGATGGGTGGAGACACTGATCTTGGCTTTAGGAGTTTGCTCTATAAGGAGAGAGAAGGGAACAAAAGAAAAGTGACTCGATATCTCAAAGAAACGAAGAAGTATATAACTAATTATACCCAGTCACACATATGTTTATTTACCTTGTACACAGTATTTGTTAAGAGTAATGATCCACATTTCTTGTCTTTTTCCTAGTTGCTCAGAGGACTTCCTGAGTATTTCTGGGTATCCCCAAGTGTACCAGAGCTCACAAGTAAGTCTATCACTAAAGTGTCAATGCAACCTATACCCTGTCCTTCCTCCTCTGTGCATATTTCACTCTGCTCTTCTCATGGTCCTTGCCATTGAGGTTATTTTTTTTACAGTGATCATGCCAATGACCCCGATGCTCCCAAAGCCATTAATCTTAAGGTGCCAGAAAGACACTCTGCTCTCTGCAGGAGAAGGAAAGCCTCCACCTCAGCAAATTAAACTAAACATTGCTTGGTTCACCCTTCCCTTGATCCTCAGAAGCACTTTCTTTAATCAGGTCTTTAAAGCTCCCCCACCCCCAACTCCTTTAAGCCCTACTTATAATGGGGTAAAACAAAACAAAACAAAAAGAGAGACTTAAGTCCCTGGGAACAGCCATTGGATCCCTCCTAAAGAATTTAGTCTCCCTGCCTCTAGGAATCGATAAATACACGTGCATGCACATCACAACCCCTCACCTGCTCCCTGACACACACTACATAAAAGCACGCACACCTCATGCAACAGACCTCTTCAAATCCTAACACTTAAACTAACATATCTACACAAGACTGAATTCTCTTCAGGGCCAGCCAACACCATTCCTATTCTGTGTATGTTCCTGCAAAAGAAATGCTCAAAGAAGTCCAATAAGCAATCACAGCCCGACAGTCAAATATAATGTGTATAGAGCTGGAGCCATAGTAGAACATAATGTGAAGTGCACGAACTTTCCTTTGGTGCCAGCTGACCTGTATTCAAATCTTAGTCTGGTCACTTTTACTAACTGGGTGGTTTGGGGAAAATTATTTAACCTCTGTGAACTTCAGTTTTCATATCTACAAAATACCTACTTTTGGAAGGTTGTAAAATTAGAAGTAGCATATGTACAGTGCCTGGTACCTACAAGGAGCTCAGTAAACGGAAGCTGCTATTACTACATTGGTGCTAGAGCATTGAAAGCTCAGGATGCCACAGACCTTGGGAAGGGCACGCAGAATAAAGGCCAGAGTGCTACCACATCCTCATACAAAAGCATCCTGGGATGGAATTAGAGCTCACCTAATGAGGACCATTGAATCCAGAGACAGGAAGTGAGTTGATGAGGGTCACAATGCAAATTAGTGACAGAATCAATACAAAATTCCGGATAAGTCTGGAGAGGTCCTCAATGTTCTCAATGCTCAATGTTGGACGAGCTCAATGCTCGTTTTTTACATGGCAGCAGTCTCTCAGTGGTCCACCCTCTGCTCTGACCTGCCCCTATTTCACTCTGATGTGAAAATCTGTACTCTTCCTTTGCACCCAGGGTGTCCCCTAATGACGCGGAAGAAAAAAAGCAAAGTGTGTTTCTAGTGACGACTAGCAGTACAGACATCTCGACGCCATGGCAACCCGAGATTGGTTGGCGAGGACTCACTCCTCTGGTGCCCCCTCCCATTCACGCAGCGGACGTGACACGTGCGACGGGTCACGTGTTGTTGTTGGGCCGTGAAAGCTGCTTCCGGGTCAATGCAGGACACTGGGTTCCTGCGGGCCGAGTGGGGTACGAGGTGAAGCGGAGCGGGTCCGGGGCCGACCGGGACCCCGCCGGAGGCTGAGCGGCGACCACGGCGGTGGCCGGGAGGGAGGGGAAGAGAGGCGCAGCCCGCGGAGCCGCCGCAGCAGCTCCCCGCCTCCCGGGCTGAGAGGGTGAGTGGAACCCCGGCCTGCCGCCTCTGTCGGGTTCTTGCGGCCCGAGGCGCTCCCCTCCGGAGCCTGGAGCGGAGGGTCGCTCCTGCAGGGGCGCAGTGTGAGCAAACACCTGCAGGATCTCCGAGCGGGACGAAACCTGTCTGGGAGGAGGAGATGGATGGGGCACCTGTCCGGGACGACAGGGAGGATGGGCCTGGTCTGCGCTGGGCGGAGCGGGGCGGGCCTGGGACCGGGAAGGGAAGCCAGCCCCGCGTGGGGAGGGCTTGTGGAGGAGCCAGTCTGAGTTCTGGGAGAATCCTGGCTTCTCACTGAGCCCCCAGGGCGTGGGGGGTGGGGAGATGCCCTCTGTCTGGCGGGAGACGGAGAGGAGTCTGGGGCTGCTGGGTGGGGAAATGGGAAATGGGAAATTTGTCGCGGAACCACTGAAGGAAAAAAAATAATAATAAAGGACGTGTTCTCTGGGAGGTTCGCGGGCGGGCATTACCAGGCTCTGGGGACTTTAAGCCTGCTCCTTTCAGGGCTGATAAAAGGATGCGGTAGTTCATTAAAGGCTCTGGGGAGAATCGTTTTGCCCCCAAGTTGGGAGACACTGAGAATGAGGGAATTGGAGTAAGATGGGGCCTAGCAGGAGAGTAGTGTGGAGCTTTATTATCTGTTGAGAATGGGGCCCTCTCCTAGAAAGACATCCTGGGAATGGGTGAAGCGAGATTTAATACTGTCTTGTCTTGGTACACACTGATTCTGGAAGTTGTACTTAAGGAAAGTTGATGCACGAGTTGAATTGTTTACAGTCAGTGGAGGAAGGAGGAGCTCTATTCTGAAGGTTGCTAACCTACAAGGAGTTTGTTGGCCCTGTCTAGGGCTGTGGGGAAATTTGCTAACCCTACTCTAAATACAAGAATAGCTGAGGGAGCTCTTTTCATGCTGCCCTAGAGTTCTTAAATTGGTTCCCAAGAGTCCCATCTTAAGCAAAGAGATTATGTGTAGGTGCTGAGGACTATTGAAAACATTCAGCCTTTGGGTCTTGAGGTATTAGACCTAGATCTCTAGAATAGGAGCTTCCAAACTTTTTTTGTATCATGCTCCATAGTAAGAAATACATTTTGATCATGATCTAGTACATACTACCTGTATATGAACAAAAAGTTTTCACAAAATAATATTTACCCTTATTACAAGTGGCGCAGTCTAATAGTTTCTAATGTATTCCATTTTTTTTCGTTAAAAGATGCAGACAGAAACCCACTAAATTGATTGATGGATCACAAATTACAATTTGAAAAACTTATTTTTCAGTCTCCAAGGCACATTTCTCTGGCTTCATTTAGTGTCCTCGTAAGCTTCTAGAGAGCAAGGACGATGACAAGGACCAGGTGCAATTGACTGCTTCATTTGTTTAAATATTTATAATATAGCATATTTGACTGGTGATTTGTACCATAATCCTAATCTTTGATGTCTGAATGTTGCTTGATCATTTGATGAAATTTTTGAATTCATTGGCTGCTTTAATTTTCTCTATCCTTTGTTGTATCTGAGAAACATGAGACCTAGTTTCGTTTAGTTGATTTATCCCTACAACATAGTTAAGGTAATTTTATTTTAATGTTACAGTGTTGTAAATATGCACTGATTTGCTTTTCTGCTATTTAGAAGAAATATATCAAGCTGAAAACTAAACTCTCCTTACTCCAATAATTAACATATGGTCTACTTCTGTGTGTTTAAAGGTATACGGTCTCAGGGCTTTGGTATATGTTTTAAATTTAATCATAAACTTAAGTATAACTTTGAGTCAGTTAACATCTTAATTCCCCCCATGAAAATGTTGTTTTTATCTGTTTATAGAGTAGGTAAGGTCTTTATATGAATAGATTGTAATAAATGTTAATGAGTGCTAGTGAGCCAAATGAGAGGCCTACATAAGTTTCTATGTTAAAAGTCCTTTTAAAAGTTGCCACACAGACTATTGATGCAGGATGTTGAGTGTCAAATGACGTGGTTGCCTGGTTTTGGTAGGTAAATATCCAGGGTATATGTTTAAGACCAGTTTAAGAGTGTTATTTTTTGTTGAGGATGCCTTCATATTACTGGGAACGTGGAATTCAAAGGCACAGCCATCAGGAAAGAATTGCTCAAATTAAACTTTATCAGTGGGGCCACATTCTTGATTAAATGCCTTATGAAAGCATTCTTTTCATTTTCAAACTTTGTGTGTTGTAAAATATATCTTTCTTACCTTTTAATTATCTAGTGACTGTATCTTGGTTATTGATGAAAGGGCTATGTTGTCATGTATCAGCAATCCTTTAAAAATTATCTTTTAATCAGGTAAATAGTTGTTTTAAAATATTTATCTTTAAAGAATGTTTAAAAGTTTTCTTTTTGTGGTAGATCTTTGAAACATTAAGAAAGATTCTCATTGATTTCATTTTTTCTTTTCTGTGAATCATGTGTACCTATCAATAAACAGTTGTGGAGTGATTTACTCTGAGTGATTATGTGTGCTTTTTTAGTTTTCATTTCTTTTGAGCCTCAGACTCTTAAATATGTCCACCTATATCAGGCTCTTTTCCTCTTCTAATTTTTGCTTCCAAACTGCTGTGGATTGGAAATTAGTTGCTCACATTTGTTAGAACTCTGTGTAACATGAGATTGTGTAGCTCTGAGTAATGTTCTTTCATTTATATACTATATATAATATGTATATTATATATAATATATACATTATTTTTTTAGTGGATGAACTGTGATGTGTTTTGGCTACTCATGGGCTGTATTTTAAATAAATGAACTCTATATATTTTGCATCTGGTTAGCTATATAAGAAAAAGTTCCAAAAAGTAACATGAAGCTGATAGTGATACAGTTTGAATTCAAGGGGTGAAAAAATTGTTCAGCTGTGATTGATTGCCTTTGCACTGCATGCAATGTCATTAAGAGTTATCATTCTTCCCTTTTTCAACTTTCCCACTACCTTGTTCTGACTCTTATTTCTTTGAAATTAGAATGCTAACAGACTAACTATGCCCTTGGTCTGTTACTCTTGTTCTGCCTCATCTTGCATAGCTTCATCAGAGCTCTAGCCAAAGAATATTGCTATCATTTATCATTTCCTTCCTTAAAAACCGTTAGTAGCATCACAGTGCCAGCACTGAATAAAGCCCATACTGTTTAGGGTGAACATTGAGGGCATTCCACAGCTTCTACTTTTTTTCTGACATTTTTCCATCCCTAAATGCAGATCCTCTGTTCCTGCTAAGCCGAAGCTGTCTGCTCATCGTACCTGCTCATTGAACCTTTCTTTGTATGTAACATTATTCCTGAAAGTCTGCAGGAAATGTGTTTCCTTTCTAAATGAAATCCTACTCATCTTCCTTTTGTTATAGATGACCCTTCTTCCTCAAGTCTTTCTTGCCTGTATTGTCTATATTGCTTTTCCTGAATTGCTTTGTATTGTTTGTGTACCTTGTTTTTACCCCTTTTAAATTGTAAACTCATAGAGCACAGGAAACTCAAATATCCTTGAATCTTAGGGACAACTAGCATAGGATTTATCAGAGTATAGTTCATGGACCAAGTGAATCAGAACTGCATGAAGTTAAGATTATAATTGCAGGTCTCTGAAAATTCCACCCGAGACTTACTGAATCAAAATCTAGGAATCTGCCCATGTGATTCTCCTGTACAGTAAAATTTGAGAATCACTGACCTAGCATGATGTTTTAAATTACAGTAGGTACATACATACAATTTCTGAGCAAATGATGTAAATGAACTGAGCAATATTAATTCAGCAGGTTGGTTTAATTTTAGGGCTTTGGAGTCAGGTAGCCTTGATTTGAATCCCATCTGTCAGACTCACTAGCCATTTCACTGTAGCATCTTTCCTTTAGTTTTCCAATCTGTTAAATGGGGTTAATAATAGTTCCTCTCATAAGGGTGTTGTGAGATTTGAATGAGAGAACAAGTAAAAGAACACAATACAAGGCACATAGTAAACTCAATAGATTCTATCTGCAGTTGTAACGATGGTCATCTAATGAAAAGTGTTGAGAATAGGTTCCATGTCAATCATTATTAAGCAGATTGCTCATTGTTAACAGATAGTGGACCTTTATGGTATTTAAACTCATACAGGTGTTTTTGCCTTCTTTAGAAGTATTAGTATCAAATTAGCATGTTACAATCTCCCCCTTCATCACCCCATTGCCTGAAGAATGAAGTGCAAACTTTTAAACAGAGGGCCTTGATTGGGGAACAGTGTGCACTTCCAGGACCTTTTCCAAGCCAAGCTGTTGTCCTCTCATTCCTAGTTGTGGAGGGCACTAGCTGTTCCCCTTCCCCAATAAAATCTTTAAAAAACAAACAAACAAAAATAAATAAATAAAAAGCTTTCTTAAAAAATAACAAAAAACAGAGGGCCCTAGATCCTTACCATCTGGTCCTGCCCACCAGTTTTCCAGCCTTCCTCCCATACACTCCATAGCAGCATCACTACGTTTCTCACTTTCACTTATTTGGGCCTTTACATGTACTTTATTTTTTATCTAGGCGATTCCTGTGGCTCTCTCTCTTTTTTTTAAGACTCGGTTTTGTGTGTAGCTGACCTCCTTATTGAAGACAGTCACTCTCTTGATGTTCTCAAAGTGCTTGGGCCAGTCTTATGTGTTACCTTTGTATACATTTGTCTTTTGGAGGGAAAAGTATTTAGTCCTGGCATATGTTCTTGGTACATTTTAAATGTTAATTAGCCTACCTCTATTAGAGACTGAAGATGTTTGGTTGTTATTTGACTCATATAAGCTCTTTCATTTGTCTGGACTTTCCTACTCCCAGCTTTTATCATAATAACTACAATTTATTGACCACTTACTACATGCCAGGCACAACTAGGTGCTTTAAAAACTTACTTTAATCTTCACAGTGACTCTGAAGTAGCTATTAATAGCTCCATTTTACAAATGAGAAAGCAGGCATAGAGAGATAAGTAACTTGCTCAAATTTCAATGCAGATTCGTAATTGAACTCAGGTCGAACTGAAGCCCATGTTTTTAATCACAGTGTTCTTCTAAAAACAGGAGATTTAAGCAGATGACACAGCCAAAACTCAGGATTGTGTGCCTGTGTGAAACTTTAATAATCACTAATTCCTTGAGAAGGTGATCTATTACTAGTACCATTGAGAAAAGGATTATTTAAACTAAAATTCTTCCTAAATTAATGCTTTTCCAGTGGTTTTCAAAGTTTCTCTTTCCATCTTGTCATACTCCTGATTGGTGTATTTGATTTTCATTTCACTGCCAGAAGATACTCATTTTTTTTCAAAGTAAAACTCACTTTTTCATTCATCCAACAAGTGTTTGTTGCCATTTGCCAGACACTGCTCCATGTAACACTGGACCAGACCAACAAATCCCTGCTTTTGTGGCACTAGGTTCTGGGGGAGAGGGACCTAAAAATAGCACAGATTGTGGTAAGTGCTGTAAAGAATGAAAGGGTGAAGTGGTAAGTGATTGATGGTAGCAATGGTGCTATTTTTAATGGGGTGGTCAGAGGCAGCCTCATTGAGAAGGTAACGTTTGTGTTTATATTTATTTGAGTCTTAAATGCTGGGATGAAGCCTGCTAAGCCAAGAGCCGTGAAAAGGGCATTCTTATGAACATGTTAAGAGAGAATCAGCTTGGCAGGTTTGAGACTAAGAAAGCCATTCTGGCTGAAACCTTGCGAGCTAGGTGAAGAGTCGGGGAGCTAAGGTTAGAGAAGTAAGCAGAGAACAGATTAAATGAAGCCCTGAAGTCGATGATAAAGGGATTGGATTTTATTCTAATTGTGAAGGGAAGCCACTGGAAAGTTTAAGGACGTGATTTGACTCGAATTTTGAAAAGATCACTTGGCTGCTTGGTGGAGAATGGATTGTACCTAGTCAGCAGGGAGGAAGCTATTGCAACAGTCCTAGTGACAGGTTGATGGAGGCTTGAACCAGAGTAAAGTTAAAGTAATGGAGATGGAAAGAATTGGGGTGTTTTAGAGGTACTGTTGATAGGTCTTGCTGATTAATTACATGAGGGTGTGAGGAAGAGAGAAATTGAATACAACTCTAGAGTTGGGAACTGGTAAGGAGGAATAGGTTTGAGGAGGGAATTAAGAGTTGTTTTTGGCCTTTGTGTATCTCCTTGATTATATCCCCCCACCCTCCAAGGATACCAGCCATTCTGAATTTTGTGTTTATTATTCTCTGACTTTTCTTTACAGTTTTTACTATCTATCTATCTATCTATTTATCTATCTATCTATCTATACATATATATATGACCCCAAACAATATAACTAATTTTCTATGTGTTTTAATTTTGTATAAGTGGAATTGTATATATTCTTGTGATTATTTATTCATTCAACATTGTTTTTTTTTTTAATTTATTTTTTTAATTTATTGGGGTGACAATTGTTAGTAAAATTACATAGATTTCAGGTGTACAATTCTGTATTACATCATCTATAAATCCCATTGTGTGTTCACCACCCAGAGTCAGTTCTCCTTCCATCACCATATATTTGATCCCCCTTTACCCTCATCTCCCACCCCCACCCCCCTTACCCTCTGGTAACCACTAAACTATTGTATCTATGAGTTTTTTTGTTTGTTTGTTTTTTGTTTTTGTTTTTGTTTTTTTCCTTAGACGTTTATCATTTATATCCCTCACACTGTGAACCCCCCGCCCCCCATCCACTATCCCTCTAACATCCCACAGAGCCATCCCATTTCCACTATCTCCACTCCCAATGCTGTACTCCGCCTATTGTAAATGTATACATACATATATATACATATATATAATATTATAGTTGGCATTCATTATTGTTCAGCTTCAGGTGTACAGTGCATTGATCAGGCATCTACATCTTCCCTGAGATGGTCTCCCAAATGGGACACGTGTCCATCGGATACCCTACAAAATCTTTACATTATTGATTACCTTCCCCAGATTAATTTTCAAAACCCCGTGGCCATCTTGTGGTCACTGATTGTTTTCTAATCCCCTCACCTTCCTCTTTACCCCCACCCCCCCTACCCATCTAGCAACCCTCAGTTTTTCCTCTTTGTCTCCAAACTGTTTCTGATTAGTTCATTCACTTATTCTTTTCTTTAGATTCCGCATATAAGTGAGATCATATGGTACTTATCTTTCTCTGTCTGACTTATTTCACTTAACATAATGTTCTCTAGGTCCATCCATGTTGTTGCAAATGGTAAGATTTCTTTCTTCTTTATGGCTGCGTAGTACTCCATTGTATAAATGTACCACAGTTTCTTAATCCAGTCATCTACCGATGGGCATTTCGGTTGTTTCCATGCCTTGGCTATTGTGTATAGTGCTGCAATAAACATAGGGGTGCATAAAGAATTTTGAATTGGAGTTTTGGATTTCTCCGGATAGATACCTAGGAGTGGAATTACTGGATCATAGGGTAGTTCCATTTTCAGATTTTTGAGATACCTCCATACTGTTTTCCATAGTGGCTGCACCAATCTGCCATCCCACCAACAGTGCACAAGGGTTCCCTTTTCTCCACATCCACGCCAGCACTTGTTGTTCAACATTGTTTTTTAAAGTTCATGTTGATGAGGAAGTAATCATAGGAAACTGTCAATTGTTAAATTCCTTTGCTGTATAACATTTCATCTTATGACTATATCACAGTTTATCCAATTGCCCGTTCTTGGAGGAAAGGTCCTTTTTTTTCCCACCTGGATTTTTGTAATTTCAAAAAATACTGTTGTGGTGGACTTTCTTTAGTTGTCTCCTGCTCCTGAACAAGTTCCTATAGATTTTACATTGAGAAGTAGAATTGGTGCATGTTTCACTTCACTAAACTGTGATAAATTGTTTTACAAGGTATTTGCATTCATTTGTATAATTTGTACTAAGGTATTTGTACTCCTATTAGCAATGGAGGAGTTCCCATTCTTCCCCATTTTCTGCTACACTTGGTATTGTCAGTTTTCAAATTTTGCTAATTTATATAAAATGGTATTCCATTGAGATTTTGATTTTTGTGTCTGAATATTATTGAACTTGAATATCTTTTACACGTATTTATTAGTCATTTGAATTTCATCTTCTGTTAAATACTTGTTCGTGTCTTTTGTCCATTTTTCTATTGGATTGCTTGCCTTTTTCTCCTTGTTTTTGGGAGTTCTCTATATTAGCTACATGTAGGTTTCCAGGCGGGAATTCCCGCCTGTTCTCAGGAATTTTTTTCGCTTTCCAGTACCTGAATCCCGAGATATAAACTGTTTCCTGTTCTCCATGATGAATCGTTTCCACAAAGTGATGGCCAATACTACCAACCACCTGGGTTCAAGGAGCTGATTTTCCCCATTTCCTGATCAACTTTTTTTGGGATTTGGGACTGGAAAAGTGAAGAAAATTCCCAAGAACGGGCGGGAATTCCCACCCAGAAACCCTAGCGATAAATAGGAAAAATGTCTAAGAGATACACTGTGAGTAGTATGTTTATTACCAATTGTGGGTGTTACTGGGTTCAAGGAGCCAATTTTCTTGATTTCCTGACCAACTTTTCTCTGGATTCGGGAATGGGAAAGCGAAAATATTCCTGAGAATGGGTGGGAATTCCCGCCTGGAAATCCTAGTTACATGTGTTACAAGTATCTTTTTCCAGTTTCTGGTGTGTCTTTTTAAGTTTTAATGTGTTTTCATGATAATGTGTTTTCATGTTTTTCATTTTACTGGTCAACTTTTCCTTTATGGGTTCTTTTTTATGTTTTGTTTATAAACTATTTTCTTAAATTAGGACCATAAAGCGCTCCTATTAGAAAAACATAACTTTTCTTCTCATAAGGATAAAATTTGTCTTTTACATTTTATCCGGAGTTGAATTTTTTTGTGTGTGAGGTGAGGATCCACTTTCATTTTCCCCAGATTGATACTCATTTGTCCTGAGACCAATTGTTGAATAGTTTTAACCTTTTACTATTGATCTCTGTGCCACTTCTGCCATAATTACATGCACGTGTTTCTGGGCTCTCTTTTTATTCCATTGATCTATAGTCTCCCATCCCCCACCCCGCCCTTCTGTGTTGTTTTTCTTTAACAAAGTACAGTTGATTCTTGTTATTATGGTGCTGTATGCAAAGTTGCCATGAACACTGAATTAGTGAATCTGGAACCATTGCTCCTAGGGGAAATAATAGGGTTAGGTTCCTACCAGCCTGTGGTCACAACATTTTTGTCAACTGATCAATATATAACCTTGTTTTATATGTGTTTCTGTTTAAAGACACCTTATTCCATATATATTCTCAATTCAGTAACTTTGGATTCATAATGAACAGCATTATAGTTCATACCTGAATAAATTGTATCTAAAGGTATTTTCTCCATAAGGCCCATCACTGCCTTCTTGTGCTTAGAAACACTAAATAGCACTTTCACACTACACGTAGAAGCCATTTTCAGTAGTAAGTCACCACAAAAAAAACAACAACACAAAAATATGAAAAACGTGGCACTAAATAGATCCTGAAGAGGACACTTGTTTCAGTATGAGAGCTGAAACAAGAAGGCAGAATGCTACCTTGTTCTATCTTAGCTGGAAATGTGCATGAACACCGGGTGACTAAAATTTTTGTTGCTCTGTGATTATCTGCAAATGACTCCGCAAGTATTGCTGTGAAAATGCTCCAAATATTGATTTTTGACCTACAACAAATTTTAGTGAGTAGGTAAATTTGCAGATAAGGAATTCATTAATAATGAGGCTCGAATGTGTTATGAAATCTTGCAAAAGAGACAGTTTTTCAGGAAATCATAAACTTTAGCACGTTTCCTTCCCACTCATGCTTATATGTATCTTTATAACATTTTATTTTAAAAAATAATGCAACAAATCTCTTAAATATCAAGTTCTGGTTGACAGATGCCATTCTCTCAATAAAGAGACTTCTTTGAGAATATTTTATTATAAATAAAATATTTAATTCATAGGTAAATGAGCAAAGAATTTTAGGAAAAAATTACACGTCTTAAAATGTTGAAAACAATTATAAATTATTAAACCCTTATTTTTGTGACTTATGAGGGTCATATTTTCTTAAAGACACTATTATTAACTTAAGGCATAAGTTTAGTAAAGGCAAGTACCCTTTGGAGGTTGAAATTTAAATTTTGACTCTATTAGTCCCTCATCCGCTAGTGACATTTCTCCCTGCGAATATTAGTAGAGGAATCCAAGAAAAAGATAAATAAAGATTATATACATCATAAACCAAATTTCCCACAAAATGCACTTATTGAGACGTGGCTAATTTATTTCTCACTCACTGTTTAAGATCTGTAAGTGAATTGTTGGCATAAATGTGATAAGTATGCTGAGAGTAAGAATCAGAAATTTTGGACTTGACCTATATTCATCTTTTTTATATAGATATATTTTATTTATTCATTAATTTTTTGAAATATTTTTATTGTGGTAAAATATATATATAGCAAAATGTACCATTTTACCATTTTAAATGTACAGTTCAGTGGCATTAAGTACATTCACATTGTTGTGCAGCCATCACCACCATCCATCTCCAGAAATTTTTCATGTCCCCAACTGAAACCATTCCCCACTGTCCCCAACCCATCAGTCTACTTTCTATCTCTGAATTTGACTACTCACGATACTTTACGTAAGTGGAATCATACAAGCTTTGTCCTTTTGTATCTGGCTTATTTCGCCTAGCATTGTCTTTAAGATTCATCCATGTTGTAGAATTTCCTTTTTAATGCTGAATAATATTCCATTATATGTACATACTGTTAAGATCCGGAATTGTCCCCCTCAGACAGACAGAGAACCCGCACAATAATGCAAGTCACACAGCGAGGTTTATTACCAGCCGGCTGGGGTCCCCGTCTCTGCCCGACGCAGCGGGTTTTTAACAAGGACCCCAAACACTTAAAGCCAAGGGGTTATATAGCATTTTCAAGGCCTTCCATAGCTTCTGAGAGTATAAGATAAACTTACAGGACTTACATAGTTTCAAAGAGTATAAGATTTACTACAGGACAAGGAGACCAGGAGTATAAGATAAGCTACAGGACTTGCATAGCTTCAAAGAGTATAAGATTTACTGCAGGACAAGGAGACCAGGAGTATAAGATAAGCTACAGGACTTCTAGTCGCCATGCTGCAACTGCCCACATCCTGGAATTTTATAATTATGTTGTTTCAGGCTAGGGGCTGTTAACCCTGACCTGAAGATAGCAGTTCTCATGCTAACAGTCTCTTACATGCTAACAGTCTCTTACAATACCACATTTTGCTTATCCATTCATTGATATATCCATGGATATTTGAGTTGTTTCCATCTTTTGGCTATTGTGAATAATGCTTCTATGGAACACTGGTGTACAAACATCTATTCAAGTCCCTGCTTTCAGTTCTTTTGGTAGATACACAGAAGTGGGATTGCTGGATCATATGGTAACCTGTGTTTAAGTTTTTGAGGAACTGCCATTCTGTTACCACAACTATACCATTTTCACCAGCAATGCACATATATTCATCTTTAGTTACTAAACTTTGCCTATTCTGAGGTATGGCATAAATTATTAACTCTTGAATATGAAATGTATAATATGGATACCAAAATCATATATTCAGTGTTAAATCTATTGTGGCTAATGGTTTTGCATAAGAATTTAGTTGTGTTAGGTAGTAACAGTATTTCTGACTCTGCTACTGACTCATTTCTGTATCACGAGATCTCTTAGTTTTGGAATCCCCACGGAGAGGTAGAAGTAATTACGTATTTCAGTGGTAGCTCTGAAACATTTTTGTTCATAAGTACTCTGATCTTAGAGTTCATTAATAAATCTTTTCATATTTTATAAAATACATTTGATACGTACAATCAGAATTGATTAGAAAAGTTATTGGTTAGCACATTTACTGAGTGCCAATTAAGTGCAAAGTTCCAGTCCATAATGCTACAAAGAAACTTTATGATACATATGGTCCTTATTCTCAAGAGCTATACAGTCACAGGACACAAGACATAAACACACAAGAATCACATCACTATGCATGAGTGGTATAATGCATACTGGGTAACATATGGGACAACCATAAAAAGATGCCATACCACGATGTGATTGATTAATTGCCCCCTGAGAGAACTCAGCTCAATGCAAACCAATAATTATGGCAGGAGGTATTTGAAAAGGCTTTATCTCTGAAGTGGACTCTTGAGTTGGGCATCGAAGGGTGGATAAAATTTAGACAGGTGAAGAGGAGAGGGGAAGACCTTCCAGTTAAGGAAGAATGACAGTATAAATGTTAGACAATTTTACTGCCTGAATTATTAATTGGCATTAATTATCATAGTCCTGGGACCAAAAACAATTAGATTGAATCTATTTAACAAAAATTGCCAGTCCCGTTGGGGGGTGGGAGATGAGGGTAAGGGGGATCAAATATATGGTGATGGAAGGAGAACTGACTCTGGGTGGTGAACACACAGTGTAATTTATAGATGATGTGATACAGAATTGTACACCTGAAATCTATGTAATTTTACTAACAATTGTCACCCCAATAAATTAAAAAAAACAAACAAAAAAAACTACAAAAAAAAAAAACAACAAAAAAAAAATTGCCAGTCCCCAAGCCCTACATTAATACTACCATGCTTACTTGGTGGTGATGGGAGTAGGAATAGCAGATGGTAGCAGTAGCAGAAGCTGATACTTATTAAGTGCTTTTTATGTGCCCGGTACTGTGCTAAATTTTTACTCACCACCATTCATCTTCAGCACCCTATGAACTAGAAGTTAGGGGCTATCTATTACCCCTTTTTAGTGATAAGGCAATGGAGACTTAGAGAACCAAAGTTAGTTGCCCATAGTCACACAGAATGGTGGAGTCTAGTCATGATTTACATCCAGGCATTTTGGTTCTAGAACCTGTATTTAACACCACCAGGCAATACCACCATAGGGCAATAATGCAGTAGCACTAAATGTGGAAGAGTCTGGTGAATTTTTTTAATGACCTGTAAACTTTTGCAAACTCGCTGTGTGGCTCATGTTTTAACATTCTGGCAGTCCCTGGTTATGAGCCAGAATGGTTTATGAACTCCTCTAGAACGCTGCAGAGTGATAAACTAGTAGTCTGTTCCTAAAGGGGCCTTGTTTTATCTTAATAGCTTCTGTTGGTGCTCGTGAGTAGAGATAATGGGGTAATCTGTTCTGTAAACAGCTGAGTAATGAATGATCTTAAACTTCTGTATTCATAGCTGAGAGATAGCAGGCACAAACAGTTTTCTGCTGATGAAAACTAGTCCATTCAGGAAATTCATATTCATTCCTTTTTGGCAGGCAGAAGTTGAGAATAATTTTTCCCCCTTGATGACCAGACCATTCTGTACTGCTGCTTTAGTTTTGTGGTTCAGTTACTTTGATGTGGTTATAAGAGTTATTTGCGGTGTTAAGAGTTTTCGTATATTTTAATAAGTTGTATTTCTATGATTTGTGTGCTGTGCCATATATTATTGACATGAAGTACTCCTTTTTTAGTAGTAACAGCATGATGGCTCAACAGATTAAGGATACAGAAAGTATGACTTAGCATGCTGGTTGGGTCACAGAAACCTGAGCCTGTCGCCTCAGTTTCATGTCCTGTAACTAGAGATAAGTGTCAGTATGTCTGTTTCGGAGGGTGGTTGTGGAAAATTACTAGGCTTTAAAATGTTTGTTAATCCCAGTTAGAGAATTAACAAGCTTTTGCAGCGTGGGGCTACTTGGCTTTTGGGGAACATTGACTTGAGGGTAAATGCGTCTACTCCTGAATTTTGATTAAGTGCAACATTAAAACCTTGAGATTTTCCCCAAATTGAATCTGGGCCAGTAGGAAGGGGCTGTATGCAAATTTGAGAAAGAGCTGGGAGGGGAGAGAAGGGTGGAACTCTCCTTGGAAGCTATTGGAGTAAAGGGTATGGTGAATGTTAAGCTTATTTTGTTCTTGCTGAAAGCTTATGGAAATTCTTTTTCTACATCTTAGAATGCCTGATTTAGTAGGGATATAGACAATTGGTTTAAGCCAACATTTCTGGACAATAAGCTACGGAAATAAAGAAAGAAGTGCTTAGAAAAATTTTCACACAAAGGTACTTCAGTTTAAATAGCAATATTTTCTGTATTTTTGTTTCCCCTCAAATACTTTATCATCAAAATGTTAAAATTCTTTGACTAGTACATTTGGATTAGAAATTCAAATGTAGACTATGAGCATGCAAGTTAGTCATGTTTGCAAATGTGCGATTGTAGATGAGAAAACTTTGTTTCTTTTTTCAACATCAAATGTGCCTCATATATGGTATAGTTCTTTATTAAAAAATACATATATCTCTGAGTCTGTACCCACTGATTACAGAGTCACATATTTAGGGATCTTTGGAATAAAGAATTTGAGTTAGATATTTTCTTGTCTGTGGTGCTTTTAAGGAGAAGCTTAGTGCTGTGGTAAAGAAGATAGCAGTGCCTTTCTAATAGCATAATTCAAGGACTAAGCAGGAGTCTGAATTCACATTTTATTTGGCAGTGTTGGATTTTTAAAAAATCTTCCACCTTGAAAAGTTGATGTGCCAGGTTATTACATTTGGATGTGGTTTAGTATACAGTTGGGAAAGAGACTTTGAGAAATAGAGTGGTTCGTAAGTAGGGTGGGAAATCATAGTTGCATGGTGTGACATGATAATGGATTTATCAGTTGGTCTCAAGTTTTGCACTTGGATTGCGTAGAGTAAATTTGTGAACTGGTGAACTGTAATTCTACAGAATAGTTCTGCAAGTTTATTAGAATTATTTTTCTTTCTTTTCATCCCAAGAAGGCATCCACTTAGGTATACTGCATAATGCTCAGGGGAGGTAAGTGGGACAGAATTGCAGGTTTACGTACTTCATGATAAATGAAATTGGGGTGCCATACAGAGCGAGACTGGGTAACCTCATTATGTTGACTTGGACAATGTCCCTGAAGTGTTTTTATGGGAGAGATAGCTGTCATTCATAACTTTAGCTGCAAAAGCTTGTTAATGGAATACTCTGCAAACCTTAAAAATGATTATGTAAATATATGTTTATTGATATAGAAAATTTTTCATGAGCTATTTAGGGAAAAGGCAGATTACAAGACTATCTAAATTAATTTACTTTTTTGTAAAAAAAGTGTATCTACATAGCATGGAAAATGGCCTGGAAAAGTATATACCATAAGTGGCATCATCAACCTTAATCTACTTGCTAAACCTGTTGACCAAAGTTTCCAGGTACGACTGTGGCTATAAATATGCTTCAGCTATGAAAAGCTTTTGGTAACACTTACTTACATGCTTAGCTTAGGTAATAAAAAGGGAAACTACATCAACATGGACATGACATGGTGTTACAGGTTTTTTGCTTATTTTCAATTGCTTATTAAAAAAAAATCAGCATATATATCACTTGTATTTTTTAAAGCAATTGTTTAGGAAAAAACTTATTAATAGGTCTTTATTCATTCATTTAATCTTTCATGGAGGGTAAAGTATATAACTTACACATAGGAGGTCTGACAACTAAGTTTGCGGATTTGTTGCAACGATGTTGCTAACCTTTTTTGACAGGAGAGGGATTATTCATTATAAATTTGTACCAACTGGACAGTTAACCAAGTTTACTATTTGGAAGTGCTGAAAAGGTGTGTGAAAAAGTTAGAGAACCTGAACTTTTTGCCAACAATTCATGGCTCTTGCATCACGACACTGCACCAGTTCACACAGCACTGTGTGTGAGGGAGGTTTTAGCCAATAAACAAATAACTATTGGAACATCCTCCCTACTCACCTGATCTGGCCCCCAATGACTTCTTTCTTTACCTGAAGATAAAGGAAATATTGAAAGGACATTTTGAAATATTGAAAGACATTTTGATGACATTCAGGACATTAAGGGTAATACGATGACAGCTCTGATGGCCATTACAGAAAAGGAGTTCCAAAATTGCTTTGAAGGGTGGACTAGGCGCTGGTGTCAGTGCATGGCTTCCCAAGGGCAGTACTTCGAAGGTGACTGTAATGATATTCAGCAATGAGGCATGGAGCACTTTCTCTAGGATGTGTTCACGAACTTAATTGTCTAACCTTCATATACTTTCCTAACAGCAATTATGTTTTATTGGGGTACACTTATACTGAGGATAGTAAGATTTAGAAAACAAAACAAAGTCCCAGCTACCTAAAATGTCCAAGAATCTGGGAAGGTTTGGGTATAGTGAGGATCTTCCAGAAAAGGAAGCTTTCTGGAGATGAAGTTAAGAGTCCACAAAGGAAAAACTTTAAAAGAAAAAATTAAAAAAAAAACTTGCAAAAATTGAGAAAGCTAGTAATCTTAAGAGATTCTTTGATGCTATCCAGGAGATTTTTCCTCCTGAGACATGTTGTTTTAGTTATTATTGACCTCTGCACCCTTTCCTAAAAAAGACTCGGCGTATAAATTCATCATTTATCCTCTTAGAAAACAGAACAAAATATAACAATTCTCTCTCTGAACACTTGTCCCTTCTTTTCTTCAACTGTCCCATCTTTTCCACTTTCATCTAAGCTTCTCAAAGGCGTGGTCTATAATCACTGTTTTATTTATTTCCTTAACTCTGTATACTATGGTTTCTACTCCCTTGTCTATACTAAAAATACTTCACCAAAGTGAACAAACTTCTAATTGTCCAATCCTTTAGGGGCCTTAAAATTCTCATCATTTTTGACTTATTGATAGTCTACATGAGGATCGGTAACCCCCAAGGATGAAAGAACCCCCATTCTTTTCATGGTGATCAAGCAAAATTTTTTTTATTCTCATCTCTATAGGGTAAAGTTGAACCTGAGCAAGGTCAGTCATAAGCTGACTCTACCGTTCACCCTACAGTCAAATCTCCTGTCTCCACTGCTCCCCCAACATGTATTTTATGTTTTAACAATACCGCTTAAGAGCCCATGTCATGCCTTTTATGCCTGTTTGTGTTCTGTTATTTCCTGTTCCTAGAATGTTCTTCACCCTATTAACCTAATCTTCATCAGCTTTCAAAATGGCTCAAGATTTACCTCTTTCCCTTCCTTCCTTCCTTCCTTCCTTCCTTCCTTCCTTCCTTCCTTCCTTCCTTCCTTCCTTCCTTTCAATGAAAGTTTATTGGGGTGACAAAGGTTAGTAAAGTTACACAGGTTTCAGGTGTACAATTCTGCATTACATCATCTATAAATCACATTGTGTGTTCACCACCCAGAGTCAGTTCTCCTTCCATCACCATATATTTGATCCCCCTTACCCTCATCTCCCACCCCCACCCCCCTTACCCTCTGGTAACCACTAAACTATTGTCTGTGTCTATGAGGTTTTGTTTATTTGTTTGTTTTGTTTTTTTGTTGTTTTCAGTTTCATATTCCACATATCAGTGAAATCATATGGTTCTCAACTTTTTGGCTGACTTATTTCACTTAGCATAGTAATCTCAAGATCCATCCATGTTGTCACAAATGGCACTATTTCATCTTTTCTTATGGCAGAATAATATTCCATTGTGTATTTATATGTACCACATTTTCTTTATTCAGTCGTCTATCGAAGGACACTTTGGTTGTTTCCATGTATTGGCTACTGTAAATAAAGCTGCAGTGAACATTGAAGCACATATATCTTTACAGATAAATGTTTTCAGATTTTTTGCACCCCTTACTTTCTTGATCATATTTCGAAAAGTTAATCACTTTTTATGTTTGAGTTCACTATTTCTGGGTGGTTTATTTCAGGTATGTGTTATTTCCATGTATCTCCTTAGATTGTGGATGCCTTCAGGACAGAATTTGGATTTTATTAATTCTCACTTCTTTAGAGTTATCACAGTGTTTGACATACATGCACTGTCTGGTTTGTGTTTGTTCAACAGACCTAAATGAGACTATAAGCTTTATGAGGACACACATTTTGTGAATACATGAATGGGCAGAAAATTCTAATTGGAACCACTTGATAAAGTACATAAAAGACATAGCAGAACTAACTATATTTGCTGTCTCCATTTTTTTATAAACAAGTAGTAAAGAGATTTTTATTCTCAGATTGTCTTGTAAAGGAAATAGGCACCTAAATGGAGGAAAAAATGACTAGCATGAGTGTCATCTTGTTACTGGAGAGTGGGCCCTCCTCAGCACGGTGTCCAGGTTCTTGGCATCTCGAGCAAAGAATTGAATGAGATACCGAGATAAGGTAGTGAAACCAAAGAGTTCAGAGTGGGCGGAGCAAAAGAAGAGGCACAAAAGGTTCAAAGCCCCCCGCCCCCCCCAAAAAAGGGCTGACTGGCAGGACTTGGAGTTTTTATCCCTTTTTCTCTAGAATGGGCTGTTCCTTCCCTGGCATGGGACCACTTGATTGACACCTGTGATTGACAAGAGGCTATTACCTCATCTTTTTAGACTGTGTATGTTCCTTCCCAGAATTCAGTCTGTTATAATGAACTTCCAGGCGTATGCATGATATTATAATGATGGTATAATGAGGCCCAGGTGAAATGAAGATCGTTGTGACCTTTACTGCACCACCTGAGTGACCGATTTAATCTAGTTGGGATTTTTGTACCCATTTGTTTCCTCATAGGGGTAGATAATTACAATGAAAGGGGAAGTTTTGGGCGGAAAGGGGAGGTCTTTGGACGGTCGCATTCTGTGGGTTGTGCAAGAATGCAGAGACCCGATTCCTATCTTGAGAGACATGATCCCCATAAAATCTCTGTGGGAAGTTGAGGGTTGCAAGGTCTTCTGTATCTGCTTCCTGCTGGGCAGGGGCGTAGAGCTGTCCGTACCTATTGGGGGATTCATGGCACTCTCGCTGTATCTGATCTCAGATGAGAGGAAGGGGTTTAGAGATCCGCCTGCAAGACCGTGTTGCCTTCTTTGGTTGCCACTGGCAGTCTTGCTGGGGTATCCTCTGTATCCCCAAGGCCCCTGAATGAGGGAAAATAGATTTTAATTAATAAATCCGTTAGCTCTATAGAGCCTGTGGCCATTCAACCTGTCCTTTAGGTGGTGTCAGTTGTCCAGGAGCTGGGCCCAGAATGGGTTGGAAAGAATATGAGGCTTTCATGATTACAATCAACAAGTATACTGGCCTGGGGGCCCGGAATGGCTTGGGGGATGTTGGGAAGTCACAGGCTTTTAAGTAGTTATCTGAAGCAGGGGTGAGAGACTTTCTGTGATTCAGGCTGGGAGCAATCTTTAGTCTATTCAGAAACTGATTAGAAGAGTAATCAAAGCCAGGGGCTAAAGAGCTAACAAACTAGGGAAAAGAAGACTTAAATTTTCTATAGTGATGGGGGCTTTTCCTTATCATCTGACCAAAGGAACCTAAAGGTGAAATTGTAGACTGTATCCCAAGTGTTTAACCTACGTTTTGTTTTCAAATATTTGGTAGCAAAATATTGGCAGAGTGTAGTTTTTTCTGCCCTTCTCTGATGAATAGGTACGATTGGTTATTTGTATGTAAATGGGTCCATGCCAAATAACTGAAAATAATTTTAAACTACTTGAGAGTGTTTCCCTCTTCTCCATTTTTATGCTATGAAAATTCTTCCTGGAGATTTAGCCTTATCCTAAATGAATGCATGTTTTGAATTATTGCAGTTTATTTTTTAGAACTGTAAATCAGTTCCCAACTATTTACTATTCCAGTAATTTGAATCCTGCAGGCTTCCTGCTATGGGAAGCACCCCTCTTTTCTTGGTTTCCAGGGTAAGAGGTGACAGGGATGCCTGAAGAGCCCAAAGCATCCTTAGGCTATGCCTTTGTCACCTCTGCCTGGAGCCATTATGGTTCCAGCGTCACAGTAATTTGTATACAGTTTGGGTAATTGGGATGAAATATTTGGTAACTTTTATTAGCACATTTTGGCTAGCAAAGGAAGTGACAGTGAAGCAGGCCTGAGGGTATTGTTCCAATCCTATACACTTCAGAGTGGAGCTTTTGCTTTGCTCTGGTTAAAGCCATGGTAAAGACTAACAGAACTCTACATTCTGGCTCTGTCTGTCATCTTACCCCTTCATCTCAACCCCACCTGTCATTTTATTTGTAGTTTAATTTTGAAGCTTAGGTGTGTTTTGTTCTGCTTTCGTTTTCTTTCCAAGTTTTGCAAAAATAGCTATTTCCTTTTCATCATCTATTTTTCTTCCTCACTCTCCAGTTCCTCTTAAAATTAATATTATATATTCCTCATGGTCCAATTTGGAATTTTTTCCCATAGATAATTGATAATAATGAGGAACTGAAAAAAACAAACCATTGTCATATTAGATCATTCCCAGATACGTCACTTAAAAATGTTTTATATTTTGAAAAAATAACATGAAAAAAAAAAGATGAGGTATTCATCTGGTGAGGTTCAAATGGGTGAGCTATGAAAAGCCAATGTCCTTTCTACACTAGTCCTCATTTCTCTCTGGAGTCAACCACAGGTACTCATTAATTTCTATTTTATCCTCCTTAAGGTGAAGGAAGAATATGTCTCTGTGAGTCCCCAAATGATGTAGGGGACTGAGTGAGTGAGTGCCGGGATCGTGAGACCGAAGAATGGAAACACGGACCCAGGAGAAGCAAAGAGTTTTAAAAAGAGGAGAGTTTATTGAAAGCAAAGGGTCAGAGCTCCCAAGCGGGAGGGGTCCCGAATGGGGGTGCCCAGCGACTGAGGCAAAAGCTCTTACTTTTATACTTTCCCCTGCCTCTTTGGGGAAGGGGAGCTGTTTGAAGAAGGGAACTGGCGCCTTCTAATGAAATTCGTCTACCAGGTTTGTTCTGCTTGCCCGTCCTGAAGGAATTAGCAAAGTAACCCACTCTTATCTATCAGATCAGCTCTGTTTGTCAGGCCTAAAGGAATTTTATGATTAACCTCAGGCCTTGTTACATTTTGTCCTGGAGCAAAGGAGTTATTTCAAAACCTGGAGTTTCAGGATATGGCTGTCTTTGTTTATTCCACCAGGGACCTCCCTGTCTACCTAGAGACATGCTAGCTAACCTGTCTCAAAGGTAGTCTGTGCATATTCGTATAAGCAGATAAAACTATTTTTATAAGATTTAAAATATATATTTTGGGACTCTGTGGGGTAGTATTTACGTTGTGAGTGAGGCTGGTAGTATTCATACTTTAGGAAATATGGTACTCTACTATAAAGTGTGTGTGTGTGTGTGTGTGTGTGTGTGTGTATGTAGTAAATATTGATCTTGTATACCAGCATGGGGATATATTTTGTATATCCTCATTGTTAATGGTCAGACATTGTCTGTTGTCTATTTTCAGTTGCGTTGAGTTTCCTACTAATTTTGACCTGACTCTTTGATTGGAAACATAAAGTGTCAGTTGTTTGATAGCAATTGGGGCACTTAGGTCACTGTGTGTTCTGTCCTGTTAGTAATCTATTTGGCGAAAGTGCACTAAGTACCTTATCCTCCAACTTGCGCTTTATCCTGACTCTCCAAGCACTTTACAAGAGCATATTACAGTCAGGATTTGAGGCACAAAGGAGTTGAAATTGTCACAGGCGCACTGCAAACTTGGTAATGGAACCAAGCAACATCACTCCAAGATGTCTGGCTCCCTGACTTTCAGCACCAATTCAGAACACTTTTACAAATGCATTAAAACTATGCCAAGCGTAGAGGTAGTCAGATGTAATTTAACAGCCATTCTCTCCAGAAAGTCATAGATTACCTACCCTCCCACCCCCAAGAAACCTTTTTAAAGGCTCCAGTTAAAGATCTTTTTCCATCCTGTATTTCCTCATTTTTCAATCTGGTTTTCAATTTTCCTTTCCCACCTACTGTTCCTCCTCAAACTGTCTCAGCAGATTATGAGTAGATTTATGTTACTGATCCGTTTTGCAATCTTAATGTTCTAATTCAAAACCCATGTATTAATGTGTACACTACATTCCTGGAAAGCTGTTCCAATAGAGTATCCTAGAAAATGACCAGTGAAGGCGCCTGGCATTGCTTTTAAGTCTTTGGGGGGGGGGGAGGGGAACAAAACAAAACAAAAAACCCCAGGCTATTTGGAAGAGTTGTTAAAGCATGGGGCCATGAGGAATAACTTTTTTATGTTCCCATGATTGCTTGCTTACTGGGACTTATTTTGACTTGGATATATCTTTAATAATAGTCCCATGCCTCAGTTTGTCTCCATATAAATTGTGTGTAAGATTATTGTCTTTGAATTGAATAGGTCTGAACCTAAGTGGTTCTGAAGCTTCAGGTTAAAAGATGCTATTTAAACTCGGTTACTATTATTTTGACACTGACAGTTCAGCACCCTCACCACACGTTTTATTCCTTTTCAACTGCCAATTGTCAATACTTTGACTTTTTGTTAAACATTCCTAAAAATTCTGTTCGCATTTACTTGAGACAAGTCTTTGATAAGAGCTATGGTGCTGTCACTAATGGTAGTACAATAGTACCTCGGTTTTCGAATGTCTCTGTTGACGAACATTTTGTTTTACGAACGCAGTAAATAGGAAGTAAATGTTTCAGTTTTCAAACATGCCTCGGAAGTCGAACATGTCACGCGGCTTCCACTGAGTGCAAGGTCCTGAGGCCTAGCTGTCGGCTGTTTTCGAACATTTCAGAACTTGAACTGTCTTCTTGAACGGATTACGTTAGAAAACCGAGGTACCACTGTACCTGCTCTATATTGTCTGCTGTTGGAGGTGATAAATTTACATTTCAAAGAAAACCTTTCAATCTGAAGGTTCCTGAAGGCCTAGATGACTCACACAGTTGTTTTGACTCAGTCAGTGCTGGGATACAGGACACAAGCAGACACTTGTCACTCTGCGGGATAGAAAGAACAAACTGTCTTGTGCTAAAACAGGCTATCCTTAAGCTCACAAATGCGGATCCTGACAGATAGCAGCCCTATATTCTCAGGGTGACTTGTGATATACTCATTATGAAATGTATTCCATAGTCTAAAATATTGGTAAATTGTACAAATAAAACTTTGGTTCAGTAAATGGACAGGTGTTTGTACTGGTCCGTACTGGCACAAAAACAGACACATAGATCAGTGGAACAGAATAGAGAGCCCAGAAATAAACCCATACCTAAATGGTCAATTCATTTATGACAAAAGAGATAAGAACATACAATGGGGAAAAGACAGTCTCTTCAATGAATGGTATTGGGAAAACTGGACAGATACATGCAAAAGAATGAAATGAGACCGCTTTCTTACACCATATACAAAAATAAACTCAAAATGGATTAGAGACTTAAATGTAAGATCTTAAATGTAAGATCTCCTAGAAGAAAATATAACTAGTGAACTCTTTGATACGAGTCTTAGCAGTATTTTTTTTATGTATGTCTTCTTGGACAAAGGCAATAAAAGCAGTAATAAATAACTCAGGCAAAGAGCAATACTTGGACTCTCTTTTAAGGATGATTTCTAGCAGCCACCATAGAATATTTCTATTTCATCAACTAGAACTTAGTCATGTACTCGTTCCTAAATAAAAGTAGCTATGTGTACAGTTAAAAATTCTTTGACTATGAAAGAAGATGTGAATGGATTTCGAGGGACAAATATGGAAGGATTCATTCACACTCTTTAATCTAATTTTTAGTCCATACCGTCCTGTTTAGTTCTTTTTCCTTTTACTTACCACATGAACCTTATGCACCAGCCAACAGTCTTCTTGTTATTCTTGGTTGGAAATGATTGCCTCCTCTTCTAAATCTTGTAGTACTTTTAATCTATATTGTAATTATCATGTGCTGAACTGTCTTTTGTCTACATAGTCTACATATGTAGCTTTCTTAAGTCACAAAGTCTCACCATAGTATAAATCTTTGGGGGCAGTTGACCATGTCTTATATGTCTGCAATACCTAGTCTAGTTCCTTATAAATAATTGATTCTCAGTAAATATCTCTTGTATAAGTAAATAAATAATCTTGATGATTTCTTGCTTTCTTGTAGAACTTTAGGAAAGGAAGATGGATCAACCTAGTGGAAGGAGTTTTATGCAAGTATTATGTGAGAAATATAGTCCTGAAAACTTTCCTTACCGCCGTGGTCCTGGGATGGGCGTCCATGTCCCAGCCACACCTCAGGGCTCTCCTATGAAAGGTAAAAAGGTGGGACCTAAAACATTTATTTACTGGAGCTTACTTAGGACATTAAACCAGAATGTTGCCGTTTTTGCAAATAATTTCCTTTATTTTGAATTATGAGTTAAATATTCTTTCTCCCTTGCTATGATTTCAGTTTTTTGAAAAACCTAAAAGGACTTGTTTTCCTCCAGATTGACCAAAAGGCATTTTAGTTGCACTTGTAGAGCAAGAACAATATTGAATGATAATATTTCAAATACATATTCTTTCAAGGAATTTGGAGGGTGCAAGATACTATTAGGTTGGTGCAAAACTTATTGCGGTTTAAAAGGTTAAAAATAATTGCAAAAACCGCAATTACTTTTGCACCAACCTAATACAAGACTGGACTGTGCTCTCAACAAGCTTACAGCCTAATTGGATTACAGGATACTCACATTTACAGAGATATAACACGAGGTAGTTTGTGTTGAGCCAAATGAATGGCACAGTGATTGGGGAAGAAGTTGAGAAGAGAATTAATTCACATGATCTGAAAACAGTTCAAAGCTATGACAGTCGCACTAACACTTCAAGAATGAAATGACAGAAATAAAGTTTGGAGAATATCACCATCATCATCATTATCATCATCATCATCAAAGGACAAGATGCAGATGCGTTCATTAAAAAAAAGAATGTAAAGACATTTTAAGAGAGGGATTATGATACAAGCAAAGATCTACAACTAGAAATGTGCAGGTTGGGTTTTCTGCTTGCATTTTAGTTTAATGTTGTAAGTAATAGTTCTTGGAATTTGTTTTTTGTAATTATGGAAGATTAATATTGAACAGTGTTTTAGTTCCTATGTCCAAAGGCTGCTAAGCATTTGTTATGTCTATCTTATCACTTAAAATACAACTGTCTTATCACTCCATATACTCTACAATGGCACAAAGAAATGGACTGCTTACTTGGTCATTATTTTTCAGGGTCCATTTCCATTTTGAGAAATTTGATACTGAAAAGTAGTAAATTGAAAAATCATATAGTTTGAGGCCTCCACTAATAACATATTACCTTTGTGAGTCTTTGTTTTCTACCAAATAGGGAAAGAGTGGTTGAATTCTCGTATTTATCCTTTTTATTAGAGATAGAATGTGATTGACACATGTTTTTTAATTAGGCAATAGTTTGACTACCCCAGTTTGATCAAATCCATTGAATAGTTTAAGACTCTGAAACACTTACATTTCAATTTTATTTTTTTTAAAGTTTAATTTTTGTAAAGACAAATTCTATATGAGTATGAAACAGGAATGATTGATGGACAAGTATGAAAGAAAAAGATATAAATATTTAAATGTATCCACTTAAGCAAGGAAGAGTTCTTGAAGGATAAAAACTTGAAGAACAGATGTGGTTTAGCAGACTATCTAATGGTTTGAAATAATTTTCGAAGGCAGCAAAAGGTGAAAATAAACACCATACAGAGATAAAAGAGCTATCTAGAATGATACTTTTGAACTAAATTTCAGAAAAGAAAGAATTAAGGCCAATAGGAAGACAGCAGGTAGTCCAGACGTGAATCACATCCATCTAGTAGTGTTCAGATGACAATGGCTTGTGTGATGGCTCTGTTGTCAGTAGTTGGGACAAAGGTTCCTGCCTGGAAGCCAAGCCTGCAGGACTTTCTTGGTGGTCCTGGTGCAGTATTTCTCATCTCCTCCTGGTTTATTTCATCTCCTGGTTCATCTTTGAACCAAACTATTGCCTAGTTCATATTTGGCTGGCTCCACTTAGAATTCAGAACCCTTGGTCCCATCATATCCTGTGTTTTCCAGGTCCTTGTGTAATTTCACACAATTTGATTTGATTACTGGGGGCTAAACTTGTAGACAAGAATTAGGCTGACCTAGAAAGTGTTTTGTTTACCCTGTGATTCAGATCGCCTCAACCTCCCAAGCGTACTGGTGTTGAACAGCTGTGGAATAACCTGTGCTGGAGACGAAAAAGAAATTGCTGCTTTCTGTGCTCATGTGTCGGAACTAGATCTTTCTGACAACAAACTCGAAGACTGGCATGAGGTAAAGTTTCTGTATTGCTGCATTTTGGTGAAATATAACAATAACCATTGTATTATTTATATTAAGTTTGCTGAATTCTGGTTCTCACTTGAGATTCTTGTTTTCTGTATGTCTCAAGATAAAAAACTGACTGCTTCAGCTGTTCCTATGGTGATTTTTTCAGTTAACTTTGTTATTGCTAATTTGTTATAGATTAATGTAAAAAGCACTGAGGAACTTTATTCCAGGCATCAAGAGCTTAATAAGACTGCAGAGGTGTAGACTGCCAATAATGCGTTAAATTTTCTACTGTTTCACCAATTTATACATCCAATGCTTATTCTCTACTACTACTTCAACATTTATTACTATAATTTGACATAAAACTTGCTTGAGGTTGATATATTAAGATTATAAAAATATTCTTGTGACTGAAATTTATTCCAAATATTTAGAACTTATTAAGTCTCTTTGGTGGTTTGACATAACTGATGTCTTTTGATCTCAGAGTAACTCTAGACCAAGTACATAAATAAATGTATTACAACAGTGTTTCTTATTAATATTTATAACATTAATATTAACATTAATATTTATAACCTATCTGATTATAACATTACCTGAATAGAAGCTACCCTTAAGAATAAGGAAAAAATAGTTTTTCCTGCTTGATTTGTTCTCCTGCCTTAATTTAGGCTCTTACTTCTTGCTTGGACTATTGGAAAAGTTTGCTAATGGATTTTCCTGCCTTGGTTTTATTCTGCTTTCTCTAAGCTATCTTCTACAGTGCTTCAAGACTCCTGTTAATAAATGAAATATGATCATGACACTCTGTTTGAAATCCTTTAGTTGGCGTTTCACTATCTAGAAACTAAGGTCTGAGCTCTCCATGCGTAGTCCTCCATCATATGGCCCTTTGCTATTTCTAGAGCTTTATCTCCATCTTTAGCCACATACTTTTTCTTGCAGCTCACGATAAACTCTTGACATGAAAAGCTTACTTGCTTTTATTCATTCTCAATCTATTGCTCTCTTTCACCTCTTGTCTACTTACTCAGCCACTTCCTATGTCTCTTTCAAGACTTGGCCCGTTCCTCTGTGAAACTTTCCCTGGCTCTCACTCAGGCAGAGTCAGATGATCCCAGCACCTGTATCACGCTGCTGTGAAAGGATTTATCACAATGTAGTGCAATCACTTGCTTACTTGACAGTTGTCCTACTGGATAAACCATGAGCTTATTCAAAAGGAGAGGTTTTTGTCTTTTTTGTTGTCAGCACCCAGAATAGTAGGCGCTCCATGTTTGTCGAATGTATTATGAATAAATGGTTGTATCTTAAGGATTGATCAAGACCACTTGCTCCAGCTTTTCCTGTGATCTTAAGAAATTCACTTAATTTTAATGCTTCATTTTGCTCATTTATAGGGTAGGGCTGCTGATAAAATAATCATTAAGGCATTCTGTAGATGTTCAATGCTACACAACTTCCTTCTTTAAGAAAAATCTTAAACCTAGTTTTGTTAACCTAGTTTTCTTCAGCTTTTCTTATATTTATTGATTATTTCATTGTCATGTTTAATCCGGTAATTTATGCTCCCAATTATATTTCCTATTTTTATTAAGATGTTTATCAGAATTCTTTGAGATGCATGTCACTTGATTTCTGTGTAACATGTTAATATATAAAGATTCCTTGGGCTATTCCAAGAAACAATCTCTATTTATACATGTATTTATTGATTGATTTACTTGTCTAAACACCTAGTGTAGTTCACTATTCAACAAATTACAATCTGTGCCTTCTTTGTCTTTTGAGATGCTT
Organism: Rhinolophus ferrumequinum; assembly: GCF_004115265.2. Taxonomy (NCBI): domain Eukaryota; kingdom Metazoa; phylum Chordata; class Mammalia; order Chiroptera; family Rhinolophidae; genus Rhinolophus; species Rhinolophus ferrumequinum. The sequence continues at coordinate 39,477,798 of NC_046308.1, read as the reverse complement.
AACTGACATGCATGCTCTGTCCATACTGCACAGATGCTGAAAGATTCCCTCAGCAGTCCTACTGCTGAACCTCTGGTGACATATTTTTTGACCTGCATGGGTGACAAGTCAGACCCCGTATTCCTCTGAATCATTTCAACTCCTATGTTCACAGGCTGATTCCCCTACATTTGTTTCTTTGGAAGTGTAACATTTCAGAAAGGTGTTGTGCTTTGTGCTTTGACCACATGCATATGCTTTTGCTAACTGGTGGGAACACTTTATCAGTGATGGAGTTGCTACCTCAGAAGAACGGTTTATGTCAGGATGGATCAGAACACAGTTTACAGTAGATAATTCAGCCTTTTCTCTGCTTAGACAGAGGTCTACACTAAATATTTTCCAGGCCATATTGACTTTTATATAGCCAGAGGGTCACATGTTTATTTCTACTGTGCTCAGTTTGTATATTCCTTTATGTGCTCTACTCGTATAGTCTGTTTTCAGGCAGTTTTCGAATAAACGTTTGTTACTGCTACCCTTCAGGTTTCCATTTTCCAATTTATTTTTGTTTTCGTCATTCCTTTATATTTTGTCTTTATTAGCCTTAACTGTAGTTGATCCTAGTCTTCCAGAATATATATCAAAACACAGAGAGATGGGAGAAATACAACCAAAGAATATCGATTTTTAGGATTGATTAAACTCTTTGGTAGGCTACAAATGCCTCATAGATAACAGTTTTAAGACATTACATTTCAACCCCATTGCAACCCTTATATCTGATTGCCAAAAAGATCATTTGTCTTTGCCATTAGCTAAGATTTATTCAGCCAGTATTTGATATAGCAATATGGAATAGAATAATATCATTTGTTCTTTTAGTGTTTTGAATGATCACTAATACTATGAGAAACTTCTTTTGTGGTTTAAACTACCGGCTGATGTATGCCCAGAGACTAAGATAAATATGAGTAAGAAGTATAATACTTGGGGGGGAAGCAAAGATTTGGATGCTTTTTTTTTTTTAGCTTTTGACTTGAATTTTTGGCTAAATAGATTTTTGTCTGATCTTTCCCAAGGTATCTCCTTTTTTCTCCCTTTCTTATCAAAACCATTTTATAAAAGAAATTAAACCAAGCAGTTGAATCAGCTACTCAGGTGAGGTGAGAATAGCTTGGGTATAAATTACAGATTGTTGTCTTACAATGCTTTCCCCATTTTTCTTAAAACTGTAGTTTCTTCCTTTTTAGAAGCCAGAGTGGAGGGCCCCTATTAAATCATAGAATTGTGGAGACTTAAAAGGAGATCTAAGTTCGTCTCCATGTTTCTACACATGAGTATACTCAAGTCATTCCAGCTTGAGCAGTATTTTTAATTTTTAGAATTCAAAAGGAAAAGTCAATATACTGCCCTAGAAACTCACCGAATGTTTGTCAGTCTTTGTTATTAGGACATTTTTCTGTGCTAAGTAAATTTACCTGTGTAATGAATATTATATTTTCCAGAATCTTATCATTAAGGTTACCTAAAAATACCTTATAATTTTAGCCTTTTAAAGAAAATATTTATTTCTAACATGTCATTTTTTTCCTGCTTGAATTAGACTATGGTCCAATTTTATCTTTTTAGGATATTCTGAGGTGAATGAGTCATTATTCTAAATCTTTATTCTCACTGGACAGTAATGTAAATGTAGACTATTAAGAAGATTACATCTACACCTGTCAACCTTGGGAATTCTCCCAGAAATTGCTTCAAAAACCCTTAAATTATCCATTTCTTGAGTACTTTCCTCTTTATTACAAAAATAAGGAGGGGTGGTTAGCAAAGGGTTTATGTTTTATTTAACTGGGGCCGTGCTATAATTAACAATTATTCTTCAGCTGTAGTTAAAGCACAGTTCTTCTTCATCTTTTTTTGCCCTTAAAACAGATGAGCATAGCTGGTCATCATCTTCTGTATGGAAGTCCTTCATATCATTAGTATTCAGGTGGTAGAATGCAGTAGGGAATTGGTCCCTGTGTGGACTATTTAGTTGTGTTGTGGCTACAATCTAACTCCAAATCCTAGTCATATATCACGCAAACACTTGGTTACAAAAGAGATCAAGCAGGAGAATGTTTTATTTGTAAAAGATAGCTCATTTCTTCATTTGTAAAATGAAGATAAAAATGGCAGCACTTCAAAGGATTAGTGTGTAAAATAGATGAAATAATGTATGTGAGGGCCATTCCCTCTGACGTACTTCTCTGAACCTTCTTAGAATGAATCTACTTCTCACCGATTTTAGAGCTCCTGAACTGTACAGTACACAGTAAATCTGATGTGAAGTACACGTTACTTTGTCTGCGTACCCTTAGTTATCAACACTGGATACCTTTTTGACATCTGTGGAGCTCTGAAAAGAAACAGGTATTCAAGTCCCACCTATGAAGCTTGTCCCACTTGTGAAGCTTCTGGTTTAATAGCTTAAGGTGGATCCTGGGATCCTGAAATTCTACCACTGATTTTAACTATGACATATTTAAATAAAAGTAAATATGATATGACATATAGCTAGGATTGAGACATTGGTTCATGCTATACTTAACCATATTAGTAATAGTTACATTTATTGAATGATTTTGTGCTGTTAATTTACTCAACAAACATTAAGTGCCCACTATGCAGTAGTGAACTAGGTAAGTACTATCCATGCTTTCATAGAGTTTACATTCTGTTGGGGAGTAGGTAAGGAAACAAGTTTCTAAAAGATGTACCAATCACTATTTTAAGTGCTTTACATGTGTATCTCATTTAATCCTACCAACAATCCTGTGAGGTAGATGGGTACTATTTTCTCCATTTTACAAATGAGGAAACTGAGATTTGGAAAGGCTAACAAACTTGTCAAATCACACAGCTAGGAAGTATTGGAACCTGGTTTGAATCCGGGCTTTCTGACTCTAAAACCAATGCTAAATATTCTGTTGTACTCCTTTTCTCATAACTTTTAGTTACCATGTTGCCTGGCTGTTTGATGCTTAATACATTTACTGGGCTTCTAGCCTTTATTGCATACTACTTTAAATCTGATTCTTCATATTTTTCTGGTTATATTTATAATTTACTAATTTTGGTACAGTGGTCCACACTTACCCATGGGGGATAAATTCTAAGACCCCCAGTGGATGTCTGAAACCACTGATAGTACCAAACCCTGTATTTACTATGTTTTTTCTTGTATATACACTTACGACTTCTCTTTGGCATATCCAAATTGCCAGCATCATTGCTCTTGTGCTTTGGCATCATTAAGTAAAAGAGGGTTCCTTGAACACAAGCCCTGTGATGATAGCACAGCACTTGGTCTGATAACCAAGATGGCTACTAAGTGACTAATGGATGGGGAGAGATGTATATACAGCATGGATGCTGGACAAAGTGACAATTCATGTCCTGGGTGGGAAAGAGTAAGTAAGTCAACGCGAGATTTCATCACACTACTCACAATGGTGCGCAAAAACTGCACCATTAAAACGTGACTTGGGGATGGCTGGATGGCTCAGTCGGTTAGAGCGCGAGCTCTGAACAACGGGTTTGCCGGTTTGATTCCCACATGGGCCAGTGAGCTGTGCCCTCCACAACTTGATTGAAGACAACTAGCTGCCACTGAGCTGCCGGAGAAGCGGCCGGATGGCTCAGTTGATTAGAGCCCGAGCTCTCAGCAAGGTTGCCGGTTCAATTCCCGCATGGTATGGTGTGCTGCACCCCCTGCAACTAAAGATTGAAAACGGTGACTGGACTTGGAGCTGAGCTGCACCCTCTACAACTAGATTGAAGGACAACGACTTGGAGTTAATGGGCCCTGGAGAAACACACTGTTCCCCAGTATAAAAAAATTAAAATAAACAAACAAATAAAACATATGACTTGTTTATTTCTGGAATTTTCCATTTAATATTTTCAGATCATGATTGACTGCGGGTAACTGAAACCGTGGAAAGCAAAACTGCGGGTAAAGGGGACTACTGTATATTGGAAAGAACAGTGGCTCTGATTTTTAAATTCTAGATTTGGCTTTTGTGACCCAGAGATCTTAGTTAAATTATTTAGCATCTCTGAGATTCAGTTTCTTCACTTATTATAATGAAAATAGTATTTGTCATCTTGCAAGTTGTTTTGAGAACGTAGTGAAATAAGCTGTATCAAAGAGACTAGTACTATGCAGAGCAAATACAGAGGGTGCCAAATATATATATATATACGTATATATATATACGTATATATATATATATATATATATACGTATATATATGTACACACACATTTTAAAAAAGGAAAACTATTAAAATTGTAATACTTAATATATACTGATAACAAAAGATGAATACAAGGCACGTTTGATTTCTGCAATTTCAAAAGGCGCTCAAAGTGGTTACCATCAGCATCCAGACACTTCTGATTACAGCAAACTACTGCTTGACCAAAGTGTCCACTTGTATACATGTTTTTGGCACCCTGGTAGTTAAGGTCAGTAATGCTCAGTTTCCTTTTTAAAAAATTTTTTGTCTACCAGTTTGCTAGTGAAATCATTAAATTGATGATGTTTTCTCTTTCATTATATAGTTATGGATGCTTTGTTATTTTTCAGTCAATATATTTTAAAGTTTAGTACATCTTTGAGCCAAGCTGAAACTTTTTTAAGTGATTGTGACTGTGTAGTCAATTTTGAACACCTAAATTGTTACTTTGTGGTCTTCAATAAACCTTTAATTAGCTTTAATGTTGTACTGGGGATGGAAGGAAGAGATATTCAAAGAGGATTACATGACCCAGTCTCAGCTCTTTGGAAACTTGTGGCCTAAAATGTCATCTAAACTATCTTTTCTCCATTTATCAAAGAGAATATCATATAGAACAGACTCAAAAACCTTGCCAAAAGCAATGTGGGAAATCTTTCTTTTGTACCATTACTTTTCATTTATGATACTCTTTCGTAGAAAGAGATTAAGTTATTTGCCAAGGTTTGTTGAAATTACTTATGCCCCTCTGTGGGTACTGTCACTAAATAGGACTCCCTAATGTGAATGGCCCTTTGCCTGGAGACCCACTCAGCCTTTCTTGAGCATGATTGCTATTTAAAAGCTCTGATTACTGCCTGATATGCTTTTCTTTTTTTTCTCCCTAGGTCAGTAAAATTGTGTCAAATGTTCCCCAGTTGGAGTTTCTAAACCTGAGTTCCAACCCTCTGAATTTGTCGGTTTTAGAAAGAACATATGCTGGGTCCTTCTCTGGGGTTCGCAAACTTGTCCTCAACAACAGCAAAGCTTCTTGGGAGACAGTCCACATGATACTGCAGGAGTTACCAGAGTAAGCCCAGAGAGCATGATGGAGAGGGGGCTATGTGGCTATCTGTGTTAGTACATAGAATTACTGCTGACTCCCATCTCAGAAATACTAGAACTGCAGATTGAATGGAGACAGGTTAGAAAAATGAAAATGAAGTAATTACAATGAGGGTGTGAGGGTAATCTAGTAGCATTTTTATTGGAATACTTGTTCAGTGTTGAGTAGCACCAAGACACAGGATACGTCATCCTTTGGCCAGAAAATATCCCTGAGAAGCACTTATCATTTCTAGATCAACCCAACCTTTCTCCATTTTAATCTTCTGATTACCTGATTTCAGAATTTTGCCTCAGTGCTTTTCTTTGGTGGCGGGGGGTTGGGGAGGGGATCACAGTATCTCTAAAATATGTTAACACCCAGATGATTAAGTGCATAGCTGGCCTGACTGAAAAATGACCTGGTATTCTTTTCAATAATCAAGAAATTATACTTTTGTCAGTTTAGAAATGCTTTGTTATGTTTGTTTGTATCTATCTTTGAATATGCATATAAGGGTTCAAAGGAAGTAGTTGAAAGAAATATATGAAGCTATAGTTTCTTTGTGTAAATATGGAAATTATCAAAGCTTTTCAGAACCTGGTTTCACCCCACTTATTCCATCTTAGTTTCTCACTATCACTATAATGAAATTGGTTTCCTCACAGCATGCAACATCTAGCATGGCATAGAGTAAGCTTTTAAATATTAGTTCCACTTACTAACCATATCACCTTTGATAAGTTAACCTCTTTGAGCTGCTTTCTTGTCTATAAAATGGGCACAATTATATCTACCTTGCAGAAGTAGAAGTCCAGCCTATAAAGCACGTGGCACAGGGCCTGACACAGGGTAGGAATTCAATAAATGGTAGTTATTTCTATTTCTAAACATTTGTTCATGTTGTTTCTGGAATTTTATTCTATTTCCTCTCAACTTACACAAGTCTGCCCCTCCTACAAGGCCATGCATCCTTTCCTGATTATTCTAACTGCAGTTTCAATTCCATTCCTATATGAACTATTGTACTTAACAGTTAGTACTACACAAAATTAATTTAGTACTGGGTTATATCATTCTCTGCTGTTTTATGTATTTTAGGTTTTTTCTTCCCAGCTATATTTTAAGCTTCAGAAAGACATCTTTATATTTTCTCTACAGTGCCAGCAGATTCTTACACATAGTAGGCACTTATTTATTTCTTGAATTAATGAAAAGACGTAGGTGCAAAGTAGAAACTTAACTGCTTTAAACAATAAATATTTCCTTTTTTTCTCTGCAGTTTGGAGGAGCTCTTCCTGTGCCTTAATGACTATGAAACAGTGTCTTGTCCTTCTATTTGCTGTCATTCTCTTAAGCTACTACATATAACAGACAATAACCTCCAAGACTGGACTGAAATACGAAAGTTAGGAGTTATGTTTCCTTCACTGGATACACTCGTCCTGGCCAACAATCATTTGAATGCTATTGAGGAGCCTGATGATTCATTGGCCAGGTTGTTTCCTAATCTGCGATCCATCAGCCTCCACAAGTCAGGTGAGGTACAGGCTTGTTCTCATCTACATGCAAATTGATCTTAGCTTATGTGTGAAATACAGTGAAAGTATATTTCTTTTCGTAATAGCTGTGCCTTCTTATAGGATGTATTTTCAACAGTGACACGCAGATCCCTGTTGGTGAGCTAAATTTAAGGTATTCATTTTCATAAATCTAGAGGCATAGCATTATATTAGTTGTTTATATTTTATATATTAAAGGAGTTAAATTAATGAATTGTATAGTAAAAAGAACATAAGGAATTACACACTTGACCACTTTGCCTGGATTTAGGTTGTTAGGGAATCCCAAAATGCTCACTTTTCTTTTCTAGTATTTATATATAACTGATTGCCCGTTTGTTGACATCTAATTCTGTGTATCACAGGAGTGAATATTTTTAGCCTATTTTTAGAAATCAATAAATTTTATTTTCAGAGAAGTTTTAGATTTATAGCAAAATTGAGCAGAAAGTACAGAAAATTCCCACATATTCCCTGCCCCCCCCCACACAACCTCCCCTGCCATCAACATCCCGGCACCGAAGTGATCCATTTGTTACAATTGAACCTACGCTGATGCTTCATGATCACCCAAAGTCCGCAGCTTACATTAGGGTTCACGCTTGGTGTTGTCCATTTTATGGGTTTGGAAAATTTATGATGACAGGTATATACCACTGTAGTATTGTACGTAATAATGTCACTGCTCTAACAATCCTTTGCACTCTGCCTATTCATCCCTCCCTCCCTCCCCAATCCCTGGTAACCCCTGATCTTTTTACTGTCCATAGTTTTTTGTTGTTGTTGTTTTAATTTTTGTATTTTTTATTATATAAGACAACAATATAGTTCAAAAACCAACCATATGAAAAATATACATTAAAAAATGATTCCATCTATATATCCATCTACACACTATTTTCCTCTTGTAGGTAACTTTTGGTTCTTATATATCTTTCCCATGTTTCTTTAATACAAATAGTTCATATTTCTATAAAAAATTCTTATTTTCCCTCCGTACATAAAAAGGTAGCATATTAAACACAGTGCTTTGCATCTTATGTTTTCTCAACTATATTTTGCAGATATTGCTATATCAGAACATCTTTTTTTTTAAGTTGCGGAGAAAGAATCTCACTGAGTAGACATTAGTGTTTATTAAATCAGTCTCCTATAGATGGATTGTTTTCAATCTTTTATTACAAAGCATATTGCAATCATAACCTTCTTCACAGGCTCAACACAGTGTGTTCAGCATCTGAATTTTTGTGTGTCTACATGAGAAATGATCTCAATGTACTTTTTTTTTTTTTAGGTAATTGCAGTTTTTCCAAATTTTTTTTTTTGGGGGGAAATATTGGGGAACAGTGTGCCCTTCCAGGGCCCATCAGCTCCAAGTCGTTGTCCTTCAATCTAGTTGTGGAGGGCACAGCCCAGCTCCAAGTCCAGTCGTTGCTTTCAGTCTTTAGTTGCAGGGGGCGCAGCCCAGCATCCCATGCGGAAATTGAACCAGCAACCTTGCTATTGAGAGCTCACTCTCTAACCAACTGAGCCATCCTGCCACCCCTCTGGCAGCTCAGTGACAGCTCGTTGTCTTCAATCTAGTTGTGGAGGGCGCAGCCCACTGGCCCGTGTGGGAATCGAACTGGCAACCTTGTTGAGAGCTCGCACTCTAACCAACTCAGCCATCCGGCTGCCCCTCAGTGTACTTTCAATTGACAGTTTTCTTACTATGAAATTGAGCATATTTTCACGTTAAAAAAGATGTATTTCTTTGTCTGTGTACTATTTATTCATGTCCTTTGCCCATGTTTCTCTTAGAATGTTAGTCTTTTCTTGATTCCTAAGTGTTCTTTCTATATTAGAAAAATTCACCCTTTGTCTATGTGAGTTGCACATATTTCCCCCATTTGTCATTTGTTGTTTGAATTTTTTATTTTGGTTGTGTTTTTTGTTTGTTTGTTTTTCCAACTGGATCTCTTTTAGTAGTTACTACCTATCTTTAGCTGCAGATCCTGGCCTTGTCTGGTATGGTAGATCCCAAATTTGTCCTGTATCTCCAGACTGCATTTTGCCATCAGAGTAATGATGTTATTGGGTTGATTCTGTTCCACTGTTCACAGTGCCAGGAGCACATTCATTCCCTGCAGACACACAAGATAGGCTGACAGAGGTCAAATATCTGGACTCATCTGGCCAGGGCAAAGTCCCCAATAATGCAGAAGATATCATGCAAAGTGTCAAGCAAGGTTTCTTGTCCCTTCCTAGGTTAAAATATTGCTTTAGGTCCTCAAAACCATTGAGCATACAAAAACATGGTTAAGTAGAAGCTGAAATGTTTCTAACGTTTAAGGATAGTTTTAGTAACCTTCCCTCCATCAGTTTACTAAAAGAAGGGAGGGGTACTACCAAAGAGATTCTACTGTGTCCATAGTTTTGCATTTTCCAGTATGTTATAGAGTTGGAATCATGTAGTATATAGCCTTTTAAGACTGGTTTCTTTCACTTAATAATATGCATTTAAGTTTCCTTCATGTCTTGATAGCTTATTTTTTCTTAGCACTGAATAATATTCCATTGTTTGGATGTACCACAGTTTATCCACTCACATACTAAAGTACATCTTGGTTGCTTCCAAGTTTTGGCAATTATTGATAAAGCTGCTGTAAACCTCTGTGTGCAGGTTTTTGTGTAGACATAAATTTTCAGTTTATTTGGGTGAATACCAAGGAGTGCAATTTTTGGATCATATGGTAAGAGTATGTTTAGTTTTGTAAGAAACTGCCAAACTGTCTTCCAAAGTGGCTGTACCATTTTGCATTCCCACCAGAAATCAATGAGAGTTCCTGTTGCTTCACATCCTTGTCAGCATTTGGTGTTGTCAGTGTTTTGTATTTTGGCCATGCTAATAGGTGTATAGTGGTATTTTATTGTTGTTTTAATTTGTAATTCCTTAATGACATGTGATGTTGCATATCTTTTCATGTGTTTACTTGCCATCTGTGTATCTTTGGTGAGGCATCTGTTCAGGTCTTTTGCCCATTTTTTAATCAGGTTGTGCATTTTCTTATTGTGGAGTTCTAAGAATTCTTTATTTTGTGTGACTATCCTTTATCAGATGTGTCTTTAGCACATATACTAGTCTATGGCTTTTTTTCTCATTCTGTTGACATTATCTTTCAGCCTACTTCTTAAAACAACTATATAACTAAAAATAACTAACCTATAACTGAAAAAGCAAATGGTTTAGTTTGCCATAGAGGTTATAAGGGGGGAAATTAAGTTTTAACATTTTCGCTGTGACATTCTTCTATTGTTGAATGACATTTCAATGCTGCTGACTACGGCGTTTGACTTTATACCCCAGGAGCTCAGTGTTCCAGAAAGGAAGTTTAGGAGAGCAGATGTACGTTTTTCTATATTTTTGTGTTTTTCAAGAATGAATAACAATAGGAAATTTCAATACTTTAATCATTTATTTTAATAAATTGTGGCACCTTAACTGTATTTGCTTAAAGTATAAATATTGTAATTATTTTCTGTGGATTTTTGACACATTTTGGAGAACAAACTTGAAATTAGTTAATACAGTGAAAATGTTAAACAGTATTTTGCATGAGGAAGCTGTTTATTTCACAGCTCGACACCCCTTTAGCTAACTCTGTTCTTCATCCCAGGTGGAAATGCCCTTCTGAAAGGAAGAGGACGATTGTAACTTGGGATAGTTTATGCACCAGAGTCCTCATAAATTGCTTCTCTCATAAATTGTTGAAGGTGGATAGAAATAAGAAGGGGCCATGTTCTCTAAAATGGATTTAACGTGTTCTAAAGTTGACCAGCTTCATTATTATAGGAATATATTTCCTACTAGTGTCAGGTATTGACTTGGATGACAGATTTGCTCACAGCCATAGGAAGTTTAGTTTTAGGACTAAATGAGCTTAATTTGTTGCATGTTGTTCTTACCCAAAGGGTCAAGTTTTTTGTTTTAAATTTTGAATCTGTTTTCCCTGTCCCCAAAATGGGGACAGTATGAAAGAGAGACACTTAGTTTCTAGTCCTATTGACCTTGCCCTTTTTAGAATTTGGTAGGTAAAAATTTGAGTCTGACAATATCAACTCTGATAAACAGTTATATTCTTAGTCTGTATTTGATGAAAGAGTTTATCACATCATTTTTTTCATGACACATGTCCTGCTCATTGAAACCACCAGTGACTGCCTTTATAAGACATTTGGGTGGAAAATTAGTAGATGAGTGGATATTGGAGAATAAAGGTCTCTGTCTTGACCTCTAGGATCACACAAATAGGAGAGGCTATCGGGATGTTTTTATGGTATTGAACTGTATTGCATTCTTTTCTTGGATTAAAAAAAGTAAAAATAAAAACTCAGGATCTCTAACTAGTGTACTATCATTTTAGCATTTGAGATATTATTAATTGAAGTAATTTTTCTTGCTATGTTTATCTTCTTATTTGTATGGTTTTCTGGACTTACTTAAGCAATATATTTCTCAAATTAGGTTTGCAATCCTGGGAAGACATTGACAAACTAAATTCATTTCCCAAACTTGAAGAAGTGAGATTATTAGGAATTCCTCTTCTGCAGCCATATACCACCGAGGAGCGAAGGAAATTGGTAATAGCCAGGTCTGTTGTCCTGATTATTCTGCTTTTTTTTTTCTTTCTTTTCTCAGGGGCCATGTTGTTTCATTAAAGGAATAATGCACTATTTGGGAGGGAGTGCACACTGCAAATTGATCCATCTTCTGAACATACTTTGCTTGAAGGCGCTGCTTTTGTAGCTCTGAATCCTGGAAGGAAAGGAATCCAATATAATGAGAAAAATGTGAAATGTTTTTGGCTTGCCAAGACCACTGAAAAATTCCCTCACAAGTGTAGTCTGTGTTTATACTTCTTGATATTTATAATATCTGAAGTTCTATTTTGGGTCATGAAGAAAAAGTAGGTACAATAGGGAATCGGTTATATTTCAGTTGTCCTTATTTTCTCTGTTAACATCGTGGTCATTTAAAGGGTAAATACCTGAAAATCAGGCTTTTTCGTTAATGTAAAACTTAAGAGAGCAACATCTGTGTTTTGTTCTTGTTACATAGACTGACTTAAATGTGACTACTATATTGTTGTCTTCTTCCTGACTTCCCTGCCTTTCGTGTCTCAGACTCCCACAGACTACTGAAATGACCAATGAGTATTTATATTTGTATGCGCCTTTAGCAGCAATAATACTCAGCTAATGTATAAAGGGCCATGGAACTTTGACTTGTTCTTTGTGTACTATACGTAGTAGTTTTGAAAGGGGAACAGTAGCCGTTAAGTTTCCCTAAAGAAGAGTGGTTAGTTAAAGAGGGTATTAATATTTCTGTGACCAACCAACACTTTACTGCTTTCCAGTTATTCACATACTCATTAATATCTCACTGAACAAATAAGTTTTGGCATATTTGTCTTCTAAGATGAATAAGTCTTGTAATGGGCCTTGTATTTTATTTTCTTTACTAATTATTTTGTAAATATAATAAATTAATTCTTGAAGTATATAACCAAATTGTACTGATTACTCTATAGAGTTATGCTGTCCAGTATGGTGCCATTAGCCATGTGTGACTTTCGAGTGCTTGAAACATGGCTAGTCTGAATTGAAGTACAAAATATACATTGGATTTCGAACACTTTATATGGAAAAGAGAATGTGAAGTATTGCAGTTATTTTTTAGCATTGATTACAGGTTGAAATGATTATGCCCTGCATATGTTGGGTTAAATAACATGTATTATTGAAGTTAATTACCTCTGTTGTATTTTTACTTTTTTAATACATGGCTGCTAGAGAATTTGGCTTGTGTTATATTTAAGTTGGGCAGTGCAGTGCTGCCTCCAATCATATTTTGAAAAGTGAGTTGTGATTATAAAAGGTCAGCGTCACGTTCAAAAATGAAACTAGGTATTTTTGGTCCTTTTATTTTACACCATTTTAGTTTATGTCAGTAGTTGTACACAAGCAGAGCTACATTAAATGTGTCCTTTCAAGAGAATGAGAATGGGCCTCAAACCAGTAATTTTATGTCTAAAGCCAAATATTTTTAATATCTGAAAACGTCTTTATTTTGGTATTTGCTTACAGATTGCCATCAGTTTCCAAACTGAATGGCAGTGTTGTTACTGACGGTGAGCGAGAAGATTCTGAGAGATTTTTTATCCGTTACTATGTGGACGTTCCGCAGGAAGAAGTGCCATTCAGGTAAAAATCCTTCATTCGTTTAGCAACACTTCAGCAAGTGCTGATGCAATTTAAGCACTGTCGTTGTACAACAAAATACAATTATTTGTTATTGGATCCTCTTAGAGGATATTGGTGATAGGTTAAAAAAATAAACACAAAAACCAACCTATCTTTGTCTAATTTTCTTCTTTTTTTTGCACTTGTATTAAGAATGGTTGGGTAAGTATTTGACTGCTTCTAGCAGTTCCCACTCTATACTCCATATCATCGATTCCTTTTTAATTTTCTTCTCCAGGGGCATATTTTCCCTTACCCCCAAAATCGGTCTCTTCTTTCATATTGCATCTGCTTTTAGGATATATACTAAGTTCTGCAGTTTGTAAGAGTTGTCATGTGCACTAAGTTTAGAGAATTGTACTGAGAAAAGGACTGGAGTATAGACTCCAGGAAATAGTAAAGGAATTCAGGGTGGTTGAGTATAAAGAGAAATGCTGAGGGCTGAATTGATAATTAAATTTAAGTATATAAAGAGTGTGTGTATATGTCTGTGTGTATATATATATAATATATGTGTATATATATATACATATATATATGTATATATATGAGGAACTACCTTTGATATCTATAAATATAAAAGGAAATGTAACAGGTATGATATAGGTAAATACAAAGAAGAAAAAGTCCTCTCAAAACAAGTTTCTGGGTGTTGGTAACTATAATCAGTTACCCAAAAAACTATATGCTTTCCTTAATGACTTTAAGAATGATGTGAAATTACATTTAACAGGAGGAGTTTCAGACAAACAGGATGTATATTGGCATTAAACGTGACTCAAATGAATTGGTCCTTCTGGTTACAAACTTCTGTGATTTTCATTCATTCATTCTTACTCAATATATCCATTTTCCCCCAGACTTCTCTATTATTTATAGACTTTCAGGTCGATATTCTGTAAGGCTCAACCAGTGCTGTATAAAAAGATTTGTGGTGGGCCGGCCCGGTGGCTCAGGCGGTTGGAGCTCGATGCTCCTAACTCCAAAGGCTGCCAGTAGGATTCCCACATGGGCCAGTGAGCTCTCAACCACAAAGCTACCAGTTCGATTCCTCAACTCCCGCAAGGGATGGTGGGCTGCGCCCCCTGCAACTAAGATTGAGCTGAGCTGCCGCTGAGCTCCCGGATGGCTCAGTTGGTTGGAGCGCATCCTCTCAACCACATGGTTGCCGGTTCGACTCCCACAAGGGTTGGTGGGCTGCGCCACCAACTAACATCGGCAACTGGACCTGGAGCTGAGCTGCGCCCTCCACAACTAAGATTGAAAGGACAAAAACTTGACTTGGAAAAAGACCTGGAAGTACACACTGTTCCCCAATAAAGTCCTGTTCCCCTTCCCCAATTAAATCTTAAAAAAAAAAAAAAAAAGATTTGTGGTATTATTAGTAGAATTTTAAAACTTAAGCATTTAAAAAATATTAGACAAATTAAGGATTTAGAAGATAACATTTTAAAATTAGCCAGGAACAGCCAGGAAGAGAGAAATACATATTACTATGCCTTTTAACACAACCCAGAAATATTAGATTAAACTGCATGACATTTTTTTTAGGTACAAAATGGTCTAATATCTATAGCTTCATTTGATGGAAGAAGTAAACATTTTGGCATTGAACCAGTCTTCCATAACAGTTAACTTCCAGTCTTGCAAGAAGTAGTATATAGCTGTATGTGGGCAGTGAATTGTTTTCTGTCTCTGATGGAGTAAGTATCCTACAGGGCATTTATGCCTCTGTACTAGTTGGTGTTCTTGAATGCAGGTCATAGACGTCATCTTTAATCAGGGGAGGAATTTATTGGAAGGATACTGAGGAATTAAAAGGATTGTTAGGCAGGCTGAAGGTCTAGGCTTATACAGGAACTGAGGGAGGTAAGGATAGCCAAGGTTTCAACTTATAGTTTGCTGTATATATATCTCTGCTGGCACTATCATGTCTAGATACAATACTGGACTTTACGATGGGACACTACAACTGTGTCACGGACTTTTGAGACCCCCTAAGTGCCAAAAATAATCTCTCACTGTCCTTTGTCCTTAGGGAACGAACTAAGGGTCAAATATATGCATCTGACCAATGGCTTGGCTATATTTAGGGCATGTGCTCACACTCTGTCTCCCAAGAAGTAAGGAAAGGGATTATCTGTTCCACTTTGGCTTCTGCAGTGAGGTAGAATCTTACTTCTCCTGATCTTGGGACTTCCCTCCAAATAGGGACAATCCAGCAGAAAGAACATCTACCATAGTCTACCACTTTGACTACCCAATCTATGTATCTATATCTACATCTGTCTATCTATCCTATCTATCTATCCTATCTATCTATCTATCTATCTATCTATCTATCTATCTATCTATCCTATCTATCTATCTACCTACCTACCTACTCCCTATAGTTACATAAAAGAAATTATTCTTACCTGCCTTAATATATTCCCCGTACGAATGAAAATACATTTTTCTCTCCATGAAATTAGATAACCTATTTATTCTAATCCTAAACACTCTGTGATTGATTAGCTACTACAAAAGATTCATGTAGTCAAGCTATCCTAATTATCACTCTGGCCTTGCTGCCTATTTATGTAATTATGCCTACTTTTTCACTCACTAGTGCTTAGATACCACTGTTTGGTCTCTTCCTTCCTTCTTGAAATTGAAATGGGCAACCTGATTTCAGTGTCTACTACCAGCATTCCTGGCCTATAAAAAATGTTTTTCAAAGATGTGAATGTTCTACTCACTAGTGTATTTTTCAAGGCCTTGGAGAAGGAAGTGTCTTCTGCGTCCTGCTAGTGTTCATAGATGGAAAATGGGTGACAATAATTTCCATCATTCCTGTGTCCTGAAGTTTTTGAATTCATTCCTCCTTTCACATTGTCCCAAAGAATTTGTGACATCTCAACTTTTAGTATAGACCACAATGAGTCCAATTTCCAAGCAGCCAACTAGACATTTAGAACCACTCTAAATAGTTCTAAACCACTGCAGCTAACCACTGAATCTAGCGTTTTGAATTCAGAATCTCTGTTAATATACCTATATCAACAAAATTAGCTAGATCTAAAATTGCTTTTCCTTCCTTGGTTAACACACTCTGAATCTATTACTATTCTTATTTCCTATATTTTTATTCATGTAAATGACCAGAGCCTTATAATTCTTACGGTGTTTTTGTAATGAGCCCCTAGAGCATGCTCTCATCTTATGATAGTGGGACAGAGTATATATGTGGAAGGATGAGGCAGATAGGGAATTAGTGTACTCTTGCAAGGTAATTCTCTAAGGCAGGGGATTTTGCTGCCTTTTCAAACGAGAGGAACAGTCTCATTACACCCAGCTAGCAAGGGGGGCCTGAGTGAGAATTAGGAATTCAGGATACTCCCAAATCCTCCCATATACTTCCATTTCAATTCATGCTCTCTCTTTCTCTCTTACTCTCTCTCTCCGATCAGTGATCCAATTTTCATAGAATACTCCCAATATGGATGCGAATTTAACTGACCTATAATTCAACCTGGACCATCAAACCTTGTGCATTTGTTTTTACAGCTACCTCAGCTCTGTTACTGTAAGAGAAAACACCCCTGTTTTTTTAAAGTACCTGCGTTTCAGTCTGTCCCTTGAGCCTAGTTTATGGGGATTTGACCCTAATATTATCTTTATTTTAGCTAACCCTCATAATAGCAGATGCTCTACTATCTCATAATCTTGGATTCTCCATTCCCTTATATTTTACTTTTGACAGCACTCTCTCAGTTACCTAAAGCATTCCATGTGCCGCGGGTGATAATTACTTATTTCATTATTTCGTGTCAGACTTGCAGAATCACTTCCATGAACGCTGGTATGATATTCACTGGTCCCTACTAGGCTAGAAGCCAATCCCAAATTGCCTTTAATTTCTTGAGGTACTATTGGCAGTAATTACTACTCAATGGTACTAATTTCTTAGGACACACAACAGAAATCAACTCAGACCAATTTAAGAATAATAAATACTATGTAACTCACAGAACTGACAAGAAGACTAGAGAATCAGGCTTGGGTAGGATTGATGAGAAGCAAGTCACAGGCAAGATTTCTGTCTCTTGCTGTATAAACAGTATATTTACACCGGCCACTGGACAGTCATCAGTAAGCTGCTAGACTTCATTGTCGTCAGACATTTACAGCCATGCTTTGAATGCTTGACTCTATCTGCTGTGAATAGTTTTTGTTAGACCTTGTGTCTTTATATGACATTTTCTTTTTTTTTTAGGAATAATAATTTTTTAAAAAAATATTTTTTTATTTTTCAGTTACAGTTAACATACAGTTGTACAACAGTGATTAGACATTTATATAACTTAAAGTGATTACCCTGACAAATCCAGTACCCGTCTGACACCATACAGTTATTACAATACTACTGACTGTATTCCCCATCCTATACTCTACATCCCCATGACTATTTTGTAACTAATAATTTGTATTTCTTAATCACCTGTCCCCTTCACCCTCCCCCGAACCCCCCAACTGACAACAATCAAAATGCTGTCTGTATCTATGAGCTTGTTTCCATTACGTTTGTTTCTGTTACCCTGTTCTCTAGATTCCACATACAAATGAAATCATATGGTATTTGTCTTCCTCTGTCTGACTAACTCCACTTAGCACAATATCCTCTGGGTCCATCCATGTTGTTGCAGATGGCAAGATTTCATTCTTTTTTACGGCTGAGTAATATTCCATTGTATATATGTACCATCTCTACTTTATCCGTTCATCCATTGATGGACACCCTGGTTGTCTCTGTATCTTGGCTATCATAAATAACGCTGCAATGAACATATGGATGCACATCTCCCTTCAAAGTAATGTTTTGGGTGTCTTAGGATAAATATCCGGAAGTGGGATTACTGGGTCCTTCTTTGTCTCTTGTTATACCCTTTGTTTTAAAGTCTGGTTTGTCTGGTATAAGTATTGCCACCCCAGATTTTTTGTTTGTTTCAATTTTCATGAAATATCTTTTTCCATCCCTTTACTTTCAGTCTATGTATATCTTTTGATCGGAAGTGAGTCTCTTGTGCACAGTATATGTAATGGTCTTATTTTCTTATCCATTTAGCCACCCTTTGTCTTTTGATTGGATCATTTAATCCTTTTACATTTAAAGTAATTGTTGATAGATATGTAGTTATTGCAATCTTACTATTCATATTTTTGATCATTTTTACTTCTTCTTAAAGAAGTCCCTTCAACATTTCTTGTAATACTGGTTTGGTGGTGATGAACTCCTTTAGCTTCTTCTTGTCTAGGAAGCTCTTTATTTGTCCTTCTATTCTAAAGGATAGCTTTCCTAGGTAGATGAAAAGTGCTTTTCATCACTTTGGATAGTTTGTTCCAATCTCTTCTGGCCTGCAAAGTTTCAGTAGAGAAATCAGCTGATAGTCTTGTGTGAGCTCCCTTGTAGGTAACTAACTGCTGTTCTCTTGCTGTTTGTAAAATTCTCTTTTTGTTTTTAACATTTGGCATTTTAATTTTAATGTGTCTTGGTGTGGGGCTCTTTGGATTCATCTTATTTGGGATTCTCTGTGCTTCCTGGGCTTGTGTTTCTATTTCCTTTGCCAGGTTAAGGAAGTTTTCCATCATTATTTATTCAAGTAGGTTTTCAATTCCTTGCTCTCTATCCTCTCGTTCTGGTATCCCATGCAATGGGAATGTTAGTGTATTTAATGTTGTCCAACAGGCCCCTTAAACTATTCTCTTTTTTTTTCTTCTGTTCTGATTGGGTGTTTTCTGTTACCTTATCTTCCAAATCACTAATTCAATCCTATGTTTCATCTAATCTATTGATTCCCTCTAATACATATTTTTTTCAGTTGTATTCTTCATTTCTGACTGGTTCTTTTTTATGTTTTCTATCTCCCATTTTTGTTTGCTATCTCTTTGTTGAGATTCTCCCAGAGATCTCTGAGCATCCTTATAACCAGTGTTTTGAACTCTGTATCTGGTAGATTGCTTGTCTCCATTTTGTTTAGTTCTTTTTCTGGAGCTTTGTTCTATTCTTTCATTTGGGACATGTTTCTTTGTCTCCCCATTTTGGCTGCCTCCTTGTGTTTGTTTCTATGTATTAGGTAGGGCTACTATGTCTCCTGGTCTTAGTAGAGTGGCCTTATGTAGTAGGTGTCCTGTGGGACCCAGGGGCGCAATCTCCCTGGTCACCTGAGCCGAGTGCTCCAGGTGTGTCCCTTATGTGTGTTGTGTGTGCCCTTCTGTTGTAGTTGAACCTTGGTTCCTGTTTGCACATCTGTGGGAGGAATTGACCCTCGGGCTGATTGATTGTGAGGACTTTCCATGATTGTAGTGCAGTAGCTGTTGTGCAGGAGACAGGATTCGCTTTAGCAAAGCTCTGGTGTCTGTCCAGTTTGCTCTTTGGGTGTGTCTTTTGTGGTTGGGTGGTGCTCTGGTGTGGTCTGAAACTGGCTACCAGGTGGTTGGTTCTGGGGCCACTTGAGAGGGGCTTTGGTTGCAGGCCCAGCTCAGCTGCTGCTGCCTGTGCCCTGCCCAGAGCTACTTGGTATGAGTTACAAAGTAGTCTGCAGCTGGTTGCCACTTTTTCTGGACTTGGAGTTGCGTGGGAGAGGCTAAGCTGTGAACCGAGGCCGGCTCCCACTAGTAGTGCTGGGTTTGGGGCTGCTTTACATGCCTTCTGTATTCTAATAACTGCCAGATTTATACCTCCTGCTTTGATCTGACCCTGAGTTTCAAACTAGTTTTCCTAAATGCCTGCTTGACATCTCCATCTACATGTTTGTAAGTAATGTTTCCAAAAATGAACTTTTGATAACCTTGGTTACTTTTCCCTGGTCCAACCTCCACCACCATATCTGTTGCTCTGTAAGTTTTCCTCCATCTCTTCATTTTTCCAAGTGCTCAGGACAAAAACCTTGGCACCATCCTTGATTTCTTTCTCCATCTATGTCGAGTCTATTGGTTTTCTTTCAGTTCTTCTTTCAGAAATATATATAGAATCTACTTCTTGCCATTCATTTTAGTATAAGCCTTCATCATCTCTTACCTGCATTATTATAGTAGCCTCCTAGTTGGGCTCCCTGAATCCACCCTTGCCCCTTATAGCTTATTCTCCACGTGGCAGCAAGTTTATAAGAACTCAAGTTTAGGGGCAGTCGTTTGGCTCAGTTGGTCAGAGCGCAGTGCTCATAACATCTAGGTCGCCGGTTCGATTCTCACATGGGCCAGTGAGCTGCCCTCCACAACTAGATTGAAAAAAAAATGACTTGACTTGGAGCTGATGGGTCCTGGAAAAACACACTGTTCCCCGATATTCCTTGATAAAAATTAAAAAAAAGAACTCAAGTTTATTAAAAAACCATCGTTGCTGTTCCTAAAATACATCAAGCACACTCCCACCTCAAGCCTCTGCACTTTTCCTCTCTTTGAATGCACCAGGGTAACTGCTTGGCTCTCTCCTTTGCTGATACCTTATGAGACATTTCTTCCCTGACCATTCTATCTGTCTCTTACCCTACTTTTATTATCAACACCTAACCTGCATTTCTTGTATACTGTTGGTCTCCCCCCACTGTCCTGTAGGCTATGAAAAAGCAGGAACTTCTGTTTTGTACCTTGTTATACCCTCAGTGCTTAGCGCAATGCCTGACAATATAGTATTTATTCAATAAAGTGATTGAATAGTCACATTATGCTCTGGGAGCACAAAAGAGGGATACTTAACTCTGCTGGAACAGGTGGTACTTCCTAGAAAATGAGTAGATCTGGTGAAGGTGAGGGCAAAGTATTCCAGATAGCTTTGAGTACGTGGGAAGTAAAGGCACAGAAGTATGAAATAACTGTGTAGTGAACTACAATAGTTCGATATGACTTAGTGAAAAGTAGGAAGTGGGAAGTATGTCAGCTAATGTTGGGGAGGAAGATAGGGACTAGAGGTGTCCATTAAAAACCTTGGTAAGCCATGCCAGGAGATTTTTTCTTGGAGACAGTGAGAAATCATTGAAAGCTTTCAAGTTGGGGGAGTTACAGTGGGCAGATTTGGGGTTATATTTAGAAGGAAAAGCTGAGAGAGACCCAGTGACCTAGTTAATAACTGAGACTTTAGTAAAGGAGGATATGTGTTTTGGAGGCTGCTTCTGTCTTCTACAGAGTTACGCATGTTAGGACTGAATCTCACCATAGAATTTCAAGTTGTCTTTAGAAGACACATTGTGAAGTTCTGCTTTTTTTGTGATATTTATAGCCCTGATTTCGCTAGGGGTATAAAAATACCTGACAATATATTTTTGAGAGGAAGAAACCTGCACACTTAGGAATCTGGTACGTGTTAAAGTATGCCTGTTTATTATTTTTGCTTTGCCCTTTACCTGATGTCTGTCCACATCGCCTATATATATATCAATTTTTCCTTTTTGTGTTTGCTTTATCTCTTAATTTCCTCTGAGAGATTCGATTTAAATTGCTTATTTAGTACTTAACTAATACCAAGTCCTCCTCTGTTTAGCTTTAAAGAGACAAAGAGAAAAAGGAAAACTGTAACTTTTCTTTTAGAAATCAATGTATCATTATCTTTGGGGTTCAATGGTTTCTTTTTTGTTTTTAAGGATAGTGGGGGGGGAGTAAATTCATGGACTTGGGGTGTTTTTTAAAATTTTTGAGACTTGAAAATACTGCTTTTCATAAAGAGGAGTTATAAGAGGCATGGCTCCAGGGAGAAATTATTTGATAGGAAATGCTGTTGTCAGAGAGAGAGTAGCAAAGCCAGAAATAGGTTTTCTTAAAGGCTTTTCTTTGCTTTTATTCTTCTCTGGTACTTCACTTTCTGTTTGTCGCAAGGAATCTCAAAACTATGCCCTGGGAAATCCTTATTTATCATGTCAACCATTATATTAGGCATTCCTCAAATGCTTATTTGGTAGTTTTTAGTGGTATGCTTTTTAAAATACGGAGAGTATGTTTTCTTGTTGCTTAAGTCTGAGGCGCTCTCTTTTTTTAAAAAATAAACCTGATTGTATCTTCATGTTATTGTGAGAGCAGGGCAGCAGCCTGTATTTGGACACCATCTCAATGAAGGCTGATTGTGTCTTGGATGCTGGAGAAATCCTAGTGTGCTGTGTCCGTTACCTCATATTCCTTCTAGACAGAGGACCTGCTGTTGTGAAGGAACATTCCTACATGGGACATGAGTCTCCTGGGGTTCTCCATATTGCCAGGCTCCATCATCCTCTGACAAGGGCGGTGACACAGCACTCCTCACATTCAACTGCTAGTCTGATGCAAAACAAAAGGGGCTTTCTCCTTGGCGCACCATGGAGAGCCTCTGAAATGTTAGCCTTCCCTGTCGCTTACAGCCTTTGTCATTCCAATTACCTTGGACTTTATTTTGACTTCTTGCCACTTTCCCAGCCCAGCAGAAGATAGGCTACCTTCCTAATCTTGATTGGAATTATATATGAGAATCCGAATATACCTGCAAAGGAAAAAAAGAATAAGAACCAGCCCTCCCAAATCATGATCTTTAGTGTCTGAACTTTACTTTTGGCAAGGGCAGGGGGTTGGTTTTCTCTGTTTTGTTTTGTTTGCTTTTTAGAATTAAAATACATACATATATACTGAAAAATACTGAAAATAATAAAACAAACACTCATGTTCACACTGTTCAGAACTCATAATTATTAATGTTTTACTCAAGGTTATTTTTTAATTAAAAGAAACAATATTACAGATAAAATTGAGTATATTTTTGCCTCTATTCTCAGTCCTATTCGTTACTCTAAGAAGGAACCACTGGAAGGAATTTGATGTGTATCCTTGGTATCTACTTAACTGCATTTTATATATCCATTAAAATATAAAGCAGGATTTTATAATTCTTGTCAACCTGTATTGCAGTTTCTTCTAAGCCTGTAGCTTTCAATCTGGTCTTTTCACTTTTAATTTTGTTTCTTTTTTTTTTTTAATTAAAGTTTTTTGGGGTAACAATTGTTAGTAAAGTTACATAGATTTCAGGTGTACAATTCTGTAATACATCATCTATATATCACATTGTATGTTCACCACCCAGAGTCAGTTCTCCTTCCATCACCATATATTTGATCCCCCTTACCCTCATCTCCCACCCACCTCACCCCTTACCCTCTGGTAACCACTAAACTATTGTCTGTGTCTATGAGTTTTTGTTTCTCATTTGCTTATTCATTTGTTGTTTTTGGTTCATATTCCACATATCAGTGAAATCATGTGGTTCTCTGCTTTTTCTGTCTTATTTCGCTTAGCATTATACTCTCAAGATCCATCCATAGTGTCACAAATGTTCCTATATCATCTTTTCTTACCAAGGAATAGTATTCCATTGTGCACATATACCACAACTTCTTTATCCATTCATCCATCGAAGGACATTTTGTTTGTTATCATGTCTTGGCCACCGTAAACAAAGCTGCAATGAATATTGGATACAATGTGTCTTTATGGATACATGTTTTCAGATTTTTTGGGTAGATACCCAGGAGAGGGATTGCTGGGTCATTTGGTAATTCTATTCGTAATTTTTTGAGGAACCTCCACACTGCCTTCCATAACGGCTGCACCAGTCTGCATTCCCACCAGCAGTGTATGAGGGTTCCTTTTTCTCCACAGCCTCTCCAACACTTGTTACTATTTGTCTTGTTGATGATAACCATTCTAATTGGGGTGAGGTGATAGCTCATTGTGGTTTTTATTTGCATTTCTCTGATGATTAGTGATGTTGAGCATTTTTTCATGTGTTTATTTGCCATTTGTATGTCCTCTTTAGAGAAATGTCTCTTCAGGTCCTCTGCCCATTTTTCAACTAGGTTGTTTGTTTTTTTGTTGAGTTGCATGAGTTCCTTATATATTTTGGATGTTAGTCCTTTGTCGGAGGCACTGTTTGCAAAAATCTTTTCCCATTCAGTTGGTTGACTCTTTATTTTGTCGATGGTGTCTTTTGCTGTACAGAAGCTTTTAAGTTTGATATAGTCCCATTCATTTATTTTAGCTTTTACTTCCTTTGCCTTTGGACTCAAATTCATAAAATGCTCTGTGAACCCAAGATCCATAAGTTTAGTACCTATGTTTACTTCTATGTAGTTTATTGTTTCAGGTCTTATGCTTGAGTCTTTGATCCATTTTGAATTAATTTTGGTACATGATGACAGATAGCAGTCCAGTTTCATTCTTTTGCACGTGGCTTTCCAGTTCTCCCAGCACCATTTATTGAAGAGGCTGTCGTTTCTCCATTGTATGTTTTCTTCTTCTTTGTCAAAAATTATCTGTCCATATTTATGTGGTTTCATTTCTGGGTTCTCAGTTTTATTCCATTGGTCTATGTGTCTGTTTTTCTCCCAATACCATGCTGTTTTGATTATTGTAGCCCTGTAGTACAAGCTAAAGTCAGGGAGTGTGATACACCTCCAGCATTGTTCTTTTTTTTTTAAGATTGCTTTGGCTATTCGGGGTCTTTTGTGGTTCCAAACAAATCTGGTGATTTTTTTGTTCTATTTCTTTAAAAAATGCAATTGGGATTTTGATGGTATTGCATTAAATCTGTATATTGCTTTGGGTAATATGGCCATTTTAACTATGTTGATTCTTCCAATCCATGAGCACGGAATGTCTTTCCATTTCTTTGTGTCTTCTTCAATTTCTTTAAAAATGTCTTATAGTTTTCAGCATATAGGTCCTTCACATCCTTGGTTAAGTTTATTCCTAGGTATTTTATTCTTGTTGCTGCAATTGCAAAAGCAGTTGTTTTTTGTATTTCTTTTCTGAGATTTCATTGTTAGTATATAGGAATGCAATGGACTTTTGTACGTTGATTTTGTAGCCAAAAACTTTACTGTATTCGTTGATTGTTTCTAATAGCTTGTTAGTGGAGTCTTTAGGTTTTCTATATATAGCATCAAGGCATCTCCAAAGAGTGATAATTTAACTTCTTCATTCCCAATGTGGATGCTTTTATTTCTTTCTCTTGCCTGATTGCTCTGGCAAGGACTTCCAACACTATGTTGAAAAGCAGAGGTGATAGGGGACAGCCCTGTCGTGTTCCTGAACGTAGAGCAAAGGGCTTCAGTTTTTCACCATTAATTATGAGATTACCTGAGGGCTTGTTATATATGGCCTTTATTATGCTAAGGTATTTTCCTTCTATACCTACTTTATTAAGTGTTTTAATCATAAATGGATGTTGTATCTTGTCAAATGCTGTTTCTGCATCAATTGATTATAATCATATGATTTTTGTCCTTTATTTTGTTTACGTGATGAATCACATTGATGGATTTGCATAGGTTAAACCATCTTTGTGCCCCTGGGATGAACCCCACTTGGTCGTCATGAATAATCTTTTTAGTGCATTGTTGCATTCGATTTGCTAGAATTTTGTTTAGGTGTTTTGCATCTGTATTCATCAGAGATACTGGTCTGTAGTTTTCTTTTTTTGTGTTGTCCTTACAGATTTTGGTATCAGGGTAATATTGGCTTCATAAAGTGAGTTAGGGAGTAGTGTCTCTTCTTCAATTGTTTGGAAGAGTTTGAGTAGGATTGGTATTAGATCCTCTTTGAAGGTTTGGTAGAATTCACTAGTGAAGCCATCTGGTCCCAAACTTTTGCTTTTGAAAAGGTTTTGGATGACAGATTCAGCTTCGTTACTGGTGATCGGTCTGTTTAGATTTTCCAGTTCTTCATGGTTCAGCCTTGGAAGGCTATATGATTCTAAGAACTTGTCCATTTCTTCTAGGTTATTGAATTTGGTGGCATATAGTCCTTCATAGTATTCTTGGATGATCCTTTGTATTTCTGAGGCATCCGTGATAACTTCCCCTTTTTGATTTCTGATTTTATTTATTAGTGTCTTCTGTCTTTTTATCTTAATGAGTCTAGCCAAGGGTTTGTCAATTTTGTAAATCTTTTCAAAGAACCAGCTCTTTGTCACGTTAATTTTTTCTGTTGTCTTTTGTTCTCTATCTCATTTAGCTCTGCTCTGGTTTTTAATTTATTGGGGTGACCATTGTTAGTAAAATTACATAGATTTCAGGTGTACAATTCTGTATCACATCATCTATAAGTTACATTGTGTGTTCACCACCCAGAGTCAGTTCTTCTTCCATCACTATATATTGGATCCCCCTTACCCTCATCTCCCACCTCCCAACCCGCTTACCCTCTGGTAACCACTAAATTACGTTCCCCAGATTAATTTTCAAAACCCCGTGGCCATCTTGTGGTTACTGATTGTTTTCTAATCCCCTCACCTACCCCCTTACCCCCACTCCCCCCATCTAGCAACCCTCAGTTTTTCCTCTTTGTCTCCAAAACTGTTTCTGATTAGTTCATTCACTTATTCTTTTCTTTAGATTCCGCATATAAGTGACCTCATATGGTACTTATCTTTCTCTGTCTGACTTATTTCACTTAACATAATGTTCTCTAGGTCCATCCATGTTGTTGCAAATGGTAAGATTTCTTTCTTCTTTATGGCTGCGTAATACTCCATTGTATAAATGTACCACAGTTTCTTAATCCAGTCATCTACCGATGGGCATTTTGGTTGTTTCCATGTCTTAGCTATTGTGTATAGTGCTGCAATAAACATAGGAGTGCATAAAGATTTTTGAATTGAAGTTTTGGATTTCTCCGGATAGATACCTAGGAGTGGAATTACTGGATCATAGGGTAGTTCCATTTTCAGATTTTTGAGATACCTCCATACTGTTTTCCATAGCGGCTGCACCAATCTGCAATCCCACCAACAGTGCACAAGCGTTCCCTTTTCTCCACATCCGCGCCAGCACTTGTTATTTGTTGATTTATTGATGATAGCCATTTTGACTGGGGTGAGGTGGTATCTCATTGTGGTTTTTATTTGCATTTCTCTGACGGTTAGTGCGGTTGAGCATTTCTTCATAAGTCTGTTTGCCATCTGTATGTCCTTTTTAGAAAAATGTCTCTTCAAGTCCTCTGCCCATTTTTTAATTGGGTCGTTTGTTTTTTTGGAGTTGAGTTGAGTGAGTTTTTCATAGATTTGTGATATTAATCCCTTATCAGATATATCATTGGCAAATATCTTTTCCCATTCAGTAGGATGCCTTTTTGTTTTATTGATGGTTTCCTTTGCTGTGAAACAACTTTTTAGTTTGATACAATCCCACATGTTTATTTTTTCTCTTACTTCCCTCGCGCGAGGGGATATATCAGTAAAAATCTTACTCTGGGTAATGTCTGTGAAGTTTCTGCCTATATTTTCTTGTAGGTATTTTATGGTTTCAGATCTTACATTTAAGTCTTTAAGCCATTTTGAGTTTATTTTTGTATATGGTGTAAGGAGGTGGTCCAGCTTCATTTATTTGCATGTGTCTGTCCAGGTTTCCCAGCACCATTTATTGAATAGACTGTCTATACCCCATCGTAGATTCTTGCTTCCATTGTCTTAGATTAAATGGCTATATAGGCGTGGATTTATTTCTGGACTCACTATTCTGCTCCATTGATCCATGTGTCTGTTTTATGCCAGTACCATGCTGTTTTGATTACTGTAACCTTGTAGTATAATTTGAAGTCAGGTATTGTTATACCTCCCACTTTGTTCTTATTTCTCAAGATTGCCTTGGCTATTCGGGGTCTTTTATGGTCCCATATAAATTTTAGGATTATATGTTCTATTTCTGTGAAAAACGTCGTTGGTAGTTTGATAGGAATTGCGTTGAATATGTATATTGCCTTAGGCAGTATGGACATTTTAACTATATTAATTCTTCCTATCCATGCACATGGTATGTTTCCATCTATTTATATCTTCTTTCATTCCTTTCTTCAGTGTCTTATAATTTTCTGAGTACAGATCTTTTACTTGTTTGGTTAAATTTATTCCCAGTTATTTTATAATCTTTGGAGCAATTGTAAATGGGATTGTTTTTTTAATTTCTCCTTCTGATGTTTTATTATTGGTATATACAAATGCAACTGATTTCTGAATATTAATTTTGTATCCTGCTACTTTACTAAATTCATCTATCAGCTCTAATAGCTTCTTGGTGGAGTCTTTACGGTTCTCTATATATAGCATCATATCATCAGCATATAATGATAATTTTACTTCCTCCTTACCAATTTGGATGCCTTTTATTTCTTTTTCTTGTCTGATTGCTGTGGCTAGAACTTCCAGCACTATGTTGAGTAGAAGTGGAGATAGTGGGCAACCTTGCCTTGTTCCTGATCTTAGGGGGAATGGTTTTAACTTTTCCCCATTGAGTATGATGTTAGCTGTGGGTTTGTCATATATGGCCTTTATTATGTTGAGATATGATCCCTCTATTCCCACTTTCTTAAGGGTTTTTATCATAAATGGCTGTTGGATTTTATCAAATGCTTTTTCTGCATCTATTGATATGATCATGTGATTTTTATTTTTCATTTTGTAAATGTGGTTTATCACATTAATTGATTTGCGGTTGTTGAACCACCCTTGCATACCAGGGATGAATCCCACTTGATCATGGTGTGTGATCTTTTTAATGTATTGCTGAATTCTGTTCGCTAATATTTTGTTGAGGATTTTTGCATCTATGTTCATTAGAGATATCGACTTGTAGTTTTCTTTTTTTGTGGTGTCTTTGTCTGATTTTGGGATCAGGGTGATAGTGGCTTCGTAAAAAGTGTTTGGGAGTCTTCCCTCCTTCTGGATTTTTTGGAAGAGCTTGAGGAGAATAGGTGATAATTCTTTCTTGAACGTTTTGTAAAATTCACCTGTAAAGCCATCTGGTCCAGGGCTTTTGTTTGTTGGGAGATTGTTGATTACTGATTCTATTTCCCTGGTGGTAATCAGTCTATTCAGGTTTTCTGTTTCTTCTTGAGTTAGCCTTGGAAGGTTGTACGCCTCTAGAAAATTGTCCATTTCTTCCAGATTGTCAAATTTGTTGGCATATAGTTGCTCATAGTAATTTCTTAAAACTTTTTGTATTTCTGCGGTGTCCGTTGTCACTTCTTCTCTTTCATTTCTGATTTTATTAATTTGGGTCCTCTCTCTCTTTTTTTTTAATGAGTCTGGCTAAAGGTTTGTCAATTTTGTTTATCTTCTCTAAGAACCAACTCTTGGATTCATTGATCTTTTGTATTGTTTTTCTGGTTTCTATTTCATTTATTTCTGCTCTGATCTTTATTATCTCCTTCCTTGTGCTCCCTTTGGCTTATTTTGCTGTTGTTTTTCCAGATCTTTTAAGTGTGAAGATAATCTGTTGATTAGTGATGTTTCTTGTTTCTTTAGGTAGGCCTGCAATGCTATGAATTTCCCTCTTAGGACTGCTTTCGCGGCATCCCACAGATTTTGGATCGTCGTGTTTTCATTTTCGTTTGTCTCGAGATATCTTTTGATTTCTTCCTTGATCTCCTGCTTGACCCATTCATTATTTAGTAATAAGTTCTTCAGCCTCCATGAATTGGTGTGTCTTCCAGTTTTTTTCCTGTAGTTCATTTCTAATTTCATAGCATTGTGATCAGAGAAGACAATTGGTATGATTTCAGTTTTCTTAAATTCATCAAGACTTGTATTGTGGCCTAACATATGGTCTATCTTGGAAAATGTTCCATGTGCGCTTGAGAAAAACGTGTATTTTGCAGCATTGGGGTGAAATGTTCTGAAAATATCGATTAAATCCAAGTGGTCCAATGTATGAGTTAAG
Organism: Rhinolophus ferrumequinum; assembly: GCF_004115265.2. Lineage (NCBI taxonomy): Eukaryota > Metazoa > Chordata > Mammalia > Chiroptera > Rhinolophidae > Rhinolophus > Rhinolophus ferrumequinum. Next base: position 39,447,896 of record NC_046308.1, on the reverse strand, counting down.
GCTGTTATTTCCATATTGATTTTCTGTCTGGAAGACCTGTCCCTTGTTGTCAGAGGTGTGTTGAAGTCCCCTACTATGATAGTGTTACTGTTGATCTCTGTCTTTATGTCAGTCAGTACCTGTTTTATATATTTAGGTGCTCCTATGTTGGGTGCATAGATGTTTACTAGGGTTATGTCCTCTTGTCGGATCGATCCCTTTATTATTATATATTGCCCATCTTTATCGTTTAATATGTTCTTCATTTTGAAGTCTATTTAGTCAGATATAAGTATTGCAACTCCAGGTTTTTTCTCATTTCCATTTGCATGAAATGTCTTACTCCAACCCTTTACTTTCATCCTGTGTGTGTCTTTTGTTCTGAGGTGCGTCTCTTGTATACAGCATATACAAGGGTCTTGCTTTCTTATCCAGTCAGCCACCCTATGTCTCTTGATTGGAGCATTTAATCCGTTTACATTTAAAGTGATTATTGATAGGTACATAGTTACTGCCATTTTTAAATATGTAGTTAGGTTGTTTTGATCTTTCTTCTATTTACAGAAGTCCTTTTAGTATTGCTTGCAATGCTGGCTTGGTGGTAATAAATTCCTTTAGCTTATTTTTTTCTGGAAAGCTCTTTCTCTCTCCATCAACTTTAAATGATAGTCTTGCTGGAGAAAGCAATCTAGGTTGTAGGCCTTTGTTTTCCATCACTTTGAGTATCTCCTGCCACTCCCTCCTGGCCTTCAATATTTCTATAGAAAAGTCATTTGATAGTCTTATGGGAGTTCCCTTGTATGTAACCCTCTGTCTTTCTCTTGCTGCTTTTAGGATTCTCTCTTTGTCTTTAAGCCTTGCCATTTTCACTATAATTTGTCTTGGTGTGGACCTGTTTGGGTTTATCGTGGTTGGAACTCTCTGCACTTCCTGGGCTTGTATGTTGGTTTCCTTCATCAGGTTGGGGAAGTTTTCGGACATTATTACTTCAAATATGTTCTCAATCCCTTGCTTCCTCTCTTCACCTTCTGGTATTCCTATGATGCGCATGTTGTTGCGCTTGATGTTATCCGAGAAGTCTCTTAAGCCATCCTCATTGTTTTTTATTCTTTTTTCTTTCTGTTGTTCTGTTTGGGTCATCTCTGCTACCTTGTCTTCTAAGTCGCTGATTCGATCCTCTGCTTCATCTAACCTGCTGGTAATTCCTTCAAGTGAGTTCTTAATTTCGGTATTGTGTTCTTTAGTTCTAACTTGTTGTTCGTTATGATTTCTACATCCTTCTTTATGTCTTCTCTAAGCTCCTTAAACATTCTTATCACCAGTGTTCTGAACTCTTTCTCTGAAAGGTTGGTTACCTCTGCTTCATTTGGTTCCAGTTGTGGAGGTTTCTTCTGTTCTTTTATTTGGGACGTGTATCTTTGTTTCCCCATTCTGGCTGACTCTCTGTGTTTGTTTTGATGTATTAGGTAGATCCCCTAGAGTTCTTAGTTCTTGCTAGGTTATCTTATGTGTCCTTTATATTTGACTTGCACTACTTCGTTCTTCTCCTCTGCCTGTGCTCCAAAGGTGACTCTTGTGTTGTGTATATTGTCCTGTTCAAGAAGATCTTTAATTCCTTTTTGCTTGTGAGTAGGTGGGGTTAACTCCTGGGCTGACTCGTTGTGAGACTTTGCTCTGCCCACCGCAGGGCGTTCTGCTGCATGAGAGTTGACCACTTAAATGTGGTTTGGCCTCTATGGGCTCTAGTGCCTGCAGAGAATTCCCTCTGGGTGTGTGACTTGTAGGTCAAACCCAGTAGTACTCTGCTTTGGTCTGGAGTTGGCCTCTGGATATGTTGAATCTTGTGCCTCTTAAGCTGGGCCCTGGTAGGGCAGTTTCAGAACAAAGCAAATCACCAAGCACAACAACAACAAAGAAAAAAAATCAAATACATTCACATGTAAAAAACACCCGATAACCCCCACTCAACACAGGCAAAGATATCAAAGATATAAAGACAAAGCAAAACAAAACAAAACAAAGCAAAACAAAAAGCAGTGCCAGTCTTGGCTTAAGCCCACCAAGCAATGTCCAGGTTGTCCTCTGCTGTACCAAAGAGCCCCCTGCTTATTGCACAGGCAGAGCCGGTCACCTGGTGCCCAGAGTGACTTTGGGGATGTAGATTTAAATGTGTGGGCCTGAGGGGTCTGGATGATAGTTTTTACAAAGTCAGTGCAGTTTCTGCTCTTGCCTGCACATATGCACACTGAGAGTAGCACCACCAGCCCCGGGTCCAGTATCCTGAGTCTTATGGCACTTCTTCAGTGTGTATGTGTATGGGGGGTTGCGGGCGGGAGATTTCTGAGCTGCTGAAAGCCCAGAGCTGCGTCTGCTGCTTACTGCTGATCCCAGGGAGTGTCTCTGCAGTTGCACTTGCCCCGCCCTAGGAAGCCAGAAAGGTTGGGGGTTGGGGATGGAGGGGTCTTCTCTCTCCCAGCCCAGCCGCGCGTCACCCTCTTCCCGCAGGCCAGAAAAGGTGGTGGCTGGGGGTGGAGGAGTCTCTTCTCTCCTAGCCCAGCCAAAATCATACTCTTCCCAGTCTCCCTGGGTCAGAGCTGCCTGTCAGTCTTCCCAGAGCCTGAGCACTAAGGCTCCTCTGTAATCTGACACTACTCCTCAATTCAGGGGCCAGTTTAAGTCTCTGGAAGGGCGGGGGTAGGATTGGAAGAGGGGGGTCCGAGGTATGGAGTCTGTATTCTTTGTCCACCCTAGGGCCTACTAGCCGCCCTCCTGGCGGGAAAAATCAGCCGTGGGACGCAGGGAAAGAGCCCACCTCCTGGTCTCTGTGCTCTCCGTTCCGCCCTGGGATCCCGTGCATGCCCGGAACTGCGGGTGCCACCGTGGTTTTCTCTGCTACTGCCACCACCGTTGCCGCTGCCGGCCGGGACCCCGCCGCGGGCCCCCGCGTTTTCACTCCACTCCCTTCCTTCCTTCCCCTGCTCGCCCAATTAGCGCACCTTCAAGTAATCCTTCCACGAGTCTCTTAGCTCTTCTGTGTGATGAGCAAAGAGTTTTTTGATGGGTTTTAGGTCCCGTTTGTAATAAGATCCGGAGGAGAACTCTGAAAGTGCGCCCTGCTGTCGCCATTCCTATCTGTGCTCTGTTTTTTATTATTTCCTTTCTTCTGCTGACCTTGGGTTTCATTTGTTCGTCTTTTTCTAGTTCCTTAAGGTGTAACATGAGGTTATTTATTTGGGATTTTTCTTGTTTCTTGAGATAAGCCTGTAATGACATAAATTTCCGTCTTAAAACTGCTTTTGCTGCATTCCAAAAAGTTTGGTAGGATGTATTTTCATTCTCATTAGTTTCTGTGTATCTTTTGATCTCTCCTCTATTTTCTTCTTTGGCCCGGTCGTTCTCTAAGAGTATGTTGTTTAATGTCCATGTATTTGTGTTTTTTCCTGCTTTCTTTTTGCAGTTGATATCTAATTTCAAAGCCTTGTGATGAGAGAATACGCTTGGTATGATTTCAATCTTAAATTTGTTGAGGCTAGTTTTATGTCCCAATGTATGGTCTATCCTTGAGAATGTTCCATGTACACTAGGAAAAAATGTGTAGTCTGATGTTGTAGGATGAAGTGCTCTATAAAGGTCAATTATGTCCATATCATCTAATGTGTCATTTAGGGCTGCTATTTCATTATTTATTTACTGTTTGGTTGATCTAACCATAGCTGTCAATGATGTATTTAGGTCCCCTAGTATAATTGTGTTTTGGTCAATTTGTCCTTTTTGTTCGCTTAGCAGTTGCTTGGTATATTTCGGTACTCCCTGCTTGGGGGCATAAATATTGATGACTGTTATGTCTTCTTGTTGTATAGTCCCCTGTACCATTATGAAATGTCCATTTTTGTGTCTTCTTACCTTTTTCACCCTGAAGTCTGTTTCATCTGATATCAGTATGGCTTTCTGGTTTTCTCTGGGTACCATTTCCTTGGAGTGTCAATTTCCACCCTTTCACTTTCAGTTTACGCTTGTTCTTGTAGCTGAGATGTGTCTCTTGGAGACAGCATATGGTTGGGTTTAGTTTTTTGATCCAATCTGCTACTCTGTGCTTCTTTGTTGGTGAGTTGTGTCGTTTTACATTTAGGGTGATTATTGATATTTGACAATTTCCTGTCATTTTGTCTTTAATTTTCTGGTAAGACTGTGTCTCCATTGTTTCTTTGCCTTTTTGTTGTCTTTTATTCCTGTGTGCTGGTATTCTATGATTTTTTCCTGTGTTTCTTCTTTTATTACAATATATATTTCAGTTCTGGATTTTTTTTGAGTGGTTACCATTAAGTTTATGTAGAAGAAAGTTTGATATTTAGGGTATTCCATTTTCTTCAGCACGCTTACTTTCTCCATTCCCATGTTCCGGTTGAGGCCTTTACTCTCCCCCTTTTTATGTTTTGGTTGCCACAAATTGTCCCTGTAGATGGTGTTCGAATAGCCTCCTTTAGTATTTCTTTTAGTGCTGGTCGTGTATTAGAAAATTCCCTCAATTTCTGTATGTCTGGAAAGGTCTTTGTTCCTCCTTCATATCTAAAGGATATCTTTGCTGGATATATTATTCTTGGCTCATAATTTCTCTTTCAGTAGGTTGAATATTTGGTTCCACTCCCTCCTGGCTTGTACAGTTTCTGCTGAAAAATCTCATGATAATCTAATGGGCTTTCCTTTGTAGGTTACCGTCTTCTTTTCCCTGGCTGCCTTGAGGATTCTTTGTTTGTCGTTGATTTTTGACAGCTTCTATACAATGTGCCTTGGAGAAGGCCTGTTGGGATTGAGGTAATTAGGTGTTCTATTTGCTTCTTGGATTCGAGGATCCAGTTCTGTCCACAAGTTTGGGAAGTTCTCATCAACAATTGGTTTGAATATACTCTCTGTTCCCTTCTCTCTTTCTTCTCCTTCTGATATGCCCATTATTCTTATATTGCTCTTTCTGATGGAGTCAGAAAGTTCTTGTAGAGTTCTTTCATTTCTTTTAAGTCTCAAGTCTCTTTCTTTATCCATTCGTGTCATTTCCAGGTTTTTATCTTCGATGTCACTGATTCTTTCCTCCATGTGGTCAACTCTGCTACCTAAACTGGCTATTTCATTCTTAATTTCTTCTATTGAGTTCTTAATCTCCAGAAATTCTATTTGGTTGTTTTTCAAAATTTCAATCTCTTTGGTAAAATGTTCATGTTGTTCTTTGATTGTGTTTCTGAGTTCATTAGCTGCCTTTCTGTGTTTTTTTCATCTCATTGAATTTTTTCATAACTGCAATGTTGAATTCTTTGTCATTTAAGTCACATATTTGTATATCTTTAAGTTCATTTTCTGGAGACTTTTCATTTTCTTTCTGAGCCGTCTCTTTGCTTTTGTTATTCATGACAATTAGTGATTTATTATTTCTCTTTCTAGACATCTACAGAAATGGGTTCTGTAACAGGTTGATAGGAAGAGGTCTTTGTTTTGTTTTCCAGTAGGTGTTGGTAGTATGTTTTATTTTCTGCCCGACTGCAGCCTTTTTCCTCTGTCACACTGTAGTGTTATGTTTTCTCTGCACTATTGCAGTTTCTCACACAATGGGGGGGTTCCCTGGTAGGTGGGCTTCTCCGCTTGTAACAGTACGCCTGGGTCATACAGCGCCTCGTCCATGTGGGTATGCGGAGAGCTGTTGAAGTTCCAAAGCTCTTCCTGCACGAGATTCAGAGCCGGTGTGTTTTAGCAGTTCTGTTTACTCCTGCAGGGATCCGCCTAGGTAGGTGTGGATAGGGGCGGGGTAACTTATGAAAGGTGGCCTATAGTAATGGCGGTGACCACCACCACAGCAAGTCTTGCTTGCATAGCTCCCTTCCCTTTGCCGGAACTAGTTGTGCTGTGAATCCGTGTCTGCGGACCACAGTTCTCAGAACTGCAAATATTCTGTTCTTTTGATCCGACACTGCTACTGTTCCACTTCTAGCACTGGGCAGGTGGAGTCGGGGCGAGCTCTGGGAGGGTAGGGAGGGGGCAGCTAGTCTCAGTGCCTAAGGCTTCCCTTCTATGCTCGGCAGTGAGGGCTGAAACCAGCGTTTTCAGCCTTCTTACCTCAGTCTTTGCTCCGAGGTCTCTGCTGTGAGTGTTGGGTTCAGCCGTGTTATATGCTGTCCCCTCCACACTGTGGGCCATAAACGGAGCCCTAGCAGTCTGAGTTCTTCCCTCTCCCACACCTGAAGTAGTTCCAGGATGCAGGGAACTAGGAGCAGTGAGCTAGGTCTGAGTCCCGAGCCCGCGTGACCTTGTCTCTGCACTTCTCCCTTCCTTCCTCCCCCACTATCACAATTTGCCCACCGTCAGGTTATTTCTGTAGTGTGCCTCTTAGTTTTGCTTGTCTGCTGTGTAGGGAGTCGTTTGTGGAGTTATAGTTGTTCGATTTTTTGTAAATTCCAGGGGAGATTCCAGAGGCTCACCTCGCGCCGACATTTTGATGACGTCTCTCACTTTTAATTTCCTTGAAAAGAAGTTTGAAAAATTTAACATCAAGTCTATCAGTCCTTTATGGTTTATTTTTATTCCATCTATTAAAGAAATCTTTTCCTTTCAGAAGATCACTTGAGATAATATCTTGGATTTTTTTCTTGAAGTATTTTCACATTTATGTCTTTGATCTACCTGGAATCTTTTTTTTTTTTTTTTTTTTTTTTTTAATTGGGGAACCGTAGTGTGTTTTTCCCAGGACGCATCAGCTCCATCCAAGTCCTGTTGTTGTCCTTTCCATCTTAGTTGCAGGAAGCACAGCCCACCATCCCTTGCAGGAGTCCAACCGGCACCCTTGTGGTTGAGAGCCCGTGCTCCAACCAACTAAGCCATCTGGCCACCTGGGAGCTCAGCTGCAGCTCATTGACTTCATTCTAGTTTTGGCGGGCACAGCTCACTGGCCCATTTGGGAATCACACCGGCAGCCTCGTGCTCTAACCAACTATTCAGAGGTTGTGCTCTAACCATGAACCACCCGTCCGCCCTACTTGGAATCTATTTTTGTGTATAGTGTCAAAATAGAGGTCTGAGGGTTTGTTTTTTCCCCCCATATTGATAGTTGGTATTCACTAGTGATCTGTAATGCCACCTCTGTCATATATCTAGCTTTTGATTTACATTCATCGTTCTGTTTCCGGACCGTGTTCTGTTCCATCGGTGTATTTGTTGATTCCTGTACCATTACAAAGTTGCTAAATTATAGCAAGTCTAAATTTCCAATTAGGGAAAGTTTCCCCACCTAATTGTTTCCAGATTACTTTAGTTGTTACAGACCTTTTTTTTTCCTATCAATTTTAGGGTTGGCTTATCAAGTTCCAGAAAAATCCTGCTTTAGTTAGGATTCTGATTACATTGAATTCACTAATTTAGGAGAACTGACATCTTGATGCTATTATGTCTTAATTTGTGAATAGAGGATAACTTTCAATTTAATTCAAAGCATCTTTTTTGTCCTTCAGCAGTGTTTCTAATTCTCTCACAAAGGCTTTGAACATCTCTGTTAAATTTATTTCTAGTGCAGCGTCTTCTACAATATTTTAAATTCAAAATTTTTTTCAATTACTACTTCCCAATTGGTTAATGTTGGTGTATAATACTAGATTTATTTTTGTGTGTTGATCACCTGTTAGTCTTGCTGACGTACAGAATAGTTCATCTTTACTTCCTTTTGGATCCATGTGGACAGTCATATCTGCAAATCATTTTTATATCTGTTTTTGGGATGGGAGCTCCTCTGGTATAATATTTAAAATGAACAGTGAAAGAGGCCATCTTTATCTTGTTTCTCACACTAAAGAGCTACCGAAGTTTCATTGTGAAATACTTTGATATGAAATACGACTTTTGCTGTAGGATTTTGATAGATGCCCTTCAAGTTAAGATAGTTACTATCTCTCTTTTTCAGTTTCTTTTATCATGAATGAACATTGATTTTTTTTTTTTATAGAATGTTCTTTGTGTATTGAGATGAGCATGTTGCTTTGTTCCGTTAATCTGAATTTTAATTATGCATTTCCAGATATTGAACCGTATTTGCATTTCTGGAATAGTCAAATTAGTTATAAAATATTAAGTGTTCTTTTCGACACTGCAGAATTTAATTTTAAAATGTTATTTGGGATGTTTTCATATTTAAAATTGGTCTATAATTTTCATTTCTATTTTCTGGGTTTGTTATGAAGGTTATGTGAGCTTCATAAAATGAATTGCATTGGAAATTTTATATTTTTCTATTAAATTAACTGTGTTTTTTTAAGTTTAAAATTTCATACTAATGCATAATGTTCTTATGATTTGGGGGTAGTTGTTCAAGTTTTTAAATTGTTTTATTCTCTCTAATTCTCATTTGGACTATGTAATAACTTCCACTGAAAAATTTGGGAGTAAATGGAACCTGACTGAAAAATTTTGAAAGGGAGTAAACCAAAAACTAGTTCTTTTTCTCACTTTTAACCTTAGCAGCCACTCAGGTATTTGGTCCCTAGGCAACTGCTGACACTAATTCTTGTTATAGTTTTCATTGCTGTTTACCTTTTTCATATAACAATACATCTTCAGTATTATTCCATAATGAGTGATGTTTGTGATTTTTGAAAAATATATCAACATTTATCTTCTTTTTCATTCCTAATAATGTTTATTTCTGCCTTTACTTTTTTTCTTGATCAATCCTGCTAAATGGTTATGTTTTAGGAGTGTCCATTGTTTAAGTCAGGTTTATTGAGGTATAATTGACACAGAGTAAGTTTTACCTTTTTTAGTATGCATTTGAGTTTTGACAGATACTACATACAGTATGTAACCACCAACACAATCAGAATATACAATAATTCTATCAACCCAAAAAATCTCCTTGTACTCCTCAGTCTTTCCCTGTCTCCTACCCTCTGGCAATCACTGATCTGTTTTCCGATCCTATAGTTTTGACTTTTCTAGAATGTTATATATTTGGAATCATATAGAATATAGCCTTTTTTTAATTGAAGTTTTTATTGAGACAGTTGTAGATTCACATGCAGTTGTAACAGGATCCCATGCACCCTTTATCCAGTTTCCCCCAATAGTAAAATTTTGCAGGACTATAATACGTTATCACAACCAGGAACTTAACGTTGGTATCGTCTACTGATCTTATTTAGATTTCTTTACTTGACATTACTGTGTGTGTGTGTGTGTGTGTTTAGTTCTGTACATTTTACTGCACATTTTAATGCACCACCATTGTGAAGATACTGAATAGTTCCATCACCACAAAGATATTTCTGGTTTCCCTTTTATAACCACATTAAACTCGTTGCTAGCTCCCCCACTCCCATCTCTATCCCCCAGCAACCTCTTATCTGCATTTCTAAAAATTTGCCATGTCAAAAATGTTACATAAATGGAATCATTGCAGTATATAACATTTGGGATTGTTTTTTCCACTTAACACAGTTCCCTGGAGACTCATCCAAATCATTCCCTGTATCACTAGTTTGTACCTTTGTACTGCTGAATAGTATTCCATGGTACATACCACAGTTTGTTTAACCATTTACTTGTTGAAGGACATCTGGATTGATTCTAGTTTTTGGTTACAGATAAGATAATCTATGAATATCCTTGTACAGGTTTTTGTATGAACATAACTTTTCATTCCTCTGGGATAATTGCCCAGGAGTGCAGTTGCTGAGTAGTATGGCAATGGCAGGCTTAGTTTTATGAGAAACTACCATAAAGTTTTCTAGAATGTACCATTTTACATTCCCACCAGCAATAAATGAGTAATTGAGTTTCCTGCATTCTTGCCAGCCTCTGGTGGTGTCACTGTTTTTATATTTTAGCCATTCTGATAGATGGATAATAATTTATAATTTTAATTTTTATTTCTATGGTGGCTAAATTCTTTTCATGTGTTTATTTGCCATCTGTAAAGTCTTTTCAGTGAAATATATCTTCATGGTTTTACCCATTTTTGAATGGATTATTTCTTTACTGTTGAGTTTGAGAGCTTTTTATATATTATAGATACTAGTCCTTTGTTGGCTATGTGATTTGCAAATGTTTTCTGTTATTAATAGTATGTAGCTTGTCTTTCATTATTTTTACACGAGCTTTTATAGCACAAAAATTTTTAATTTTGATGAGGGTCCAGTTTATCAATTTTTCTTTTTAGGAATTGTGCTTTTAGTGTCAAGAATTCTTTGCCTAGACATAGGTCTTGGAGATTTTCTTGTTTTTTTCCTAAAAGTTTTATAGTTTTACATTGTACATTTAAGTCCATAATGCTTTTTGAGTTAATTTTTGTGGAAGGTCAGAGGTATAGGTTGGTTTATTATTTTGTTCTATAGTTGCTCAATTGCTCCGGCACCATTTGTTGAAAAGGCTGTCTTCCCTCATTGCACTGCTTTTGCAACTTTTTAAAAAATTTGAAGTATATTTGTGTGGATATACTTCTGGGCTCTCTATTCTTTACCACTGATCTTTGTGTCTACAGCTCCACTAAGACCATATTGTCTTGATTACTATAGCTATGTAATAAGCCTTAATATCACATAGAACAGGGGTGTCCAAACTGCGACCCGTGGGCCAACTGTGGCCCGCAATCCATTTTTAATTGGCCCACAGCAAATTCCAAAAATATATTTAGTTTACTTAAATAAACCAGGTGAGGCAATACGTGCTTCACCTCGCGTGAGTGGCTCGGCTGTTTTTGTGTTTTACCGCATATGGCCCTTGGTGAAAAACGTTGAGAAAAGTTTGGACACCCCTGACATAGAATGATTCTTCCCACTTTATTCTTCAAGATTACTTTAGCTATTCTAGGGCCTTTACCTGTTTATATAAATTTTGGATTAGCTTGTCTCTGTCTCTACAAAACAATCTTGCTGACATTTTCATAAGAATTTTATTAAACCTATAGAACAGTTTGGGGAAGATTGACATTTACTCTATTGGATCTTCCAATGTATGTCCCTTCATTTATTTAGGCCTTCTTTGATTTCTTCGGTCAGTATTTGGTAATTTTCAACATACAGGTCTTACAAATCTTTTATTAGATTTACACCTAAGTATTTTATGTCATTTGCAAATACAGAAATTTTTATTTCTGCATTTCCAATCTGTATGACAATTTCTTTTTCTTGCCTTGTTGCAGTGGCTAGAACTTCCAGTATTGTGTTGCATAAGAGTGATAAGAATGGACATCCTTGCTTTGCTCCTAATGTTAGGGAAAAGATTCAGTCTTTTGCCACTAACTGTAATGTTAGCTATAGGTTTTTTAATAGGTGCTCTTTATCTTTTCCATAGTTGAGGTAGTTCCCCTCTGTAACATGCTGAGAATTTTTGTTGTAAATGGATGTTAGGTTTTTTACAAATTCTTTTTTTATATCAATTATATGATGTGATTTTTCTTTAGCTGTTGATAGGGAAGCTAGATGGATTGATTGTCAAATGTTGAACCACCCTTGCATACCTAGAATAATATCCATTTGGTCATGATGTATATATTTCTTTTTATACATTGTTGGATTCAATTTGTTGATATTTTGTTCAGGAATTTTGTGTTTAAGGTCATGAGAGATATTGGTATATAGTATTTTTTTTTAATTATTTTATGTGCTTTTGTTATCAGGGTAACCCTGGCTTCATAAAATGAGTTGGTAAGTGTTCCCTTCTCTTCTGTTTTCTGGACAAGATTGTGTAAAATTGGTGTTAATTCCTTTTTTTATCATTTAAAAAATTTTAAAAATTTAGTTGTAGTAAAATACACATAAAAGTTACCATCTTAATCATTTTTAAAAAAAATTGTGGTAAAGTACGCATTACATAAAATTTGCTGTCTTAACCATTTTTAAGTGTGTAGGTCAGAAGTGTTAAGTATATTCACACTGCTGTGCAACAGATCTCCACAACAGTTTTCATCTTGTAAAACTGGACATCTATGCCCATTAAACATCAGCTCCCCATGACTTACTTTCTGCAGCCCTTTGTAAGCACTTGGCAGTCATCATTCTACTTTCTGTCTCTATGAATTTGATACCTTATACAAATAGAATCATACAGTATTCATCTTTTTGTGACTGACTTATTTCACTTAGTTTAATTCTCTCAAGTTTTAACCACATTTGTTTATCCATTCAGCCACCAATAGACATTTGGGTTGCTTCCACCTCTGTGCTGTTATGAACAGTGTTACTGTGAACATGGGTGTGCAGATATCTCTTCTAGACCCAGCTTTTTAATTCTTTTGAATCCCAGAAGTGGGATTTCTGGATTATATGGTAATTCTATTTTTAATGTTTGAAGAATAGCAATACCGTTTTCCATAGTAGTTGCATCCTTTTGCAGTCGCACCAATAGTAGAAAAGAGTTCCAATTTTTCCACCAACCAACATTTGTTAGTTTGTGTCTTTTTGATAGTAAGCCATCCTAATGGGTATGAGATGGTCGTATCTCATTGTGGGTTTAATTTCTAGTTCTTTGATAATTAATCAAATATTTTGAACATCTTTTTATATGCTTTTTGGCCATTTATGTGTCATCTTTGGAGAAATATCTATTGAAGTCCTTTGCCCATTTTTAAATCAGTTTTAAAAAAAATTTGTTGTTGTTGAGGTGTAGGATTTCTTTATAAATCCTAGATATTAACCCCTTGTCAGATAAATGATTTACAGATATTTTCTCTCATTCTATAGGTTGCTTTTTTGCTCTGTTCATTGTATATTTTGATGTACAAAAGTTTTTTAAGTTTGATGTAGTCTCATTTGTCTATTTATGATTTTGTTGCCTGTGCTTTTGGTATAACATTCAAGAAATCATTGCCAAATTCAATGTCATGAAGCTTTTCCCATTTTCTTCTAGGACTTTTATAGTTTGGGGTCTTACATTTAGATCTTTAATGTATTTCAATTTAATTTTTGTATATAGTATAAGGTAAGGGTCCACCTTCATTTTTTTGCATGTGGATATCCAGTTTTCCCAGCACTGTTTATTGGAGAAACTGTCCTTTTCCTAGTGAGTGGTCTTGGCAACTTTGTTGATGATCATTTGACCAGGTACATGAGGTTTTATTTCTGGCGTCACTATTCTGTTTCCTTGATCTGTATCCTGTCTGTCTTTATGCCAGTATCACACGGTTTTGATTATTGTAGCTTTGCAATATGTTTTGAATTAAGGAAGTGTGAGTCCTCTAATTTTATTCTTCATTTTCAAAATTGTTTTGGCTATTCAGGGTTCTTTGAGATTCCATATGAAATTGAGGATGATTTTTCCTATTTCTGAAAAAAAAAAGTGCTTTGAGAATTTGGTAGGGATTACATTGAATATGTAGATTGCTTTGGGTAGTTTAGACATCTGAATAATATTAAATATTCCAAACCATCAACATGAAATGTCTTTCCATTTATTTGTCTTCTTTAATTTCTTTCAGCAGTGTTTTGTGGTTTTTAGTGTTGTTTTCCTTTTTTAAAAACCATTGATTTCTGCTTTTTTTTTTTTTAATTTCTTTTCTTTTGCTTGATGTGCTCTTCTTTTTTGTAGTTTTAGAGGTGGGAATGTAGATTATTGACTTGAGACTTTTCCTAATGAACATTTAGTGCTATAAATTTCACTCTCAGCAGTGCTGGCATTCCACATGTCGTGATATATTTTTATTTTCATTCATTTCTGTGTTTTGTTTTTTTTAGAAAAGATTGTTTTATTTGAGTCTTTCTGTTTGACCTAGGGATTATTTAGAAATTTAACTACAAGTGTTTAGGAATTTTCTTGTTATCTTTCTGTTACTGATTTCTACTTTGATTCCATTATGGTTAGAGAACATACTCGGTGTAATATCAATTCTTTTAAACTTGTTAGTTTATTTTATGGCCTATCTTGATTATTGTTCTATGTGTGGTTTCAGAAAAATGTGTATTCTGCTGTTGTTGGGCGGAGTGTTCTATACATGTAAATTGGATACTGTTGATTGATTACTTTATTCAAATCTCTATTCTTGCTGATTTTTCTGCCTGGTAGTTCTGTCCTTTGCTGAAAGGAGGTATAGACAGCCTTTTGAATCTGGTTTCTGTTACTTAGCATAATGCATTTGAGATTCACCTATCAATCACTAGTGATTGATATCACTAGTGTATCACTAGTGAGATCCTTTTTACTGTTCAGTAATATTCTTTTATATAGATGTAACAGTTTATTTAGCCATTCATCAACTGAAGTACATTTGTGTTTCCAATGTTTTAGCAATTTATTAAGAAAGTTATGATAAACAGTTACCTACAAGTTTCTGTGTGAATATAAGTTCTTAATTCTCTTGGGCAAAATATCTAGAAGCAGAAAGATTGAGTTATATGGGAAATGTATGTTTAACTTGCCAAGCTGTTTTTCAAAGTGGCCGCACCATTTTGCTTTGCGACCAGCAACATGTGAGAGTTCCTGTTGCTCCACATCCTCATCACCACTTGGAATTTTCAGTATTTTTGTTTCTGTTTTTAATTTTAGTCATTCTAATAGACATATAGTGGTTGTAACTTGAATTTCCCTAGTGGCTAATGATGTTGAGCATCTTCTCATGAGCTTATTTACTGTTCAAATATCGTCTTTGGTAAAGTAGACATGTAAAATCTTTTGCCCATTTTTGTACTTTGTTATCTTATTATTGAGTTTTGAGAGTTCTGTATATATTCTAGATATGTGTCCCTTACCAGATACGTGTGCTATCAATACTTTCTCTCATTTGGGATTGCCATGTCATTCTTTTAATAGTTTCTTTCAAATAGCAGAAGTTTTAAATTTTAATGACATTCAACTTAATTGATTTTTTTTTTCTTTTATGTATTGCACTTTTGTTGTCATATCTAAGAATTATTTGACCAAACCAAGATTACAGAGGTTTTCTTAAATGTTTTCTGGACATTTTATAGTTTTAGATTTTACAATTAAGCTTATAATTCATTTGAGTTAATTTTTGTATATGGTGTAGGCTATGGATTAAGTTTTTTTCTTTAATTTTGACATATGGGTGCCCGTTCTAGCAGTATTCATTGATAAGACTATCCTTTTTCTATTGTATTGATTTAATACCTTTATTGAAAATTAATTAACCATGTATGTAGACTCTATTTCTGGATTTGCTGTTCTTTTCCATTGATCTACGTGTCTATCCTTTTGCCAGTATCACACTGTCTTGATTATTGTAGCTTTTTAGTAGGTTTTGAATTTCAGTTAGTGTGGGTCCTCCAACTTTGATCTTCTTTTTTGAAGTTATTTTGGCTATTCTAGTTCCTTGGCCTTTATATATAAATATATATATATAAGCTTATTGAATTATAGAAGAAAAAATTCTGCTGGGATTTTGATTTGGATTGTGTTGAATCTGTAGAATAATTTGGGTAGAATTCACATTGTAATAACATTGAGTCTTCTGTCCATGAATCCATGTGTCTCTCCATTTACTTAAGTCTTCTTTGATTTCTTTCAGAAATTGGTGTTTTGTGTTTTTCCACATAGCTCCTGCATATTTTACATTTTTACTTGATTTCCTGTATCTTGGTCGTGTTATAATAGTATTGTTTTTTTATTTCTATTTTTAATTGTTCATTGCTAGGCATAGAAATACAATTGATTTTTGTATATTGACCTTATATTCTACAACCTTGCTAAACTATTAGTTCTAGTAGTTATTTTGTAGATTCATTGTAGACAATCACATTGTCTATGACAAGGCACAATATTTATCTTCTTTTCCAATCTACATGACTTATATTCTTTTCTTTTTTTTCCTTTTTCTTTTCTTCATCTCTTGAGAGACTCCTATAGTTTTTCTTAGTGTGTCAATATAGTGAAATATATTGACTGATTTTTTTAAAATGTTTAACCAGCCTTAAATTTCCAGGACAAATTGCACTTTTTTATACTGTATTATCTTCTTAATATGTTGGTGGGTTTCATTTGCTAATATTTTGTTGATGATTTTTGTACCTATGTTCATGAAGGATGTTGATCTGTTATTTTGTTTTCTTGTAATGTCTTTGTCTTGTTTCAATATTAGGATAGTGTTGGCTTCATAAAATGAGTTAGTGAGTGTTCTCTCCTCCTTTCTAAGAATTTGTATAGAATTAATATTTTTTTCTTAAATGTTTTGTAGACTTTGTCAGTGAAGCCATCTATGTCTAATGATTTGTTTGCTGGAGATTTTAACAGTGATTCAATTTATTGAATAGATGTAGCTTGATTCGAGTTATCTGTTCTTTAAATGAGCTTTGGTAGTTTGTGTCTTTGAAGAAATTTATCAATTTCACCTTAGTCATTGAATTTATGGTTATAGAGTTGTTTATAATGTTCACTTATTATGAAAACCTTTAGAGTCCATAGGGTCTGTAGTGATGTTTCCTCAGTTAGTCCTGATACCAGTATCTTCTTTTCTTGATCAGTCTGACTAGAGGTTTTCCAAATTTACTAACCTTAGGAACCAGCTTTGGGTTTTGTGGGTTTTCTATTATTTTTCTGAATTCTATTTCATTGATTTCTGCTTGTATTTTTATTAGTTTATTCCTTCTTGTTGCTTTGAGTTTAATTTGCTCATATTTTTCTGGTTTCTTAGAGTGAAAACTTAGATCGTTGATTTGAGATCTTTTCTCTTTTAAACATTTAATTACATAATTTTCTGTCTAAATACTGCTTTAGCTATATTCTGTAATTTTTGCTGTATTATTTTTTCATTTTCTTTGAATTCAGGATATTTTCTAATTTTCCTTGTGACTTCCTCTTTAACCATAGGTTATTTACAAGTGTGTTGTATATTTTCCAAATACTTGAGGATTTTCCAGTTATTTTTCTGTTAATGACTTTTAGCTTAATTTCATTATAGTCAGAAAACATACTTTATGTTATTTCAGTTCTTTTAAACCTGTTGAGGTATGTTTTTGGCCTAGAATGTGGTCTTTCTTGGTCAATATTTCATATATACTAGAAAAAAGTGTGCATTCTGATGTTGTTAGGGAGTATATTTTATACATGTCAGTTAGGTCAAATTTTTAGTGTTATTCAGGTATTTTATGTTGTTAACAATTTTCTGTCTGTTTGTTCTATTACTGAGAAAGGAGTGTTGAAGTCTCTAAATATAGTTGGGGATGTGTCTATTTTTACTTTCAGCTCTCTCAGTTTTTGCTTTATTATCTTGAAGCTCTGTTGTTAGATGTATGTGCGTTGAAGATTATGTCTTCTTGTTTGAGCTTACCTCTCTGTCTAATGGTTTTGCAATTGTCTCTCACAGACTCTCTAGACTCCCAGTCTAGAACTGTCTCTTGTAATGGATTTTGGAGAACCTGTCCCACAAAAATTACAGAATTAATACAGATCTAGTCACCTGGGCAGCAAGTGATTTGATTCCATTCTTGGTGGTAGAGCTCTCTTTTTACTTCTTTTATTTAGACGCTTTGCTCCAAAGAGGAGCCCCAGACAGTGGATCTACAGCAGTTTTTTTGCATTCTTATATCATGCCTGGCCTCACATCACCCCCTTCCCAACCCTACTCCTGCTTCAGTCAGTGAACCTGGCTTGAGTTCCCCTCTCTCCCATACAGCACTTTTTATCCCTTTTGCCTCACAGGACCTTAACTCCAGACTGCTACTGCCTGCTTTGGATTTGGAATCTAGCGGTCCTGTGGTTTCTTTGTTGTATGCTTTGTATTTCTGTTTAGTTTCTGGTCCATGGAGATGTTTATTATTTTTGAGCCTGGACTGTCTCCTTAGAATTCAACCTTTCACATTTTATCCATTTTTAATCAGTGTTGAGAGCAGAAGTGCATTAAAATGTGAATTTATGGAGCCATTTTGACCAAAGTCTTAATCATATTGATAAATGTAGATTAAATCATTCTTTAATGTGTGGTATTCTAGTACATGAATAAATCACATTCTATTTATCCATTCACTAGGTAATTTTGATAGGACTTGAATTTAAGAAATGGTGAGTTGAAAAAAAATTCTGTGACTTAAGCCTTGGTGAAAAACTACATGAAAAATACTAAGTTCAATTCAAGATACTTTGCTATATGTGAATGGTGAGAATAAATTATTCTGGAGGTAACAGAAATGCAGAAGTTTGAGGAAGGCAAGTGGGAAACATCTACGGCTTAAGCTAAGTAAGAAAATTAAATCTGTGATGAAAGATCATGAAGAGAAAAGGGAGGAGAATGCAGGAATTAATTTTAAGGACTACCCAAGTGTAGATGGTAAGAAGAAGAATGAGAACCAATAAAGAGAGATTGAAAGGGGGCATTTGAAATGTAGAAATGAGAAGAGAATTTATAGAACAGTATTCATTATTGCAGCAAATCATAAAGATGATCAGAACTAAGAAAGACTGATGGTCTAAAAATAAGATTTGAGTTCTACTTTCTCCCCTTCCATTCACTAGCTATTTAAACTTTGGGCTAACAAACTGGACCTCAATTACTGTACCTATAATATATATAATAGATGATCTCTGAGGTCTTTCTGCCATTGAAATGTGATGTTTATGTGTTTTAATAAATAGGATATTGGTGACTTTGAGAAAACTGTTTCAGTAGAATGTAACCTCCCAGTTGTAAAATGTTAAGGAGATTTTTTAATATGCCATGATATGATGCCATATCAAAATCAGAAAAAAGCATACTATAAACAAGAAAGATTAACAGCAATTAGATGTTTGGAATATGTTTTTGAATCCTTCATGATGCCTTGGGAAACAAAGTTAACTAAATGAATGTTTTTCTTCTAGTTATACTTCAATGATTTGGTTCATCCAAGTGAATCATCAGAGATTTTTCATGTTTTATTTGTTACATTCCTTAAAGAGACAGGTATATGTATTAGGGATTTATTTTGGAATAAGATAGCTTTATTCAGAATAAGGACTCCAGTTGATTCAATATGGGTCTGTGTTTGAGGAACAATAGATTACCAGAATTGTTAGCGCAAGGCTAATATGTAAGCCACTTGTGAGTACACCTCTAGGCAAGTTGTAAGGGATAGATAGATAAATCACCTCCAGGATATGTTTAATCCCACTGTGGTATAGGCACCTCCATAAAATATAAATCCCACCATTTTTCTTTAGGATGCTCCTCGAAATTGTAAGCTTTTTTTATGCATTTGGAGACATGAGGTCCAAATATGGATGCTTTCTGCCACCTAAAAGCCCCTGGTTCTATGTCTACTTTAGTTTTCCAGTTTCCTAAAAGTTATGTAAAATATTTAATGTTTGTGTTACTTAGTTAAGATAGTTTATAAGGCTATTCAGAGCTGAGACTGAGTTAACCTTTGTCTCTGACCATCTTGGGGTTTTGGTTTTTATCATAAATTCACCCTCAGATTAGGATTCATAGCAGGAACCTGCAGTCTTTTTCAAGTAGGTGCCAAGTCTATGTTTATCCTGGGGTCATAGACCTATTACTGAATTATGATTGAGGAAATGTTTTCAGGTATCTTAGGAATCAAGAGTGAAAATGAGCATATCTCCTCCAACTTGATCGTCATGCTACTAAAGTCGGCTTATGTGTCTGTCACACTCGGCAGGTACGCCGTGGACCAGGAGCCCCTAGTGTGTGAAGACTTGCTTATGTCTACTGGGAGTTTAGCTACCATGACTCTCATAGGGATAGCTTCATACTCTATTCACCTTTTGTTAGCGCCACCTTCAACCCCACTTTACTAGTAGTGTGGTTGTTGACTGGTCATGAATCAAAGATCCTTAAAGTGGAAAGTAGCTTTTCTCACAGTGGATGTTTTTATTTAATAGGAAGATTTAAAAAAAAAAAAATACAATGCCAGTTTGCCTGTGGGTTGTGTTCTTCACAAGATGGCATTAGCATTTGCTTTCCGCTTCTCATTCTCAGTTGCCCATACGGCCATGCTGGCCTTTATGCTGTGTGTAGTAAATTTTGTTTCTCTTGTGATTGTTCATTTTCTGTTAGAATATCATGGTGTTCAGAACTTCTGAACACAAGTACTATACGTGTGTGTGTGTGTGTATATATATATATATGTTACATTTTAGCATTTCATTATTGTAACACATCCTTGTCAATAATGTCTTCCAATGTAGGTTTATGACATTTTGCCCACTTCAGAAGTGAGACCTTCAAATATTGAATATTTTTAAGTAATCAGATGGAAGTACTGATTGGTGAGAATATAAATTGAGATTATTAGTTTTGAAGAATATTTATCCATCAGAAATCATTTGCCTCTTAAGACTATAGCTTTGGGGCTGATGCTAAGAAAATACCAGATGATATAGAGTATGCATATATAGTTCAGTATGGATGGATTTTTACATAATGAGTAAAGTATCTAAGCAGGAAGACTAGAAAGAAATTGGTTTCTCACATTTACTGGGCACTTCGTAAAATCATGATTTCTTATATTACTGATTTGCCCTGCTTAAAGATTATCCAAAATAAGATAATCAGGAATAAACGTATTATCTTGAAATCATGATTTTTACTCACGTAACTTTTAGGGGAACATATTCAGTGTGTGAAGTGAGTCACAATATAAAGAGTGAATATTTGTGATAGCCCATATCCAAACTTTTATCCACATACAAAAGTCTGCTGGCTTTTACTGAAAATTAGTAAGCAAACATTGATTTTTAAATCTAAACAAGTAGAAAAGCAGGTGCTAAAAGTGGTAATGTTGACGGCACAAAATAAGTTTGGAAAGGTATGAAGGAACCAAACATGAAGGACCTTTTATAGTCATTGTATTATTTTTCTGTTGGTGCTGTAGCAAGATACCATAAACTTAGTGGCTTAAAACAATACTTACTTATTATATCACAGCTTCTGTTGGTCAGAAGTTTGGCAAAGCGTGGCTCAACTGGCTTTTCTGCTTGGGATCTCACAAAGCCAAACTCAGGGGGTCAGTAGGGCTGTGTTCCTTATTGGATCTAGAAAAGAATCACCTTGCAGGCTCATTCATAATGGTGGCAGAATTCAGTTTTTTCTCATTCTTTCCACGTGGCCTCCTTCCTCTTCAAGCTAGCGATAGTACTATGTCATGTCCTTCTCATGCTTGGAATCTCTCTGACTTACTCTTTTGCCACTAGCTTTAGAAGCCTCCGCTTTTAAGGGCTCGTATGATAAAATTAAGCCCATCCAGTTAATCTCCCTGTTTTAAGGCCATTTAATATAATACAATCTTGAGAATAACACCAGTGGATGAAGATCATGGGGGCCAGAATTCTGCCTACCACAATCATGGTAAAGAGTTAGGGCTTGGGCCGGCCGGGTGGCTCAGGTGGTTGGAGCCCCGTGCTCCTAACGCTGAAGGCTATCGGTTCGATTCCCACATGGGCCAGTGGGCTCTCAACCACAAGGTAGCCGGTTCTACTCCTCGACTCCCGCAAGGGATGGTGGGCTCTGCCCCCTGCAACTAAGATTGAACACGACACCTTGAGTTGAGCTGACGCTGAACTCCCTGGTGGCTCAGTTGGTTGGAGCGCGTCCTTTCAACCACAAGGTTGCCAGTTTTACTCCTCGACTCCCACAAGGGATGGTGGGCTGCGCCCCCTGCAACTGACAACAGCAACCGGACCTGGAGCTGAGCTGCGCCCTCCACGACTACGATTGAAAGGACAACAACTTGACTTGGAAAATATCCTGGAAGTACATACTGTTCCCCTTCCCCAATTTAAGAAAAAAAAAAATCTTAAAAAAAAGTTAGGGCTTTATTCTGATGGGTCTTGTGTGATTTTAAGTAGAGGAGAGATGTGGTCATATTTGTGTTTTATATGTAACAGTCACTTTGGTTGTAATATAGACAAGGGTCACAGGCTTGGGGCCCAACCTGAAGTCATGGGAAACCATTTCAAGGAGTATAATTTGGGATTCAGTTATAGATAATAGAAGCCACAGTAGCTATTTTAAGAAGAAAGGAATTTAATACAGGGAATAAGGTGCTTACAAAATCTTTGGAAGGGCTGTTTCTCTAGGATTGCCTCTAGAATGGTACCACAGAACTGGCCCACTACGGGCACTGCTACTTCTGCTAGAATCATATGAGGGGAGACTCAGGAAGCTGCTTTCCCTGGTGCTGTATAACACCACCTTAGCTGGGATCTAGACATCGTCAAGCTGCTGCCAGAGGTGTTGCCTCCAGGAACACACTGCTTGAACTGAAATCTGGTAGTTAGGAAGCCTCTGCCCAACTTGTTCCTGCTAGATCCACGGTTTCTGTCCCCTGGACTGTTGAATGTGATTGATAGAAGCTAAAACTCTTACCTGCAAAGGAGTGTGGGAAATTTAGTTTTCAGTTCTAGTCTTTGCGAAGGCATTCTGGGAAGAAGTTGGAACAGAATAATGAGGAAGCTCTTCCAGCTTATGCATCCTTGGGGCTTACCATTAGTTCAGATATTTAGTTCCTTTTCAAAGATGATTGCAATAAGGTTATTCCCTCTGTTGGCCCGAGAAGAATATACCTACCAAAAAGGACTCCTCGTAGTTAATTGGACTCAGTTATAACCAGAGTCTAGCAGTCATTGTTTATAGAGGCCTCTCATGCATGCTGCATTTCAGGAAAAAGCCACATATTGGGCTGCCAAGATCCCTGCAGTGCGCCTGCTCTCTGAGTTGACCCTAAAAAGAGAGTTCCTAGGATTGCAGTTCAACCAATAGGACTAAGACCTCCCGTGTCCAGTTGGAGCTGCATAGCTATCTACATCTTCCCTGACCAATCAGAGTGACCCCATTCTGACCAATCAGTATGGTGCTATTTGGACCAGAGTGAGGATTTGGAGTCCTCATTTGCATAGAAATGGACCAATGAGGGACTGAATGTGGACACTCTTCTCTATATAAGCCAGCTTCACCTCTGCCTCAATGGGTTGCACTTTCAGTTTCCCTGGCTAGAGCTGGAACACTGGATGGAACACTGGAGCTGGAGCCGAACACTTGAACTGCCTATTCCAAGCCACTTCTTCTGAGCCACCTCGTCTGAGCCACTTCAACGAAGCTGTTTCACATCTGAGCTCTTACAGCCATGCTGTTTCACAACTGTGGTGTTTTCACTGAGTAAACTCTCCTGTTTCACTACACCGCAAACTGGGGACTCCTGTTGGTGTTTAATTAGTGGCCATGACCTTTGGTTGACACCTGTCTTCTGTTAGTTGCTGCTGGTGATTTTTTTAACCCTTTAAAAAAATACTGTTTTTGGCTAAGTCCTGCAAGACGATGGTTCTGTAATCTGTTTCATCATACCACCACCTTCTCCAAGGAGTTCGACCAAAATACATTTCCGTTGTATATTTTCTAAGGGGTGTATGTGTTTTAATAATGTAAGTGCCAGAACAACAGAAATGTAATGTTGATATTTTTAATTTGTATATGAATTTATAATTTGCAAAGTGCTTACTCATCTATTATTTTATATAATTCTTGTAACTGTCTTATAAGGTAGGAAGGATAGAACTTATTATCCCAATTTTACTAATAAGGAAACATCCAAAGGATTGAGTGTTTCCAAGTCACACGGCTAATTAAGTACAAGGTAGAGTCAAGACTCTGATGTCAAATCTCCTGACTCAAACACCACTGCTGTTTTACCATACATACCTTGTTACTGCCATTAATGGAAATGATTACCTCCATCTGTGATCACAGACATCTTACTATGTCTTTAATATTCCTATCAACCTTATTATAACATTGATTTAACCGGGGTAAAACCAAAAGTAGGGTGGGGAATAATTTTATGTGACCACTGTATTCTGATCATGAATTAACCTTGTGTGCCTTGGTTATGATAAAGCTAATATCAGATCTTTTTAGCATTTTTCCCCTCTGGTTTGTAGGAAACTGCTCCGCTCCCTCAATAAAATCAGACCTAGATCCTCCAAGGCTGATAGTGGAGACAAGCTTTTCCACATGGGAAGATTGACCTTGTGGGCCCTAATCTCCCCTATAATTCACTTTGCTCTTGGTTTCTTTTGCTCTTTACTTGATCAAGGAACTTGTATCCCTCATTTACCACTTTTTTTAAATAAGAATTTATTTTTGACTCTTCCACAGATTCCATGTATTGTAGCTGACAAGACTAGGCTGGAATATTCTAACAAGGCATCACTGAAAAAGTTGGGTTAATAACTAACATACAACCAGATGTTTTTGTTTATAAGTTATGGCTTCTCCAGAGCTCAGGAACTGCTGACGTACTTCCAGCTTCCCATCTGTTATCAAGGAACATGTGCTTAGATCTCTCTCTGCTCCTCTTGATGATGGTACCCAAGAAAGCAAGTTCTATAAGTTTGAGTTCTCTCTATAATCTTTGTAGTGTCTACTTTTCTAGGTTCTATTTTCCTATCTCAGCCTATTCTTATTTAATGATTAACAGCAACCATGGTGACCATCTTTAGGAGAAATGTTTTTCCTATCCACAAGGATATGGTTTTACTGTGTTCTTAAAAGGGCAACTGTATCAGATCACCTATTCCACAATAATCATCAGCTAGATAGAATATTAGAATAGGATATTAGAAAGATGTTGAGTATAGCAGTGTAATGTACCAGTAGTTCTGAAAAAAGTCCATAGTTCAGTTGCTAGTAGCTTAAGCTGACACTGTCTTTTTATCCTTCTAGGTATCATGAATTGATCACAAAATATGGAAAGTTGGAGCCTTTGGCAGAAGTGGATCTAAGACCCCAGAGCAGTGCCAAAGTAGAAGTCCACTTTAACGATCAGGTGGAAGAAATGAGCATTCGTCTGGACCAAACCGTTGCAGAACTAAAGAAACAATTAAAAACTCTAGTGCAGTTACCCACAAGCAACATGCTTCTCTACTATTTTGACCACGAGGCACCCTTTGGCCCAGAGGAAATGAAATATAGCTCTCGGGCATTGCATTCCTTTGGCATTAGGGATGGAGATAAAATTTATGTGGAATCCAAAACAAAATAACCTCTACCAGACTTGTAAAAAATACACACATAAGGACTTCTTGCAGGGCATTTGTTTCCATATGGTTTTCTTTAGGAGGGAGAAGATTATTTTTATTTTGTTTTATTTTATTTAGGTTTGGGGGAGGTTGTATATTTTTCCCCTAGAATGGGTAGGGGGCTGTTTTTGGTATTTTTTTTTTTTTACCAAGACTTCTTCAACTCAGTCAGCAGAATTGGCTACATCTCTAGTTCGTGTCTCCTCCCTCATGAAAAATGACTAAGAAATCACCGTCTTCTTACTGTGCTCACTGGGATTTGCGTCCTGCTTAGTTATCATTATCATTTAGGTATACTTGTGAAGATAGCATGAACAGTGCATCCCCTTTAGGAGGGAATCTTACAGTATTTAAATCAGGACACAAGGATCTTTACAAGAAGGGCCAGCACTTTTCTCTCCCAATTCCTCTTTTTCAGTCCCACTTCCTCCTTTTTTTTGGTTCAGTTTTTCATTTCGACTTGTGTCAGCACATATTTACCAATAGTTTTATTCTGTCTGTAATTCTTATTTCTCAACTTGGGTAATGTTTTTCTTGATTTTTCCCTTTTGAAATAATTTAAAATGTTTTAACCATTTTCAACCTGATTCTGATCTCCGGTACTCAGTTGGAACCTATAACTCGGTTAGGAATTTGAAGAAGAGTAAATGGAGAGTTAAAACTCTAGGAAAACTTGCTGTTTTTCTGGAAGCATAGGCAGAGCAGTCTGATGTCTTTTTATGTAACTATCTGACTTTTAATGTTCCTTGCACATTGCATCAACCATTACTTCCATAACATGAAATACGCCGGATTCCAGAGTTCTTTTATTTTTGCTTATTTTGTTGTATTTCCTCACATCTGTCTATCGTTTTCATTACTTTAAACTATTGGGAATAGAGGCCTGAGGTTATGAAGAATCCAATGGAGTAATGGATATACGTGCCAGGAGAGTTGAGAATTATCTAATAAACTATCTGTAGTGTGTGTGAAGGAGTGAAGTGGGGAGAATATGGGAAAGTGGTGTGATTTCTCTGCTGTGTCATCTTTGAAGCCCTTGCTCTGGCACTTTGCATTAAAAGTGGGAAATTTTTATCAAAGGGTACTTTGATTCCTAGTTCTTCCCTGGAACTTTGTGATGTCATAATCGAACAGTTCTTTTTGTGTCACATTTCAAGTTAGTTGCCCCTGCAGAAGAACAACTCTAATTCATGAGTAAAGTATGAGTGTCAAAACTTCAGAATTGCCTCCAAGTCATATTTTTTGCAGAAGCAGTTTTCTTTAAAAGCTAGTTCCTTACCTGCTCTGAAATCTTTGTTCTTCTATTCCTTTGTTAATCAGTACAATCCCTTTCTTTCATATATGACTTTCGTTGTCCACATGTTTACAGATGGGAGACTTGAGAAAGACAGCATAACTGGGACAGAAGGTGCGCACATGAAGTATTTTTCAAAGAATGTAACCATTATCTGATTGTTTGACCTTTTGATCTTTTTATATGATTCCATTGCTCCTACAAAATCTTAGTTTCTTATGAAATTTTTAGGTGACTTGTAAATTCTTCATGTACATGGTGTTGTGTTTATTACTCCCATTTTTCAAATTTTCCTATGCCATAATAGCCGATGTTTATTCTCTTAATGCACTTCAGGTTCAGTATTTCTAAAGCCTTTGACCCAGGCCTACTGAGTCAAATCTACGTTCACTGTAACATTAAAGGTGGATACCAAAGGGTTTGAGAAAGATGAATGAGGCCTATTTTCCTTTTGCTGCAGACTTTATCTTTCAAAATCATAAAAATGAGCAGTGGCAATCCAGGCTGAATATAGACAAGAATAATTATTTTGCAATCACATTTTCTTGACGTATTTTTGGAAGTTGGAAAAAAAGTGTGGCCACAGTATCACGAAGATTAAAACTGTGGGTGCTTTGTGTGTGTGTGTGTGCATGAGTGCAGGCGGATTTGAGAGGGAAACAGTGTAATTGAGCCCGTTGCTTTTGTCAGCCTGGGAAACAGATGCAATCTTATTTTTTGAGTTTGTATGACCCCTTACTGTCTGTCCCACAGCAGAAAGCAGAACACTTATGTTATACTTTAATCATAAGTGGAATAGCCACAATTAATAGGATATTTTATATGTGACAAAATTTTATGAAATGGATTTTTTACTACCGTGTTTCCCCAAAAATAAGACCTAGCCAGACCATCAGCTCTAATGCGTCTTTTGGAGCAAAAATTAATATAAGACTCTGTCTTACTTTACTATAATATAAGACCTGGTCTTATATAATATGAAGACCGGGTAATTATATTAATTTTTGCTCCAAAAGATGCATTAGAGCTGATGGTCCGGCTAAGTCTTATTTTCGGGGAAACACAGTATTAGAAACCTGTTCTGTTATTACAGAACACCAACTGCAGACATAATTCTTCTATTATACAGTTGCATGTCAGGGGAACTTATTTCATTCCGTGGATGTGGGTATTTTTAGGGCATTGTAATTGATGGTTTTAATAATTGCTGATAATTTCTGATTGAGGCAAAATCTAATATAATTACTGGTCTGTTAGAGGTACAGAACAGAAGTAAATGAGGAAAGCTATTTGAACATGTGCACTTACAGATTAATTTGGGTGGCTGAGTAAAGATGCTGCTTTTGACATAAAATTGGTGCTGTGTAGACACTTTTAACCAAAATTATTTTTATAACAGGCCAAAAAGGAGAGAAGAGACCACAGACCTTTGAGTCTACAAGTTATGTGTAGTTGATTGCTGTAGCGTATCTGTATATTAATATTGACTTCATCCAGATTCAATGAGTGCATATTGTTGACATTTATGAGGCATAAGGCTGTGGTAGCCAGTACTACAGAGTTGTTGCTATAAGCACAGTGTATAGAACATATCTTTTCTGAAACAGAAATTCTTTTCAATGATGAAAAAGGAAAGGAATAAGAAAAGAAAGCCAAATCAAAACCAAGGGACCCTTTCTACACGTAGGCATGTATGTAGCTGCTGAGGCCACAATAGAAGGCAGTTTTCTAATTTGAATTGTCGACGTATTCCAGAACGCTTTAAAGAAAACTAAGTTCAGAGACGTGTATAAGTTTTATTGTTAAAAGTTGCTATTGTGTCTGCAACCTATTGTCACCATTGCCGTAAATACATAAAAAAGCAGCTGATACTATATAACCTCTTGTTTCTTTAAAACCTTTTGATGAAAATCAGCCCAAAACATGAGGTATGTGTAACAGTGCCCGATGTTATACTATGTTTTAAAATTTTGTTTACTTACAAAAATGAGAGGTTCAATTCTAACCATATGTTTCAGCTAGATCAGTGTAACGCAGGGAACACTTGTTGCACAGGACCTGGTCACCATTGGAGGCACACGGGTAAAGCTTTTACTAATGTGCCTGTGAGTGTGGCTTGCTATGTACAAAACAGGAATACAGACTAATAGATTGTTCTAAGCAATGTCATTTCTGTTTATGAATTTATTTGTCCCTTCATTTCATGTTAGATTGAAAATGCAAACAAACTGCTTTCAAGGACACCCAGAAGCTATCTGTGTTACCAGGTGTGTTGTGAACACTATTTTCCATAGGTGCTTCCTTAAAATATATGTCCATTGTAGTGATGGAGAGGTACTGGACTCTCTCAGGCTCTTTACTTGCCAGTTGTCTCCTGCAGTTAATGAAAATATATATTTTAGAATATAATTTAAACATGAAGGTCTATACTTTGCACTTTTTATTAATATATATGTAGAGACAGAGATAATCTTTAAAAAAATTAAAAATCCAAGTCCACTTTCTCTTTGTGGTCTGATTTTTTTCTGGGGTCGTGTGGTCAAGATATATGTTTATATAGCTTAAAATCGACATCAGTGCTATGCTTGAGTCCTCTGGGGAAATGATCTAAGCTGGTAAGAGTTTCACCATCTTAACAAACTTAATTGGAATTTTGTTAAAGTTAGGAATAAAAACTGCAAAACAAAGATTCATATGAAACGTGTCATTGCTTTTGTGTTAGCAAAGCTTTATACTTCTAATATGCCCTCGATACTCCCTTTTTATCCGTTTAAGGATAAAAACCTTTGAGATATTTGGCACCCCTTTTTTTGAGTAAGAATGCAAATCTCATTTTGAGGATTTAAAAATTTGTGATGCTGTTTTCCTTTGAAAAGTAATTTTCTATGAGAATTAGTTTTGGATACTTGAACCCTACCCGCTTGTCAATAATTTCTTGGTAAACTGTTATGAATTAACCTTGTGCCAAGAATGAAGGTCCAAGAACTGTACTTTATTTCTGTATTTAAAAGACAGAGTCTATTAACTTCTCTCTTAATGCTTCAGAAGTACATAAGTATCATGATCTGTTTAAATTTAAAATTGCTTCTACCTCGTTCAGATTTCAAAAAACTGTAATTTTAACTTCTGTGCTAAATTCTGTTAGCATTTATTGTGAGCTCCTCTGAGTACTTGCAAGTAGTCTGTGTAGACATATCAAGATACCAGTACCCATTGGACTGAAAAATGCTGTGACTTTCATATTAAAATGTTTATAAACAAGATGGTTAACCTTTGAAATCACATTTTGCTTTCCAACTCTTCTCTGGAAAAGAAGTAACTGTTCTCCAACTTAGAACTTTAGAGTTCAAATCTAGCCAGGTAACTTTTTAAAATATGTATCTGTCGTTATAGATTTTAACATCAGTCATTTCATCTACTTTTAAGTTTTTCATGTAACTAAGATTTAGGAATTGAGTTAATCTATGAAAGGAAAAACATACCATAATGTATGTCCTTGAAATATAATGAGTATACGATTTCTTCAAAAATTTGAGAGTAACACTAGAAATGTTTAGGGTTTTTGTTTTTCTTAACAAACTGATCTATTAAAATGTTCAAACACATATATTTGCCTATATATATATCTGTATACATATATATCTGTATACATATATATATATATATATATATATATATATATGAATATAATAGATGAACATATTCTTATGCTAGCCTCTCACCTTACTGAACTAAAGAAAACAACACAACATTGGGGTTCGGCATTATTCTACCGAGTCAGTGGCATTTTACAACTTTATTTGAAAACACTGAAACAGTGACTAAATAATAATTGAGCCTAAGCAATAGAGACTGAACTAGAATAAAGAAAGGAAATAGTTCTCTTTAGGTAAAATAAGAATTGCTAATAACTGTTTAATGCTCTAATTTGGCTGTGGAGTCCATGTACTTGACAGTTACACTATTTTGTACTTGCTGCTAAAGTTCTCGATAGCCCTCCACATAACACACCTTTATTGTTAGTCTTTATGTTTCACTAAAATGAGATGTTCCTCAATATCCATTTATTAAGTTGATTTGCTCTATAACAGAATCACTGATGTGGTTGATGGCTGTAAATCCAAATTGGAATTTGTCCTCGTGCCATTTCCAGAACTGTGAAATCGGGGCTGGTGTATATCTATTATCCTTCTGTTTCTCTGAAATGCCATATTGGACACTTGTGATGGGTGTTCCTGACAGGAATGAATGAGCCAGTAATATGATGCAAGAAAACTGATAATTTGATTTTTAACCTGAGAACATTTCAGAGCCTTAAAACTTTGTTTCAGTAAACAGCCAAAGGTGAGAGAAGTCACTCAGTTCTGACTCAGACTTTTATCAAGGACTTGTCAGTGTGTTCAAGTGAATTTAAAATTGGTATTTATAGATGAAAAAACTATGTTTACAATCTAATAAGACTGTATCAAAGATTTTATTATGGGAAAGGACGAGGCTGTCGTTACTGTTGGTTCTCTTTAGTTTTCAAGAGAGAGCCTTGTGAAGAATATAAATACTGCTTACAAAATAGAGAAAACAGATCGTCTATTATGGTTTGCAAGTTCTAGATCTGCCAAGAAAATTACAATGCAATTTCAGTTCGCTGAGTCTGTCACAGACTTCATCCTTCACTGCTTCTAAGTAATACAGTTAAGGTGTTAAATAAGAATAGGA
Source organism: Rhinolophus ferrumequinum (assembly GCF_004115265.2). Lineage (NCBI taxonomy): Eukaryota > Metazoa > Chordata > Mammalia > Chiroptera > Rhinolophidae > Rhinolophus > Rhinolophus ferrumequinum. The sequence continues at coordinate 39,416,932 of NC_046308.1, read as the reverse complement.
ATAAGAGGAGGGAGACGTTAAAGAACACAGACCAAAGAGGAAAAATGTTTTCTGATATGTCTGATACATTTGAGGGCAGATGTAACCTTTACTCCACTGTTAGAGAATACAGCTAGGACATTATGAATTGCTTCAGTTGTGTTAAATTTGTGTTTGAGTTAAATCTCAGTTTGTTTACAAAAAGAAGTCTTTAAAAAATTTAATTTTAAACAGAAAACATGATTCAAAAATCAAACAATATAAAGAAGGTATACAATAGAAAATCCCATTCTAACCCTTGTACTACATCTTTTCTTAGTTTCTTGTGTGTATTTTCAGAGTTTAAACAAGTAATAGCTAATGAGAATATATCTTCTTATTGTTTATAGAGCTAAATTAGTATATTATAGACTATGATGCACCTTGCTTTTTTTTCCACTTAAATGTGTTTTGGGGATCTCTCTATGGCAGTACATAGGGAATCACCTTGCCCATTGTTTACAGTACAATATAGATGTAATTTATAACTTATTTGACCAATACCTGTTGATAGACATTTCAGTTCTCTTCTCTCTCTCTCTCTCTCTCTTTCTCTCTCTCTCTCTCTCTCTCTCTCTCTCTCTCCCCCCCATCTCCCTCTCTTCTATTTTTACTCTTTTCAATTTGCTGCATATGTTCTTTTACATATTTGAAATAAAACTGTAGAATCCATTCCTAGTAGTGGGATTGCTGGATCAAAAGGTCAAAGTGGGGGGAAGAGGGGCTCTAGAAGAGGGTAAATGGGGTCTAATATGTAGTGGTTGGAAAGAGAACTGACTCTGGGTGGTGAACATACAATGTGAAATATAGATAATGTATTACAGAATTATACACCTGGAAAAAAAAAAGTCAAAGTGTTTGTAATTTTGATAGATATTGCCAAATTGTTCTCCATTGGACTTATATAAAAAGAATATTTATTCTGGTTTTATGACTTGTCACATCTGAGCAGTCAAAGACATTACTGATCTTGGGCCTGATGTATTATTTCTGGTTAGTGCCACCAAGATAGCATTCTTCCCAATTAGGCACACAAATCTAGGCATGTGAAGTCAACACATTACAAATTTGTATGAGCCATGCATGTCGTCTTCCAAGCCATCTTTCCTCTGGAATCTAACTTTTAATCATTGGTGAGTGAGATTTCCCCTCTGCAAGATATATATGGATATATATATATGATATATATATATGATTTATCCTTAATGTATGAACATTTGTTTCAGTTGAGTGTCCTTGAAAAGTGATGGATTAATAGTCCTAAAACTCTCCGCTTATTGTCTACAGTAAGCTTTAGTCAGAGCTGCTTCTGGCTGACCAGTGAAGTTCTTCTAGAGGAATTACTTGGTGCTAATTGGTAATAAGGAATACAGTATGTGCACCGCCCACCCTCTTTTCCCATCTTTATCGCTAACGTCTAATAAAGGAAGGATTTAGAATAAGGCTAATTTGGGTTATGTTGTTCTACTTAGAATTAGCTATTGCAAACTCCTTGGCTAGAGGTAGGTACTAAAATTGCTTTCAGAAAATATCTTTTGAATCCTTGTTTAAATTTTAGAGATGAACATCTTTTATGATTGAGATCTGAGATCTAGAAAATCTTGCTGATTGGTTAGTAAACATTAATAAGTGACATTCAATGTAGTTTTTCAAAGAGCCAATGCTATTTTTCTCATAATTAAGCCATATTTATTAGTTTAGCCCATGCCCAGTGTCTAGAATGAGTGAGGCCAGTACAAACAGAAATATTACTTAGAGGTAAGTAATATTCACTCTTTAATAAGACAGGTTTACAGCATTCAGGCTATAATTTAAACTGATGCTTGCAGCTTGCTGTTTAAATGATTATCACCATGATATTAATAAATATGAAAAGTTTTAGAAATAACTACATCAGGTTTTTTTTTTTAAATCTGCTTTTAAGAATGAAAACCTGACAGATTGCATGAGTGTCCCATTTTGTGAAAGTTAACCCAGATGTCCAAGAATGAAGATTCTAAAGCAGTAGGAAACACCGAGCTGCATCTTCTGTATCTGTTACACGATTTGTGCCCCAACCAATAGATCCTGCTCCGGTCATGGGCCCACACTCACATACATGCCCCATTTTGAACAGTGGATTCCCTAGTCAGATGCTGTTTTGCATGGAATTCTATGCCTATGGATCAGGCATTCTGCAAGCCTCTCTTTAGTGATGCTGGCTAAGACTCTGGGTAGGAAAGGCATACCCATATCCAGAATACAGGTCTATTCTTGTGAGATGGAACTATTGGCCCTTCCAGGAAGAAAGTAGTCCAAGGTAGTCATTTTGCCACACGGTGACCAGTTGGCCTCTCTGAGGAATGGTGACATGCTGAGGGCTTAGCTTTGGTCTCTGTTATTGCCACGTTGAACATCCAGAGGCAATGGTAACTAGGTCAGCCTTGCTAAATGGGAGTTCCTGCTATTAGGAACCATGCGTAACCTCCATCCATGCTTCTGTGGCCCCTTCACCCACGTGCACATATGATACGATCTGATATGATATGATATGATAAGATCTTCACACTTGGTGTCCATTCCCATCTGTCTATCCTCGTCTCTACTCGAGGCTTCCTTGTCCCTAATTTTCCAAGCTATTTCCTTCCATGCCCTTGTCTACTGCCTAGGAGTTTGTACATGTTCTAACCTCAGAACACTTCTCCTTTGCCACAAAGTGCATGACAAGATATATTGCCCAAAGCTCCACGCGTTGGGAAGATGTTTCCTTATCATTGTCTTTGAAGGCCACCCCTGAGTGAGGCTGGAATACAGCCACCACCTCCTTTAGGCTTACACGCACGCACACCAAGCTGAACCATCCATATGCCAAGGCTTTTTCTCCTCTTTGTCATGTGCACCCCCCACACACACACACAGCCATATGTAATCTGGGTAGGGGGTGGGAGTACTGGTAGAACTGGAAGGTGACATGGAGTCTAGGCTACATAATCAGGTGGCTTGCTCATTGCCAGTCCCCATTTCCATCTTATGATAGATTGCTACTGAGCCCACCTGACTTTGATTTGATAGGTCCAGTAAGGCCCAGCTCATGATGGGAACTTCTGAACACCTGGTCACTTGTATCTTGGTCAAATTTTCTGTTACAGGGCTTAGTTGCACAGAAGCTGATTTTCAGCAGGTGTGCTGTTCTTTTCTGCAGATGGCATCACCTTGTTCCAGAACTCCAGGGGCCTGTGTTCTGGTTCTCCCATGGAGGTTTGTAATAAACTGCACATTTCATCTTTTTCCACACTGACACTCTTCAACAACAAAGGGCCTACTGAACATACGACCCAAGCGGCAGGGTTGCTTGCATTTCAACTTGGAGCTACTATGAAGTTCTTTCATGCTCTCAGCCCAAGTCAAAGCTGGATCAATTCTATACCACCTGGAATGTGGGCTGGAGCAGATTTCATAGGTATGGAATGTATGGCCTCTAGAACCCAAAGAAATCTACAAAGAAGGATAAATTTCTTTGTGGAGATTGTAAGATGCAGCAATTTGTTTTTCACTTTGAAGGAAGGATCCCAGCATGTCCCTGATGACTGGATTCCTAAAAACTTCACTGAAGTACTAGGTCTGAACCTTTGAAGGATTTATCTCCTACCTACTGGAACAGTGTCTTACCAAGGCCCCCAGCCTGCTAGCCACCTCTTACTCATCATGCCCAATCAGCTTGATACTATCAACATAATGAATCAAGGTGATGTTCTGTAGAATCCAAAGGGTCCAGATCTCTGCCCTGGGGCAAAATTATAAATGTATATTGCTGTCTGTTCTATTGAAATGTGAACTATTTCTGCTGCTTGTTCCTGATTCAGATAGGAAAAATGCATTTGCCAAATGAATGGACACATATGTATCTGAAGCCAAGTTAAATGGCTCTAGTAAAGATACTATGTTAGTGCAGCAGCTGCAAATTGGCCGAATTTGTGGTAATCGAGTAATTTTTCAGGACCCATCATGGTCAGTTTAATGGAGATTAATAATAGAGTTCCCCACTCCTGCTCTTTACCATTTTCCCCTGACCCAGGGATGCAATACTCATATTTACTACCTTGGCTGGAGTGATACCCACAAACCAAGGACCCAATGTGCTAAGTGCGTCTATCTCAATTATACATTGGGACTTAAAAAATGATATCCAGGTGGGCCTGCAGCTCCTGTGGGCCCACTGTCAACGTGACTTGGCCAGGATTCCTTTTATTCCCTGTGCCCTATACATTCCCATTGTATCAGAGTCTTTGGGTATCAATGTTAACTCAAATCCCTTGTCCAATTATACTTTTGCCCCAGTTCTCAAAATGTCCAGGCATTTCCTTTCCCTCAGTCTACAGTCACTCAAGTAAATGGCCATAGGTCTTTTGGGGGACAACTGGAAGAATCATTACTGAACATACTTGATGTGGTGTTGCAGGGTTCTTCCCTTTGGGGACCTGGTCACCTTTTCAGTCTATGGATTCCAGATTGGAAAACTGACTCAGATTCACAAACTTAGCAACGGCTCAAGATTTTTTATTGGGGCAACTGCCTTTGGCCTCTTGCTCACAAATTCTTGCTCTTCTTTATTATACTCGTATACTCGTAAGCAATACCCTGGGTGGCTCCCCATCTACTTTGCCCCTTGGATGCCAGGCTCTATTAATCATCTCCATAACTCTCTATGGATCAGGCCCCCTTGGCTACCAGCCTCATCTGTCGGTCATCCTGAAGATTGTGACTGCTGGCTTCACACAGGAGTAGAATGCTGCCATCTGGTCTGTACTACTTCAGGTGCCCATCACATGTCCATTGCTGTCAGACAGGCAAGTTCTGTAGTCAAGCTCCTGCCATCAGTGCTGGCCTGCGGAGGGAAGCCAAGACTGAGCTTCTCGGTGATGTCGGAGCTTCTCTGACCAGCATATTCCTGCTGACTTTGGTGGGTGATACAGACCTTCCCATGGAACATGATCACCAGGTAGGTGTTCCAGACTCACGTAATATATCTGATGTAGCACGTTCACTTCCCTGAGCCTTTTTTATGTCCCCTCTTATGCCATCTGTCACAGTAATTCAGGCGTTTCAACCTTATTCCATGTGGGCTATCACTTATTTCCAGACTTTTAGAAGCTGCCCTAGCAGGGAGTTTGCACCATCCCCTGGGGTCTTTGCCAGTTAAAAGCTATATCCCTAGAGAGAGCCGCAAGTCAACAAACCTTCCCTTAGTCTGTGTTCTGGCCCGTTCTCCTTAATTGAGAAGCCTCACAATTCAATCTCATGGGTGCCCCTTCCCTGCTGTCTGTGCCAGTATGTGCTGGCTAGGGCCTGCAGCTCCTTTGGGGTATAGCTCCTTTCCTCCCGCACCAGGCCCTGCATATCCCTGGCCTGGGTTACGCTGCATCTTAGCCCTGGGTATAAGCCTAGCAGTTCAGAAAGCAGACGGGAGCAGCTTCTGAATGGGGTTGGATAGGCGGTCAACTGTGGCCTTGTGACGGAAAGTCCTCTCGTCTTCCTTTGCTGGCAGAAATTTTAGCTCCAAATGCATGGAATGGGGCATGTCTGAGGGCTCAGAAGTCTTCAGAAATCTAGAGAGTCGAAATCTCTGGAGACAACTACCCAGATGATTCTCTCTCTCTCTCTCTCTCTCTCTCTCTCTCTCTCTCTCACACACACACACACACACACACACACACACACACACACATACACACACGTACGTATGTACATGTGTATACAAGATTGGACAATTAAGTTCGCGAACTCATCCTAGAAAAAGTGCTACATACCTCGTTGCTGAATATCACTACAGTCACCTTCAAAGTACTCCCCTTGGGAAGCTATGCACCAAAACCAGTGCCCAGTCCACCCTTCAAAGCAATTTTGGAACTCTTTTTCTGGAATGGCCATCAGAGCTGTCATTGTATTACCCTTTATGTCCTGAATGTCATCAAAATGCCTTCCTTTCAATATTTCCTTATCTTTGCGTAAAGAAAGAAGTCATTGCGGGCCAGATCAGGTGAGTAGGGAGGCTGTTCCAATACAGTTATTTGTTTACTGGTTAAAAACTCCCTCACAGACAGTGCCATGAGAGCTGGTGCATTGTTGCGATGCAAGAGCCATGAATTGATGGCGAAAAGTTCAGATCGTCTAACTTTTTCATGCAGCCTTTTCAGCACTTCCGAATAGTCAACTTGGTTAATTGTCCAGTTGGTACAAATTCATAATGAATAATCCTTCTGATATCAAAAAAGGTTAGCAACATCGTTGCAACAAGGTCACGAACTTAATTGTCAGACCTTCATATATATAATAAATCCCATACATATAGAATTATATACATAATACTTTATATATATGTATATAAGGATTTCCCAACCAGGCCCTGATTTTGGCATAATAGCTGCCTCAGTTGAGCACTTGACACAGTTTTTGTCAGCTCAACTACGCTCTCCAGAGCAATCACTGCCCATTAGAGGGGTCCTGCTTTGACAGGAAGTGTCAGGCCGTTGTCCCCGACCTTGCCCAGTCATTGAGTGCCCTCCATCCCAAGAAGGGTGTGCCCTTGGCTCCAATGCTGAGGCTGAGCCTGAAGGAACTCTTAACAGCTGGAGGCTGTTGGCCAGCCACACTTCTCACTGCATTGTTTCAAATGAGCTCAAATCTGACTTATCTTTTTCACAGAAAAGGTGTAAGAACCTTAAGAAAACAACACAAAACAAAACCAATCGGCATATAAGGCCCATTCTACTGTTTCTAGGGAATGATATAGTGTTTGTTCGTTTCAGGTATCTTTTCTCCTGCCTAAAAAGCAGCCTCATTCTGTGCCATCTTTGTAAGGTACAAATAACTTGGGTTACTAGCTTCAAGCCACTCTCAACACCACCTTTGTTCTAAATCTTGTCAGAAACCTTTGCTCACTTTACATCTTCAGCAAATAAGTTCTCCTACCAGCATAGCATAAAGAGAGAGTTTTGTCCAAACTCATAGATACAAAAAACAAACTCATGGTCACCAGATGAGAGAGTGATTGGAGGTAGGGGGGAATACATGAAGGGATTAAGAAGCACAATTTGGTTGTTATAGTCATGGGGATGTAAGGTATAGCATAGGGAATAGAGTCAATAATATTATAATAACTATGTATGGTGCTAGATGGTACTAGACTTTTTGGGTGATCACTTCACAAATTATATAAATGTCTAATCACCATGTTGTACACCTAAAACTAATGTTGCATGTCAACTATAACTGCAAAATACATTTTAAAACTATAATCTAAAAAAAATAAAAATAAAAAGAGCAAAAAAGAAATTTTGGTCATCTCTCCATCTATAATCATTGAGTACACACCTGGCATACATACTCACTGATTGGCTTCCCAGCCCAGCCAGCGATAAATCAGACCAGTCTGTCCCCAAGTACCTGGCACTTCTTGTACCCAGATTCTCAAGTTCATTCTGATTCATTTACGCCACCATCTTGTGTATCTGGTTATGCCCAGATGGCATTCATCTCAGTAGCAGTCCTGCCTCAAGAAGGATGAAGCATTTAATATGGGTCAAAGGGCTGAGATATAAATACCCTTGAGTGCATGAAGAAAGAAGACCAAAGCAATTATTATGCCACTAGCAGTTTTTTAAGTAGAGCCAACTATTTTGCTGCAAGTCATTTAGACTGAGTACTGGACTAAAACCTTAATAAAGATTGGGCAAGGAGAATGCTTTTCTAGGTGAGTCTGGGTTTAATTTTATTTTGATTAAGCATTCAAAAATGAGATTTTCTGTCACATAAATATGTGCCTTTTTTTAGGAAAATAGTTATTCAACATCTGTAAGTAAATATATATGGAGGATTCATAATACTAGTGGGAGAGTAAACTTAGTGTGCAAAATGTACTGAATTATCACAGGTTTTTGGAAAAAATATTAAATAATTTAGACTAAAACATTAGTTCCCCAAACACGCTTGTCCATTTTTGGACACCTTGCTGGAATTACAGGGTTTTTTTTTGTTGTTGTTGTTTTTTTTTTACAGTTGGCATTTACATCTCTGGTCTGAGACAAATTTGTAGTAATTTTGAATTTCCCATTGATTTAGAGAGAGTTTTTTTCTGCTACATTGAAATGATTTAACAAATTGCACTCTAAATATTTTGAATAGTAAACTTAGTTTTATGCCTTAGCCAATTTTTCTCATTCCTCATCCAACTTTAACACCTTATTCCCTTGTTTACAGTTCCTTTTAAGTTATTTACTTACTGCAAATTTTTGTCAGGAGGGGACTGTCTCCCTCCTCTCCCTTTGAGGACCCTCACTGGGCACTCATGGAGGTTTCCATAGTGGGGTTTGGATTTTCCCTCGTGAAAGATCATGTCCCGCCCGGGTTACCTCCTTCAGTTTTGCTAGAAAGTGCCTGGGACTATCATGCTGCACAGCGGTGGATCAGAGAGGAAAGGGAAGGAATAAAACCTAGAAAAGTTTGAGAAAGTTTCTTTAAATACTTCATGCACACCTGTGAAAAAACAGAGTAGAGTCTATCTATGGCAACTGTTCAAAACCAGAGAAACAAAAAAAGGCTTTAGTAGAAAACCAACTTCATTTAAATGTTGGAGGCAGCAGCTTTGTTTGGAGTTTTAATCCCATGCTAGTGGATGCTAATTCTGTAACATTATACAGTTGCCTTTTTTTTTTGGGTACAAAGGTAGAAGGGGGGTTTTCTTTTGTGTTTTTCAGTGCAAAGCGATTCCGATCAGAAAAGCTCAAGGTTTCAGCTCCAAGTACCTGACATTTCCATCTGAATCTACTTTTTTTTTTTTAAGGGGGGGAAAAAAAGGTCTAGTTTTTCAGGAAAAGAACCTCTCTACGCAATCCTGAAACTGATCTTTAGATTTACTTTTCCTTAATCAATAGAAAAAAACTTGATTGCAACTCAACACTTATCTGAGTCTAGCGCAGGACTAACTGAATTTTTGGTTTTAAGAGTAGGGGATTCAGACATCATTTCAGGAATCAGAAATAATTGGCAGCAAGTGGGGGAGAACTGACATGAATTCTTGTTTTGCCTAATTTTTTCCTGGTTTACCAAGATTTGGCTTAATATTTCTGACTCAATTCCTCCAGTCTCTACAGAACAGGTTAGTGACATTTTTCATAAATACGAATATTTAAATGAATCCTCCTTATTGCTCTCTGAACTGTTTCCCTAAGGGCTCAAGTCTTAAACGCACACAGCATCTACCTCTGCTAAAGCTGTGTGATCTCTGCAAAAGTCTTAGCACCATTTTCAGCAAAGCTGACTAATATTTATTATGTGCTTGAGTTTCAGTGTGTATGCTTGACAATTGAAGATTTACAATAAAACTCTAATAGGGTAGATTCACTGATTGTTTTTCCTTGAAATTTTGGCTGAAGAATTAGGATCGCTTCAACTAATAGTAAGAGGAGGGTTTTTGTGCCTAAGAATACTGTCAGAGGCAAACTTCATGGTCTACCCATGCACTTAGTTCTTATGCAGGTGTATGTATAACTTGGAGTTCGCATGTGTGTTTGCATCTCAGCTTGACCGAGCAGCACAGACTGTAAAGCAGCCGGTTCAACTGATTGTACCAAAATGAAAACAAGTTCACTTCTGGTTTTCTTTAATTAATTTGCTGGAACTAATTACTTGCTTGTGTGCTGGGTTCCATTTTTATTGTAATTCCAAGGAGCAGCCCCGGCATGGTTCTTTTTTATTACTAATGTACCTGTCATTTATTTCACTATGGAAAGTCATTGGACAGAGTCCTATAGTATGGGTGAATCTGGTCAGTACTTCAAAACGTTGGATTGGCTCCATACTATAGAGAAGGTGATGACAAACTAAATTTTCCTACCAGTAGCAACGCATTGTGTTTTAATTGACTTTTACTTGAACAAGATTGAAAGCTGTTGTGAAAATCAGGAGAGCCAGGTCTCACAGAGGATGATTTCTGTCCTAGAGACACAACACAGGACCTGGCTCTTTAGAGCCCGGTCCTATTTTTCAGGCGTTAGTAGCTGCAAACTAGATGCCTTTCTTTTACTCATTGCTCCTCTCATTGATTCTATATAATTTCCTGATAATGTGAGTGATCTCATTACACTTCCAAACTGGCTTCTCATGCCAGAGTCTAATTTTTTCATGAAGTGTTGAACTTAGGAGGACCTGACAGCATTCGAGGAATTTCAACTTGACTGAGAACTATTGATGTTGTTATGTGAATTTGTTCTATGATCGTTATGATGTCTTGGGATTTGCCACCAAACACACCTGGTGTTCTATTTACTCTGGCAAGCTGGGGATTTTTTTTTTCTTTTTCTTTTTAAAATTCCAGGATGAATTATTCATCATTACTTAGAGTTTGGGTCTCTTTCATCTTCGCACTTGTACGGCACCAAGGTGAGTACTACAGAATTCCATAAAGCTCTTGATTAGCATGCTCTTGAATTTATAAAGAGACACTTTTGTTGCAACCATAATTGTCATGGCAGGTGTACATGTGTCTACAGATACAACAAGAAAAAATGTAAATTAAATTTCGTTGTCAAGGACAAAATGAATTAACCTTGAATAATGTTTATTTACATTCATACTTTTTCTTATTTAACTGTGGATGTTATTTGTTTCCCCCGTTGACCCATGTTAATGGAGTGGGTCTTAAGACAATGTGAATTATTTTCATTAGAAGCATAGAGTAGGTATGTGTACAGCCCAAACCTGAGGATTAATTCCCATTAAGGCATTTAACTTGTGGCACAGACTTTAAAGAATGCATTTGTTTTCTTGCCAAAATCAAGAAGTCCCAATGGCATTGATATTGGTGACTTTTGTGTCAGTGGCCTTTTACAATGGCCAAAAACCTAAAACTGCAAGTAAAATAAAATGATTCCCTTTAACCATTCTTCTTTTTCTCTGGGTAGCATTCCCCGGGGTAGGTGAGAAGCCATATACACTTCTTTCTACTGTTTTTGGATTTTAGAAAAGAAAGGTGGGAAAGTGTACATAGATTTGAAACTTTTATGGCTAATTCTAAAGCATCTTTTATTTTGTTTATTTAATTTGTTTAGTTCACCTGGCACTTGCTTATAAGTCCTGAATGAACAGATCTGTAAAGCATGTGTAGCCCTAACATTTTTCTAGGGTTGGGTAAATTTAAACAGTTGTAGCATACAAACTATAGTGTGAAACCCCACAATAATGCAAAAGTCCCATTGACTCCAATCTCCTACTCCTGCTCTGAGAAAGTACATTTTATCTGATGAAAAAAACCCCAAAAAAAACAAAGTCCTGGGAGCACAGTTATGTTTATTGTGAAATTCCCAGCCTAAAGCTAGCATGGATAAGAATAATCTTTCTTTTATTAACTCTGCTGGTGTTGAATATGCCATGCTGTTAATGAGTTATATTTTTATAATATTGATGGCTTCCAACGTGAAAATTATTGCAATTTTAACCTATTCCCTTTTGTTAAGCACCGTTTTTTCATTCAACAAGTATTTGTTAAGTATTTATAATATTAAATATCTTTATTATTTGTATTCTTCTTAAAATTGAAAAGTTTTAACTGTCCATTCTTTCCTGTTCAAAATCATGAACTAGTTAAGATCTCTCATGAAGAGAAAAACCTTGCACATTTACCTCCCCTTTGGAGCAGAGAGGGAAGTTAGGGGCAGTCTTCACAACAATAGTTTTCTGTCTCCTCCATGAGTGGTATGGATTTTTCATTTCCTAGGCAGATTGGCCAACGCTGCCCAAAATACCAATTAATCTTTCCATTAAAATGATTACAATTCAGTGTGAATATGAGCCCTTACTCACACTTGGGCTTCACTCCTAAATAGTTCCCCAGGAAGGATAAATCCATGACATGATTTGATTTATTATTATTAATTTGAGAAAGTTCACTTTTCAAGTTGAATAAGTGCCTGTGTATAATGCTACAATAGGGATTATAGAGATTTTTTTTTTAATTCCTACCTTCTAGGAATTTGGAATTTGTTACTTCTGTGTAAACATGAATGTCAGAGAAGCCCGTTTTGCCTACCGATTGTGACATTAAATAAAGCAGTCAGCTGAGTGCTCCTGTGATGAAACTAGCTACAGCACCTCCTAAAGGCTCAAATTTGCTTGGCTTCCCAGAGACTTCCCAGAGACTTCTGGGGCTTGGGGAACAATGTTTATCCAGTAATGACCAGGCTACTTTTCCCTGCTTCCCTCTGATGTTACTCCTCGCAAACAGATTAGCTCTCTGTCCAGGCAGATCACCTCTTGTTCCTTGCTCCAGAAGGAGAGAAGCTGGCACTTGGCCTGACGCTGTTGTGCTTCCTGGTTACTCTGCACTCTCTTACATGAGCTGTTATCTCTTACTAAAAGGCTCCCAAAGGAGCAGGGCAGTCCTTGCCCAGGTGCCCAGCAGCCTGTCAGCTCCATCGCAGAGAGCAGGGGCTTTCCCAAAGAGAGGGCCGCTGACCTGAGAATGGGGTATTAGCATCTGGATTTCTGCAAGCAAGAACTGTGGGCAGAAGCCCCAAATGGTTTTTCCACTGCCCCTGAAAACTAACAAACCATTTTTTTTTTTTAAAGATTTTATTGGGGAAAGGGAACAGGACTTTATTGGGGAACAGTGTGTACTTCCAGGACTTTTTTCCAAGTCAAGTTATTGTCCTTTCAGTCTCAGTTGTGGAGGGCACAGCTCAGCTCCAGGTCCAGTTGCCATCATTAGTTGCAGGGGGCGGAGCCCACCATCCCTTGCGGGACTCGAGGAATTGAACCGGCAACCTTGTGGTTGAGAGCCCACTGGCCCATGTGGGAATCGAACTGGCAGGCTTTGGAGTTAGGAGCACGGAGCTCTAACTGCCTGAGCCACCGGGCCGGCCCTAACAAACCATTTTTTAAAATGAAAGAAAAGATAATGTTCTGTTGTTCTATTTTCATTCAACAGAGAGAGGACAGAGGCAGCCTCAAATGTAGATTATTTCATAGATACCATTGGATCTGATCATCAATTATGTAGACCTTTGGGAAATTGTCTAATTTCTCTCGCTAAACTGGGACACACCTTGCAAGAGTTTGGAGGAGAAATAAGCCAGGTTGCGAGAAGAGGTAGTGACACAGTTATTTACATGAGGGTACCTGTGTATATTGACTCCCACCTTTGATCAGGGGCCTTCATTGCCCCATTTTTGGATCAGGATGATGAGTAAGAGTCCTGAGCCTCCTCTTCAAAGAGTTCTTAAGGGCCCAACCTCCCTCGCCCCAGAGGATCCCATGCTGTCTTTTGTAAACAGGAACTGGGCAAAGAGCCTTCTCACAGGGCTGGAGCTCAATCAAGCTCATTCACGGGCTAGTTACTACAAACCCTCTCCTCCTACTTTTGTCCCAGTTCCAACTGTTGTTTCTTTCCTTCTGAGATCTGGTATCTTCTCTGATTATGTAGCAAGAGGGAGGGACGCCTTTCAGGAAAAGACATGATAGTACAGTTCTTGAGCTAGAAAGGAGCTTCATAGCACAAGCCACCTTCTCTGTACCTTGCCTTCTGATCAAGGATCAAGCCATATAAGCCATGCCAGACCTAGCGGCCACCTTTCAATGCTCTGAGAGCAACCGGCAGGGTTGATTTCACAGCTTCCAGCTAGTTTTAACTATTGCGCTCTCTAGCATGTGGGGAAGCTTAGAAATGATGCATGAAGTTATTTCTCCTAAGGAGAAATAGCATCACTCCCATTCTCTCCCTTCCAGAGGCAGGAGATCATGCACTGTGTACAGCTTAGGTTTAGGATAAATGAAAAGGGAGTCTGACTTTCATGTAGTTTGCAAGACTTACTGAAAGAAGCTGGCTTCAGTGGGTGGGAGGGAAGTAGCTTGCCTAATGGAAGAGGAATCTGTCATCTATCTAACCACCATCTCTCTTGACAGTTCAGCCCAGGGAGCTCATGTATCCATTTTGGCAGAACGACACCAAAACCCCTAAAGTAGACGACGGAAGCTCATCTGAGATTAAGTTGGCCATCCCCATTTTCTTCTTTGGCGTTCCTTACCGCACTGTCTATGTAAGTGGAGAAGCAGCCCAGCTGTTGCTTTGTGGCTTTCCCCTTTGTTTGTCATTAAGGAAAACATTTAAAATACCTTCTTCCAGGGCTCCAGGAATGGAGGATTTATTGGCAGCCCAAATGACAGGTTCTGAGATACCATGAACTCATAGGTTTTATGATTAAGAAAGTCAAGGGTGTATCTACTGGCTAATATTCATTGTAAAGGAGTATACAGGGCAATAAATTGCTTTTGTGGGTGATTAGACACAGAAGTGAAACAGAGGCCCCGTGCCATGAACATTATTTCTGCTACACAACAAGATAAAAGATACAATGAATCACAATAAGAGCAATATCATTTTTCTTTCCCCTATGGGGATATAAAAAGTTTAGGCATCTGTTGTTCTTAGGCTTCCTACCAATTTGAAGCAGAGTCAAAGCATGGTAGAGGGGTAATCAACTACTATATAAAAGTTGTTTGCAGAATTGGCCACCCTCATTGGGTCTGAGACATTTCATAGAGTCCCGTTGTCATACCTGCATAAAGAAATGGTGTCATTTGCTGTCACAATTCTTCTGGGCACCTGCATTCTCAGGTTATTATTGTTATTATTATTTTTGGATTATCGGGTTTGCTGCTAGTGCGACTGTTGTACATTGAGAAGAAGGTGCAGAGCAGCTAAACCTGTTTCTGTCTTTGACCTTACAAGATTGGGTGCAGCATATGTAGATTATATCACATCCTTTTTTATTGTGTGTTCTGCCCTGGGGGAAGAAATGAAACTCCAAACACCTATACCTCTGGCCATCTGGGAATCTGGGACCTCTATCTTCCCCAACTGCTGATTTATAGCTCTGGGCTGACACACATTAGAAAGTAGTTCCCTCTTCCATTACCTAACCAGTGGTTTTTGAACCTGTAGCATCAGAATCACCTGGGCATCAGAATCACTTGTTAGAAATGTCGCTTCTCAGGTCCCACACCAGACCTACTGAATCAGAAACTCTTGGAGGGAAACTCAGTAATCTGTGTTTTAACTAGCCCTCCAGGTGATTCTGACGTTCTTGAAGTTTGAGAATGACTGGTCTTAACTATAGAATATAATCAAAACACAACTGTGCCATCACCAGCTTCCTCTGCTAGTCTGTGTGTTTTAATTACACCCATTATTCCCTAGCAAACACATTGCTCTGCATTCTGAAATGCCTTTTATTCTCTACTCACAGTAGAGCTTCCTTAGTTCATCATAGCTGATTATAAATTTCAGAATGTGTTGATCTGATTTTGGAGATGAGAGATAAACACAGGACTTTCATGCTGGAAGCCTTAGTCTTACAGACAGCTAGAACAAATGTATTTAGTTAAACTCCTTTCTCCTCTATTGTGCTACGTGACATGGAGTCTGAATAATTCTTGTCCTTGCAAAAGGAGGGACCTTAATTTGGGGCAGACTTATTTGAGGGCAAATTGTTCTCAAGAGTTTCTAGCACTTTTAGTAGTGCAGTTTTTTCCAAGCCTCTGGCTTGTCTGCTATTACTTGCAGACAGTAGACTCTTACTGTCCTTGTAGCTGGCTCTCCAGCTTCCTTTCCAAACTCCACACCCTTGCTTCCAAAACAAATTGACAAACATTGGCTCAGGTACTGCTAACTTACCTCTGGGACCTGGGTCCCTGCTAATGTCCATAATATTACTAATTGATATAAACATAGCAAACAGAATGCATAGAGCTGCAGATGCAGGCAGAGGCAAAATTGTGTACAGATCCTGTGTCAACTGAGTATACATAATGGCTTGTTATTTGCAGGTAGGTTTAGTAATTTAATGAGTTTGCTAAGACATTTGCAAATCATGAAGAAATCACCATAAGATAGTCAGAGTGGTTGTGACAGTCAGTAAAAGTCCATTAAATGTTTCATCTAGAGCACGGTATAGCTTATCCTGAGGTCTGAGTTTGAAGATGGAGTATTTGATTTTTCTTTTTCTGACACTCATCTCTTGTCATGTCATAGGAATCGAGGTCTAATATAGAGCTCCTCAATTTTTAGGTTTAACTTTCTGCTTTCGTGTTTTTTGTGGTTTTCTTTCTTCTTTTTTTTTCCTGTCTGTTTTATATCTGTGACTCTGGATCTTCTTTATTGCCCACATCACCCCTTGCCTGGCCCAATACACACACAACTGGGTAGCATTAGATAAATGTAAATAGAGGTAGGATAGAGAACATGCAAATGAGATGGATTATTAATAAGAAATACAGTTTACTACAAATTGAAAGTGAAAAAAAACCAATGAGTTTGTCTGGAAGTAAACAAACCTCCTAGATGATCAATGTGTTCTAATTCAGTGGTTTAAAAGTTGTTTCTGTTCATATGATTTAGGTGAGTATCTGTCTTGGTTTAGGACTCTGAAGCTGTCATGGTTTCAGATCCACTGTGCAAAACCTTTCTTACATTTGCAGGTCAATAACAATGGAGTTGTCTCCTTCAATGTGCTAGTGAGCCAGTTCACACCGGAATCCTTTCCCTTGACGGATGGGAGGGCCTTCATTGCCCCATTTTGGGCAGATGTGCACAATGGAATTCGAGGCGAGATCTATTACAGAGAGACCATGGACCCTGTCATCTTGAAAAGAGCCACCAAGGACATCAGGAAGTACTTCAAAGACATGGCAACCTTCTCTGCCACTTGGGTTTTCATTGTGACATGGGAGGAAGTCACGTTTTATGGAGGGAGCAGCACCACACCTGTAATAATTCAAATTTTCCGTTTTCCACTTCATATCCTGACATTTAATTCTTGTCCATCTTCACTACTGTGAAGGAGTGTAATTGTCAGAACTGAGGAATGTCCGTTTCCTTGAGTTATACTCATGAATCTTGCCACCCCCTTTCCAGGAAACGGGGGAAGTTATCATACCTAATCAGTCCAGTCAGCTGTAATATTTCAGAAGATGTATCATCCCTATCCTGAATCATTACAACTGTGTAAAAAGAACCCTGCTACAATTTCCTTGCAGTAGGTAGCATCTCTATTTTGCAGGAGAGAGACTAAGGCACGGAGACCTGATCCAGGTCACATGATTAGGGACCCGTTAGGAGCCCAAAGGTCCTTTTTTCTTGCCAGAGGCACAAATGCCTCTCTCCATCAGCAAATTTCCTTTTTTTCTTTTCTTCACAAAAGCTGGTAGGATGATAAAAATAGGGTGCTAGTTCTGGGCACAAATGACCTGACCTGTATTACATTATAAACTTTTTTTTTCGTGTTATGGGGGCTAGCGTTCACACTCGATGCTAATTGGAGTGGGCAGTTAGAGCATCTCAGGAATAAAGTTTTAACATCTGCTTTGAAATCCCAAAGGAGCAGTCCAATAAGAAGGTTTATCACTAGCATTATATAGTAGAGATAATCAACTTTCTACATGAAGGGGCAGAACACACTTTTCAGGAAAGCCTGCAGCTTCTTTGGGTGACTTTGGCAGAGGAGAATTTTGAAGTAGCAGACGTGTCATCATCTGTATAGTTTCCAGTAAGCAAAGACACTCAAAAAAAATCTGCCCTCTGCTTTCTTAGGAATATTTCCGATTCCATCTGTTGTCCAATTTCCGTGGCAGTGAGTCAGTTGTTTGGGGGTGGAACAGAAATTATTGAGTTAGACACAGAGATGGGAAAGTGCTGGGCTAGCAATTCGTAGCTCCTGTGCAGTGAGCACGTTGTATTTTAGCACCTTTTGACCAGAGCACCAGCATACACTTTATCGCTGAGAGGTTCTAGAGAGCAGAACAACACAATTTAAACAGTGTATGCACGGCTAGAAATAACCTCTAAAGAAGCATACATTTTCCTATGTCATGTATTGGATTGCTAACAACTCCTTGGGTGATATTTTATGTCCTTTAAACCTCATACCTTACGGCGCTAGAATGTAAGATGCCAGTGATCGATAAATTTTAGTGTCAGTGGGGGAAAAAAAGAAAAGCAATGCCCATCAAATGCTGATAACCAGTTAAAAAAAAAAAGAAAACCTTCCATTGGCAATAAAATTGGCAAGATAAGTTAGATACCTTCTGATTTGCACCTTGAAGTAAATTTCTGGACTGGGTGAAAACTCTTTCAACGAGGATGAACAAGATAACCTCTAAATGTTTTGAGCTCCTTGGAGAAAAAAGATGATACAATCCTCCAGAGCTGCAGAAGTGTTTGTCCATCCCTATCTTTGAAATTGGCCCCCTCTTGCATCTCCCTATTATCTTACATTTAGCCTTCTGTATGGGAACTCATATCATCAGGCCAACTAAACACTGGGTGTGAAAAGTCTTTAAGAGGCAGGTCTCGTGGAAGCCCAATAGAAAGGGAAGGGAAAGGGGACATGTTTACTTTAAGGAAGGAAAACTAATATTTACTGATGGCTTCCTATGAGCCCAGCTCTGTGATACGCTATTTTTACATATCATGTAACTCTCACAGGAGTGCTCCACAATAAGCAGTCTCTCCACTTGTAAGGGAAGGGAACAGACCCAGAGAGGTTAAGAAAATTGCCCGAGTGGCAAGAAAAGAGGTTTGAACCTCAGAGAAGGTAGAGCAGGGTGCAAACTGGTCTCCTAACTGAATCCTGAACTTTTCCCTCTGCTGCCCCCTCCAGGTGTCATTAGAAGTCCTCTGGAGTACAAGAGACTTGAAAACATGATTTTAGAAAAACAAATCTGGAGGAGTCTTAAAACTAATATTGAAGAGATAAGTGCGAGCAGGGGTGTGTAAGAGCGAGCAGGGATGTCCATGAGTGCAAGTGAGATTCAGGAGTGTTGTTAGGATGGCTGGTTGGTTTTAAGGTGATTCTAGGATCAGAAGTAGGTTGCTCTCAAGACCTGCCTCTTCAGAGACATCTCCAACTTCATTTCTGGAGAAGGAATTCACTTCCTGAAGGAGAATCCTGGTCTAAAGAAGGGTTTAGCTTTAGTCCTTGTGTGGCTTTGACTTTGTGTCTGCCTCTTGAACCTGACCATGCAGTGACCTTATAGCAGTCTTGAGCTGACTTCTCACTCATCTCTGTGTCCCAGTTTCCTTTTCTGTTGAGCAGAGCCAAAGAATGGAGGCATATACCTGGGCGACCCTATCATAAACACCATCAACTGTGGCAAACACAGAGCTTGAGGAGAGAGTTCTTGTTTACAAAAAGGGCTTTTCTTTACTTGCACCTTGTCTCCCTCCCTGGGACCATCTAGGGTGGGAGATTTGGGGCTTCCAAGATCCTCTACCCCAGTTTGATTACACAGGATAAGGATTTGGGTCTTCCTCTGCGTCTGACAGAATGTTAACCTGGATAGTATCAGGCAGCTGGGGAAAGTGGTAGGCTTGAATGGAAAAGGTCAAAACAGCCTTTCTTTTTAAACTCTATTTTTATTTTAATTTCCTGAAAATACACATCAAGGGGTAGGGAATTAGCAAAGGGAAATAGTAAAGGATGGCATTTGCTATAGCTTGTTTCCAGAAACTGTTTGTAAAGCTTGTTTGAATTTATATAACACTCTGTCCTAAAAAGTTTAACATTAAGACACTGTGTAACGACAGTGCGTTGACAGAAAGACTGGTAGCTCTGGCTTGAATCCCATTTTCTGTTGCTGGGTCATTGTGAAATTTTCAGGAATTTATTTCCCTTAGCTTTCAGTTTTTTAAGCTATAAGATGGACATGGCCCCCCAAATTGCCTGTCTTAGCATAGTTTGGAGGTACAGATGAGTGTTGAGAATTTTGCAGATATAAAGTGATGCATAATTAGAGGAGCCATTTCTCCCCACAAAGTGCTTTATAAAACTCACTTTCCAACTGCCATTTAAAATAGGGTGAGACGTCTCCCCCAGATTACCCGTGTTTTCTGGGAAGTGAGAGAGCACAGTCCATACCACCACTTTGGTCTCACTGACTAGCACTGGCTGGCTCTTCTCTCTGCCTCCCCACCCCCTACTCAACCTGCTGTGGGAAGAGGTGCTTGCAGCCCTTTCCCGGCCTTAAAGATTTCCTGTGGTTTATTCTCATGCTGCCATCTGTAGGTGCTCATGTATCATCACAAGCTGAGCCGGGCCTCTGCATTTTCTGTCTGGTGCAAATCAGAATGTGAAAGAGGCACTGAATCAGCCCCGAGGTTATCCTCAGGCAATCTCACTTTTAGGTGCACAATCTCACAGGTCTTGTTTTTCCCAATGGAGGCAAGAACAAATTCAGGGAGCAGGGAGGAGGCAGAATGTGAAGGCTGGCATGGAGCAGCTCTGAGCTGGTTGGGGCCAGGGAGGGTGCTGAGTAAAGGAAGCTGCAATTGGGGAGAGGAGCTCCTGGGGAGTCATGAGCCCATCTTCCCATCCTGTAGGTGAACACCTTCCAGGCAGTCCTGGTGTCTGATGGCTCCTATACATTCACACTCTTCAATTATTATGAAATCAACTGGACCACTGGGACAGCAAGCGGTGGTGATCCCCTGACGGGTCTGGGGGGAGTGATGGCACAGGTAGGTGGTTCTCCATTTCATCCTCTGCAAGTTCTGAAGTACTGCACTCTCTGCTTGTGCTACTCAGTATCCTAGAGGGAGTCCTACCCACAGATTTTAACTAAAGAAGTGGGTCTGATCTTTCAGGTGGACTGAGACAGGCTAGTCCTGTCTATCGTAGATACCTTGATCCGGGTATGGCATGAACTAGGCAGGCCTTTCCCACCTGAAATGGTGGCTCAGGGGCTGCAGTTCAAGGTCTCTCTTGATTTCAGATGTGCTAAGTTCTGAAAATAAGGTATTGGGACAAGTTAACCAATGTGGGTGGTGTTTGTTCTCAAAAGTCCTGTTTTCCTTCTGTGCTCTAGGCAGGATTTAATGGTGGAAACCTCACGAATTTCTTCAGCCTCCCTGGGTCAAGAACCCCTGATATTGTGAATATCCAGGAGACCACAAACGTCAATGTTCCAGGCCGCTGGGCATTTAAAGTTGATGGGAAGGAAATTGACCCAGCCAATGGCTGCACCTCCAGAGGTAAACGCTTTTCCTTTTCTCTACAGCAAAGCAGAATTTGTTCAGTTTGGATTGACAGGCAAGCTTGTAAGCCATGGGGGCGGACACGTTCCTGATGCCTTACTCTTTTGACATCTCTCAGCTGGGTAATGGAGAGCAAGGTAATTTTAGCAGGTGCATTCATCAGACCGGGAGCTGAAACCCTGCATGTGCCATACTGTGGTTTACAAAGTCCTTCCCTGGGGTGTGAACACAGCTCCCTGTCCCAAACATTGCTTAGTGGAGGAGGGTCTTGGGTGATTTTTCAGCCAGAGGACAGAAGGCAGCCCTCCTGTTTAACATGATCCTTGTTGTCATTTCTCCTCTCCCTTTAAAATTTTCTTCTCATCTTTATTCCCGCTTTGCCGTCTGCACTTTCTAGACCCACAGGAGTGGGCGAGCGTGGAGCGTTGCCCCGTCCCTGCAAGAGTAAATCAGTACTTCCTAGTGTGATTAGAAAGAAAGAGAAAAACTGTCATTGTCTTTGGTGCAGTGACAGAACGTGGGAATCTGGGGAGAAGAAGAGCTGCTTTAGGGCTGTGTGAACAAGCCGTACTTGAACCTTGATGGGTTCCCTTCACATTTGACATCCAAAGTTTGGAGCCTCCTCTGAAATATTGAAAAAAACAGCCCAGGACTCTCACAGGAGCATCCTGGTTTACAGATTCCTGCTTCTGATGTGTCTAAAAGCATTCTGAAAACAGGATTTCTGTGAATATTTCTGCTTCTAGGAGTGCAGGCAATAGCAACTAGAATTAGTAAATCACCCACCCATCCAGTCAGCCATCCAGCCACTGCGTCTTTCCAAAGAACATTTTGAGAGCCCCAGAAATAAGACCTAGCTGGCCAATCAGCTCTAATGTGTCTTTTGAAGCAAAAAATTAACGTAAGACCTGGTATTATATTGTATTACATTACATTACATTATATTATATAAGACCGGGTCTTATATTAATTTTTGCTCCAAAAGATGCATTAGAGCGGGTTGTCCAGCTAGGTCTTATTTTTGGGGAAACACGGTAGGTGCTAGCCACACTTTTAGGTGCTGAAGATGAAGGAGTACTAGCCTCCCATGACACCACCATGGTAGAGAAGCCAGCCACAGAAACAGTGATGACATAGTTTAAGACTTATTATGACAGACATGAGTGCAGGATATTGTGGAAATGCAGAGAATGATCCTAGAAAGAAGCCTTGGGTTGGGATGAAGCTTTCAGGAGCTCTCTTGCCCTCCTCAGATAGAAAGCCTGGCCTGGTGACCTGCATTTCTCAGCAACCCAGGGGACTTCAGGTTTCTCTTTTGACTCAGCTTCAATTTGTATAATATACAGAAAAGCCATAGTCACCTGGTCTGAAATCCCCACACCCTCTACCCTTTAGTCCCTGCATTGTGGTCAGGCTTGTCAAATCTCTGCCTTCGAAAGGTCATTTGTGCTAATGGTCTGCCTGGGAATCTTTGCCTCTGTGGACTCTGTAAATTCCTCCATGTTAAGAATAGCAAATACATGTTTTAGAACTAAGCTGATATTAAACTGGACAGAAAAGAATCTAGCTCCCAGGATTTCTGAGACTGTGCCCACTTCCCTTACTGAGTGTAAATACTGCTTCACTCAAGGTCTGTGACAGATACCAAACCAACACCTTACTATCTCTCTCCCCTTTATGGCCTGGACTAGAGATCTACCCAATGCCTTTCCCCCTTTATCCAAGCACTGCCAAACTGGCTGACGGGGGCCATGCAACCTAAGTGCCTGGTGACAGCCTTTCTCCTGAGTCCTGGGACTGAAATGCTGTGGTCATGGAAAACATTGGCTTGCAGAGTTGTGGAGTTGGACAGATGCCAGCTGTGTACAAAGTCCCCACTTTGACTTCATTCTTTTCCCCCTGAGTTATGGGTTTGGGTTTCATTCACAGGACAAATTCAATATCCTTATATAGACTACTGTGCATTTTATGTGCCACTGGACATACATCAATCTAATGAGACTGGGGTTGGCGCAGGTGACAGCAGGGGAAGTGTTGCATGGAACTTGTTTATTGTATCATTGTTTCACAAACAAACTCATCTCTGAGAGTCTACCTTTTGGGCCAAATCTTCTGCATTCAAAGGCATTTTCCTCTGATTTATTGGAAGCCTGTAAAAGCAGAGACTGGAAATTGCACTGAATGGAGGCTGTTACAATATATGCAGTCAGGATTAGTGCCACAGAATGTTGAGGTTCGGGGGGCCTTTCTTCAGGCCTCATGTCTATGAACTACTAGGAATGTGAATAAATCTGTTATGCCGTTTGGGGGCCCTGTTCTCAATAGGTCTGAAACATAATTGTCTGTTGAGATGTAATTGTTCCTGCTGGACAGAGATCGAAAGGACTGTTACTGCGGCACCCATGCCTTCTGCTTAGGTTAACCGTTCGCCTTGTGCTATTCACTAGGTGTTCAGTTTTATAAAAATGTGAGAAATCTTTTCAAACCACAGTTCCAAACTATAGTTACTCCTGGTCTATGACATTATTTACATTTTTTAATGTTGTGTCTTTGATACTTTCCTTTTTGGGCATTCTCAATTTACAAATGCTCCTACCTTTATCAACGTGTGCCAACTTTTTATAGCATCACTGGTTCCCCATGAGGCAGAGATGGGAAAATAGCATTGTCCTCATTTTGCAGGTTAGAAAGCTGAGACAGATGGAAGTTAAGTCACTAGTCATGTAAGTCGATTTCAGAGTTGTGACCATTGCCCAGTTCTCTTGACTCTGAGTGCCGAAAGAGGACTATCACAGCCCTCAGCCCAGATGCTCGCATTTCAATTGAAGATTGATATTAGCAAAGTTTTTTGTGGGGAGATCATTTATTTAGGGAAATGGTTTTAAAGACTGTCACCTCAATCAATAGTAGTGAACATTTTAAAAATTAGCCCATGCCTGAAAAGCATTCCCTTCCCCCCACCTCATGCTCCTGACTTAGATTCTGTTGATCAGTTCTGACTGGTGGATAAAAGGAGAGAAGGGCTGGATTTTCACAGGGCCTAGAGTGAAAGACAAGACAACTTATATGGTTGTGAATTCTGCTTAAGCAGCATCTGTAAAATTTATGAGCCCTGAAAGGTGCCAAGCCAGAGGTCAGCCCTTTCTAGAATCTTCCAAGGGATCCTAGGATTTAAATTTGTGCCTCTGACTCCTGGTTCATGCGATTGACCTTTTCTGACACATACTGTGCCCCCAACAAATGTTTGTTGAATGAGTGGATGAGTGAACAAGTGACCAGTGTTGCTGAATTACGTGAATAAGCTGGGCCTTCTTTTGGAATACCCTTTTTCTTATTGCTGAAAGGAAGGATATAATTCCTATGCCTTGCCCATGGATTAAAATAATACATCTTTCTTTGAATAAGAGTGTGCTTACCAGCATGGAAAAGATCATGCCAAGAGTTTAGTCTGGATTCAAACCGACTCACTTGGAATCCTAGCTTCACCACGGAGTTGCTGAGTGATCTTGGATGAGTTACTTAATTTCTCTCAAGCCTCAGTTCCTCACTTGTCAAGTCAGGGCAACAATACGTACCTCATAGGGTTCTTTTGTGGGTTAAATGGTATAATGCAAGTCAAGCGTTTAGCCCAATGCCTGGCACAGAGGATAAGTGCTCAGTAAATGTTGGCTCTAATGTCATTATTCCCCAGGACAGTTCCTTCGGCGAGGGGAGGTGTTTTGGGATGACCTGAACTGCACCATCAAGTGCCGCTGTCTGGATTTCAACAATGAGATCTACTGCCAGGAGGCCTCTTGTAGCCCCTACGAAGTGTGTGAACCCAAAGGCAAATTCTTCTACTGCACCCCCGTGGAGACCAGTACATGCGTGGTGTTTGGGGAGCCGCACTATCACACTTTCGATGGCTTCCTCTTTCACTTCCAAGGGTCCTGTGCCTACTTGTTGGCACGGCAATGTTTGCAGACTTCCAGCCTCCCCTTCTTCAGTGTGGAGGCCAAGAATGAACACCGTGGGGGCTCAGCTGTCTCCTGGGTGAAGGAGCTCTCTGTGGAGGTGAATGGCTACAAGATTCTCATCCCCAAAGGAAGCTATGGAAAAGTCCAGGTGAGACCCTCTCCATCCTTCGCAGGGAGATGGAGAAGCTGGAGAGTCTTCAGCCTAGGGAAGACTTGCCTAGATCTACTGGTTCTACTAGTAGCTGTTTGTACCACACTGATGCATGACACTATCCGCCTTGCAAAAACCTTGTAAAATTCTTTACTAAACTAAATTTTATTTGTACAAGAGCTAACCTAACCTCCCTCTTTGACATATCTATCTGCTATTTATCTTAAAGTGCATTTACATTTCTGGTTCCCCCATAAACAGTGGTGTATACACATACACACACACACACACACACACACACACCACATACACACACTCAAACTCAGAAGTGACTGGGAAAGGGAGGTAAGTTCAGTTTCTCATGGACCTGGCTTGAAACAGTGGTAGCCACATGGCCATGCCTTGGAGATGGTGTAAACACAAAGGACAAACCCACCATTCAGTACAGCTTTTGGTTAACCATCCACACACCCCTGCCCCCATCCTGTTTGCCTAAGAGCTGCTGCTTCATTCTCAGAGAAACCTCCAAATTGATAAATGTTTCTAGAGGCACTTCCTGTGCAGGCACCTGGAGGGGGCTTGGGGACTTCTGTAGTGAAGCCTGGATAGGAAGTTCCGGTGAAAGCTTTTGCCCAAACACCCCTCTAACAGAATCCCCCACTCCTGCCTGGAATGAGAGAGAAGAAGATGGCTCTCTGCTGGTCTGTTTAGCATATGCAAATCATCTCTGTCACTGTCCACCTGGATTTCAAGCCGGGGCATTGACAAAAGAAGAAGAGCAGAAAGCCACCAGCAATTATTCAATATATGGAGGCTCCGATTTTCATAGTGTTAATGAAGACCTTGTTGCAGCTGTGTATTTATTCAAGCAATAATAACCAAGACCTCAAGGGATTGATTGCGGCCACCCCATGCAATTCTTAATCCGCAAGCGTGGAGGTCATCACAGAAATTACAAAGCTGAACTGATGCCAATACAAGGAGTTCTTTCTTTGTGGTAGTTTTAATTGATGCAGAATGTTCAACAAAAGGCAGAACCGAGGTACTAATTCCACTTTTTCTGGTTCTACCCTTCCTAGGTTGGTGCAGCTTATCAGTGTCATAATTAGGAAAGGGAGCTATTACTGTGGTTGACATTCCAATTTGCTTATCATTAGGTCAGTCTCCATAGGGACAGCTCTTTCTAGAATCTTAGTTTTGTGTATCAAATCAAAGGTAAGAGTTTGGGTACAGAGGTTTGCAGTTTTTCCACTTTCAGTTTATACTGTGTTGTTGAGCACTGTACTTATTCTTGTATATAGATGCTAACATTTTCAACCAAAAAAATGTTCACTAACTTCCTGTATTGTGGGGGTGATGTGTATAATATCTGTAGTTGAAAAAGAAAGCTTCATGCTTTTTTCCTACTTTCCATTTTGATTAAAATTCTTTTTTGCTCTCAGTCAGACTTTTTTTTTTTTAGAAAGAAAGGGGCACCAGCATTCCTTTCAGTCCCTGCAGCTATGCTTATTTTGTGTGGCTCTTTTCCATCGTCCAAGTGTAGAACATGGATTCCTCAATTTTCTGTAGCAACAGAGAGATGTGGACATGAATGTAAATGTTTCAGAAAGAAAAGGTCATGTGACTCCAACTGCAAGCTAACAATGGCTTCCTTTTCCTTCTGCCAAATGGCTTCCAAGTGTCTCTGAATACACCTGCTCTGCTGGGGAGGGGGTGGCTCGGAGGATGGCACAGCTCCTACCCAGGGTGAAGTGGGGACAGGCAGGGAGAGGGATGGAAAGCAAGAAGGAGCCCGATGTCCTGCAAGGCAACTGACTTCTTCAGACACGCTGGGCCGGCCAGGAATGGCCACTAAGATCTGTTCTTGGAAACTAGAGATTGCCTTTCTTCACATACTGGGGTTAGGAATTGGCTTCTATACGTGGATTTCGCCCCTTTCCACTGCTCTCAAGTAACGAAATAAACAGTATAGGATTCTATATGCTAATGGGACCAAAGAAAGCCAGCTAAAACCCATATATAATAAATATCTCCTTCTAGCTAATACTTATCAGTTTTCCTATTTCTCCCCCAGATAAACCTTAGTAGTTTAGGAGGCTCCATTGAAAAGAGTGCCAAGGTCAATTAGCACATGGTGATGAAGAGCTCAGACTCTGGGGACGGAGCTGCTCAATCCCTGTGCCACCACTGCCAGCTGAGTGGCCAGCCTTTTTGAGCTTTATTTTTTCCATCTGTAAAATGGGGAGATAGTATTGAGGAGGCAGGGCTCAGGGTCTGTAGTGGACTTGGCTACCCCTACTTAGCACTGGACTAGCAGAAGAAGCAGGGAATAGTAGAGAGAACACAGCTTGGAGCCCAGCTAGTGAAGGCAAACCCTGTCACCTCCAAGTCATGCAAGCCCTGACCCTTAATTTCCTCATTTGCAAAAGGGGGAGATTATAAGGACCTTCTAAGGCTATGGTGAGGATGAACTAGAATAGTCACATGTATGCTATCTAGTGCAAAGCTTGGGACACAGTAGACACTTGGCATTTGCTCATTCCCACATTGCCATTCCCACTGAAATCTCTTTCCATTCTAAGACCTATGCTTCTAGGATTCTTTTTCTTTCTCCTAACCATGCCCCTGCCCACATCCTGCGAGAAACACCATCAAAGCAGGAAATGACTAGAATACAGGGAGAAGAAGGAAAGCATAGAGGTGAGATTCATCAACCGTTGGTTAATAAAGAGTTGAGGACTGGGGTTGGAGCAATGAAATAAGATGTTCGGGTAAGAGTTCTCTGGGAGCTCCTACTCTGAGCACTGTGAGCTACACACGTAAGGACTGTATAATTTGTGGTTTAAAATGAGACGTGTGAGAGTGAAAGGAGATACAATGAACACTTATGCCAGGAAGAAGAGTAGAAACAGGAAGTACTGGTGCCTACTTCAGCCTAAGGATAAAGTCAGTCTCAGTGGGACAAGATCCACTGCAGAGAAACTGAGGGGGTGGGGGTCTGTTGCAATATCCAGAGATAGTCTACCCCTTGGCTTCTGTCCTGGGAAACAAGGACTACCCTATGTTAGCAGGAGCTTACGTGAAAGGAGATGAGAGCATTCAGCAATGGATATACAGTTGACCCTTGAAAAATGTGGGGCTTAGGGGTGCAGACCCCCACATAATAAAAAATCAGCACATAACTTTTGATTCCCCCAAAACTTAAATACCAATAGCCTACTGTTGACCAGAAGCCTTACTGAATACATAAACACATATTTTATATGTTATATATGGATTATATACTATACTCTAATAAAGTAAGCTAGAGAAAAGAAAATGTTGAGAAAATCCTAAGGAAGAGACAGTACATTTATAGAACCTATTGAAAAAAAAAAATCTTCGTATAAGGGGATCTGCATACTTCAAACTCGTGTTGTTCAAGAGTCAACTGTATTTGGCATTTACAATTGTACCAACCTTAGAGAAGATTGCACTTTCTGTATCTCAGCATAGGGCAATACCTAGTAATCATCCAGGGCTCTTGCTAATTGACCTTCCTTATAGTATGATTTTTCTCACCTTTGTTGCCAAACTGCTACCTCGGAGACAAGGATAAATTAATTAATGCCTAAGTTTTTCTTTCTACTTCTAGCTCTCTGTAGGACGACCTATTTCTCAGGCATGTTTTTCTTGTCCCCTGCCCCCTTAAGTCTTACTAATCTCCAGAGACAGATGGTATCTGCCATAGTAAATCTTGGGAGCAATGCTTGGATAGACTGTTGTCTCACTTCCTAGACAACACAGAAAGTAGCAATAATGGTGGCACTAAAGACCCCTTGTCCTTCTTGTGTGCTAGAAATCAGTATGGGTCCAGGGCAGCCTGCAAAGACTATGTGCATTTACAGTCAGTTCCACCCAGGACTAACCAGTCCATCCCAGCCCACAAATATGATGTCTATAGTTCCTAGGCATGCTAAGTGTGAAAAAGAGAAAATTAACTCTCTGTTGGAGGCTTATCAAGCCACCAACTCAAGTGAGCCAGACTTTTGGGATTCACTCTTGATTCTCCCTTCAGTTCTCACTCCCCACTGCAAAATACCCCCAGATCCTGCTGAGTGTACTCCATGGGCTCATCCCTCCCTCTCTGCGTCCATATGTAGTTCAGGTCCTCATCCTCCATCATTCCTGGATGCTAGCAACAGTTGCCAGCCTGGTTTCCCTGCTTCTAATTTGGACATATTTTAATGAGTCCTTCATGCTGACCAAAATGGACTTTCTAAAATGCGAGTCTGACCATGTCATTTCCTTGTTTACAATCTTTTGGAGCTCTCCCTACAGAAGAGAAATCCAAGATTTTTATTGTTTTTTATTTTATTTTTGTTTTTATGGGGATTTTGTTTTGTTTTGTTTCGTTTCATTTTAAAACGTGACTCCAAAGGCCCTCCATGGCCTGTTTCCAAAATAGTCACCAGAGCAATTCTCTAAAAACGGAAGTCAGGTCAAGTTGATCTTTTGCTCTAGACGCCCTCTTGGCTGTCTGTATTGCTCAGTCAAAGCCAAAGTCTTCACAGTGGTTGAAAGGCCCTCCCTGTTCTGTCTGCTCTTATCTGTCTATCGTCATTCACCAGGGCCCTTTCCTTGCTCTCTGTGCTCCAGCCACACTGGCCCTTGGGGTCCCAGGAGTGCCCCGGCACACTCCACTTTAGGGCCTGGCTTTTTGCTGTGTGTGAGCCATTCTCGCCCCAGATAACAGTACGGTTTGGCTTCCTCATCTCAAATGTTCCCTTCCCAGTGAGGTCTTCTTCCCTGATCATCCTATGTAAAATTAGAAACCCTCATCCCTAGTATTTTTGATCCACACTCGCTGCTTTAGTTTTCTGCAGAAATGTTTCTGACATACTTATGTACTTTACCTATTTATTCTGTTTATTGTTGGTCTCTTCAGCTGAAATATAAGTTCCACGATGCAGGTGTTTTTGCTTGTTGCCAATCCCCAGCTCTTAGAACAATGCTTGATACACGGAAAAGGCTAAATCGGTATTTGTTGAAAGAATGGACCTCACCCATGTCTCCAGCTATCTCTGCAGTCTCCACCCTGCCCTTATTCTTTTGTCATGGAATTCCCTGTCCCCCACCCTGCGTTTGACCATTTCTGTTTATTTTTAAAGGCCCGGGTCAGATTTAATTGTCTCTAAAAAGCTTTACTTGACTTCCACCAGCTAGATTAAGTGTTCATTTATTGTTCTCTCATTGCGTCACCTATTAACACATATTTAAAACAGTATATTATAAATATCAGTTGTGCCCTCTTCCTCAGTAGACTGAGAACTCATGAGGGCCAGGAGCAATTATTTTTTTTATTCCTTATTTCTCGTCACCTAACATAGTGCTTGGTACACAGTAGGTGTTCCAATTTGTTGTTAAATGGTTCCATGACATAGTCCTGGTATCAGGAAGTGACAGGGTGAAATATTCAGAGAATAAGGACAGGACAGCCTCAATGCTAACTTGTGGGGAATGGTTTAGAGTACACACTTCAGCTGGGAGGAGGGGTCAGGGACTGCTAAAGGCGTTGAGCCAGGAATGGAAAGTAAGTGACTTGAGCTGGGATTTAAAGAATGAATTTAGAGGAAGAGCGAGGTAACTAGTCTTTCGAGAAGAGACTTGAAGCTAGCACTAGAGCCAGCAGGCAGAGTTGACAACCACCTGGCCCCCAGAGGAGGCTGGAGTGGCACTAGTAATGCCCATCTGCCACAGCTTAAATGCACGGTGCTCAGCTGGCCCATGCCAGGCTGCTCTTGAGGGTTCCCCCCGTCCTCTGCCTTAATAGGAGGCTAGCCTACTAGAGCCCAGGCAGTTTGGGGGTCGGGGGGTGCGTTCTCTCTGGAGCATGAGCTGCTTTGCCTCCTTTGTCCTGACCTCAGCTGGATGCATTGCCCTGGCACCTGTTCACCTGCCTTTTACTATTACTGTTGTTGGCAGGTTAATGACCTAGTGACTTCTTTGCCCGTCACCTTAGACTTGGGGACAGTGAAAATCTACCAGAGTGGCATGTCTACTGCTGTGGAAACGGATTTTGGGCTCTTAGTGACATTTGATGGCCAGCACTACGCCTCCATTTCCATCCCAGGCTCCTATATAAACTCCACATGTGGACTCTGTGGGAACTACAATAAAAACCCGCTGGATGATTTCCTCCGGCCGGACGGCAGGCCAGCCATGTCTGTCCTGGATCTAGGAGAGAGCTGGCGGGTCTACCATGCCGAGTGGAAGTGTGACTCAGGCTGCGTGGACAACTGCACCCAATGTGATGCTGCCACTGAGGCCCTCTACTTTGGCTCTGACTACTGTGGCTTCCTTAATAAGACGGACGGCCCCCTGTGGGAGTGTGGCACTGTTGTGGAACCCACAGCCTTTGTGCACAGCTGTGTGTATGACCTGTGCAGCGTCAGGGACAACGGAACACTTCTCTGTCAAGCCATCCAGGCCTACGCTCTTGTATGCCAAGCCCTTGGCATTCCGATTGGAGACTGGCGACTGCAGACTGGGTGTGGTAAGCTGGCATCCCATCTAAGTGGAAGGCCACTCTGTGCAAGGGGGTAGGGCGAGGGTTTCTGGGCTCCTCTGAAATCTCCTTGTTAACACAAATTGGCAGTGGAGGTGAGGTTGAAATATCACAAATTATGAAGAATGAACTGTAAAAGGATCATTACTTTTGCCCCCCACCCAATATCATAGCCAGAAAACAAGAAACCATTGATGAGCATAAATGGTCTGGAAACATAAACTATGTGGCAGGAAATACTTGGGCAGAGGAAGGCCCTGTAGTAGGGTATGGCAATCCCAGAGTTGTACAAGGAGGTGGGATTTTCAGAGGTATAGGTGACTATCTTTGTGGCTGCTGAGTAAATGCAGACACTGGCCTGGGTGATCAAAACCAGCCTTTGGGAAAGTAATTCACCTCCCAATAGAACTGACAGCACTTGTTCCTTAGCTTGCTCTTCTCCACTTTCGCCCCTTTAGGTTTTGTGTCTCCTGCTCTGTAGCATTTTGGCTGACCTGCTGCTGCTGGTGGAAAAAGGGGCTACAGATAGGATATATAGCATACTAGGAAAGAAGCCCTTTTTCTGAAATGTTGAGTGGTTAGGAAAAGCCCAAACAGTGTGGGGAAATCCAGTTTCTTTGGAATTATACTTTTGGATTAAGCATTTTGTACCACTTTGTTATCTCATTATTTTTTTTCCTTCTATCCCACTTAAATCTCTCCTCCTTTTCCTAGTTATATAAATTTTTAGAACAAGCCAACAAAAACCAGCTTATTGGAATTGTGTTTCTTTCCTGGTCCTTGACTTTCTCCATAGGAATAAACAGAAAATTATAATCCATGCATTTGAGAGTGCTATGGAGGGGAGAAGATGTAAAAATATCTTTGAGTTACAAGGCTGGAAGGAGGTTTTTATCCTCTCAGTATAGGTTGGGTTCACATAAATTATCATGTATCAGATTCAATTCTTTGAGTATTGGTCAAACTACTAAGAGACAATGTATTTTTTTTCTCCTTGTGACTGACTAGCCTCGATTATGTCTGGAGCATCCAAATCCTGATTGAATTTGAGATTGAATATGGCTTCTCTTTGATTCTTGTATAATCCAAGAGCATCCAAATTACCTCACTAAATTTTTGCCTACAATGGTTATTTTTTTCCTAGTAGTACTGCTTTCCTAATTTCTGCATTCCTCAGCCTCTCTCTCTCTCTCTCTCTCTCTCTCTCTCTCTCTCTCTCTCTCTCTCTCTCGTCAGTGGGATGAATCATATTTAACTCAGAGAGCTAGTTTACCAGGCTCGTGAGCCTCTGCCTTTTGGACTCAACCAGATCCAAACATTTACAGAGATGCAGATGTTCTTGAAATAAGCATCAAAGTTTTCCAAGGCAAGAAGAGCCTTTAGAAGGTACCTAGTTCTAGTTCCAACCCAGTGTCCTGAAGGAACAGGCACACAAATTATTGTCTTTTTTATTTTTACCATCCCAGAGAATTCATTTTCACAGTCTTATTTGGTCACCCAGGTATTTTAAGTATCTCCCTGTTAGAAATTTCATTTTTTCAAATTACTCCTCTAACAGCTACATTTTTCTTTTTTCCTGCAAGTTGGATTTATTTCCTCCTAAGAATGTGCCATGCCCTTTAAAATCAGAACAACTTATATGTCCATCAATTGAAGATCTTAAAACATCTTGATGGTTGTAGATCACCAGACAATAACCCTGTATTGAATAATGCGTCTAGTCTAGTTAGGATAGAAACCTGAAGTTTAATTTCACTCAAGATGGTCAAATGAGAGTCAGAATTCACGGGTCAATGACGCAGTAGTTATTAGGAAAGCAATTGAGCTCGTTTCTACAGACGCAACCTCAAGTCTGTCTTCCCAAAACAAGTGGCTGCCGGGCTCTCACTCTAGGAACCAAATGGAAGGAGCACTGCTCTTCCAGGCCCCTGAGCGTGGCGGCTTCAGGCCATTCGCGCCTGGGTCATTGACCTTGTTGTCACGCTCTCTTCTCTCCCCCACGCCAGTGTCCATGGTGCAGTGCCCGAGCTTCAGCCACTATTCCGTGTGCACCAGCAGCTGCCCCGACACGTGCTCGGACCTGACGGCCTCTCAGAACTGCGCCATGCCATGCACGGAGGGCTGTGAGTGTAATGAAGGCTTTGTGCTCAGCACCAGCCAGTGTGTCCCTCTGCACAAGTGTGGCTGTGACTTCAACGGCCACTACTATGCCATGGGGGAATTCTTCTGGGCCACAGCCAACTGCACAGTGCAGTGCCTGTGCGAGGAGGGCGGCGACGTGTACTGCTTCAACAAGACCTGCCGCGGTGGGGAGGTGTGTGCTGTGGAGGACGGCTACCGGGGCTGCTTCCCCAAGCGGGAGACCGTGTGCCTACTCAGCCAGAACCAGGTGCTGCACACCTTTGATGGGGCCGCCTACGCCTTCCCCCCCGAGTTCTCCTACACGCTGCTCAAGACCTGCCCTGAGCGGCCAGAGTACCTGGAAATCGACATCAACAAGAAGAAGCCCGATGCCGGGCCTGGCTGGCTACGAGGGCTCCGGATCCTGGTGGCCAACCAGGAGGTCAAGATAGGAGGAGTCGGGGCTTCAGAAGTCAAGGTAAGACTCCTGCTGCCCTAGAGAGTTTTCCGATGAGTCATGCGAGTAAAGGAGACATATTCTTCAGGTTTGCCTCTGTGCCTCTGACCAGGAGTGGATTCTAGGAAGGCAATGACTCCAAAATGGGAACATTTTCTAGCTATCGGAACCAAATAAGAGTGGAGACATAGAGTGAAACTGGAATTTCTCAAATTAGATAGTTACACCAGGACTAGTTCTCCATAACAGCAATTAACTCATAGGACGTTTACTATGTGCCAAGCACTATTCTAAGCAATATCACATTTAATCCTATGATGTATATATTATTATCCTCATTTTACAGATGAGAAAACTGAGGCACAGAGAGGTTAAGTAACCTACTCATGGACACACAACTACAAAGTCAAAGTCAAGCCCAGGCAGCCTAGCGTCAGAGTGTGTTCTCTTTACCCTGTACTCTGCTGGCTCTCCTACCTGTAATTGGGACTCCGTGTGGATTAATGCAAAGGGTGACTGCCATGGTGCCTCCTGCCTTGCCGACCTGGTCTAAAGTAGCCAGGATTAGGCATCCAGACCCATTGATCATTAGTTCTAGAAGGAATCTAGTGCAACTCCTTGTTTTCACATGAAGGTCCCAAAGGGCTACATTAGGGATGCGGGCTTCAAGCTAAGTAGTAGCAAAGCTGGGAGGAGGGGGAATCCTCCTTCTCCTGCTAACATGCATTTCATAGTATCACCTGAAGTTTACTTTAGAAAACAAAAGTCAATGCAGTACTGTACCAGCACATAATAAAACTCATATCCACAAACTGGCAGGACTGTGTTCTATTCATTTTGAAACACTGGCAGAGATTAATTTATTGAAATAATAGTAAGAGGTAGATAGGTGGATGGACAGCTAGATAACTAGATATATACTCTATGCCCCCAAGAGCCTGGGACAGAGGAAAACTAAGATTTGAAGGGAAAGGAAGGAGCCAGAAAGGTGGGGAAGAAGGGACGCTGTCTATGAAAAGATGTCAGGAAGCAGGAGGAAGCCGCACATACAAGAGCTTTTGCTCACATTTCAGTTTTGTTTCAGGCTATCTTACTTAGAATCTCGTACATACAGAAATAAACAGCTTATGGGCTGAATCAGACGAGTCTAGAACTAAAGGAACAAAGATGCTCGTGAAAAACTGTGGATGTCTGTCTGTGTGGTTTCTACAGACTGCCAGCTTCTTGACATTTCTCAAAGGGCTAGTCCTGGGGCCAAGCCTTATCTTTATTCCATAGCCTGGGAAATTGTGGGTACTTCGCATGTAGCTGGAATTGATGATACTGATTTGATTTTTCAGTTGAACGGTCAGGAAGTGGAATTACCTTTTTTCCATTCTTCGGGGAAGCTGGAAATTTATCGAAATAAAAACAGTACAACAGTAGAGTCCAGGGGCATTGTGAGCGTCCAGTACTCTGACACAGGGCTACTTTACATCCGGCTCTCCACCGCTTATTTCAATTGCACTGGGGGCTTGTGTGGCTTCTTTAATGCTAATGCCAGTGATGAGTTCTGTCTCCCCAATGGCAAGTGCACGGACAACCTGGCAGTGTTCCTGGAAAGCTGGACAACTTTCGAGGAGATCTGCAACGGGGAGTGTGGGGACCTGCTGAAGGCCTGCAACAATGACTCAGAGCTGCTCAAATTTTATCGGAGCCGCTCCAGGTGTGGCATCATCAATGACCCCTCCAACAGCTCCTTTCTAGAGTGCCATGGGGTGGTCAATGTCACTGCCTACTACCGCACCTGCCTTTTTCGCCTGTGCCAAAGTGGAGGCAACGAGTCGGAACTTTGTGACTCTGTGGCTCGGTATGCAAGTGCTTGCAAGAATGCCGACGTGGAGGTGGGCCCCTGGCGAACTTACGACTTCTGCCGTAAGTGGGGCTTCATGATTGGGAGAGGGGGCAACGGGGTGGTGATGGAATAGATGAGACACTGGATCTTCTTCCTCAGGACTTCTCTTCCTGCTGGAATTGAGCTCAAGGACAATGTAATTCCTGCCTACACCTTTCCTAGTCTGGTGTGTCTTCTGGAAGGCCCATCACCCTAAACCAAACTGTTTTCTCACCTTTATTTTGTTTCTAATTACACAATATCTCTTCACCGTAGAACAATTAGCCATCCTTTTGACTGACGGTTTTATCTAATACAGGTTGTGTCAAAGGACTAGAAATCTTTGTGTTGACTCCTTTGGTGCCCTCTCTCGGCAAAGAAGGGCCCCATTCATTTCAATAGAAGGTGATCAGTCAGGGTGACTTCAGGGAGTAGAGCTTAGCACTGCTCTCTGGGGCAAACTTGACAGTGGCTATTAAGAGAGTCCCATTTTGCTGGTTTTCATTTTGTCCCTAGAGTATCTAACCCCTTTCAGCAGGGCAGTGGCCATACTAGTAGTAATTAAAATACTTGCTGGGAAGACCTGACATTGGACACCCGTGGTTATGCGGGCGGCCACTGGGAGGAGTAATATGAAGGATAGAAGGAGAGTCTGGGACGATGGGACCCACACCTGGAGCAAGGACTGCCCCATTGGACTTGAGCACCCATCCCTTTCCCACCAAAAAGATAGACCCTAAACCAGTACCAATGCCAACTTTAAGATTCCATCCTCTACATCTGTTTATCTCTCTTCCACTATATTTATTCCTATCTACGTTTGTTTGTTTTAAAATCTTTTTATTTTGAAGTAATTTCAAAGTTACAGAAAAGTTGCAGGAATATCTGCGTACCTTTTACCCAGATTAACCTCTGTTAGACTTTTGCCCCATTTGCTTTCATTCTCTCTCACTCCATTTGAAAGTAAGTTGTACACATCATGCCCCTTTGCGCCTAAATATTTCATTGTGTATTTCCTTAGAATAAAGACACTCACAGAACTGCAGTTAGGAAATTTAACATTGATCGAATAACTTAATATCCATATTTCAGTTTTGTCAACTGACTCAGTAATGTCCATTATGGCTTTTTACCCCCCCCCTCAATACAGATCTAGTCTAGGGCCACATGTTGCCTTTAGTTGTTATGTCTTTTTAGTCTGTTTAATCTGGAACAATTCCTTAGCGTTATCTGTCTTTTGTGATTTTTTTTTTTTCAAGAATACAGCCTGCCCTTTTTTAAAATAGAATGGCCCACCATTTGGGTTTGATGTTTCCTCAGGATCAGATTCTGCTGTATATCCCCCACACAGACTGTTGCATAGGTGATTGTGTTTTTCTCACAGTATCACATCACACCACCCTCTGTCCAGCTTTCTCTCATGGGTGATGAGCAGGTTGATACCTTG
Source organism: Rhinolophus ferrumequinum (assembly GCF_004115265.2). Taxonomy (NCBI): domain Eukaryota; kingdom Metazoa; phylum Chordata; class Mammalia; order Chiroptera; family Rhinolophidae; genus Rhinolophus; species Rhinolophus ferrumequinum. Next base: position 39,379,304 of record NC_046308.1, on the reverse strand, counting down.
GTCAGGTCTTGTCAAATGACTACAAAGTGATGGTTTCCAGCTACAGCACTCTGTCCATTTTTATTAGTCAGCAGATGTCATTTTACTGCAGAGAAGAGCCCTGTGTTCTCTTCTGCCTGTCTGCCTTTCCTCTATCTATCTTTCCATCCATCTATCCATTCATCCATCCATTTATCTATTTAAATCACCTATCTAGCTTATCAATATGGATTTCTAATTTTTCAATGATTTGTATTTCATATTGCATTTGTTAATTATTTTGGTGTCAAAATTGTTGCAGATTTGGCCCCTTCAAGTTGCTTCCTGTGTCCTTTTGGCATGACTCTGTCATTTCCTTACTTTCTGGCATAACAAAATGCTCCACACTCATCTCTTAATTTGACCCTGTCACAGACTAGAATCAGCCACTACTCTAAGAAACCCTGATTCCTTTTGGTGGGGAATGTTTTTAGAAACCACGATCTGGATTAGGCTTACCCATTACTATTGGAGTATTCTTGCTTTACCTGTAAGCCCTTTCAACAGAAATATCTTAGAGCTAAGAACTAACACCCCCCCCCCCACACGTGTCTTTAAATCTCTGGTTTCTGAGTTTTGGAAGTTCGAGGGTCATGTGAAGAATCTGGTGGCTGTCATCAGCAAAGGTTGGTTTTATCCCTGGTGAACTTTAACTGCTCTTGGGAGGGAGTCATAGCACGTACTGAGTATCCTAACGCAGAAATTCTGGGAACATGCTCTTTTCATAAAGTCACCAAAAGGAAGACAGGCTCCAAGGTTTCTACTGACCACCACATCTAGTGGGACCTTACAATACTTTCCCAAAGCTTTCTTTTTTGTAATCCACTTCCCTCATATTCCTTTGTCCTGTCTCCAGTTTATTGAATGTAATCTCTGTTCCTGCTCCTGCACTCAGCTTTCCAGATGTAGTTAATTCATGGCATGGGAATACTGAGTCTGCCCCCTACCAAATCCAATTTGTTGCCAGGCCATGTCCCTGCCATTCTGTTAGACTATGAACTCCTCCTGCCCAGTGGAAGTGTTCCTGGGTTGTTTTTTTGTTCTGCAGGGAGCGTAGGTTGGTGGCATTGTTTGTGTGAAGTAAGTGCAGTAGGGTGGTGATGAGTCCCTCTTGTCCTGCTTGCGATGGCTGCTGAGAATAGCTTGTTACCATCCCTCATCTGGGCCAATAGAACTGGAGGAAGTTCTTGTATGTGCCTTTTTTAGAGAGCAACAATGGACAGAAGCAGCCACACAGAACATGGCTTCTTTGGGCAGAGTCCAGGGCTCAAATTTGAGACATCCTCCAAGATATATCATCTAGACCTTGTGTATGTGGGTCTGGTGGGAAGTACTGGAGAATGCACACTTGGTTAATCAAGTCTCCATGTACTAAGGGGTAATTCTGATCAGGATCTTGCAGAGTGGGCATTAGACTGGGCAACAGTTGCAAAGCAAGTACATAGTCTTCTTTGGACTTAGAGAGACAACCATTGCTTCTGTGTTCAGATATGTTTAATTATTGGCAGAGCCAGGCTGCCCGATTGAATAATTTCACAGAGGTATTTCAGGGGCCAGGGGAAGTTTATTACTTCACGTCTGTATGTCCCAGACTTTCAGACAAATCCAGACAACACAACAAGTCATAAAGTCAGAGCCATTTAAATAAGTCATGTTATTTACTATCAGCATAAACCTGCAGTCAGGGTTATAACATTCATAATTTAGAGAAAAATGTGGAAAATCCCTCTATACAAACATATTTAATCAGTGCTGAGCTAGCTTTCTACGCCAAAGCTGTATGGTGTTGTAGTCAATGGGAGTGGAGGTAGTCGTTCAGCCCAGAGAAAAAAATGATTGCTTTCAGTACATTGTGCAGGACTGTGGAGTTGGTATTTGTGGGCAGAGCCATTATTGCCATGCAATTTAATTATGTATCATCTTTTGTGTCCTTGGATTCTGAAATACTATTAAGGAGGTAGTATGCATAAGAGCTAAACAAAGTTTTAAAGGCAAGATCTTATTCTCCTAGGAGATGGTGGGGACCCTCACATACCTTCCCTGACCTACACAGACTTGTAGGTAGATTTCTTCTGTGCTACTGAATTCATCCCTGTCCATATGAAATGTTGACAAACTAAAATAATAAAGAGAATGGGAAGGTTCCCCACAACTCCATGGTGAGCAGCTTATGCTGCCGTCTTTTTATGTGCTGTGCTTTGTGATTCAGACTTGATCTGAGGAACTCTTCTGGGCGGATGTGCAATTTGAAATGAAACTTGGAGGATGGGAGGATGGGCAGGATTTGGCTTTGTGAGGGCCATCCAGGTGGAGGAAAGTGTGTGAGCAAATAAGGTAGAAGTGACCATGTGCAGAGGGTGGGGAGGAAGTGGAAGAGGCCAGAAGGCAGCAAATCAGAGAAATGAAAGACAAAGGGAAAGACTAATTTGTAGGTAAAAATACCTAAATAAATCCTATCCATAATAGAAGAAAGTGTGAAGAAAGGAAAGGGCATACTATTTATTGAGACTCTACTGTGAACTTATTAATATATTAGCTTATTAATCCTCAGAACAACTGAGCTAGGTAACTATTGTCCTCATTTAACAAAAGAAGAAACTGAAGCTCAGAGATGGTATCCACAGCACTTATTTTTTCCAGGACACTCTCTCCAGGGTCTTTGACTTGGGAGATCTGGATTTAAATCTCTCTCCAGTATTTATTAGCTGGATTAAGTTAAATCACTGAACTTCAGTTTCCTCATCTATAAGGTAGGGATAATAAGACTTTCCTTACGTGCCAGGTTGTTGAGAAAATTCACACTAAAATGTTTAGAACAGTGCCTGGCATGTAGTGGGAGCTCAGTACAGGCTCATCACAAGTCTTGGAATCTTCTACATGGAAAGACAGCTAAGTGCACTAGAGGAGCATGGGTGAGGGGATTCACCGAGCCTTTGATCACCCCCAAGGAGGATGATATAGCATTCCTCAAGCTCATTGTGCTGTACAAATAAGAGTAGACACTTAGCACACACATTCATACACGTGCATGCAACCACACTTTGTCTCTGACCTCTGTCCCTTTCTCAAGCCTGTCTTCTCCTTGACCACCCTCAGCTCTGGAGTGCCCGGAGAACAGCCATTTTGAGGAATGCATGACGTGTACGGAGACCTGTGAGACCCTGGCCCTGGGCCCTATCTGTGTGGACAGCTGCTCTGAGGGTTGTCAGTGCGATGAGGGCTATGCCCTGCAAGGCAGCCAGTGTGTCACCCGGAGCGAGTGTGGCTGCAACTTTGAGGGGCACCAACTTGCCACCAATGAGACCTTCTGGGTGGACCTGGACTGCCAGATCTTCTGTTATTGCAACGGCACAGACAACAGCGTCCATTGTGAGACCATCCCCTGCAAGGATGATGAGTATTGCATGGAGGAGGGCGGCCTGTACTACTGCCAGGCCCGCACCGATGCCTCCTGCATTGTCTCGGGCTATGGCCACTACCTGACCTTTGATGGCTACCCCTTTGACTTCCAGACCAGCTGCCCGCTCATCCTGTGCACCACAGGAAACAGGCCAAGCTCAGACAGTTTCCCCAAGTTCATCGTCACAGCCAAGAACGAGGACCGGGACCCGTCACTTGCCTTGTGGGTCAAACAGGTGGACGTGACCATGTTTGGCTACAGCATAGTGATTCACAGGGCCTATAAGCACACGGTGTTGGTGAGTAGTCACAGGCCAGACTCCAGGAAGGGAGTCACGGGATGTGAGGACGAGGGTCCTGGGTCAGCAAGCCAGGCTGCGGCTGCATCAGCCTGGTTCAGATTCTAAGGAAAAGCATAGATAGGATGTTAGAGCAGAGGGGAGCCCTGGAGGTTTTCTGGGTTTTTTTTGTTGTTGTTGTTTTGTTTTTATCTTACAGATAAGGAAACTGAACCTCAGAGAGAAAAATGATTTGCCCAAGGCAGAGGCTTCAAATTAGGAGCAAAGCCAGCTCTAAGTACCTTTCATATCGTATCAGAGTATTTTGGAGACAGCACAGGCCTACATTTGAATCCCAGCTTGGCTACTGCTGTGCAGCCTTGGGCAGTCACTCCATCTGTCAAAGAGAACACATGCCCAGCACGGATTAGGCGTCTATAATTGGTACTATTGTCTAATCCACCTCCTTCCCTTTTTGGGAGGGATCAGAATGATATTGCCTGCTTTGGCCTCTTTGTCCCTCTTCTAGTCTCCCTGTTGACTCTCACAGGAGTCAGGAATTTGAGAGTCTTGCAAGCATTTGGAGTGCTCAGGGGCTCTCCTACAATCTCTCTATTCTAGGCTTCGGTTCCCTCTTTTTACCCTTCCCACCTTTTCACTTCCTCGACCTTGAAGATTGGACCGAGTTGTATTTAAGGAGTTCTGTGCACTCCTGTTTTGGCCCAAGGACATCAGACCAGCAGGCCCAGCCACTGTTTCTGAGCATAGGTTGGATTCAAACAAGCCAGCCAACAGCCTCTGGCTTAGCATTTTGGAGGAGCTTGTTTAGGTGTTAGCCTTTCTGCATTGTCCTCACTGGTCTGTGGCATAAATTATCTCTAAGGGGGTTCCTTGTGTACATTCTCTTTAAAATTCTGATCTGTTACTAAAGAGTTCCCTAGCAACACTACTGAGTTCTTTCTTCCTTAGCATTTCCGAAACCTCTTGCTCTGACAAAGAGAGCTTTCTAAGCTTTGTAAACTGTCTTCCCTTGCACATTTATTGGAAAACGTGCCGCTTTAGCATCTAAGGGAGAGGTCTCACTATGCCCGTTCTTCACTTTCTTGGATATTATGGTTAAACCCCTGATTGTCTTCCTCTCTGCTTCTTCATAGCAGTTGGTACTATATCCATTGTTGCATTAATAATACTGTACTTTTTGTGTGTGATGTTGATGTCTAACTCACTCAGTCCTAATTGTGGGCTTCTTGGGGCAGGAACCAATTCATCTTTATGTTAAATAGTTATACAGTGCCCTACATGTAATGGCACTCAAAACATTTGTTAAGTAAGTGAATGAGATGACATAATAATCCCTTGCTTCTAAGGTTCCTCTCCGATGACTTTCATTTTGCTGCTGGTCCCTTTGGCAGCAATCTGGGAGATTAAATTGCCAATGAGGCAAATTCGGTATATATCAGATGCTTTGCTTTTAGCTACGTAAAGTTTCTAAGAGATGTCTGTCCCTTATAGTAACTTCCCTGTGCTCCATTTTCATCATATGTGTTAAAAAAATGTATTAATCATTTTGTCCATGTGGCTTGCATCATGTTTGTCCTTTTCTCCTTGTCTGATGTCTCCCTACCCTTAGAATTATTCATTTTCATGCATTTCCTTATTGCCTTGACATTCAACAGTCTTCCACCTTTCTACCTTTCAGGTTCTTCTCTTCTTTTAAAATACAATCTGTTCATAGGTCCTGACCCATCCAATGTATTATGAAATCATATTTTCTGCCTTGTGTTTCATGCTTTCAGCACTTAGGTATATAGACATCTGGGGCTACACATGTTGTTTTCTGACCCAGTTATTTTCACCTATTGGATCTTTATGGGCACTTATCCTTGTTCAATGCTATCCCTTCTCTCCTTTATTATAGCTATTCCCTCCTCCCACTGAGTGTTTCACTCTCTTTCTCTTTGCCTTAGGGCTAAGGACTAATGGGTCAGCTCACCTTCCAGGCATGTGTCCTGCTTTAATCTCATGCAGTGAACTCATGACTAAAGTCAAGAGTCATGGGAGCCACACTGCTGGAACCTTCCTCCCATAAAGACATGGAAAGGAAAGGGTGTCCAAGTTTCTTAGGGCTGCCCTCAGAAAGTATCACAGACTCGGTGGCTTAAAACAACAGAAACTTATTATCTCCCAGTTCTGGAAGCTGGGAGTCCAAAATCAACGTATCAGCAGGGCCATGCTCCCCCTGAGGTTCTAGGGAAGAACTTGTTCCAGGCCTCTTTCCTAGTTTCTGGTCTTTGTAAAGAATCCCTGGCTGTGGTAGCATCACTTCTGACTCTGTCTCCATCTTTACATGCATGGCCTTTCCCCTCTGTGTCTCCTAGTTCTCTGTGCCAAATGTCTCTCTCCTTTTAAGGACACCAGTCATTGGATTTAAGACCCGCCTTAATCTAATATGATTTTATCTTAACTTGATTACATTTGCAAAGACCTTATTTCCAAATAAGGTCACATTCACAGGTACTGGAGGTTAAGACTTCAACATATCTCTTTGGGGATACAAGTCAACCCACAACAGGGGGTAATTAGAAAGTAAGAGTAGTGAGCATCAAGGAGGAGTTGATTAAAAGGGAGGGGGACTCCTTGGCAGGGCTCAGCTTTCTAAGTCACACAGATATCCTAAGTGCCCAAGCTGGGAACAGAGCATATAGCTTTCAGATCTCTGACAGGAAGGCCACGTTTAGGATGCACTGAAGGTTCTTTTCTTTTAGGGCTTGGGGGATAGATTTACCATTTACTTTGAATTATTAATATGCATTACAAGACCTGCTTGTTGATTGATTTGCATGTGTTTTTCAATGATGTTATTATTAGTCACCATTTCTTCCTGAGAGAATAATAATGGCCATCATAATGACAGTGTGCAATGAAGTGCCAGGCAAAATAGTACAGAGCCCTGGGTCATTGCTGGTGCTCTCAGAAATGGAGGTGACATAGAAGTGACTCCTTGGGCACAGAGTCCCTCTATGACTCTGACATTTCCCTGCATTAAGCAGTAGTGGAGGGAGTGGGAAAATACATTCAGCCAAGGAAAACTAGAAATAAATATGCTATCTATAAACCAAACAGGATTATGGGGCTGAGCAACAGAAGGTGAGCCGCTGCCAGGACACGGCAGCAGCCCACATATTGCTGTCTACAGGCAGAGCTCAGTAGAGATGGCCTCTCTCTGTCTCTCCATATCCCCCAGCCTTCAGCACAGCCAAGTCCATCATGATCCAGGCCAAGGGGACGGTTTTCAGGATACTCACAGCTGATGTCTTGATCACTGATTGCCAAACCTGTGACCATCAGAGAAGAATGGGGGTTTGAGCGTCACTCTAGCTCTAATTAGTTTGATGAGCTTATATTGATGCCTATTCTGTGCCAAGCCCTGATGGTAAAAAATGAATTAACATGTCATAAGAGAATTCAGGGTCTAGTAGGAGAGACAGGCATGTTCTCAGGGAGTGTAGATGTCATGTGAAGTGCTAGAAAAATCTGACACATGGAGGGTCATAGGAGCACAGAAGAGGGATTACCTAAGCCAGTGGAGGGCTTCCGGGGATGCTTCCTTGAAAAGACGACCCAGAACTGAGCCCTGAGCGAGGCCAAGAATGAGTTAAGGGCTTTCTAGGAAAAGGGAGTATCAATGAAGGCCCAGAGGGGGAGCAGGGTGCAGGGTACGAGGGCACCTCAGGATAGCTGAACGGGCTGCAGAAGCAGATCAGGGCCACTTGTTTAAAGGAAGGTTCTTTACTAAAAAGCAAACGTGTGGCATTTTTCCAACTCTTAAATATCTGACATGCATTTCCCCACACTAATCCCCATGCCCTCTTCTCTTCCTCCTCTATGCCTTTCTCCTCCGTCTATCAGGCTCTGCTTTAATACCAACCTCTTCCTTTCTCTGCCTCCTATCCCTTTGTTCCCTCTTTCTCTCTATGTCTCACTCACAGAGAGGCAGGGCAGTGATGTCAGGATGGAGGTGGCATTTACGGAGCTGCAGGGCCTGCCTGTGTCAGTCAGAGGGCATTTGTTTCTCAGGGTTCTCCTGGGCAATGACAGAATCTGTAAGCCTTAACATCAATCCCATTAGATTGCCTCCCCAAGGTGTTGCCTCCTGCTTGGCACCCAGTAGACAAGAATATAAAGCACAGCGAAACTCAGGAGGAGAAGCAAGCCGGTACATGGGAGCCTTTGGGTGCAAAGATTTTAGTGTACTAGTGTGAGTCTTCAAGGCAGATGGGAGTCCCCCTGGCCTGAACTTCTCTCAGTGAGCTTCCATATCTGTCTTCTGTGTTTACATAGAAGTCACTTCATCTCCGGACCTCCTGTTGAGAAAGTTGTGCTCATCAGGCATGATCTTCCTCCTTCTTCCACTCTTCTGTACCCAGTCACTGCAGTAACCTGTCACAGTGTCCTCGTCACCTTCTACGTTTCAGGCACCATGCTCATCTGTCATCCCCGGTCCCTCCTGTGTCTTTAACCCATAAACATGTTCATTCTAAAACGAACTTTCACCCTGATTCTGCACTAGTTTCTATCCAATCTCTCCTCCCCTTTCTACCCAAACACCTGGAGAGAGCCATGTCTGCTTCCAAATCTCCTATTTGCTGTTTAACTTCTGCAATCTGACTTCTGGCCTCATTATACTACTGAAGTTCTCTTATTAACATCAATGATGATTCCTTTTTTGCAAAATGATGTGTCTTTTTCAGGCTGTTTCTCAAAGGCCTCTGTGACATGTGTGATATTGCATATAAGGCCCTCCATGATCCAAGCCCTCCCCACCTCTCCGTCTTCATTGCCCACCACTCCCAAAGTCACATTTTATGCTCCTGTGGCACTAAATTGCTGTAATTCTTCGTATTTATCAGGTGTTCTTTTTTTTTTTCTGTTCTCTTGCCCTTTTCTTGGGAATTCCCTTTTCTTTGATCTCATTCCTTCTTGACTGGCCAACATTTATTCATCCTTTAGAACGAGGTGTGGGCTTCATCTTCTGCAGGCATCGCAATTTTGTCCCCAGGCTGAGTCTGATGCCTATGCATCTATTTAACTCTGTTGTTGCTTTGATCAGATGTTATTATTATCTGTTTATGTACTTGTCACTCCACATACTTATGGGCTCCTAGGAAAAGGGCCCTGTGCTTTATTCCAGCATTTAATACAGTGCCTGGCACACAGGAATGCAAAAGTGATATCTACTGGATGAATGAATGAATTTTGCCTAGAAAAATACTCATAGAAAAGGAGATAGTTGAGTTGAAATTTAAAGGGTGAGTATTGCCCCATAGGGGGACGGGGGAAGTACAACATTGTCTGAGACGGGCATTTTTGGGAAAGGGAGGGAAGCACCAGAGGAAGAGAGCTCAACAAGGATGTGCTCTGAGCTGGAGATGAGCTTCAGTATGGGCCACCAGAAGCTCTGGCACATGGCCAACACATGGGGTTGGTCCCTTGTATTGGTCAGTCAATGACTGAGGGCTACCCTTAGGATGGGGAGGGGTGGTAGGAATGAGGGGTCATAACCTCCTGGGTCAAGTGACTGCCATGGAGCCAAGGCCAACTATAAGTTATCATTAGCCCATAGTCAGTGGCTGAGGGTGGGGGCCTCAGGCAGGACACGGAAAGCACCATCACTCTTACAGCAAAGGAAATGGCAGCGTGGTAGGATGCAACTTGGTTCATTTGGGGAACTGCAAAGTGTTGGATATTGCTGGAGTGGAGGAAGTAAGTGGATTGGGTCTGAGAGGCAGAGGCCAGCTCCTGGAGAACCTGTGTGATATGCTAAGCATATCAGACATTTTATTCAAGCCATGGAGAGGGTTTTGCGTATTGGATTAACTGCGTTCAATTGTATTAAGAAATATTGGAGTGGCATTGTGAGTGAATGGAGGGGAAGAGCAACGCCAGAGCAAGGAGACCAGTTTAGGAGGGCGTTCAGTGGTCAAGGTGAAAGGTGACGACAGTCTGAACTAAAGTGGTGCAGTGGGGGTGGGGGAGGAGTATCCGATAGGAGAGAGATTGTGAAGTCAGGAGGGAAGATATTTCTGCTCAGAGAGCAATCTCAGAATATCCCATAGGAGCAGTACCTACTGCTCCCACATGGAAGATCAGCTCTCCTCTTACCCTCAAAGCCATCTGTTTTCCCTCACACACTCACCCAGCCATGGGTTATAGGATTTGGCTCATCTGAATCTAAATGGTTCAAGGAGAGTGCAGCTCTGGAGTTGTACATTAAGAGGTTTCCTTGTTTTCTGAATTAAAAAAACTATATGGGAGGAAACATGTGTCAAGTGCCATCTCTGTGCGAGGTATTGTGCTGTGTGCCCAGCGGACAGCCAGGGGAACGTGGGTATAAAGAGCAATAAAGTGTGGGTCTTGCCCTCAAGGTGCTCATAATCTTATAGGTGAGATACAAATGTAGACAACCAATAATAATATAAGGCAAATTATGATATGTGCTTCAATAGCAGTGTGCATACATTTGATCTTGGCTGAAGGTGGCGAAGAATATGAGAGAAGTGCAAATAATGTATTCTGGTTGCCCAAACAAGGGGGTGATTAATTCTGACCACAGGCTCAGATAATCTTGCTTAATAGAAAATACGACATTTGAACAGAGTCTAGAGGATGAGAGGGATGTTGATAGGTGAAGAAAGGCATCCTAGGCAGAGGGAACAGCAAATGAAGTCATTCTTTAAGGGAAAAAACAAACAAACAAACAAACTATACACACACACACACACACACACACACATATATTTAAATTGGGGTTTGCTTAAAATAAATCCACAGTAGAGCTGGAAATAGAAAACACAGGCATTCCAGGTTTAGGTAGTTTAGTCTAAACTTTCAGTGAATTCTTATTACCCTCTTATTAACTTGCAAGAAACAATTTGAAGTCCTCGGGGAAATAATGCTATGTAAACAGAAGGCTCTGAAATAAATAGGTATATTAGTGTACAAAGGATAGTCATTTAAGTCTGTTTAAATCCTAATAATAGTAGTTGACTGACATAAACAATACTAAATGCAAAGATTGTATTCTACCTGCTCAATCCCCTCTCTGGGACTCCTTCTTAAAGATTAATCATTAGGAAAAGAGCTGGCAGATCTCTGGAATTTCTCTCCTTTAACCCTCTTTCTCTTACAGGTCAACAATGAACGGCTGTATCTGCCCTTGAAGTTGGGACAAGGGAAGATAAATATCTTTTCCTTTGGCTTCCATGTGGTGGTGGAAACTGATTTTGGCCTGAAGGTTGTGTATGACTGGAAGACCTTCCTGTCGATCACGGTCCCTCGGAACATGCAGAACACCACCTATGGCCTGTGTGGCCGCTATAACGGCAACCCCGATGATGATCTGGAAATGCCCATGGGTGTGCTTGCATCTAGTGTCAATGAATTTGGGCAGAGCTGGGTGAAAAGGGACACGTTTTGCCAGGTTGGTTGTGGGGACCGCTGCCCTTCCTGTGCCAAGGTGGAAGGTTTCTCAAAGGTGCAACAGCTGTGCAGCCTGATCCCCAACCAGAATGCTGGTTTCACCAAGTGTCACAGCAAAGTCAACCCCAGCTTCTTCTACAAAAACTGCCTGTTTGACTCTTGTATCGATGGGGGTGCAGTGCAGACTGCCTGCAGCTGGCTGCAGAACTATGCCAGCACCTGCCAGACTCAGGGGATCGCAGTGACCGGCTGGAGGAATTACACTTCTTGCTGTGAGTCCTTCTTGTTAGCTCACCTTGTGTCTTGATTGGTGTAGGCAGGTCAGTCTTCATCTCCATAGGTGTCAGAGCAATGTAAGGATATGCATTTTGGAATTGAATTTGTTATCTGAAACAAGATGTATATCTCCCAGAGCTTCCTTTTCCTTATCTATGAAATGGGGTTAATACCACTTATTTCACGTGTTGCTTTGCGGACGAAATACTATTGCTTATATAAAGCACAGAGCACCATACATGGTATTTGGACTCAGCAAGTGCACAATAAAATTCTAACAAAGGACTAAGGGGGAAAAGTGAGTAGGTTGGTTAGTTAGTTAGTTAGTTAGTTATTTCCAGAACCTCATGGGCCCATCGTTCTACTGGTAGTTTACATGCTTTCTCTAAGTGTGTTATTCTGTTTGATCCACATATGTCATGTATCAGATTTTGAGCTTATGAAACATAGCAAGATGTTAAGACCTTTAGAAAAAGAACTATAGACCCTAGATTTTAGCCTAGCTCTGTCCTTAAGGATCAGCGTGACCTTGGAGCATTTCACTTTTCTTCCGTGGCTCTTAGTTTTCCTCGATAGTACTGTGATAATCTTGCTGTCTATACCATTTATGCTCCAGAAACATCAGGAAGATCAAATTAGGTAATTGAAAGCACAGCACACTCTATGCATGCTAAACGGTATTGTTGTTATATTAATGGCTTGCTGTGAGCCAAGCCCAGTGCTAAACACTTCATCAACATTATCTCATTTATTGTCCTCCATAACCCAATTAGTTGGGGAGAACCTGAGACTCAGAGGAGTTAAGTAACTTGCCTAGTTATGCGATCTCAGTTGCAGTCCACATTTGACATTCTAACCACAAAGTTCATGCTCTTGACCCATACACTGTACTGGTATACTATGTACTGGAATAATTTGCCTGCATTTAGCACATCACAATAGGAAAAGACTATTGGTCTTTGGCCAATCTGCCGTAGTCTGTTTTCCCATCTCAATTTCATTAACTATAGCAAATTTCTTTTTAGACCTAACTGTATGAAAAAGCTACAAATTGATGCTGAATGCATAGAGCTCTAAATAAGTGATACAGCAGGGGTCCCAGAGGAAAAAAAACCTCTATTTGCATTCTGGAAAAAGGAGATTTGGATTAAAAACCAGAAGCAGTATTGTAGTTTAATGCTTACACAGTTAGTTTACATTCCACATAATTGGATTCATGTAGATTGTGGGAGGAACTGGGGAGAGGGAGGGAAAAGATGCCACTACCATTTCATCCAGGCTCAGTCCTTGAGTGAGGGGTTGGGGAAATGATGCCAGTAAGAGTGACTTTCCAGACTAATTGACCTTTGATGACATCAGTAAAATAAATACATCTATAACAAAGTCAGAGTCTGGATAAATCCCCAGAGCAACCCTGGATTCATTAGGGTCCGCACAGTGAGACCAGAGAGCTTGCCTTTTTCCAAATCAGGAAACAAAGTCATGGAGCCAAGGACCTTGAAATGGCACAGGATGGGGAAAAAGTTTTAAAAAGAACCCTCTGCCTGATCTTTCTTGACAGCTACTACAAGCAGGCCCTTTTTACTCACAGCCATGCCGTGGTGGCCGAACTGTTCTCTGGGATGACTGAGGGGTGGGGCATAGTGTATGCCCAAACCATTACTTCTAGCTGCAGTGAGCAGGGAAATCATAGAGAATTGTTTTTAGAGAGGGGCAATACCAAGAACTCTCACCTTAAATTATGGGTCTCAATTTTTGTCACTCATGGGAAGGAAAAGGAATTGAGTTAGGAAACCCCTATAACCTCTGAGGATGAAGGTCTCCCCACCTTTCCAGAGCTTGGACCCACAGGGCTGAAAATCATGCAGGATGAGGAAACAGTTTTTGAAAAGGAGACTTTTTCATAAAGGATGTAAAGACCATTTTTCTTGTCCTCCTGCCCCTCTGCCAGCAACCCTTTTGTCTCCTTTCCTCAAAGTCCTATTCAGACATTGGTTGGCTTCTCTCTACATAGTAATGGGGAGCTGGATCCAAGGCGCTGATAGCAGAGGCTGTCCTGCCTCGCCCTTAGCCTTGAACCCCAACCCTGTGGCCCTCAGCCGCTCACAATATACATCACAAGACAGTTACGCCTTTCCCTACCTTGACGTTTCAGGACAGGGGGCAAACATCCAAAAGAGAACACTTGAAGAAATGGTGGCAATGACAGCTAAAGTAAGGGGAAAAAATTATACTTTAAAGATGGTATGTGGGTGGGGATGGGGGTGGAAACAGTTGGAGGCAGCTTAGTTTTCCATTTTGAAGTTCAGAAGCAGAAGAAAGCTCTGAGAGACTGAGTCCCAATTCAGCCATTCACTCTGAGAGATGGGTGAATGCAGAAAGTCTGTCTTCAATATAGTTGTTTGTAACTGCATTTGATGTGATTTTAAACACTGGGATATAAGGGCAGAACTAACATCCTCTCCTTCGCCCCATTCTACTAATAATTAATCCAATCCACCATTTACAGGTTGAAATGGTGCTTTTCAGGAGAAAAGGGGTTAAACCAGAATTTCCTGTAAAACTTAATGCTTTATTGGTAACAAAGTAGAATGCTGGTGTTCCTTAATATTTCGATGATATTAGCAGTTCCTACCAACGAAATAATTTATTACTCAATTACCTTATTTTTAAATGCTTTGGAAAACTTCTTCACCCAAGTTGAACAAATAGGCTTAGAGGGGGAAACAGAGGTAAATTGTCTTAATTAGTGACCCTTTCTTAAAATTCGTTCAGCCTAGCCTATCATTCTTTCAGAACCTTAAAGTACTAGATAATACAAGTACAGTAAGAGAAGAAAATAATAAATGCATAACAGTTACTTAGCTCTGACTATGTGTCAGGCACCATTCTAAGTGCAATATGCATCTTCACTCCTCACAGCAGCCCTGTAAAGTAGGTACTATTAGGTTGGTGCCAAAGTAATTGTGGTTTTTGCAATTGTTTTTAACCTTTTAAACCGCAATTACTTTTGCACCAACCTATATTAATAATCCCATTTTCTAAAGTAGAAAACTGAAGCTCAGAGAAATGAGTAACTTTCCCAAGGAAAGTGGCTTGGGTGAGTTGGAAAGTGGCTCCAGAGTCAGTGTTCTCCCAAGGTGTAATGCTACCTTTCTGACCCTGGTCAGGCCAAGGGGCTCCGGGGAGCTGGGGAAGCCCCTGGCGCTGTAGGGGGTGTACAGCTCCGTAGAATCGGGTCTGGAGGTATCTTCCAGCCATTGTAAGAATGAAAGGTGATGACGTCTCATAAACCAGACTACCCAGTACCTGGCACCTGGGCAATGGCCAGTTGAGGTTGCATATCATTTTCCCTTTCATCAGAGGCAGCTTTTGCTGCTTCAGAGTCTGGTAATTAGGGGTTTTCCTACATAGTTCTCGGCAGATCTAATCAACTCTTGTTGAATAACCAAAAGGAAAAAAATCTATTACTGCTACTCCAACCACTATTGCTAGTAACAGCAGAAACTATCGTTGAAGCACCAGGCACTGTACTAGAAGCTTTGCAAAATTTCATGTCATTTTATCTTAATAACTACTTGATGAGGGAGATGTTATTATGCCCATTTCACAGAGGAGGAAAAGAGGTTTAGAGACGGTAAGTAACCTGCCCAAGGTGGCCGAGCCAGGACTCAAACCAGGTCAGTCTGACTCCAAAGCCCTTGTCCATTCCATTGTACTGCGTTAGTGTTCAGGCAATCCGTGCATCCCACCCACCTGGGGACAAAGGCTAAATCAGTCCACTGGCCATGGCAAGAGACACATTTGTGACCATGATAGAAATCCAGGTGTAGAGCCATCCTCATTCACAGCTCTCATTATTTCATTTGGGTTGAAAAAACAAGTATGAGAAATTTTAGTTTTGTCTTCAAGAGTCAAATATTTATTAACCACCTTCCGTGTTCTTAGCACTGTTTTAGGTGCCATGGAAGACTCAGAAGTATAAAATATGAAATTTATAGTCTAGTTTGGGAAATAGGACCAGCATACCAGCATACTTAAAACAACAATGGACATTTCTAAATTGGTAGTATATCTTCCCAGGTATTAAAATTGAATGTCTATTCAAGTCATTTGAACAGAAAGACCAACCAGTAGAAAGATAAGAAGTCCAGAAATAGGCCCAAACACTAAGGAGAAATTAGTAAAGTGAGACATACAAATGGATTATAAACAAATGAAAAGATGATCAACCTCACAAAGAACGCAAACTAAATAGGGATATTGCTGATATAGCATTGTTTTCAATTTCTTTATTGTGGTAAAATACGTATGACAAAACTTACTATCTTAACCATTTTTAAATGTATAGTTCAGTGGTATTAAGTACATATTGTGCAACCAATACCACCATCCATCTCCGGAACTGTTTTCATTTTATGAAGCTGAAACTCCATACCCAGTAAACAATAGCTCTCCATCCCCCCCGCAGCCCCATCCTCCCCGTCCCCCAGCAACCACTGTTCTAATTTTTGTCTCTATGAACTTGACTATTTCAGGTACTTCATATAAGTGGAATCATACAATATTTATCTTTTTGTGGGTAGCTTATTTCACTTAGCATAATGTCCTCGAGTTTCATCCATGTTGTAGTATATTGCAGAATTTCCTTTTTTTTAAAGCTGCATAATATTCTATTGTATGTATATACCACATTTTCTTTATCTATTTATCCATTGATGGATACTTGGGCTGTTTCTAATGTTTTAGCTATTGTGAATAATACTGTTATGAATATGAGTGTATAAATATGTTTTTGAAATAATTCTTTAAAATATTTTGAGTATATACCCAGATGTGGAATTGCTAGATCACATGGTAATTCCATGTTTAATATTTTTAGGAACTTATAGTATTTTCCAAGTAACTGTACCATTTTACTTTTTCCACCAGTGGTGCACAAGGGGTCCAATTTCTCCACATTTTGCTAACACTTGCTATTTTCTGTTTTGTTTTTAAATTTTACTGGGGCATATTGGGGAACAGTATGTTTCTCCAGGGCCCATCTGTTCCAAGTCGTCCTTCAATCTAATTGTGGAGGGCACAGCTCAGCTCCAAGTTCAGTTGCCGTTTTCAATCTTCAGTTGCTGGGGGCACAGCCCACCATCCTATGCAGGAATTGAACCAACAACCTTGTTGTTGAGAGCTTGCGCTCTAACCAACTGAGCAACCCAGCCGCCCCACTATTTTCTGGCTTTTTAATAGTAGCCCTTCTAATGGGTGAGAGGTCTCGTAGTACTTTTGATTTGCATTTCTCTGATGATTAGTGATATTGAGCATATTTTCATGTGCTGATTAGCCATTCATATTCCTTGTTTGGAGAAATGTCTATTCAAGTCCTTTGAATAGACATTTTTGAATCAGGTTGTTTTTTTTTTTTTTTTGGTGGTTGAGTTTTAGGAGTTCTCTATACATTCTGGATAGTAATTCCTTATAGCTATAACATTTAACCTTTCATATTTCCAAGAATCAGGATGTTTGTTGATAAATAGTTAGTGAGGATGTGGAAAAATAAACCTCCTCATATAGCCCTGGTAGGAGGCATAGCCTCTTTAGAGGGCAATTCAGTTGTATCTATCAAGAATTTAAATGTACATACCCTTTGACCCAGTAATTCCACTTTCAGGAATTTATTGTACAGATTCACTTACTCATGAGGGCAAAAATATGTGTACAAGGATGTTCACTGCAGTGTCATCATCAACACATACAATTTATCATGCAGCAGTACAAAAACAATAATTCAAAGCTGAATGGTATTGAGTAGAAAATCCTACACAATAGTAGTTGTGTTTTTCATATACATCTATTAAAATAAGTTTCTGTAAAACTTTTAAGCAAACCTGTCTTTAATGATTAGCTAACACTTACTGAATACTTAGGTGCTAAGCACTATTCTAAGCACATAGACTCACTTAATCCTTCCCAACAAGTTATGAAGTGATGCTGTGGGTATCTGCATTTTACTGATTAAGGAGCTGAGAACCAGAAAGGCTAAGTGACTGGAACTGGTCTCTTACATCTGGCTCCAGGGCCCATGTCTTCACCAGGACCGTAACTGCCTTCCATAAATCATCTGCATAGAACATAGTTGACATGGATCAGTCTACACACATACTCTCTCTCTCTCTCTCTCTCTCTCTCTCTCTCTCTCTCTCTCTCTCTCTCTCTCTCTCTCTCTCTCTCATGTGCACATACAACACACAGAGAATGCACATTTGCCTTCTTAGAAATCAAGTTGCTCAGGGGACTACTGTTTATAAACTACTGTCTTAGAAAACAATTCTGTGGAAGTTCTGAGATGAAGGTGAGTTGTTAGTATTGGTATAAGAGTGGAGAGTTTATGAATAAGATTGCACTCTACCTGGGACTTGAACAATGGGGAATTTAGATGGGCTGAGAGGATAAAGAAAGGCATTCAGAGAGAGAACAATATGAGTGAGGACCTTTGGGAGGCTGGGTGAAAAAGATGAAGGGATTAAGAAGTACAAATTGGTAGTCACAAAATAATCACAGGGATGTAAAGTAAAGCATAGGGAATCTAGTTAATAATATTGTAATACCTATGTATAGTGCCAGGTAGGTACTAGACTAATTGTGGGGCTGGGGTCACTTTGTAAATTATATAAATGTCTAACTACTAGGCTGTACACCTGAAACTAATATAAAATAATATTGAATGTCAACTGTAATTGAAAAAATTTTTTTTTAAATACGTGAATGAGGACCTAAAGGCAGGAATAGGAATGGATGTGGGGTGCCCTGGGCATCCATCAAGGGGACTGCCTAATTGAAGTCAAGATGCATGTTGGGAGGTGAGTTTGAGATAGCAGGTTAAAGGATCTCAAAAAAACAGACTGAAGAGAGGACAAAGATTATGTGAGGAACAGTTACCTTCACCTGCTCTTTGGTCCATGATTTAAGCAATAATAAGTCAGAGGCTTTCCATAAACAGAGAGGATATCAATCAGGAAAGGTGGTAAACTCACCCCACCCTACCCCCTCCTCTGTTCCCCCCCCACATACCCCTTCCATCTCCCTGAGTGGGTGAGCAACGGCCTCAGGAAAAGACCTTACACTTCTAGTGATTGTACAAGTCTTGATTGGTGTCTTCTGTTTCAGCTGTCACCTGCCCTCCCAACAGCCATTACGAGAGCTGCGTGAGTGTCTGCCAGCCCCGCTGTGCTGCCATCCGCCTGAAGAGTGACTGCAACCACTACTGTGTGGAGGGCTGTCAGTGCGATGCAGGCTACGTCCTCAATGGCAAGAGCTGCATCCTGCCTCACAGTTGCGGCTGCTATTCAGATGGCAAATATTACGAGGTAGGAGAGCTCAACCCTGCCTCTTCCTTCTTGCCAATCATCAGATTTCTCTCCAATGCTCAGAGGCTCCCTACTTCATTATGAAGATTGTGATACTTATTCGCAAGGACATGAGAGGGCAAAGAGGTTACGAACAGGTCCCTGGAGGCTCTTGCTCACTGAGCATTAGATTTGGAAATGCATTTGGGTCTCACTCTCCTTCTTTGGCATCAGCAAAGTCTCCGGCACTCTGCCTCCTCTCCCATTAGCATTTGTGTTTCTCTCTGTGCCATGCCTCTCTCTAGGTCCTTCTGAATTCCTCTCCTGTTAATCTTAGTTTGAAAGCTTCTGATATGGCTATTGTTTGGAAATATGGTAACTGTGAATCTAATATGTGTAGCTGTCTTAGCTAAGGACATTTGTTAACTGGAAAAGGTGGGACTCGAGGTTGGGAAGAGTGGTTTTGCCTCTTCTGGCTAGTGAAGCTTCATGAAAGTCAGTGAAAGAGCCTTGATGCTGTGCCCACACATCCTACCCTTTGCTTCTCTTTATGTAGGGGCTGAAACATAGTTAATGAAGGTGTCTTTCTAGGTGTCACCAGTAAAACATATTAGCTCACTTTTACTTTTTGTACTTTGTAAATTCTTTTTTTTCCTTAAAATTTTCTTTTAAGATTTTTATTTAAAAATATAGTTAACGTACAATATGATATCAGTTTCAGGTGTACCTCATAGTTGTTCAACATTTATATATCTAAAGAAGTGATCCCCATAAGTCCAGCAACCATCTGACACCGTACCACGCTATACAATATTATTGACTCTAGTCCCCATTCTGTGCATTACATCCCCAGGACTTATTTGTTTTCTGCCTGCAAATTTGAACCTCTTAGTCCCTTCAACTTCCCCCCCATTTTTAATTTTTCAATTACATTTACAGTTAGCATTCAGTATAATTTTATATTAATTTCATGTGTATAGCATAGTAGTTAGACATTTGTATAATATAAGAAGTGATCCCCCTAACTAGTCTAGTACTCACCTGGCACTATACATATTTCCTATGCTTTACTTTACATCCCCATGACTACTTTGTAACAACCAATTTGTATTTCTTAATCTCTTCCCATTTTTCACCTACCTCCTCAAACTCCCTCCCATCTGGCAACCATCAAAATATTCTCTGTATCTATCCGTGTGTTTCTGTTTTATTTGTTTGTTTATTTTGTTCTTTAGATTCCATATATAGGTGAAATCACATCACATCTGCCTTTCTCTGTCTGACCTACTCCACTCAGCCCAATACCCTCCAGGTTCATCCATGTGCCACTGGTGGCAAGAATCCATTCCCTTTCATGGCTAAGGAATATTCCATTGTATATGTGTACCACCTCCCCTTTATACATTCATCCATCGATGTACATTCAGGCTGCCTCCACATCTTAGCCATTGTAAATAATACTGCAATGAACATATGAATGCACATGCTCCATCAAAGTAGTGTTTTGGGTTACTCTAGATAAATACCCAGAAGTGGGATTACTGGGTCTTCTTTTGCCTTGTTATAGCCCGTTTTAAAGTCTATTTTGTCTGGTATAAGTATTTCTACCCCAGCTTTTTCTTTTTTCCATTTCCATTTTCATGAAATAACTTTTTCCATCCCTTTACTTTCAGTCTGTGTGTGTCAGTTTGAATTGAGTCTCTTGTAGGCAACATATGTAAGGGTTTTGTTTTCTTATCCATTCAGCCACCATTTTTGATTGGGGCATTTAATCCATTTACATTGAAAGTAATTGTTGATAGATATCTAGTTATTGCCATTTTATTATTCATATTTTTTATTTTTTTTCTGTCTTAAAGAAGTCCCTCTAACATTCCTTGTAATCCTGGTATGATGGTGATGAACTCCTTTAGCTTTTTCTTGTCTGGGAAAGTATATCTCCTTCAATTTTAAATCATAGCCTTGCTGAGTAGAGTAATTTTAGTTGAAGGTCCTTGCTTTTCATCACTTAGAATGTTACGTACCAATCCCTGCTGGCCTGCAAAGTTTCTGTTGAGAAATCCATTGACAGTCTTATGGGAGCTCCCTTGTGGGTAACTACCTGCTTTTCTTTTGCTGCTTTTAAGATTCTTTCTTTGTCTTTAACCTTTGGAAATTTCATAATGATTTGTCTTGGTGTGGGCCTCTTTGAGTTCAATTTGTTTCGGACTCTCTGAGCTTTCAGGACTTGTATATCTATTTCCTTCACCAGGTTAGGAAAGTTTTCAGTTATTATTTCTTCAAATAGGTTCTTAATCCCTTGCTTTTTTCTTCTCCTTCTGATACCTCTATGATGTAAATGTTGTTACACTTGATGTTGTTCCAGAGGTCTCTTTAACTATCCTCATTTTTTTTAAAATTCTTTTTTCCTTTTGTTGTTCTGATTGGGTGTTTTCTGCTACCTTGTCTTCCAAATTGCCAGTTTGATCCTCTCCTTCATTTAGTCTGCTGATGATTCTTTCTAGTGCACTCTTTATTTCAATTCTTACATTTTTCACTTCTGACTGGTTCTTTTTTATGGTTTCTATGTCTTTTTT
Organism: Rhinolophus ferrumequinum; assembly: GCF_004115265.2. NCBI lineage: Eukaryota > Metazoa > Chordata > Mammalia > Chiroptera > Rhinolophidae > Rhinolophus > Rhinolophus ferrumequinum. The sequence continues at coordinate 39,357,938 of NC_046308.1, read as the reverse complement.
AATGCTTGCTATCTCTTTGTTGAAGTTCTCAGTAACTTCTTTGAGCATCCTTATAACCAGTGCTTTGAACTCTGTCTCTGGTAAGTTGATTGCCTCCATGTTGTTTCATTCTTTTTCTGGAGTTTTCTCCTGTTCTTTCATTTGGGATGTATTTCTTTGTTTCCCCATTTTGGCTGCTTCTCTGTGTTTCTATGTGTTAGGTAGATATGCTACATCTCCCAGTGTTGCTGGATGGCCTTATGTAGCCAACTAAGGGCCCTTAGTAGGCTAAGTGGCCCAGTGGCACAGTCATCCTGGTCACCTGCACTGGTTGCTCCAGGAGAATCCCTCATGCAGGTTGTGTGTGCCCTCCTGTAATATTTGAGCCGTGATTGCTATTGGCACATCAGTAGGTGGGACTGACCCTCAGACTGACTGGCTGCGGGGTTTGGTCATGTCCACAGCTTATGGGCTGCTGTGAGGGGGTCTTACTACACAGAGTGGGATTTACCCCAGTGAGCTCTGGTGCCCTTTGAGACCACCCTTTGGTGTGCCACTAGTGGGGCTAATTGGGTTGTGCTCTACTGTGGTCTAAAGCCAACTCTAAGTATGTTGGTTCTGGGGATTCTTGGGAGGGGCTCCAGTGCAGGCCCAGGTCAGCCACTGCCTGTGACTATCCAGGAGTACCTGGTAGGAGCTACAAAGTAATCTGCAGTTGGTTGCTGGCTGTGCTAGAGCTGGAGGCACATGGGAGAGGCCACACCATGAACCAAGGATGGCTGCCACCAGTACTAGGTCTGGGGTAGCTTAGCAAAAAGTCAAGAAAACTGAGGCCTGCTGTGAGTTGCTGGCTCCCATAAGATTCAGCTGATAAAACCTTGTGTGAAGTTGGGTGTGGCAGGGTCTCAGTGAGTTACCAGGATGGAGCAAGCCAAGCTCACCAGACCAATTCAGATTCAGATTTGGCTGTATGGGGAGAAAGCTCAACAAAGCAAAGATGGCACCCACCTGCTGGTGCACGGGAGAAAGACCCCACACAGGGAAAATGGTGACTGTCTTCTAGCCAACACCCTGAAGCCACACACCTCAGTCTTCCCCTTGTATGTCTACGAGTCCCCCTGAGTCACTGTCCCTCTGCTAGAGGCCAGGGTGAGTGCCTGAGAGTGAGTTTGTGTGGGCCCTTTAAGAGAACATCTGAGGTTCCCGAAGCCTTCCATTCGACTCAGATGGTTGGAATCCCCACTGTTTTTCACAGCCAGATGTTGTGGGGACTCTTCTTTCTGGCACCAGTACTCCGGGCTAGGGAGCCTGGGGTCCCTTGCTCCTCTGTGGGGAACCTCTGTGACTGAGATATCCCTCCTAATTTTCAACTGCCACATGGAGGTTTGGGGCTGGCCCATTTCGAGCCTCTGCCCCTCCTACCAGTCTTGACATAGCTTCTTCTTTATATCTTTATTTATAAAAATTCTGTTCAGCTAGACTGCAGATGGTTCTCCAGATTAATTGTTCTATAATTTAGTTGTAATTTTAATGTGTTCTGTACTTTGTAAATTCTTTATGTGCCATAATACTCAGCCAGAAAGCTCTTGCCTGGAGAAGGTATTTAGCTTATGGTTCTGTCTCAAGCCCATTGTCTGTTTAAATGACATAAAAGCCTTATATTGGTAGGCAGACAATTAACAACAGCAAATATTGAATATCTGTTATATGCAGATCATTGTGCTGTGGCATTATTGGGGATGATAAAGTATGTTCTCTGCCTTAAAAGGAACTTAAAATGATAAAGTATGTTCTCTGCCTAAGGAACTTAAAAATCTATTTTGCAGAGGGGAAAAAACATGCACTTTAAAGAACAAGAGAACAATTACAAAGTAACAACTGAAAAATAATACCCTACAGAACTAAACATTTTTTTTTTTAAATTTATTGGGGTGACAATTGTTAGTAAAATTACATAGATTTGAGGTGTACAATTCTGTATCACATCATCTATAAATTACATTGTGTGTTCACCACCCAGAGTCAGTTCTCCTTCCATCACCGTATATTTGATCCCCCTTATCCTCATCTCCCACCCCCCACCCCCCTTACCCTCTGGTAACCACTAAATTACGTTCCCCAGATTAATTTTCAAACCCCGTGGCCATCTTGTGGTTACTGACTATTTTCTAATCCCCTCACCTACCCCCTTACCCCCACCCCCCCCGCCCATCTAGCAACCCTCAGTTTTTCCTCTTTGTCTCCAAAACTGTTTCTGATTAGTTCATTCACTTATTCTTTTCTTTAGATTCTGCATATAAGTGAGATCATATGGTACTTATCTTTCTCTGTCTGACTTATTTCACTTAACATAATGTTCTCTAGGTCCATCCATGTTGTTGCAAATGGTAAGATTTCTTTCTTCTTTATGGCTGCGTAATACTCCATTGTATAAATGTACCACAGTTTCTAAATCCAGTCGTCTACCGATGGGCATTTCAGTTGTTTCCATGTCTTAGCTATTGTGTACAGTGCTGCAATAAACATAGGAGGAGTGCATAAAGATTTTTGAACTAAACATTTTTAAATGAAAAAGAATAGCAGCATTTAAAAAATTGAATTGAAGTGTCTGAATTGGAAATAAAACTAGGCAAAAAATAATGTTTCCTTTTTGTAAAGATGCATTGATTTGTTTAAAAGTAGCTAAGTTGACTTTACTTTGAGAATAAATAAAAAATAAATAAATGTTGAATTACCATCAATTTCATTTTCAGTGGGAAATTTGCTTAAGTGTTATATTGGAAAGACAGGGAAAAGTAGAGTTACATATTAGAGCTAATCAAAGAAGACTTCTTGGGAGAGGTCTGTTTTGAAGTTAGCTCTTAAAAATACTGATTATTTTAAAGAAAACAGCAGAACATGTGGAGAAAATGATATTAAATTCAGTTTTCTCACAATCTGAGAGAAGAGACAACCAGGCTCAAAACTGAAAAGGCACTCTTCTCATCTCTGTTCCCCTATCTGGAGCTTTACTGAAATGTAGACATCTAATAAGTGTGTCATGCACCCCTCAACAGAGATCCTGGATGTCTGTGGCATAATGGAATGAGACTTGGGTTTGATCCTAGCTAAACCACACTAGTGATGTGACATTGGGCAACCTGTGTCATTTCTCTGAGCTTTAGTTGCCCTGTCTATGAAATGTGACTAAGAATACCAACTCAGCATGATTGTTGTATAAATAATCTATGCCAGGTGCCTTGCCTAGTACCTGACACCTAGTAGTTCAATAACAGGTAGCTGCTATTGTTTTTCTTGTTCTCCTGAGAAGCATTTTGTAAATAAAAAATCCAGGCATGTTAATGAAATGATGCATATAAAAGCCCTTGGAACTCTCAGGAAAGGCATAGTACAGCTCTTGGCAGCTGTTAATACTGTAAACATTATTATCCACTTTTCATCAGAATGTCAGTGGTTTTTGACGATAGCTTATATCTGGAAAGTAGCAAGCTCACAGAACAAATAATCCACATCTACTTGCCACAATTCAAACAAGCTTAGGGGCTTGTTTATACAACAAATTTCTTCTGAAAGAATGAGAAAACACGTCTACCCTCATGAGCATATAAGGTAATCACCTGCCTGTCATTGTCATGTCTAATTAAGATAAAGAAAGTAGCATTGGCACCAGTAACTTTACTGTGGTACTAGTTTCATGATCAAGTTCTCCTGTGGGATGAGTTATTTACCCTTGATCATATCCACATACATCATGTTATTTTTCTCTTTCCACCCACGTAGTGTATGACTTTTTATCAGAAAGAGGCCAGACCATCCACTCAGTTATTCTGCAAATCTGGTAAGAGAAATGAAGTCAATTTGTGAGGTCGCTGGCATCTAGAATATTTTACAGGTCTGGAAGGAGGGAAGGCTTGATTCTAGGAACTACGTCACTTTGAGGATGAAAGCATTAGCAGTGACTTCTTTTCTTTTTTTTTTTAAAGATTTTATTGGGGAAGGGGAGCAGGACTTTATTGGGGAACAATGTGTACATCCAGGACTTTTTCCAACTCAAGTTGTTGTCCTTTCAATCTTAGTTGCAGGGGGCACAGCCCGCCATCCCTTGCGGAAATTGAACCGGCAACCTTGTGGTTGAGAGGACGCGCTCCAACCAACTGAGCCATCCGGGAGCTCAGTGGCAGCTCAGTTTAAGGTGCCATGTTCAATCTTAGTTGCAGGGGGCTCAGCCCACCATCCCTTGCGGGAATTGAACCAGCAACCTTGTGGTAGAGAGCCTACTGTCCCATGTGGGAATCGAACCGGTAGCCTTTGGCGTTAGGAGCACGGAGCTCCAACTGCCTGAGCTACCAGGCGGCCCCTAGCAGAGGCATCTTGAAGTGCATTGGATTGAGGAAACATCCTGGAAGATCTCATCCTATATCTATTTATTCTTGAATATGAGTCATATCTGTAGTTCCTATTTCAGGTTTTGATAAGTCTATAGTTAAAGCAGAAAACAGTGACAAGACAGAATCATAGGCCTTCTTGTGCCATTAAAACATCTCTGGATAGCACTGTTTTGATCAAATGAGTTAGTGCACTGAGTGTCCCGTCTCTATGCTATAGTTGGCTACTTGGGACCACACCCCACTTGGACAGTCATTACCAGTTTCCAACAATTCCCTGGAATTTTAAGGCTAGAACAAGTGCAAGATCAAGAGCACAAACTACCAAGTAGAGCTGTATCTACAGAGTTTTGCTCATTTAGGGAATAGTACAAAATAATAGCTGCCACCAGCTGAGGATACTTTGTTTTAGGTATTTTATAAAACATGATATAATTCCTCACCATCTGAAAGAAGATGACTGGTTCTCCTCTTGTAATAAGCAGCTATGATTTATTGAGTGCCTACTCTACGAGTATGTCATGAACTGTATTTTACATATCTTATTTAATTCAATCTTAACAACTGCCCTGCAAAACATGAAAAATTTTGTTTTAATTTTTCAAGTACAGTTGACATTCAGTATTATATTAGTTTCAGATGTATGGCACAGTGGTTAGACATTTACATAACTTATCAGGTTATACCCTTGATAAATCTAGTACCCACCTGATACCACACATAGTTATTACAATATTATTGACTATGTTCCCTATGCTGTACTTTATATCCCTGTGACTGTTTTGTGACTGCCAATCTGTACTTAATCCCTCCTGCTTTTTTATCCATTTCTCCAAACCCCTTTCCATCTGGCAAGCACCAGTTTTTTTCTGAGTTTTTATCTATGAATTTGTTTCTGTTTGTTTATTTATTTTGTATTTTAGATTCCACATATAGATGAAATCATATGGTGTTTGCCTTTTTTTGTCTGACATATTTCACTTAACATAATACCCTCTAGGTCCATCCATGTTGTCACAAATGGTAAGATTTCATTCTTTTTTATGGCCAAGTAATATTCCATTATATATACTCATATGTACCACCTTTTCTTTATCCATTTGTCTATCGAAGGACACTTATGTTGCTTACCTATTGTAAATAATACTGCAATAAACATATAGAAGCATACATATTTTCAAATTAGTGTTTTGAATTTCTTTGAATAAAATCCAGAAAATTTTATGGTAGTTGTAGTAATTAATTAATTAATTAATTAATTTTAATTAAAGTTTATTGGGGAGACAATTGTTAGTAAAGTTACATAGATTTCAGGTGTACAATTCTGTATTACATTATCTATAAATCACATTGTGTGTTCACCACCCAGAGTCAGTTCTCCTTCCATCACCATATATTTGATCCCCCTTACCCTCATCTCCCACCCCTCACCCCCCTTACCCTCTGGTAACCACTAAACTATTTTCTGTGTCTATGAGTTTTTGTTTCTCATTTGTTTGTCTTGTTCTTTTGTTGTTTTTGGTTTATATACCACATATCAGTGAAATCATATGGCTCTCTGCTTTTTCTGTCTGACTTATTTCGCTTAACAAAATTATATTATTATTATAATCTCAAGATCCATCCTTGTTGTCACAACTGGTCCTATGTCATCTTTTCTTATCGCCGAATAGTATTCTATTATGTATATATTCCACAACTTCTTTATCCATTCATCTATCGAAGGACATTTTGACTGTTTCCATGTCTTGACCACTGTAAATAGAGCTGCAATGAATATTGGAACACACTTGTCTTTATGTATAAATGTTTTCAGATTTTTTGGGTAGATACGCAGGAGAGGGATTGCTGGATCTAATGGTAATTCTAGTCGTAATTTTTTGAGGAACCTCCACTCTGCCTTCCATAGCGCCTGCACCAGTCTGCATTCCCACCAACAGTATATGAGGGTTCCTTTTTCTCCAGAGCCTCTCCAACACTTTTTACCATTTGTCTTGTTGATGACAGCCATTCTAACTGGGGTGAGGTGATATCTCATTGTGGTTTTTATTTGCATTTCTCTGATGATTAGTGATGTTGAGCATTTTTTCCTATGTCTATTTGCCATTTGTATGTCCTCTTTGGAGAAATGTCTCTTCAGGTCGTCTGCCCATTTTTCAATTGGGTTGTTTTTTTTTGTTTTGTTTTATTTTGTTATTGAGATGTATGAGTTCCTTGTATATTTTGGATATTAGCCCCTTATTGGAGGCACTGTTTGCAAAAATTTTCTCCCATTCAGTTAGTTGGTTGTCTCTTTATTTTGTCGATGGTGTCTTTTGTTGTGCAGAAGCTTTTAAGTTTGATATAGTCTCATTCATTTATTTTAGCTTTTACTTCCCTTGCCTTTGGAGTCAAATTCATAAAATGCTCTTTGAACCCAAGATCCTTAAGTTTAGTACCTATGTTTTTTTCTATGCAGTTTAGTGTTTCAGGTCTTATGCTTAAGTCTTTGATCCATTTTGAATTAATTTTGGTACATGGTGACATATAGCAGTCCAATTTCATTCTTTTGCACATGGCTTTCCAATTCTGCCAGCACCATTTATTGAAGAGGCTGTCTTTTCTCCATTGTATGTTTTTTGCTTCTTTGTCAAAAATTATCTGTCCATATTTATGTGGGTTTATTTCTGGGTTCTCAATTCTATTCCATTGGTCGATGTGTGTTTTTGTGCCAATACCATGCTGTTTTGATTATTATAGCCCTGTAGTACAAGCTAAAGTCAGGGATTGTGATACCTCCAGCATTGTTCTTTTTTCTTAAGATTGCTTTGGCTATTTGGGGTCTTTGTGGGTCCAAACAAATCTGATGATTTTTTGTTCAATTTCTTTAAAAAATGCCATTGGGAATTTGATGGGGATCGCATTAAATCCGTATATTGCTTTGGGTAATATGGCCATTTTAACTATGTTGATTCTTCCAATATATGTCTTTCCATTTCTTTGTGTCTTCTTCAATTTCTTTTAAAAATGTCTTATAGTTTTCAGCATATAGGTCTTTCACATCCTTGGTTAAGTTTATTCCTAGGTATTTTGTTCTTTCTGCTGCAACTGCAAAAGGAATTTTTTTTTCTTTTTCTGAGATTTCATTGTTAGTATATAGGAATGCAATGGGGTAGTTTTATTTTTAATTATTTGAGGAATCTCCATACTGTTTTCCATAGAGGCTGTACCAATTTGTAAATTCACCAACAGTGTACAAGGGTTCGCTTTTCTCCACATCCTTGCCAATACTTGTTGTTTGTTGATTTACTGACAGGTGTAAGGTACCTCACTGTGGTTTTAATTTGCATTTCTCTGATGATTAGTGATTTTTGAGCATGTTTTCGTGTGTCTGTTGGACATCTGTATGCCCTCTTTGGAGAAATGTCTATTCAGTTCCTCTGCCTATTTTTTAATTCAATTGTTTAGTTGTTTTGGTGTTAAGTTGTATGAATTCTTTATAAATTTTGGATATTAAGCTCTTATTGGATGTATCATTCATGAATATCTTCTCCCATTCAGTAGGTTGTCTTTTTCATTTGAGGATAGTTTCCTTCTCTGTGCAAAATTTTTTAGTTTGATGTAGTATCATTGGTTTATTTTTTCTTTTGTTTTCCTTGACTGGGGGGACAGAGTCATGGTAAAGAGTTTATTGCCTATGAGGTGAGACAATGAAGTTAGCGAACTCATCCTAGAAAAAATGCTATATACCTCATTGCTGAATATCACTACGGTCACCTTTGAAGTACTCCCCTTGGGAAGCTATGCACTGATGCCAGTGCCTAGTCCATCCTTCAGAGCAATTTTGGAGCTCTTTTTCCAAATGAATGGCCATCAAAGTTGTCATCATATTGCCTTTGATGTCTTGAATGTCATCGAAATGTTTTCCTTTATCTTCAGGTGAAGAAAGAAGTCATTGGGGGCCAGATCAGGTGAGTAGCGAGGGTGTTCCAATACAGTCACTTGTTTACTGGCTAAAAACTCCCTCACAGACAGTGCCATGAGAGCTGGTGCCTTGTCATGATGCAAGAGCCATGAATTGTTGGCGAAAAGTTCAGGTAGTTTTCATCTAACTTTTTCACGCAGCCTTTTCAGCACTTCCAAATAGTAAACTTGGTTAACTGTTTGATATTGTTGCAACAAGTTCACAAGCTTAATTGTCAGACCTTATATGTTTTCATCTAGGTGTCTTATGGTTTTGGGTCATACATTTAAGTCTTACGGTTTTGGGTCATCCATTTTGAGTTTATTCTTATATGGTGTAAGAAGCTGGCCTAATTTCATTCTTTTGCATGTATGTGTCTAGTTTCCTCAACATCATTTATTGAAGAGACTATTTTTATCCCCATTGTATATTCTTGCCTCCTTTGTCATAGATTAAATGACCATATCGACTTGGGCTTATTTCTGAGATATCTATTCTGTTCCGTTTATCTATTTGTCTGTTTTTATACCAGTACCATGCTATTTTGATTACTGTGGCTTTGTAGTACAGATTGTAGTATATTTGACATCAGGGAGCTTGATAACACCAACTTTGTTCTTCTTTCTCAAGATTGCTTTGGCTATTAAGGCTCTTTTGTCGTTCCATATACATGTTAGGATTATTTGTTCTAGTTCTGTGAAAAATGCCATTTGTATTTTGATAGGGATTGCATTGACTCTACAGATTGCTTTGGGTAGTATGGACATTTAAACAATGCTGTTTCTTCCTATCGATGAGCACGGTATAGGCTTCCATTTATTTGTATCTGTTTTAGTTTCTTTCTACAATGTCTTATAATTTTGCGAGTACTGATCTTTTACCTCCTTGGTTAAATTTATTTGTAGGTATTTTATTTTTTTGATGCAATTGTAAATGGGATTGTTTTCTTGATTTCTCTTTCTTATTGTGTTTGTTATTGTTGTGTGAAAATGCAACCAATTTCTGCATATTAATTTTGTATCCTGCTACTTTACTGAATTCATTTATAGGTGATAATAGTTTTTTTGGTGGAACCTGTAGGGTCCTCTACATACGTATCATGTCATCTGTAAACAATGACTGTTTTGCTTCTTGCTTTCCAATTTGAATCCCTTTTATTTTTCTTGTCTGAGTGCTATGGCTAGGACTTCCAATAGTGTGTTGAATAAAAGTGATGAAAGTGGACATCCTTAACTTATTCCTGATCTTAAGTAAAATGCTGTTAACTTTTTCACCCTTGAGTATGATGTTAGCTATGGATTTGTCATATGAAGCATTTGTTATGTTGCAGTATGCTCCCTGTATTCCCATTTTGCTAAGAGTTTTTATCATAAATGGATGTTGGATTTTATCCTTCATTTTATTTGTGTGGTATATTACATTAATTGTATGTCACCTTGCATCACAGGAATTAATCACACTTATGATTCATGTACGATCTTTAAATGTATTGCTGAATTCAGTTTGCTAATATTTTGTTGAGGATATTTTCAACTATGTTCATCAGGTTTACTGGACTATAATTTTCTTTCTTTTTAAAATTTTTGTTCTTTCTTTCTTTTTTGTAATGTCTTCATCTGGTTTTTGAATCGGTAATGCTGGTCTCATAAAATGAGTTTGGAAGCCTTCCCTCCTCTTGAATTTTTTGGAATAGTTTGAGAAGGATAGGTGTTAATTTTCCTTTGAATGTTTGGTAAAATTCACCTGTTAAGCCATCTGGTCCAGACTTTTGTTTGTTGGGAGTTTTTGATTATTGAGTAGATTTTGTTAGTAATTATCTGTATATTCAGATTTTCTGTTTCTTCTTGATTCAGTCTTGGAAGATTGTATGTTTCTAAGAATTTATCCATTTCCTCCAGGTTGTCCAATTTGTTGGCATATAATTGGTTGTACTATGTTTTTATAGTCCCTTACATTTTTGTGGTATCAGTTGTCACTTCTCTTTCATTTCTGATTTTATTTATTTGAGTCCTCTCTTTTTTCTTGATGAATCTGTTTCATCATTTTTCATCATTTTTCTTGATGAATTCTGTTTATCTCTTCAAAGAACCACCTTGGTTTCATTGATCTTTTGTATTTTTTTGACTTGATTCTGTTTATTTCTGTTCTGATCTTCATTATTTCCTTCCTTCTACTCACTTTGGGCTTTGTTTGCTATTGTTTTTCTAGTTCCTTCAAGGTGTAAGTTTAGATTGTTTATTTGAGATTTTTCTTGTTTCTTAAGGTACATCTATATTGCTATGAATGTTCCACTTAGGATTGCTTTGGCAGTGTCCCACAGATTTTCAGTTGTTGTGTTTTCATTTGTTTCAAGGTATCTTTTGATTTCCTCTTTGATCTCATTGTTAACCCATTCATTATTTAGTGGCATGTTATTTAACCTCCATGTGTTTGTGTGTTTTTTTTTTTCAGTTTTTGTCTTGTAGTTGATTTCTAATTTCATATTATTGTGATTGGTGAAGGTACTTGATATGATTTCAATCTTCTTAAATTTATTAAGATTTGTTTTGTGGTCTATCCTAGAAAATGTTCCATATACAATTGTAAAGAATGTATATTCTGCTGCTTCGGAGGGAAATGTTCTAAAAATATTAATTAAGTCCATCTGATCTAATGTGTCATTTAAGGACACTGTTTCCTTCTTGATTTTCTATCTGGATGATCTACCCATTGATGTCAATGGGATATTAAAATCCCCTACTATGACTGTATTACTGTCTATCTCTCCCTTTTTGTCCATCAATATTTGCTTTATATATTTAGGGTGTCCTACATTGGGTCCATAAGTGTTTAAAAGGATTATATCCTCTTGTTTGATTGATCTCTTTATCATTAAGAAATGTCCTGATTTGTCTTTGTTAAATCCTTTATTTTAAAGTCTATTTTGTGTGGTATAAGTATTGCTATCCCAGGTTTTTTATTCATTTGCACTTGCCTGAAATATCTTTTCCCATCCCATCAATTTCAATCTGTGTTGTCTTTCAATCTGAAGTGGGTCTCTTGTAGACAGCATATGTATGGGTCCTGTTTTCTTATCCATCCAGCCCTGCTTTATCTTTTGATTGGAACATTTAGTTCATTTACACTTCAAGTAATTATTGATATGTATGTACTTATTCCATTTTATTAATTGTTTTCTAATAATCTTTGTAGTTCTTCTCTGTTCTTTTCTTATTCCCTTGATCTCTTTTCTTGTATGTTGATGACTTTCTGTAGTGTTGTATTTGGATTTCTTTCTCTTCATTGCCTGTATATCTCTTATAGATTTTTGGTTTCTGGCTACCCTGTGTTTCATATATGTCAAGCTACATTTATAACAGTCTATTTGAACTTCATGTTTCCTTAAGTTTAAACACATTCTGAAATCATTACCATTTTACTCACTCCCTTCACGTTTATGTTTTTGCAATCATTTTTACTTGTTATTTTGTGTGTTTTGTTTGTCCCTTAGTTTACTGTTGTAATTACACATGATCTTCCTAGTTTTGCCTTTTAATCTTTGTACTAGCTTTATATTTGGTTGTTATACTGCTTTTATTATGTGTTTGCCTTTGTCAGTGAGAGGTTTTTCTTTTTTTCCCTTTGTGAAATTTTCTTATTTGTTGTTGTTGTTCTTCTCCTCCTCCTCCTCTTCCTCCTCTACCTCTTTCTTTTCTTCCTCCTCCTTTACCTTCTCCTTTTTCTCCTCCTTCTTCCTCCTCCTACTTCTTCAACTAGTCCCTTTAACATTTCTTGTATACTGATTTAGTGGTGATGGACTCTTTTAGCATTTTCTTGTTTGGGAAGCTCTGTATCTCTCCTTCGATTCTAAATCATAGCCTTGCTGAGTAGAGTAATCTTAGTTTGAGGTTCTTGCTTTTAATCACTTTGAATATTTCGTGCCAATCCCTTCTGGTCCACAAAATTTCTGTTGAAAAATCTATTGACAGTCTTATGGGAGCTCCTTTGTAGGTAACTAACTGCTTTTTTTCTTGCTGCTTTTAAGATTCTCTCTTTGTCTTTAACCTTTCGCATTTTCATCATGATGTGTCGTGGTATGGGGCTCTTTGGGTTCATCTTATTTGGGACTCTCTGCACTTTCTGTCCTTGTATGTCTATTTCCTTTGCCAGGTTAGGGAAGTTTTCTGTCATTATATCTTCAAAAAGGTTTTCAATCCTTTGTTCTCTCTCTTCTCGTTCTGGTACCACTGTGATGCAAGTGGTGTTATGCTTAATGTCCCAGAGTTTGCTTAAACTATACTAATTTTTTTAACTCCTTTTTTTTCCTGTTTCTATTAGTTGTTTTCTGCTAACTTGTCCAGATTAGTGATTCCATCCTCTGCTTTATCAAATCGGTTGATTCCACTGAATGTATTCTTCATCTCAGTTATTGTATTCTTCATTTCTGACATGATTTTTTTTGTGGTTTCTATCTCTTTGTGTAAGTTCTCACTGAGTTCCTCTAGTCTTCCCTTAAGTTCGTTGAGCATCTTTGTAACCAATGTTTTGAACTCTGTATCTAGTTGATTTCTTACCTCCATTTCCTTTAGTTCTTTCTCTGGAGTTTTGTCCTGTTCTTTCTTTTGGGACGTGTTGCTTTGTCTCCACATTTTGGCTGCCTTCCTGTGTTTGTTCCTATGTATTAGGTAGATCTGCTTCATTTTCCAGTCTTGGTAGAGTTTTCTTATGTAGTAAGTGCTCTATGGGGTCCAATGGTACAATCTTCCTGGTCACCTGAGCCAAGTGCTCCAGGGTGTCCCTTGTGTGGGTTGTGTGTGCCCTGTTGTTGTAGTTGAGCCTTGATTGCTGTTGGTATGTCAATGGGTGGGATTGACCCTACAGCTGACTGGCTACGAAGACTGTCCCTGACTACAGGGGATAAGCTGTTGCGTGGGTTTGGCACCCCTTCACCCCCCCACCCGCCCCCGCCCAGAGTATGATTTGCTTTAGCAAGGCTCTGATTCCTGCTGAGTTCACCCTTTGGGTATATCATTTGTGGATCTAATTGGGTGGTACTCAGATGTGGTCTGAAGCCAAACACTGGGTGTGTTGGTTCTGGAGCCTCTTGGCAGGGGCTCTGGTGGAGGCCTAGGTTATCCACTGCCTGTGCTCAGCCAAGGGCCACTTGGTAGGAGCTACAATGTGATTGTGGTTGGTAGCTGCCTATGCTGTGCCTGGAAGAGGCTATGCTGTGAACTGAGGCCAGCTGCCATTAGTGCTGAGCTTGGGGCAGCTTAGCAAGAAGTACACAGCATGCCACTGTTTGTTTCGGGTTTGTGTACCTTTGAGAGATTTTAGGAAAGTCTGTAGCATGGACTGAGGTGGCTGCTTGTGTAGAACAGCTGCTAAAAGAAGTTCAGGTTGGGCACATGAGGTCAGTGGGGCAAGGTCTCAGGGAATTATTAGGACGGGGTGAGTGGTGTTGGGCAGGTCAATGTAGACTCAGATTTGGTGCCTGTGTGCACTTGCTAGCTGTGGGGATGGTGGATAGGGCTCAACAAAGGAACAATGGTATGTGCCAGCACTCAGTCCTGGGAAGAGCTGACCCCCCAGCCCTCATCCTGAAACCAGGCAATTCACTTCTTTCCAAATGTCCCTGGCCTTTTTAAAGCTGTTTTCCCTTTGCTGGAGCTTGCAACATGCATTTGTGAGCAAACGAGTGTGTGCTTGGGCCCTTTAAGAGGAATGCATGGGATTCTAGCAGCCCTCTGTCTCACCCAAAGTATCTGCTGATATTCAGAGCCAAATGTTATGAGACTCCTCTTCCTGGCACTGCTGCTCGGGGCTGGAGATCCTGGTGTGGGGCTGGGATCCTTTACTCACTCCTCAGCATGTACCTCCACAGCCAAGATAGCACTCCTGATTCTTAACTGTGACTTGTGGGTATGTGACCAGCCTGTTTCATATCTCAGTCCCTCCTACCAGTCTTAACATGGCTGCTTCTTTATATCCTTAGTTATAGGATTTCTGTTCAGCTAGTCTTCAGTTGGTTCTCAAGGGTGGTTTTTCTATAATTTAGTTGTAATTTTGATGTGGTTGTGGGAACAGGCAAGCGTGGTGTTTACCTACTCCACCATCTTGACTAGAAGTCAAGAATTGCCCTGCAAGATGTTATTGTCTCCAATTTAGAGATAGCAAACTGACAGTCTGGAAGGTTGTAGTTCTCCTCAAGGTGGCACATATAGTGTGCCAGGGCTGTGATTGAAATCCAGGTGGCCTGATCCCAAAGTTTTCCTTTCACAGAATCTCTAAATCTGTTCTCTAAATCTCTCAGTTCAGGACACATAGATATGGAGGTACTTGCAACAGAAGTAAATTAGAAGTAGCCTACGTATAAAGAAAAAGTTTGGAGTGTTGAGTATTGTGAAATGTTGAAATGATTTATCATAATGGTTGGTTATCACTTTCTGTTAATCTATTTAAGCTTTAAAGGGGCAATTTTCTTATTCTTGAGTGAACTGAAATTTCATCCTTGAATTGGAACTGGTACTTGTTAGAATAATTTTCTACCAAATATTTTTTCTCTTCACCTACCTCAGGTGCACACTCAGGTTGGCTGTGATTAGTTCTAAAATCCAGCAGTAAAGATTCCCAAATTCTTGATTGAAACCAATATAGACTAAATTGCATATTGTTTGGTATCTGAATTACATGGAACTGATGTAACATTTTAATTAAAGCAGCCTCCCTACTGCTGTCTGTTGCAAAGTCCAGCCCTATTCAAGATAGGCTAGCCCAGCCCGGGAAAGGGTCCAGACGGACTGGGCTTTGGGGTCCTCCCCGACACTGCCTATATATAGCCTGAGTTTAATGCAAATGGCACCTATCTTCCAGCCCAAGCAGCTGTTCTGGAACAGTGACTGCACGCGGCGGTGCCGCTGTTTCCGGCGCAACTTGATCCAGTGCGACCCACGCCAGTGTAAGTCGGACGAGGAGTGCGCGTTGCGCAACGGGGTGCGTGGCTGCTTCAGCACCAAGACCTCCTATTGCCTGGCGGCTGGCGGCGGTGTCTTTCGCACCTTTGATGGTGCCTTTCTCCGCTTCCCTGCCAACTGCGCCTTTGTGCTCTCCACGATCTGCCAGAAACTGCCTGACATCTCCTTCCAGCTCATCATTAACTTCGACAAGTGGTCGTCCCCGAACCTCACCATCATTTCGCCTGTCTATTTCTACATTAATGAAGAGCAGATTCTCATCAATGACCGGAACACTGTCAAGGTGACAAGCCCGTCGTTGATTCTTAAGAAATGTTCCCTGGAACAAGGCATGGCTAGGGGACTGTTTGTTGTGGTTTTCCCAGGTAACCAAGTTTGAGGATAATAGGTTGTTGCTTCATATGTGCCATACACAGATGACCAGATTTTAAAGAATGAAAGTATAAAGATTCCACAAGGGTAAGAATGGGTCCCATTTAGTCCTTTGTTAACAATTCCAAAGGCTTACAAGAAAGGTACAGTGTCTCAGGGCCATAGTGACAACATGGGTGCTAATAGAGCTTCAGGTGATAAAATGGTAGATAAGTCAGCTTTTACTCGGGATTAATTTACATAAAGCATCTCATTTGTTTTTTTTTAAGAGCCTTTAAAATTATTCTTGGCTCTGCCCACCTGTAACAAGACCTGCTATTTCATCTTTGCCATCCTTTCTAGAAGCTGGGAGAAGGCAAGCGTTTACCTAAAAGAAAAAAACAACTACCTAAATAAAAACCTGCTGGAGCATCCCCTACTATTGGAGGGTCTCATGGTGACATACCAATTAAAAGAAAACAGAGGCTGAATATGGTGAATTTCTCTTAAGTTGGCTCTTCCTTAGGCCAGCTGCCTGGTTTCTTAGACCTGAATCTTAGACCTGCATATAAATAAATATGAATCTCTAGCCCACTCCCATAACTAATATGCCTCTCCGACTTGGATTTCTCCTGCCGCTTCCATTTAAGAAGGTCATCTGCTTTGATGAACTATTGATAGTGACTCCAGCCTCTCAGCCAAACCAGGCTGCTCACAGCAGGTAGACCTGAACAATGGAGTCAGAACCCAATGCTATGATTACAGCTAGGGAGGGACAAGGAGAGCGCCAGGATGTACACATTAACATTTGTTTGGAATTCAGTGTTATTGTGTGTATCTACTTTCCACCATTAGCTCAGATAATTGAGTGTATCTTAAATTTCAACAGTCATCAAATAGCTTAGTATCGGGAGTTAGGCAAATGACTGGCAGTATTTTGTAAGCTTAAAAGGAAGAGTTTGAATTTTAATACTAGTTTTTAACTTCAGTGAAAGCTTCTACTGTTTTTGACACCCCAATTCCTTTTGAAAATTGGCCCACATAGACACAACTGTGTTGGTCCAGAAACCAGGAGCTAGTGAAAATGACTACCTACGACAGCAAAACTGACATCATGGCTGAATAAAAGACACCAAGCTACCAAAATAACAAAGAATCCTATTTTTTTGAAGCCTTCTGATTTTTTTTAAGAAATAAAAGTTACTAATAACCTGTATGGGTGGGTGGGGAAATACAATTTATTTTGTAAGTATAAGAAAAGCATGTTATGTCCTGTCCTAAGGGCTAAGAAAAAAAACTGTTCTAAAGCAGGAAAAATGATAAGTGCTGAAAATACTGTGCCTGTAGGACCTCTGGGGTGGACCTTCTGTTTGAGCATTATAAGCAAGAAAACAATAAACATTGTAATGATCCTCAGATTCATTTTAACTGTGTTAGACTCACTTTAGCACAGGATTGGATTTCATTTTCAGTAATTGGTTTATGCTGGGGAAAGTTTTATACAAAAATTCAGCCATTTGTGGTGCGTTATATTTTTCTAATGTTTTCTTATCACTCTGCCTCCATATTTTGCTTCTTTGGGGGGAACTGTGAACTGTAAGATGAGTGAGTGTACTTGAACTCTAGGGTAGGGACCAGCAAACTATGGGATTTAGCCAAATCTACTTGCTGCCTGTTTTGTAAATAAAGCTTTATTGGAACACAGCCTCACTCATTTAGTGACATATTGTCTGTGGGCTGCTTTCCTGCCATGAGGAAAGAGATGGATAGCAATAAAGATTGTAAGAGATTTACTCTGGCCCTTTACAGTAAATGTTTGCTAACCTCTGCCCTAAGAGTCATTTACTTTTTTTTTTCTTGAATAGGTGAATGGCACACAAGTGAATGTTCCATTTATAACCGGGTTGGCAACCAAAATCTACAGCAGTGAGGGGTTCCTGGTGATTGACACCAGCCCCGACATCCAGATATACTACAATGGTTTCAATGTCATAAAAATCAGCATCAGTGAGAGGCTGCAGAACAAAGTGTGTGGCCTCTGTGGCAACTTCAATGGGGACTTAACTGATGATTATGTGACCTTGCGAGGAAAACCAGTGGTAAGCAGTGTGGTGCTGGCCCAGAGTTGGAAAACCAACGGCATGCAGAAGAGGTGAGAGTTCTAGCCTCTAGACTCAGTGGACCAAATCCTCCCACATCCACAACAGGTGTTCACAAGGAATGCACTTTCCATAGCATCATTTTCCTATCCTGCAAAGAGCTGAGCCAAAGGTCTATGGAGTTGTCATAATACAGAGGCCTCAGTAATTGCTTGAATGGCAGAGGAAGAAACTGGGCTTAGATGGTATGACTCTAAATTTTCATGTCATCCAGCCCTTGGCTAAGCAACAGAGTCTGCCCAGGCTTAGAACTCTAAAGCCTTGACCAACTACCCAACTGGGACCTGGGCATCCCTACTGGGGTGGCATTCAGAGCTGACTCAGGAGAAGAAGAGCTATCCCTGTCCCCCCGCCCCCGACCCCGGTGCTGGTTCTAATTGTGAGTCCATGACTCTTACCAGAGGTTTATTTGTGGTTGTACAGGTAGAAATTTGTGGAAGTCAGGAAAGCCTTTATAAATACAGAAGTTACCAAGATTATTATCAGGTCCCTCTCTGGTCAACTGAGATAGAATGAGCTATACAAGTTATTTAAAAGATAGCTAATTTAGAACCCCTCTGGGCTGCTAAATTATGGCATACCTTTCTAAATCTATAGATACACTTCCTGTTCCTGGTTTGTTTGTTTGTTTTTCACTTGTACAATGGCTTGATCCCTTTGTGCTTAAACATGTCAAACATCAGCTAAATACCCAGATGTGGAAGTGAAACTTCAAACCCCCTTTGACCCTTCTACAGGTGAAAACTGAATAATGTATCATAAATTAGACAGTCTTGTGAATTATGGGACCCAGAACTGCAAAGCACTTTGGGCAATATCTAGTCCACTCTCTTCCATTTTTGGGTGAAATGGAGGCTAGAGTAGAATGCCTTGTATGAGGAGGCCCTATAAGAGCCAGAATTAGATGCTAGAATTCCTAACTTGATGCTTTCTCTAAAATGTCACTTATTGGGCCCACAGTTAGGAAAATGACAACTGTGGACATTTAAGCTATTCTGGGGCTTTCAAACATATGCAAGGTTCAGTTCCCCCTAAGAAATTATGATTCTGTTTGAGCTTCCTTTCCCTTCCTTTCTTCCTCTTTCTTCCTCTATAAACGATTTCAGTCCAACATCAGTTTTCTAATGAAGGTTTTATTTTGGTCTCTGATAGCTAAACTGGAACTGGTTTAGAAGCTTCTGGACTTCCTTCCAAATCTTTAATTCTACCAACTGTCATTACCATTGTAGTAACTGTCACCATTATTATTATAATAATTAATAAATATAGTAACCTATTAGTGGTGATTATATCAATTATATCAGTTCATTATATCAAAGGTTAATGACTATCATGTCAATATCTACCTTTTGCCTGACACTTGGCTACCAATCCATTATTTTAACCCTCACTTCTCCCAGTGATATTAATAATAGAAGTTACGTAACTACTTTCCTAAGGTCACATGGCTAATTAGTACTGGGATCGGCATACCGTGCTAACTTCGGTGTTAGCAAAAGAGGTAACGGCTGTGGTGTTCCCTTCCACCGGAGGTCTCAGATGGTTGTTCTTGCTTCACGTAGTCTGACCAGACTTCTTGCCCCCAGCTGCAATGAGCTGCAGTTCTCACAGTACGCAGCCATGTGCGATAATGTGCACATCCAGAAGATGCAGGGTGATGGCTACTGCCTGAAGCTCACGGACATGAAGGGCTTCTTCCAGCCTTGCTATGGGCTGCTCGACCCCCTCCCCTTCTACGAGTCCTGCTACCTGGATGGCTGCTACAACCACAAGAAGTACCAGCTGTGTGGCTCCCTGGCTGCCTACGGAGAGTCCTGTCGCTCCTTTGGGATCCTCAGCACTGAATGGATTGAGAAGGAGAATTGCTGTAAGAGAATTATTTTATTTCTGAAGATTCTTTTCTAAGTTAAAAGCACCATGTTGCTGGCCACATTGCTTTGTATAGTTTGGCTGGCTGGTCTCCATCTTTACCCATAGATCTGCTTCCAGGGTGGGAGAGTTGAGAGTTGTGAGCTGTGGCAGAGATTTGATGAGGAGAATTTTCAGTGGAGCCTTAATCACCTGTAGTTCCTGTCCAGTGATTGAATTTGAAACACCAATTTGGGAATATGAGGTTCTCTGAGATAGATGAGTAACAGTGTAGTGACTTATGAGGTCAAGGGACAGAATATGGGACTCCTTATTGATTTCAGATCCCAAACTCAGCTCTACACCAGCTCCTTTAACATGGGTTGGAGCCCAAATCAGAAAAGGTAAGCATGTGGCAAGTGGCAAGTTGAGTTGGAACTGAGCTGACTGTATCTGCATGGGTAGAAAGGAAGCTATGGTTGGATTTGGATTTATAAAGGGAACACACCACACACACACACACACACACACACACACACACACACACACACACACACGAAGGTCGGACAATTAAGTTTGCGAACTTTCTACCATGTAAGTGCACAGTGAAAATTTCGCGAACTTAATTGTCCAACCTTTGTGTGTGTGTGTGTTTATATTAAATTAGTGATAAAATAAAGATCTATAGATTCTTGTATTTTTTTGTACTAAGAAAATTATTTGATGTCTATATCCATTATTCTATTTGTTCATTTTTTTACTATGTAAGTCAAATAGATGGAAAAAATATGTATATAACATATGTAAATTTGTCATATACATATATGTGTGACCATATACATAAATGGTCACTGTCACATTTATGTGGTATGATACTGTGTCCAACAGAACTCCATGTACCTTGACACATACCACCAACCTGGTGTGTGTACGTAGGTACCACCATGAAAACCGGCCCATTCTAAGACTGTGCATGCACATTGGAAAATTTGCAGACTAAACCTGACCAAATACAGGAATGCATTTCATTCAGAACCTAAAAACAGTATAGTTAATTAAAATATGCATTCAGTGATTTGAGATACTATTAATAGGCAAATTACTAGTCTCTGTTGGAAATCAACAAAAATGCTTTGTTTGATAACTTTAATATTTTACTCTGTTGTGTCAATAAACTATACTTTAAATAACTTTAAAATTAACTCTTTTGAACTTTAAAAATTGTCTGGGATTTAAAAAAAAATATCAGTTTTTGTTTTTAACCTCAAAACCTCCATCTGTATAAAGACGTATCTTATCTGCCAACTGGCAGATGAACCACCGTATTTGTGAGGTGTTTTTCTTCTGGTGGACTGTAGCCTCCGCACCTTCTTTCTGTTATGCTCTTGACTTGTTTTCACATTGTGTTAATCTACTATCATATTCAGGGAGGGACTGCTGTATGCTTACCATTGTGTCAGTTACTGAGCCTACTCAGCAAGTGAAAGTGTCTTTATGAAAAGAAGCCTTTAAAACTAAATGGGATTAAATGATGCTGATGGCTTTCATTCAGTCTTCCTTCCAAGAATTAAAGATAGGGTGATCCCTATATTCCCACCTATTACAATTAATTATTACGATTAGTGCTATTACAATTAGTTACTTAGCAGAGATTACAATTAGTTAATTAGCAGAGGGAGGGAATGGAGAGTGAATGGCAGCTGGGTCAGGAGAGGCATCTAGAGCTGTGGAGCTGTGGGACAGCTCCGTTTTGTTTGTTTCATTTTTTAAAAAATTTTTATTGGGGAATATTGGGGAACAGTATTGGGGAACAGTGTGTTTCTCCAGGGCCCAGCAGCTCCAAGTCGCAGTCCTTCAATCTAGTTGTGGAGGGCACAGCTCAGCTCTAAGTCCAGTTACCGTTTTCAATCTTTAGTTGCAGGGGTCGCAGCCCATCATTCCATGTGGGAATTGAACCAGCAAACTTGTTTGTTGAGAGCTCACACTCTAACCAACTGAGCCATCTGGCCACTCTGTTTCATTTTTAAACTCTTGACACTGGCTCATGCTGGGATTGAACAGTTGTTGTTTCTTTAGCTCTCACCATCACATACCCTAAAGAATTGGAGAGATTCTTTAAACGAAGAAGTGAGTGTCTCAGTGAAAATGCCCTCAGTGGTTCTCAAACTAAGGTGTTCAACATCTTGCAGGTGGTCTGTGGCCTCATCTGCCACAGAAATATTATTCATAATATAATGATAATGACACTTCATGTACATTTATATTTTCTTTAGAGTTTTACCCTTTTTAGCAAAACAGCACCATTAATCTAAGTCAGTGCTTGTGAATTGTGTGTAGGTTTTTGGTTTATCTATTTTTATAAAATTAAGTAGAAGTTCCTGGGGAAAATGGACCATGAATAATCAAAAAGACTAAGAAGTCCTGCTGTAAGGGAACTATCTGGGTCCTTACTGGCCCTAAAATTGTCTTTCTTGACAAATATTTGTTGAGCACCTATTATGAGGTGACTGGGTTTTGGGAATAGAGAGATAAATAATTTGGACCCTGCTCTTTATAAAGATACAATGCACATACTTGTAGTGTGGTGTACACGTACAGTAATCATGGTGTATCTTGGCAGTTAAGAGTGTGTGTGCATTCCATCTTCACCACAGAACCTTCACTTGTGTGTGACCTTGGGCAAGTTTCAGTTTTGAAATCAGGGTTACAATACTTAGCTCACAGAGCATTTGTGAGGGTTGGAGGTTATAATGCAACTAAAGCATGAAGCACAGTGTTGGGCCCATTAGCAAGGGCCCAATTACTAGCTGTTGTCATTATTTTCTAGAAGGTTGTCCTCTCTGTTAATTTGTGGCTGCCATCTGATCATCACCAATTCCATTAGAGTAGCAAATCCAAGAGTATAACCACATGCTACTGGGTGTTTGTGTGAAAATCAAATTGTGCGTGTTTCTGTTTGTTTTCCTTTTTAGCAGGAGTGGTTGAAGATCCCTGTGTGGGGGCGGACTGTCCCAACCGAACCTGTGAGCTGGACAATGGAGGAGAGCTATGTGGTTGCATCGAGCCACCCCCCTATGGCAACAGTGAGTGACACCTGCCCTTTCCCTCCACCCCCACCCAGATAGGCCCAATGGGATAGGAAAGCTCCAGGATTGGAGCCCATATGCCCCCACACAGTAGGGTAGACACCCAAATAACGAAGCTTTAATGAGCATTTAAACAGATCAAGGAAGCAATCTGACCACTTCAGAGTAGGCTAATGTTCATTTCCTCAGAGCTACATCCTTTTCTACCATAAATCTGTATATGAATGGAATCAGCCGGTTCCATCTGAGGCCACACTCAACATCAGAGAGAGCTAAACTGTTGTTTTAGACTTATAGGGAAGAAAGGTGGTTTGACAAAAACATGAAAGAATCAGGATGAGTGCCAGGTGCTTTACAACTCATGTAAAGCCAGTTTTATCTGGCCTCAGCTTTCGGTAGGCCCTGAAGAAACAATTGAAATGTTTGAAGCAAACAGCAATCAACTAGGACTCCAGGTTCTGTTCCTAACATAGCCCCCGTACAGTAAGAGTGCATCTGTGATGTCACTAAAGGGGACATCAGCTCCGCGAGCACCCTTGCCTGAACTACGAAGCTCAGAAGGCATGTGCTAATTTTAACATCATTAGAGAGTGAAAGCCTAATTGACTAAAAGGCTCCATAGGAGGGGACAACATGTGCTGCTGTTCAAGTTTCACCTAAGCAGATAAAAATGTTTCCCTCTGTTTCTATAGTGCTCTTTCGCCTGTGTTTATGTACTCACAGAAAATCTCAATTGGTGCATCACCATGTCATAAAACAAGAGCTCCTACTGCTCACCTGGGAATCAGCTGGGACTTTGGGGTGGCCTGGCTAGTGCTGCTCTCACTTGGGGCATGTTCTTTAGCCAAGCCACAGTGAACCAGATGCGGTATATAACTTACAGAAAAATAGCTACCTCCAAAGTGGGGGCAAAGTCCTAGTTTATGAAGAAAAGACAAAAGATACTTTATTCATATTTTTATCTTTCATTCATACTTTCATCTTTGCATTTCTACAGTGTCCCAGTTATTGCTTTGAATGAATTCTTATACTCGTTTGTTTTGATCAGAGCTTAGTGAGACATGCCACAGCCTTTGTGCAAAGATCATTAGCTTTTTGTGAAGGACACTGTAATGGATGCCTCATCCTGACCCCTGCAGCAAGACAAACTCACACTGACTTGCCTTTCGTAATAACTGTTCCCCACAGACTCACATGACATTATTGATGCAGAGGTGACCTGCAAGGCTTCCCAAATGGAAGTGTCCATATCTAAGTGCAAACTCTTCCAGCTTGGCTTTGAGAGAGAGGGCGTGAGGATCAATGACAGACAGTGCACCGGAATCGAGGGGGAAGATTTTATCTCCTTTCAGATCAACAACACCAAAGGGAATTGTGGAAACATCGTGCAGGTGAGAAATCAGGTCTGGAAAGAGCACCTGGCAGAGACAGTGATCTTCCAGGTGTCTGCACATTGATTGTCCTTAAAGCCACCTTCAGGGTGGTCCACCTAGAAATATCCTCCTTGGGAAAGAGCAAAAGGCATATATGAAATGACAGGCATCAAGGAGAATGGTCATTTGGTGCCAACTAGTTGATTGAATGGAAAGAGCTTGATAGGTGACGCGTTTCTTTCCTTGGTTTACGCTGTGTGCTGTCATCCTTTGCCCCACACATTGACAAATTTTTGTTACTTCTCTCATGCTTCTGTTCTTCTTCTAGGTAAATACACCTGGGTTCAACTATTTCGGGGCATAGGGTGTCCCAGACATAATTTAAGAGAAATACAGCAAGGTCCCAACTTTTAGTATCAGATTATCCAATTTATAGGTTAGCAAAGCCTCTTGCTTCTCTTCTTTCTGTTCCTTTCTGCTGTCTGTCTTTTTTTTTTTTTTTTTTGATAACTGTGTTCATTTGATAAATATGTTCATTCTTTAATCAGGGAGGGAAAGGGGTAAGAAAGTGAAACTTCCATTTGTTCATTTTGGCATTTGTGGGCATGTCTAGTAAAAGATTTGGTGGAGGAGAGATTTTGAATTAAGAATTAAAAAAGACTTAAACATTACCCCATGATGGCAATACTTCATGCTGTACCCTATTTAGATTCCCACAGACAACTGGAGTTTCCCACAGACAACTGGTTGTTGTTAGAATTCATGAAATCACCCTCTGTGGGCATCAAAGGTTATCAGACTGAAGGGTGCTGTTGACGTCTATTGTAATACGTGTTTGTTTGTTTTCAAGTAAATGCCAAGGTTAGCGCCATACTGATTTCTACTGGCCTCTGGGTTATGTATGGGATGAAGCCATTTCTTCACTTTCAGGGCATGGGTTTGAAATGTGAGCCGCATACTCCCAGATTTAATGATTTTTGACCTCCGTTTGTTCTGCAGTCCAATGGCACTCATATCATGTATAAAAACACCATCTGGATCGAAAGTGCCAACAACACTGGCAACATCATCACCAGGGACCGGACGATCAATGTGGAATTTTCGTGTGCTTATGAGCTGGACATTAAGATCTCCTTAGACTCTGTTGTGAAGCCTATGCTCAGGTAAAGAATTTCATGAGTTGTGTGCATGGCTTTGTCTTTTCCTTGACAGTGAAGTTTAGCATCATCAGAATTGCTAGCTTTTATCTTTGAAGCACTAGGGAAAAAGTAATTATTATTTTCTGCACTTAAATGCCTTAGACTAGCACTGTTCAATAAAACTCTCTGCAATGATGGAAATGTTCTATAGCTCTACTGTCCAATACAATAGTTATATGTGGCTATTGAGCACTTGAAATGTGGCTGAGGGTGCTGAGAACTTGAATTTTAATTTAATTTCA
This sequence comes from Rhinolophus ferrumequinum, assembly GCF_004115265.2. Taxonomy (NCBI): domain Eukaryota; kingdom Metazoa; phylum Chordata; class Mammalia; order Chiroptera; family Rhinolophidae; genus Rhinolophus; species Rhinolophus ferrumequinum. The sequence continues at coordinate 39,332,420 of NC_046308.1, read as the reverse complement.
TTTTAATTGCCATGTGTGGCTAGTAGAAACCTATTGGACAGTGCAGCCTTAGATTTCACTATCTGCTTATCTATCTGCTTTGCCTTCCCTGTACATTTTCAGCTTGAAAAATGGTAGGTGATTGAATAAACATAATTGTTTGGGGTTCTCTGCCTCATGATTTTTTCCCTTTTAGTGTCATTAACCTGACAGTTCCGACCCAAGAAGGCAGTTTCACCACCAAGATGGCACTCTACAAAAATGCCTCCTACAAACATCCTTACCGCCAGGGTGAAGTGGTGCTGACAACTCGAGATGTGCTGTATGTAGGGGTCTTTGTGGTTGGAGCCGATGCCACACATTTGATCCTGACGCTGAACAAATGTTATGCAACCCCCTCCCGTGACAGCAATGATAAACTCCGATATTTCATCATTGAAGAAGGGTGGGTAGCCTCTTTTAAGACAACCTCAGAGCCTTAATCTTCATCATTTTTTAGAGAAGAGAATGGGAACTAATATTTGTTGACTACCTACAAGGCCAGCATTTTGCATCCATTAACTATCAAATTCTCATAATAACCTATACGGTAGATATTATAAGCCTCATTATATAGATGAAAAGGCTGAGGCTTAGTGAGAGCAAGCAACTTGCTTAAAGTCACACAATAATTTAGTGGCAGATCCATCCTCAAGTACAAGTGGCATTAACTACAAACATATTCTGTGTGATCAAAGAGGGGATTTTACCCTGCCTACTTTGAATTTCAATTTGAGAGAAATGTGGATCCTCTACAAATGAGAGAATGCAATGAGAATAACTAAAGGTTGGTGACTAGGACATCTATTAAAATTTAAAAAGAAGTAGAATAATAGTCTATAAAATCAAACAGTTTCTTTTTACTTACCACTATATGCCCAGCACCTAGTATGTTTTCTGAAATATAGTGGTTATGAAACAAAATTTATTGAATGAATGAATGAATGAATGAGTGAATGAATGTAAAAGTAAAGACTATAGACCAAACAACAATAATGATAATTATCTTTATTTGTTAAAAAAACTAGTTATGTCAAGTAATAATAATTATTTTTAACAGCTTTATTCAATACGTAATTTATATGCAATAAAATGTACTTGCTTTAAGTGTAAAATTGAATGATTTTTAGTAAATTTAGAAGAGGGATGCGACCATCACCACAATCTAATTTTAGAACATTTCCATCACCCCAGTGTAATAATTCTTAAAGCAGAAGACTGTATCAATCATTGTTTTTTTCTATTAGATGTGGTAGAGATCAATTCACACTGGCTTATGCAGAAAACAAGGCGTTTAATGGTTACAAAACCAAATCACAGGAGTGGATGTGGGTTCAGGGATGATTGGATCCAAGGAGCCAGATGCTGTCAAGACTCTCTGCCACTTGCTCTGTCCTTTGTCTCTGTCTCTCTATCTCTCACTGACCTCATTAGACACTGGCAAACCTGGACTCGTGTTCTTACAGCATTGTAACTACCAAGGAGTGAGCGTTCCTTCTAACCCTAATTCAGGGACTCCCAGTGAAGGAATGTGATTAGACATTCTTGGCTCCCTGCTTCTCCTTTGTTTGGAAGGGATATGACATTAAATTGCCTGGTGTTGTCGGGGAAGAACAAAGTTCTCCTTAACCCTCTTAGGGTCCCTGGCTGGGTCTGAAAATTAAAGAACAAAGACAGGTTAACAGAAGAAAAACATCCAAATTTATTTAATATAAGTTTTATGTGACCCAGGAGCCTTCATAGGATGACCCTATAGGAAATGATTAAACCTGAGTGTTTTATCCTAGGTTTGATGAAGAGTGGACAATCATGGACCAGTATAACAGGTTAAAGAGTTTGAGGTGATTGGTGAACTGGGGAAACTTGACAAGGCCTGTTTGTTCATATTCGTCTGAGTCCCTTTGTCTCTGGAATTAAGGATGCTCTCTTCTTCAGGTTATGGGTGGACATCTCTCACATGAAGGTTTTATGACCTCTTTCAGGTGAAAAGGGTCAGGGAGAAAGTCAGAATGACCTTCCTGCTTCTGACATTTTCTCAAACTCAGTCACCTTAAAGTATTCAATATGCCAAGGGGCCAGCTTTCGGGGTAGTGTGTCCTGGGTCAGGGACTGCTATGGGTACTGTAATTAGCTTTAGGGATGGAGGGAAAGGAATGGCTTCCCAAAAGAAGAAGGGTGTGGTTCTGGGCAAACAATAAATAGCCAAGATTTTGCAGATGAAACAGGCTCAGAGAGGTTAGGTACACAGCTAACGAAGGCCACCCAACAGAAAGGGGCAGAGGAAGGATCCTTCCAGGTATCACGACACACTAACTCCTGAACCGGCCAGGCCTGGCTTGTGTTGGCTGGCATGGGTTGCTGAGGCATATTGTGGAATTTTCAGCAAAGATTTCACTAAGGCATTTGACTTTCTGAATTGGTTTTTAGCTTCCTCAGAGGCAAAGGGAAGGATTTGGTGACTGACTACTTGGTGTCTTGCAGGCCTAGTTGCTTGGGCTAATGTCACAGTTTTCCTTTTCTCCTCTATCTTCCCAAAATGAAAGGGCTAAGATGTAAGCCACTATACAAATGCAAACCCAGGTGATATGGCTGTACCTCCTTTGAAAGGTCACTGTGGCACTGAACATTTTTTAAATAGTAGTTAATAGACTTGACACTGAGAGGGACAGCAAACAAATGAGCCTGTTCATAAATCTCAGCTTTCCCTAGAGTCTGAATAAAGGCCTTCAAAGTGAAGTGATTTCGTCATGTGGGAGAATTTTAATTCCTGAGTCCTTCTGACCTTTCTTGGAGGGATGTGGGTATTGTTTTTTTCCCAGTGAACTTGCAGGAAAACTGATGCTCAGTGCTGAATGAAAAAGCAGCAAAATGGGTCCAGTTCAGAATTTGGAGTGATCATCTGTTCCTCTCCAGCTGTGTGGAGGGCAGAGATGGCACCAGCATCTATTAGTGACTCAGAAGCCTGGGGACAAGCAGATCACTTCTTTTTCCTCTTCATGTGCCTAGATAGAGGAAAGGACAGTTAGTTCTTCCTCCGAGAGTGGACAATCGATTCCAGAGCTTGGCTTGTTTTCTCACACTAAGGCAGGTGTCCAGATAGCCTGTCCTTGCTTCCCTAGGCTTCTCCCTTTTGCTCCATAATTTTCTAATACTTCGACCTCAAGTCATCTCTCTGGGAGTTGGCGGTCTGGTTAAGAGGGAAGGTCTATGTGAAGATCAAGAGCTGTGAACATTTTAGAATCTTTGAACCAACTTAGCTTATTCAAATGAGTAATAGTGACAAGAAACAGTATAGCAAGCAAGTTTTTGTTTCAAAGCATTTAGGAGACTATTGCCTTGAAGACTTCATTAGAAAACTTAATAGGTGTGGGAATGCTGAAGGATTACTTCAATTTTTAGTTTTCCTGTTAACTAAGTCTATTTAATTCTGTTGGCTAGGGGAAGGAAACATAAGAAAAAGAGTTGCCCTTTTTTATCTTTATCATTTTAAAGAACTTCTTGGCTCCTAGTGTGAGCCATCCTTGAGTGTGGTAGTGCAATTCATTCATTCACTAACTCAGTCATCCAGCAAAGGTTTTTAAATACTTACTAGTGCTCTGCAGTGTATGAGAGACACAGGGAGGATTACAACTTGATTCTTGCACTCTAGGGGCTCAACAGGGTGCTGCTGGCAAATCAAGGAGAACCCACTTATTGCTGCCTCCTCAGGGCAGGACTAGGGGATATTTATAAAAGAAGAGGAGCCATAGGCTGGTATTGGAGAAAGAGCAGGATTCATGCATGTGAAGGAGTGCAGGGAGACTTGCAGTTCGGGGAATCATTACGTGAAAAGACTCTGGGGCATAAGAGAGCCTATGACACATTTGGGAAACTAAGTACTGGAGACAGGATATCTGTGCCTGAGGGAGGGCTGCAGCTGTCCTCGCTTATTGTCTCAATACCACAAGGAGGAGAGGGAGGTGAGAGAAGAGGCAGTCACATCAAAACAACTCTTCAGCTCATCCTTGACTGTTCTCCCTTTTTTTCCAGCTCCCACCTATTTCAACATGTGGAACGATTTTCCAACAGGGTTTGAATCGGGAGCCCCTCCCAAAGTTGATAATTAACTGAGGAAAGTACGGTTGAAGTAATCTTGTGTTTGTTAAACTGATGTCAGTAAAACACAGCATTATGAGGGGGCAGAATGAGAACCTGAAGCATAGGGAAACTGAGTGCCATCCCTGCAGTCATTTTGTTTTTAGTTGCAGTTAGGGTACTAATTGGAGGTGCTGTTTGATGCATTCTAAGGACACTATGTAAATATTTACATATAAACTATGTAAAAACTATATAAATATAAGAGTGATAATAAATGACAAACCCCCACAGTCCAGAGGTTACTTTCAAAGGCAAAGGCATTTTTACCATTTACAATGGTTTTATATGAAAGTGTGACTCAAAGATTCCTTTTTTTTTTTTTGCCTGAACAGGTGTCAGAACATTAAAGATAACACCATTGGGATTGAGGAGAACGGTGTCTCCCTAACCTGTCGCTTTCACGTCACAGTCTTTAAGTTCATTGGGGATTATGATGAAGTTCATCTTCACTGCGCAGTGTCACTCTGCGATTCAGAAAAGTACTCCTGTAAAATAGTAAGTTAGAGTGTAAAAAGGAAATGCTTAGCCTTATTTCTTGCTGCCCCAGTTTTCCCAACACGGGGATCACAAATGCCAGGATCCGTGCGACTCTTTAGAGTTCTTTACATCTCATAGCTCCTGGAAGTGGCTGAACTGGAATCATCCTCAGATGCTGAGGGGCCGCGGTCATGCTTGGTGGGACAATAAGAGAGAAAATAAAGTGGAGTAATATCCATGTACTCCTCTTCTCTGTCTCTGAAATGTCAGTCGGTCATTGGTGTATCACTGGATTAGGATTTCTCAAACCTCGGCACTAACTGATTTTGGACCAGATCGAATAATCCTCTGTAGTGGCGGCTATGGAGTGCATTGTCGGGCATTTAGCAGCATCCCTGGCCTCTGCCCACTAGATTCCAGCAGCACCTCCCCACAGTTGGCAGCACCCAAAAATGTCTCCCGACATTGCCAGTTGTCCCTTGGGGGTGGGAGGGTGGGGCAAAAGCTGCCCATTTGAGAAGCACCGCACCAGAGTCTCAAGGAGCCAGGCCACCTGAATCCCAGTGAACAGTGAGGCCAAGCTCCACTCCACTGTAGAAGCAAACTGCTGGACTCAGGATATACTTTATCCAGGTTTTCTTTAGACAGGGATTGTCCTACAGCTCTCTCAGAGCCACACAGGACGCGTGCCCTGGCTGCAGACATGAGGTTACAAACTAATCATCTCTTCCATGCCAGGTGTTCATCCCCACTGCGTATGGCTAATGTCTCTAAGGTTTTATTGCACTGGTCCCTGGTCCCTAACTTTTAACATTCCAGCTTTCTCCTTTACCCCATGTTTGCAGAATCGAGATGTGAATTATGGTCAGAACTGCTTATACAAGCTACTGAATATATTTCTGTCTGATGAGATATAACGATTCTCATTCCAGGAAGGGAATCTCTTTGAATCTAATTCTAGTAGGAAGAATATATTTAATTCTCTTCAACATAAAGCCTAGAGTCCCAGTGGGCTCAGTGATCAAGAAGGCATTGCTTCTAATTAATTTGAGCAGTGACAGTGCTCAAGGCCGGAACCACTGCCTCTTTCGAGATGGAAACATGGTGAAGAATAAGTTATCAGCTTAATTGTGTCAAATTTTCCCTCTGGTATTCTGTCTTTCAGAATTGCCCACAAAATTCCAGGATTGCCACAGATTACACCAAAGAACCCAAAGAACAGATCATTTCAGTGGGACCTATCAGGAGAAAAAGTATGTATGTTCCTAAAATGTACTATAAATGATTAAAGCAATGGGATTTGAAGGCTTGAGATGACTCTTGCCTGTATTTCACCTGGGATATGAATCTGATGGATCCTTGAGGAGGTAAGATGCCAGTTTGAGAAGACTGCCCACTACCATAATGAAACCTTTTCCTTAACTTTTAAAAACTCACAATGGCATTGGGCTTTTCTTTTTTCTCTCCTGTCTTTAAAAGTCTTGCCCTTAGATAGGAGTTGAAGAGTTGAACTATCTGCAGTGAATTTGACCAACTACTCTTTTTTAGGGCTGGACTGGTGTGAGGACAATGGAGGGTGTGAGCAGATTTGCACAAGCCGAATAGATGGGCCTCTGTGTAGCTGTGTGACAGGAACCCTGCAAGAGGACGGCAAGAGCTGCAGAGGTAGACATACCCAATACCCTGCCCCCCTGCCTCTCCAGGGCAGGCAGCTGGGGCACAGGAAGTTCTTGACACCGAGGAGGAGAAATTCTCAACTGAAGCCCACTGAGTCATCAACTGACCTATGAAAATGCAGAAAATAAGAAGGAAAATTTGGGAAAACTCCCAAGAGATCCTAGCACCATTTTGTTTTGTTTTTTAACCTTTGGGTTCCAGCTATTTTAGCTAAAAGATGAAGGTCATTTTATTAAAGATAAGTTATCTGTCCATTTAAGGACCAAATATTGGCCTTAAATCTGGCCATGCAGCAGTCTATTTGGGCTGTGATTAGGATTGGGATGTTTGGTCCAACAAAAAGATTTCCTATAATAGCCTTAGTACATGGCTTCTTTGGTGTTCACTGAGGTTAGGAGGAGTCTTCTGAGCTTAATCCTGCTTCTTTGCTGCCTCAGTCAGGGCCAGTTGGATAAAGTGGGTTCTTGCCAGTTTAATTACCTCTATTTAGTTGAGAACTGAAAAATTGTCTGATCTCTATCAAATAGATATATTTTTAATAGGACTTACTATGTTCCTTTTTGTTCACAGCTTCTAATTCTTCTACTGAACTTCAAGTCTGGACACTTCTTCTCATCATGACCCAGATTTCATTATGGCATTTTGTCTATAAATCAGGCATGACCTCATAATTAACTCAAGGTTGCTATATAAAGTACTGTAATTTACTTACTCCAACTCCCTGTAGGATCAAAGGTGTGTGCCCTTAAGTCAAAACCTATTTGACAGTGTGCAGCATCTCAACGCCATGCCACCTGCCTCAAACGGTCAGAGATCTGGAAATGAGTGGAATTCCAAGCTCCTCTTTCAAAGTACACAACAGGGCTTCTAAAAGCCAGTTGTGGAAAGCATATATCTTGCCTAAAATTTCCAAACAGTTGTCACTAGAAACTTTGGTTCACGTAAATAACCAGTAAAGGAAAAAAATCTGGCTAGAAAAGTCTAACTGGAAATCTGACCAGAGAAATCTGTCAAACCAGTGCTGTTTCTGGATCATAGTTTTTACAAAGAGAGGGCCTGTGGAACAATATTAAGAAGCAATGACTGGGAGGTTTGACTCCCTCTGAGGAATCTTTCCGATGTTTGGACATGTCTGATCTATGATATGCATGTGTTGCTCCCTTCTCTTTATGATGGACTCCTTCCCTAACCCCGTGTCCTTCAACCTTGCCATGGCAGCTCGGTCACTGGGTACATTGTTTGCAGACCTGGGGAACCCTGCTCCTCATATCCCATCCCCTCAGACCCAATCCCTTCTCTTTTACAAATCAACCAAATAATTTTTAATGTGTTTTATGCTTAAATAAACTTTGTGTTCAAGTATTCTCATCACTTGGTGGCTGGAATCATTCTTACTGATGTTAAGCCTTGCACACTAAACAGCACATTGTAATTTTAAAAAGGAGGCAGGAGAGGCAGCAATTAGACCAGGTCTGCACTGCTGGGCCAGAGCTTTAATGCATTTGTGCTGTATGACTGTTCATGTGTACTTGCACAGCACTAGTAGGGCGTTAAGAGGCTGAAGAAGAGAAGCAGGGATCCCCCTCTTTTGTAAGTAGCACACAAACACACATTTACTATACTTAACTACAAAATGGAGGGCCTGCTATATATTCCCCTGAAATGCCTCTCTTTTTAAGGTTCAAAACAAGGTAAAACCCACTTCAGGTTTATTTCAAAGTTTTGTTTTAGATGTAAGCCAACAGCAGTTTTGAATTTTTCTGGGAACTCTGTGAAAAGCTGAACAGAAATCCTTAGCAACCTTGACCACGGGTGTGGATACAATTACTGCTCTCTTACATGTAAAGGCACCACACCGTCACTGGGTTGAAGCAGTGCCGTGCAGGCTGAGCTGCTTTGTTCTCCCAGCCCTCTGGGAGCATCAACAAATTCCAGCTTGTCTCGGCAGTCAGACGTGCCATGTGGCTAAAAGGACGGCAGGGTTTTTTTTTGCTGGAGAAATATATACATCTGCTTCAGACTGGACATCTTAAGATCTTTTGGAAAAATGCATGTTGAGATGAATTAAGGAATCAAACCATCTATTCTAAGTGAGACACAATGTCTCGCTCACCGTGATAGAAATCGATGTTATAGGCATGTACTTTTTTTCACATGGACATTTCAGTTCCGGATTGTCCTCCATCCACTTCAAGATCAGAAGACTCAGATAAGCTGATGCACCACACTCATTTACGCATTCCAGATTTAGGTTTTTACAATCATACAGAATCTGAGTTGAACACAATAATGTCTCGTTTATTTTTTACTTGATTTTCTTAGATGAATTGTAAGTAAAAACATACAAGGAAGAGTGTTTTAATACTTAATAACTCCTCTTTATTGATTTTCAGGTCAAAGTCATTAGAAATTTCTGTATTAAAGACTATATGTTCATAGGGTTTTGTTTTTTTTTTAAAGCTTTTTAATTAAATGCTTTCTTGCCACTCTTTGGCCTTTGGATTTCTCACTTGGTTGACATTCTTAACTCATCTATCAACAGGATAAGCTAGGTGGAGGTTCCATAACAACAACAACAAAACCTCAGACTCTCAGTGTTGAACAACAAAGATTTCTTTCTTGTTTTTGCCAGCGGGCTCTGAATCTCTTAGTCACCCTGGGACAGAGGTTGATGGAGACTTCATTATCATTTTGTTTTCTCAACCGAATTTTTTGAACAATTTATCCTTTCCCCACAGAACTTTATTGTATACCAAGTTTTAATCTCTGTGCTTCTCTTTGTGAATTCTTGATTCTATTCCATTGGTTTATTTTTCTGTTCCTGTGTCAGAACTACACTTTTTAAATTGAGGTATAATTGACATATAACATATTACTTTTAGGTGTATATCGTAATGATTTGATATGTGTATATTTTGGGAAATAATCACCACAATAAGTCTAGTTAACATCCATCACTACACGTAGTTACAACTTTTAAGATCTACTCTTTTAGCAACTTTAAAAAATACAATATAGTATTATTAACTATAGTCACCATCCTGTATATTTTATTCCCAGAACTTACTTATTTTATAACTTGACATTTGTACTTTTTGACCACATTCATTCATTTCACCCACTCCTCATTTCCTGCCTCTGGCAACCACCACCGTGTTCTCTGTCCATGAAATTTTTTTTTTTCAGATTCCACATATAAGATCATGCAATATTTGTCTTTCTCAGTCTGACTTATTTCATTTAGCATTATGCCCTCAAGGTCCATCCATGTTGTTGCAAATGGCAGGATTTCCTCCTCTTTTTATGGTTGAATAATATTTGTGTGTGTGTGTGTGTGTGTGAGTGTGTGTCCCTAACCTTTTTTCCTCATTCATTTATTGATGGACACTTAGGCTGTTTTCATATCCCATGCTTCAATGAACATGGGAGTGCAGATATCTTTTTGAGTTAGTGTTTTATTTTCTTTTGTATAAATATACAGAAGAGGACTTGCTGGGTCATAAGGTATTCTATTCTTAATATTTTGAGGAAACTCCATACTGTTTTCCATAGTGGCTGCACCAATTTATATACCCTCAAACAAGGCACGAGTGTTCCCTTTTTCCACATCCTCTCCAATATTTGTTATTTCTTGAAACTTCATTATCTTTTGATGCTGCCAGCTCAACACAAGACTTTTGGCATTCACCTTGGTAAGGGGAGAAAATGTGGAGAATCACACCCGCAACGGACACATATCACCTCTGTTCCCATTTCATTAGCCAAAGCAAGTTATATAGCTGTAACTAACTTATAGAAAGCAGGGAATTGTGAACTTCCCATGAGTATGGGAGAAAGAAGAACTAGAAATCTATGGTGACAGTTGCCACACTGTCTTTGAGTCCATCACTCCTATCTGTATTAAAGAGAAATATATCTACAGAACGAAAAACAAAGAGTCCACTTAGCTAATTTATCTGGAAGGCAGAACTGGAAGATGATCCTCACTCTATTAATTCTCTGCTTCAAACAAATCATTAGATATCACAATACTTGAGCTTTGCTCTCTATAAAATGAGAACATTAAACTTCAAACATTCTTATGTTAGAAAATGATACTATACAGATGTAAACCATATGACAGTATATATTTAGATAACTCCAGAAAATTGCTTTTTCCTGCCACTCAAAAAGATTTGCTTCAAGGAAGGGTGAAAAAATGCACATGCTTAGAAAGTTTAAAAAGGAATTTAATTGGGACTCTTATTAACTTGGTATTTGTCTGATAGCAAAAGAAGCAATACTTTGGGGTCTGGTATTTCTGACAATTGGGAATACTGTAATTAGTTTCTTAACCAGTAGGAGGTGTGTGCTCTACTCAAAATCCTAACAGCAAAACTTGAGAGCACTGATTGCTTCACATTGTCTAATATTATAACTGTTTTTAGAACTATTTGACATTTAGTGAGAGCTTGAAATCTAATAAAAAAAATTTTCAACCTAAAGAATTAAGTCATTACCAAAAGATGACAAGCATGCAGGTTTAGGGTAATAAAGAATTACTTTTTTACTAATTTAGAATTAATCAAGCATCTACCCATTCTGAACCTTCTGGCCTCTCTCCTAGAACTCGGGATATCTGCATCCTGTATATCATTATAATTTGGTCCTGGTCAGGAGAACACGATGGCATTTTCTAGGGCCCAAAATGCAGTGGCATCTGTGGTACAATCCAGTAAAAAAGAAAATCAAACAGCACCCTCTAGTGTCCTCTTTTTATGTTTTCATGAAACCCAAAGGTATATTGAACCACACACCAAACAAAATTTGAATCGTCCCCTCCTCAAAACCTTAGATGCAGAACATTATCAGAATATAGCTTTAGAGAACACATAAAATGCCAAGGACATTTTCCTTGGAGAACAGTTTGATATTTATTTTTATGCACACAGTAAGCATAATTCCAGGAAAATACAAGCTCTTGGCATCCCATGCAAATTTTGCGCTTAATATCTAATTTCTCTAACGTGTTGCCAAAAATAGCTGTAGAGAAAAATGTTTCTTTAAAATGTTGAGAAATAATCTGATCAAGAAAAACCCATGAAATATTTAGCGGTCTTTCTTTTCCCCCAGCAGAATGTGAAGTACTTTCATATGCATTAAAACTCAACAGCAATAACTCTGATCTGACTAATGGAAGGCTCTGTTTGTGATGGTTTAATTCTGTTTGCTGAAATACAACTCTGTGTAAGACAACGTCTCCATGGCAGAGGGACAGGTATCTGTGCCTATAGACAGAAATAAAACACAAAAGACTCATCGTTCCACGAAAAATTCAGTAATCTACTTGCTAAGGAAACAACAAATGGAGGAAGAATGTTCACTGTACATCGTGTTGTGTGTTTCTGTTTGCATGTGACCTCTGGGTTAGCTACTGTTTTATTTGTTAGCATAAAATATTGATTGTGAAATAGTTTTAAAATTAACATATCTCATTAGGATAAATAACACCTTGTGCTCATGTAGCATCTTTCGTAACTAATGATTTACTAACTGTATTGATCAATCCTAAATCATGCTGCATTTGGATAGAGAAATTAGAGGGACAATGTTAAGTTGAAGTTATGGCATAAAGCACTAAGTAAAGAAAAACACAAACCCACTCATATATGTGTGCCTGTGTGTGTAGGTTTATTTAGTAATTTTCAACTTTAATGATATTAGAATGATAATTAGAATGACAACAGGGCTCATACCACCAGCAGGGGCCAGAGAGCCATGTCCTCCACAACTAGACTGAGAAACAACAGCTTGAACCGGAGTGGGAGGGGGGGAGGTGGAAGAAGGGGGGAAGCAAAAAACAAAAACAAACAAAAAAAGAATGTTTGTGGCAGGTAAGAGGAATATACTAGGAACAATGCCTTTTTTGCCTTTGGTTAACATATAATTAACTTAGTAGCATATTTGCACGAGAATACAGTCTTTAAATAAAAAATTCTGTAAATTCTGGACAGACCCATTGCAAAGATTTTCAAGACTAACATAATTAAATAAGTTACCTCTTTCAGTAAAATAATATATTTTTGCCCCAGTGAAAAGGTTGTATCAGTGGATTATTGTACTTTAAACTATTCCAACAAAGAAATTCAAGAGTTAGGAGGAAAATTAAAGAATTCTGTGTTGAGGTTTCTTTGTTCTTAAATGACTTTTAAAAGGCTACTAACATTCTAATCTGTCATTCTAATGCTACATTATCTCTCTAACACTATCATGCTATATCATTAAAGTTGTGCACCGCCCCCCCGCTGAGGCATTTCGTCACTGGTGGGCCACTCACAGCAGCTCTCGGCAGCTCTTGCTGGCTGCAGGCCACTCACTCTGGCAACTGGCCTCTCATGGCAGCACACGGTAGCCCATGGCAGCACACGGTAGCACACAGCAGCGCACAGCCATTCATACTGGCTGCTGGCCACTCACACTGGCCATCGGCGGCTCCTTGCAGCACAGCAGACCGCGGCAGCACACGGCAGCTCACGCCAACCTCTGCCTATTCACAGCAGCCCAGCTCCAGGAGAGCTGTTGTTCACAATCTTAGCTGTAGAGGGCGCAGCTCACTGGCCCATGTGGGAATCGAACCAGTGACCTTGGCGTTAGGAGCACAGCGCTCCAACCACCTGAGCCACCGGGCCGTCCCCACAAACAGTCTTAAAGCCAATGTCCGTCCTGGTCCTTAAAAGTAGTTTACACATATTTAAGGTCTGACATTTAAGTTTGTGAATTTGCCACCATGTGCTTACATTGGCAGCACTGTACAAACAGCTCAGTAAGGTTTCATAACCTTGGTATATCAGGGTCTCACAGCTGTGTTCGTGTCAATGTGTGACAGTGTCTTGCTGAGTAGCATTCATTATTGTTGTTACATGTTTTTGTGTGCCACTGCAAGAATGTCTGAGCTTGAATTAGAACAACGAACAGACATTAAATTTCTTGTTAAACTTGGTAAAAGTGGAAGTGAAATCAGGGACATGTTTGTCCAAGGTTATGGGGATAATGCCATGAAGAATACAGCAGTGCACAAATGGATTAAATGTTTTTCTGAGGGGAGACAACATTTCACTGGTGAAGAGAGGTCATTGTGGCCAGTAACGAGCAGAACTGATGAAAACATTGCAAAAATTCACTGAATTGTGCATCAAAATCATCGGTTGGCATAGCAGACCAAGTAAACATTGATAGAAAAACAGTTAGGAAAATCTTAAGTGAAAATTTTGGCATGAGAAAGGTGTGTGCAAAAAATGGTCCTGAAGGAGCTCAACAATAAACAAAGGAGAGTTGAAATTTGCCAAGACATTTTGGAGAGGCAAGAGGATGTTTTGGGCCATGTTATCACTTGTGATGAAATGTGGCTGTACCAATATGACCCTAAAACAAAGCGTCAAAGTGCACAATGGAAGTCAGCCAATTTTCCATGACCAAAAAAGTTCCATCAGTCCAAATCAAGAGTCAAAACGATGTTGTTAACCTTTTTTGATATCAGAGGGATTATTCATTATGAATTTAACCAACTGGATAGTTAACCAAGTTTACTATTTGGAAGTGCTGAAAAGGCTGTGTGAAAAAGTTAGACAAAAACGACCTGAACTTTTCGCCAACAATTCATGGCTCTTGCATCACGACAATGCACTAGTTCACATGACACTGTCAGTGAAGGAGTTTTTAGCCAGTAAACAAATAACTGTATTGGAACACCCTCCCTACTCACTTGACCTGGCCCCCAGTGACTTCTTTCTTTACCTGAAGGTAAAAGAAATATTGAAAGGAAGACATTTTGATGACATTCAGGACATCAATTATAGTACCATGACAGCTCTGATGACCATTATAGAAAAAGGGTTCCAAAATTGCTGTGAAGGGTGGACTAGGTACTGGCATCAATGTCTAGCTTCCCAAGGGGAGTACTTCAAAGGTGACTGTAATGATATTCAGCAATGAGGTATGTAGCACTTTTTCTAGGATGAGTTCGCTAACTTAATTGTCATGCTGAACTTAATTGTATACATGGATCATTCAAGTCAAGGAATTAAAAGTGTATACCCAATCACACTTATGAGTCTCTGTGTTGATGACAGAAAAATGCTGTTAAGGAATATTTGCTTCCATGCAAAGGAGATAGTCTGGTCTCCTAAAAAGTCCTGATTAGAAAGCAATTTGGCAAATTAATTGACAAAGGGGAAATGATTTACTATACGAGTATACTGTGAAATGTCTAGGTGTTGTATCAGAATATTTAAGGCATAAAATGAGAAGAGCTGTGGATAGCACAGGACACTTTGTTTGTTTATTGCTTTAAAAAAAGTCTCCAGATTCTAAATGCTTACTTTGAACCTCCAAAAGGGAAGGGAAGTGAAAGTATTCTGAATTTTAATTAAAAATAAGCAGAGTCTAGAGATGCCTGCCCACGGTAGATTTTGTTCACATCTCCTACATGTTAGCATTTCCCAATTGTACTTTTAACCTGGTCCTTTTCATAAAAAATTACTTTCACTAGTTAACTTTAATTGGAATCCAAGAACTAAGTCAACAGAAGGAGAGAAATGTTACCACCTTTATCTTAAACATATCCCTGAATCATAGTGAACAATTTATCCAATGATTGCAATCAGTTTAAATATATGGTATTTAAGCAAATTGCTCTGAAAGCACAGGCTACCTAAATCCTATGGGAACACATCTCCACATATAGCGCTCTCTCTCTCTCTCTCTCTCTCTCTCTCTCTACCTATCTATATATACATACACATATATGTATATATACATATATATAGTTTTTTTCCCTTTTTTAAAAAAAGAAAAGCAGTTTCCAACAGTCACAACACACGAGCAATCATAAATAACACACGAGGCCTTTGTTGTATTTCCAGGCATTAAATTCTAGAAACACACATTCATCAAAAGTCAATTGATGAATTGACTTTTTCCTGTTAGAATCCCAAAGAGGCCCTGTGACTCCTAGAAACCAAGAGATCCTACAGCTATATCAGTATATACTATTTCTACTTCCTCTGCCTTAGAATTTTCCATTCTTTGTTGAGAGGATGAAACTACAGAACATAAAATTGGATGGTATTTGAAGATTTTCATAATAAAATGTTGTAAAATGTATTGGGTGTATTTCTAAGTCTTTTACTAAAAAATATCATTCTGAGGTGCTCTAATGTTATAAAACAGCAAAATTCCTCATTGTTTAGTAAAATCTTAGATTTGAGTTCTTTAAATACCACCCCCAGAACATGAACCTGAGTCACTGATCACCAGCAAAATCTGTTCCAATGGTTATTTTATTTGTATAAAAAACTGAAATATGCAACCATTTTTTTTACCAATTCCTACATTATTTATTCCAAGTCTATTCTGGGTTTATCCCCTCTCAGTAGAAAACTATAAATGCACATGGGTTTGAAAAATGATAGTTTTGTGTAGGTTGGGCAAGTACATTCCATTTCAATAAGTAATAACATGCTGCTGCCGATGGTAGAAACAATATAGATGGATCAGGGTGGCCCTTACTTCTCTTGGGACCTTGAGGCAACCATGTTGACCAGATGCCATCGAAAGTATCATCCCCTTCCAAAAATATCAAGAAAATGAAAGTTCACTTTTACTAAAACTCCTAAGCAAATTTTATTAAAAGTTAGGGGGAAATTATCTTAATTCTTTTTCTGAGATATTTGGAAATACTATAAGAAGAACAATGACTCCCTCAGATTTCATTCAGCGAGTAAAAATCTAATGGAACCCCAAACCAAGAAATGAAATGTAAAGACAGGGTAATCTTGAGGAAGAAAGTTTGAATTTAATAAAATAATTTCTTGTAGACACTAAACTAATGTAAAGAACAAAGTGTCTGGATATAATTACCTTTGGAATAAGTGCATAATTTCATAAATAAAAAATTAAACTGATTACCTTGAATAGTAAGAAAATAAATATTAAAACCAATTCATAAGACACATAAGAAACATCAATAATTTCCCCCTAGGATGTTGTAAAACTGTTCTTTGGCCTAAGTACCAGTCCTCAAGGGCATGTAAAGTTCCATGCAGGGGTGTGTGTGTGTGTAGAAATATAGGGCCTCAGGGTGAGTTGTAAGTAAAGAATAGAATCATGATATGATGAATCTTAAAATTTGTAGTATTTAACTCTAAGCTTTTCTTTTCTAAAACATGTAAATATTTAACAAAAGTTCTATGTAATTTCTCATGAAGTAGATGGCAGTAGGAATTTAAAGTTCAAAATACAACCATCTCCATTTTTCAGATTCTCAAAACATTCTGTGGCTTCCTTCACCAGCTTGCCTAGTTTTGTCATAATATCCAAAACCTGAGAGAAAGAAAATAAATTCTAAGGTTTTTCTTATGAAAGAAATATGGTCCTCTCAAACTGATCTCAAAGAAAAACGGGACCCAAGACTTTTATTAAACTATATGAAATAGAGTACTTAGCAAATACTGGATAGCAAAGTCCTCTGAGGCAAAACTAAGAAAAAGAAAAATTCCCATCCATAAATATCAGTTCTTGTTTTACTTTGTTGTTATTCTAGGCAGAATCAATGGACTGAATCAAACTTCTCT
This sequence comes from Rhinolophus ferrumequinum, assembly GCF_004115265.2. Taxonomy (NCBI): domain Eukaryota; kingdom Metazoa; phylum Chordata; class Mammalia; order Chiroptera; family Rhinolophidae; genus Rhinolophus; species Rhinolophus ferrumequinum. The sequence goes on along the minus strand of NC_046308.1, from coordinate 39,315,501 downwards.
TTCAAATTAATTTAGAAAAGAACATGTATGTTGTTCTGTTCTTTTTGTATAGTCCTCCAAGCTGTGCCTTAGTAAGAAATGTAAACTCATGAGCGGAACACAAATTCCAGAATGGCACTGACTTCAGACTGGAACCGTAACTGTCCTTTGCAATAATGTGTAAATTCAATGGTTTGTCCAGATCCAGAGACTGCCTATGGATTTCTAAGGTTCCCCTGAAGAGGCAACTCTCCTGCCTGTTTCCTTCCTGTGTCATTAGTCTTTCAAGACTTGGCACATCAATACAGCTCATCTGAATGATTTAGAAATAGTTTTGAAAAAGGAACTCTGGGTAGTTAACCCTAAAGATTAGAGTTTTTTAGTCAACTGAAGAATTAAAACTAGTTTTGCTTTCAAACCAGTTATTACTCACTTGCCTGTGGTGAGGGCTTTTTATCTATTATTTCATGAACCTCTGAAATAGTTATTTACTTATTTTGTAGACGAAGAAACAGTGGTCTTAAGAGGTTAATTAACTTGCCCAAAGTCATTTTATATGATTTCACAGAACATTTGATAAAGTTGAAAGACTCATTGCAAAAGGTCTTTTCTGAGTATCTTAGTAAACAAAATACCAAATATGGTATATTTTATGTTATCCAGCATCACTGTTTATTTGGAGGATAGAAGGTAATCGAATCCTCCATTATCATTGGAGTGTTATCATATGGGCTACCAAATTTTAATTTAATTCTCTTTTTATACTAAAATTAATTTCACACTCAAATTCCACTGGAAATGGAGTAATTTTACTCATAGCACAGAACACAGATTTTGGAGTCAGAAAGATCTGGGTTTGAATCCTAGTTTCACTGCTTACTAGCTAAGTGTCTTTGTTTGTTCTCTTATCAAATACTTATTGATTGCCTATTTGTACCTGGTATTAAGTCTACAGTGATAAATGAAAGCAGATGTAATCTCTGCCCTTATAGAATTTATAGTTTAGTGGGATAGAGCAATAGTAAACAGGTAAACAACTAATAAAGATGTAATTATCAATGGAGAACGATCTTGTGAAGAAAACAAATAGGGATTTTTCCAGACAAAATGGTGGAGTAGGTACCTGTTGTGCTTACCTCCTCTCACAACCACACCAAAATTACAACTAAACTACAGAAAAAACATCATTGAGAATTACCTGAAGTCTAGTTGAACTGAAGCCCTATCACTAAGGACATACAGAAGAAGCCAATTTGAGATTGGTAGGAGCGGTAGAGACACAGAACAGGCTTGTCCCATACCCACAAGTGACCATTAAAAATCAAGAGGGATATCTTGGCTGTGGAGGTCCCCCCATCAGAGAGGCAAGGGGTCCCAGGCTCCCCAGCCCAGGTTTCCACTGCCAGGGAGAGAGAGCAGTCCCCACACTTCTGACTGTGAAAACCAGTGGAGATTGTGTGAGATGAGGGTGGCTGCAGTCCCAGGCGCTCCTCTTGAAGGGTCCACATACAAACATTTTCACTGACGGGCTCACTCGCTCTGAGCTCCACTGTTGGGACAGCAGCTCAAAAGGTGTCAGTGACATATGGGGAGGAACTAAATTGTCTGGCGTCAGGTCAAGGGCTGGTGGGGCAGATTTCTCCTACACAGAATTACTGGCAGAAGCCATTGTGTCTTTGTTGAGTTCTCCCCACTCCTGCAGACACTAGTGGTCGCCATATCTAAGTCTCCATCAACCTGGCTAACACCCTACCCCAGGTGATTGCCAGAGGCCCCCACCTAAGTGGGCACTTTTGGGTACACCAAAGTGGATTATAGTGGCTTTTCCATACAAATAACTATCTTGGCTAATGCTTGCCTAAAGTCTCCCATAGGTTCAAAAAACCAAAAAAAGCAGTATCTGGCTTCAGCATGTTCCATACCACTTGCTGAGCAGCACTAAGTCCAGCACTAAGCCCAGCACTAGTCTATGTTTGTGGCTGGGCCTCCCGAGGCACCTCCAAGCCCAGCACAAGTGGTGGCCATCTGTGGATTGCTTTGTGGCTCATGCCAGGTAGCCCCAGGTAGAGCACAGGCTGTGGCTGATCTTGACCTGCAGCAGTGCCCCTCCCCTCCTGGGAACCAGAATGCCCAGAGGCCAACTTCTGACCAATCCGGAGCAACGTGCAGCCACGTCCAAGGACAACACACCCAAAGGGCAGACTGGGAAGACACCAGAGCCCTGCTAAAACCAATTCTGCTTTGTAGGGTCACCCCATGCAACCCAGCTCTTCCACTGTAGTCATGGCCAGTCCTCATAATCAATCAGCCTCAGGGTCAATTCCTGCATTGATGTGCAAACAGAAACTGAGGCTCAACTACAATAGGAGTGCACACACAGTGCACACAAGGGACACACCTGGAACACCCGACTCAGGTGACAAGGCAGACTGTTCAACTGGGCCCCACAGGACACTTACTACATAAGATCACTCTACTAAGACCAGGAGACGTAGAAGCTTTACCTAATACATAGAAGCAAAAACAGGGAGGCAGACAAAATGGAGAAACAAAGAAATATGTCCCAAATAAAAAGGGACATAAATAAAACTCTAGGAAAATAACTAATCAAAATGGAGGCAAGCAATCTATCAGACACAGAGTTCAAAACACTGGTTATAAGGATGCTCAGTGATCACAGGGAGAACTCCAACAAAGAGATAGGAAACATAAAAATGCAGATAGAAAACATAAAAAAGAACCACTCAGAAAAAAAAAAATACTACAACTGAAATAAAGAATACATTACAGTAAATCAACAGTAGATTAGACTGAATCAGCAATTTAGAAGATAAGACAGCAGAAAACACCCATTCAGAACAGCAAAAAGAAAAAAGAATTTTAAAAAATGAGGATAGTTTAAGGGACTTATGGGACAACATCAATCATACCAACAAGTACCATAAGGAGAAGAGAGAGTAAGAAATTGAAAATCTATTTGAAGAAATGATGACTGGAAACTCCTCTAACCTGGCAAAGGAAATAGACATACAAGCCTAAGAACCACAGAGAATTCCAAACAAGATGAACCCAAAGAGGCCCACACCAAGACAGACCATAATTTAAATGCCAAAGGTGAAAGACAAAGAAAAACTTTAAAAGCAGCAAGAGAAAAGAAATTAGTTACCTACAAGGGAGCTCCCATAAGATTGTCAAGTGATTTCTCAACAGAAACTTTACAGGCCAGAAGCAAATGAAACAAAATATTCAAAGTGATGAAAAGCAAAGCCAAGATCACTCTACCCAGTAAAGCTGTCTTTTAGAATGGAAGGACAGATAAAGAGCTTCCCAGACAAGAAAAAGCTAAAGGATTTCATCACCATAAAACTTGTGTAACGAATCTTAGAGGGACTTCTTCAAGAAAAAAACAAAAAAATCAAAAATATGAATAATAAAATGGCAATAACTACAGATCTACCAATAATCACTTTAAATGTAAATGGATTAAATGCTCCAATAAAAACATAAGGTGGTGGAGCCCACCATCTCCTGTGGGAGTCGAGGAGTCGAACTGGCAACCTTGTGATTGAGAGCCCACTAGCCCATGTGGGAATAGAACCGGTAACCTTCGGCATTATGAGCACAGAGCTCCAACCTCCTGAGCCACCAGGCCTGCAACTAAGATTGAACATGGCACCTTGAGCTGAGCTGCCACTGAGCTCCCAGATGGCTCAGCTGGTTGGAGCGCGTCCTCTTAACCACAAGGTTGCCGGTTCGACTCCCGCAAGGAATGGTGGGCTGTGCCCTCTGCAACTAACAATAGCAATTGGACCTGGAGCTGAGCTGAGCCCTCCACAACTAAGATTGAAATGACAACTTGACTTGGAAAAGTCCCGGAAGTTCCCCAATAAATCCTGTTCCCCTTCCCCAGTAAAATATTTTTAAAAAAAATTTAAATAAAAGATAAGGTAGACGGGCAGCCGATGGCTCAGTTGGTTGGAGCACGGGCTCTGAACAACAGCGTTGCTGGTTTGATTCCCACATGGGCCAGTGAGCTGCGCCCTCCACAATTAGATGGAAGACAATGAGCTGCTGCTGAGCTTCCAGAGGGGTGGCTGGATGGTTCAGTTTGTTAGAGCATGAGCTCTCAACAACAAGGTTACCAGGTCAATTCCTGCATGGGATGGTGGGCTTTGCCCCCTGCAACTAAAGATTGAAAACGGCAACTGGACTTGGAGCTGAGCTGTGCCCTCCACAACTAGATTGAAGGACAATGACTTGGAGCTGATGGGCCCTGGAGAAACACACTGTCCCCCAATAAGAAATTTTTTAAAAAAGATATGGTGGCTGAATGGATAAGGAAATAAAACTCTAACATACCCTGCCTATAAGAGATTCACTTCAGAATGAAAGACACACACAGATGGAAAGCAAAGGAATGGAAAAAGATATTTCATGAAAATGGAAACAAACAAAAAAAGCTGGGTCAGCATACTTATACCAGACAAAATAGACTTTAAAACGAAGCCTATAACAAAAGACAAAGAAGAACACAGTAATCCCACTTCTGGGCATTTATCCAAAGAAATCCAAATCAGTTCTTTGAAGGGACCTGTGCATCCATATGCTCATTGCAGCATTGTTTACAATGGCAAAGATGTGGAGGCAGCCTGGGTGCCCAGTGATAGGTGAATGGGTAAAGAGGAGATGGTACATATATACAACGGAACGTTGCTCAGCAATGGAAGGGAATGGGTTCTTGTCATCTGCAGTGGCATGGATGGACCTGGAGGGTGTTGTGCCGAGGGGCATATGTCAGATAGAGAAAGACAGGTGCATTGTGGTTTTGCTTATATATGGAATATAAAAAGCAAAGCAAACAAACAGAAACAAACTCATAGATATGGAAAACATTTTGATGGTTGCCAGATGGGAGGGTGTTAGGTTAAATGAGAAAAGGGAAGGGATTAAGAAGTACAAATTGGTTGTTACACAGTAGTCATGGGGACTTAGAGTATAGCATGTAGAAAATAGTCGATAATATTGCAATAACTATGTACGGTGTCAGATGGGTACTGATTTATCAGGGTGATAGATGGGAGGGGGGATAGGGGACAGGATGAATAAGGTGATGGGATTAAGTGCAAATTGGTAGTTACAAAATAATCACAGGGTTGTAAAGCAAAGCATAGGGAACATAATCAATAATATGGTAACAGCTACGTGTAGTACCAGGTGGGTACTAGAATTGTCAGGGGTATCACTTCTTAAATTATATGAATGTCTAAACCCTGTGCTGTGCACCTGAAATTAATATAAAATAATATTGAGTATCAAATAAATAAATAAATAAATAACAAATAGGGTGTTGTGGAAACATGGAAGTGGAGCCCTCATTTAGATACAGTGGTCAAGAAGCCCTTCTGAGATGGCATTATTTCAGCTGATATTTGAGGGAAAAGAAGGAACCATCACGGGAGGCATTTCAGAGGCCAAAGCAAGGGCAAAGGTAGCCATTATGGGTGGAATGTTCTAGTCTGGCACGAGTCAGGGCTAGAGAGGTAGTCAGAGGCTGTTTCATCCATCAGAAGGCATCTGAATTTTATCTCAAGGGCAATGTAAGACACTACTGGATTATAAGCAGCAGGAGACTGGTATTATTCAATTTACTTTTATAAAAGTACTTCATATTATAGAACAATTTTAGGTTCACAGCAAAATGGATCAGAAGTAATACACAGTTCCCATATACCTCCTACACACACATGCATAGCTTCTCCCCACTACCAACTTCCCACTCCAAGAGAGTACATTTCTTACAATCAATGAATCTACATTGACACATTTTCATCCAGAGTCCACAGTTCACATTAGGGTTCACTCTTGGTGCTGTACAATCTAAGGGGTTTTGACAAATGTATGATGACATGTACCCCCCATTATTGTATCCTACAGAATAGTTTCACTGCCCTAAAAATCCTGTGTCCTTCCTATTTATCCCTCCTAATTTCCATTTTAAAAGTAATTCCAAATACTATAACGGAGAATTAATTTTAAGAGAGAGGGAAAGTAGGAAAAACAAGTGACTACTGTATTAGTGCAGGACTGAAATGTTGGCAAAACCCAGGAACAGAGGATATGGGAAGAAATGAATGACTTTGAGCTATAATTTGGAGGAAGAAACTATGGGACTAAGTCATATATTGGATTTGAAGACAGGGGAAAGATAGGAATCAAAAATGTTTCTGATTTGTACAACTGGATGGATGATATAATTTACTGAGATGGAAAAATTTAGTGAGAAATAGTTTCAGGGAGAAAACCAAGTGTTCAGTTTTGTGCATACTGAGCATGAGATGTTTAAGAAATCGAAGTAGAGATGTCAAGTAGGCCGGAAGAAATATGACAGGAACTCATCAGACTAGTCTGGGATGGTGATAAACCATATATAGGAATCATATAAATTTAGAAGACATTTTAAGATTAAGACAGAGTTTAGAGAGAAAGAATAAAAGGACCTCAATGTCAAGAGGCCTAAGAACCTACAGGATCAAAACTTAGAAGTTAGGAAGTGAGGGAGAAATTACCAATGGGAACGGAGGAATAGCCAGAAAAAGTCAAGGAAAACTTAAGGGGTAGTGTGACTGATAGCAAGGAAGGAGAGTATTTCAAGCAGGATAGAGTTCAGTGGAAGAAGATGTTGGTAAGTTATTCAATATTTTTGCAAACCTATAAAATCTATAAAATGGGGATACTGCTACTTATCCCTATGGTTGTTCAGCATATTAAGTGAAATAACAAATCTAAGTCACTTAACACAAAACTCTGTATATAATAAGTGTACAGCAGTGTTTTTTTAATCTTTGTTATCTCAAAGTCATCAATTATCACTGTATTGTATATATGAAGAAGAGAAGAAAGTAGAGAATTGTGTTTATAAAAATTCCAATTAAACTGGCTTTTACTATTTCTCTTTCTTTACTGACATGTTACTGAAAAGGTAGAAAAATAATTCTTCTGTAACTAGGAGAAGATTCAAGATGGAGGATTAGATAAATACTATGCCTACTGCAACCCAGGATCACACCAAAAATTACAAATAAATTATATAAAATCAACCTCAAGAATCATCTGAACACTACTGAACAGAACCACTGTAACTAAGGATATGAAGAAGAGGCTACATCGAGACTGGTAGGAGGGGCAAAGACGCAAAATGGGCTGACCCCAAACCCACAGAGAAAGGTTGAATGCTGGAGAGAAACCATAGTGGCAGAGGTCCCTCCTGAAGGAGAGGCTTCCTAGCCCCCCAATGGGCTCCCCAGCCCAGGGGTCCTGTGCCAGTAAGAGGGGTTCCCATGACATCTGGCAGTGAAAATCAGTGAGGACTCTGTCTGCCTTTCCTGGTGAGGTGGAAGGCAGCTGGAAGACCAGGTGCCGTCTTGTAGAGCTGGCACACAGATTCGCTCACTGGCAGGGACTCACCTAGTCTCTGGCAGAGGGGATGGCAGCTCAGGAGGCCCAGGGACATGTGGGGAAGGACAGAACTGAGTGCCTTTGGCATGGGGGCTGGAGGAACGGGAGCCGTTGTTGACCCTGTGTGGAGCCTGCATATGTGTGGCTTACAGGAGTGCGCCATCTTTTCAGGGATAAGCCCTCCCCCAAAGGGCCAAGCCTGGGACCCCATTGGTCTGGTGGAATACACACGTGTGCACTGCCTTGGTGACACCTGGGTCCCTCTTCTCCGCACAGCAGGTGCTATGTTGCCTGGGAAACTCTACTGCTGGGCTACTGGTCCTACCCCACGGGCTGTGGTTTAAAGCAGGCAGAGGGCCTGTGGCAGTCCAGGAAATGTTTGCTAGAGGGCATTAAGCCAAGACCTGCCCAGTGCAGATGGGAGGGGGGGTGGTTTGGTGGGTCTGAGTTGGGCAGTGGCTGGTCATAGTGTTCTTGGGTCATTTTTTGCCGAGTGGTCGCAGACCTAGCACTGGTCCAGGATGTGACTGTCCTGAATTTGTAGAAACCACCAACCACACCCATTAGCTCTCTGGAACCACAACCTGCCCACCTAGAATAACATTGCCAGGGGCTCTCTGGGTGCCTGGATGGCCAGCCCCATCCCCACAAACTGTGGAGGAGGTTTTTTACAGCAACAGACAATCCACAACAGCCTGGGGATATTTTGGTGGTGGACAGTGACCCAAAAACTGCACCACAGCCACTCGGGAGACAGCTCTTGGGAATTTAAGAGCCAGAGGTGGTGGCTGGTTGTAGTGTTCTTAGGACATAGAGCAAGGTAGTCATAGGCCGGGTACTGGTATAAGAATTGAATCTGCATTAATGTTGTAAAACCCTACTCATGACTCACTTGAAGTCCACCCCACCCAGCTGGTACTGCATCACTGAGGGCACTCTCAACACTGAGTCAATCAGCCTTGCACATGCACCTAAGGAGCCTCTTTCAATAGCTGGGCCTTATAGGCAGCTGGCAGGTGGCAATAGGCTTAGGGGACCCTTGGCCTTTTGCTAAGCTGCCTCAGGCCCACTATTGGTGGCAGCAGGATTCAGTTCACAGTGAGGCCACCCCCACATGATTCCAGATCCAGTGTAAGCAGCAGCCAACCACAAAGAGTTTAGAAGCACCTACCAAGTAGCCATGGGCCATTAACAGGCAAGGCTGAAATTATCCTGCATGAGAGCCCTGCCCAAGGGACACCAGCAAAATCACACCCAGAGGCCAGCTTCAGACCATACCAAAGCATTACCTGGTTAGCCTCACAAGCAGCACACCTGAAGGGGAGTCTCAACAGGCACAAGAGCCTACAGGGGTCAGCCCCCACACAGCAGCTCATAAACTGTGGGCATAGGCAATCCTCATTTTCAGTCAGCCTGGGAGTCAATCCCATGCACTAATGTGCCAAAAGTAATCAAGGCTCAACGACAACAGAAGAACACACACAACACAAGGGACACTTCTGGAACACATGTACAGGAGAATAGGGAGATTTGCAATTCTACTACACAGGACACATAATACATAAAGCCACCCAGCAAAGACTGAGAGACATAGGAGATCTATCTAATACATAGAAGAAAACAGAGCAGCAGCCAGAAGGAGGGAAAAAAATTGTCCCAAATAAAATAAAGGACAAACTTCTAGAAATGGAACTAAATGAAACAAAGGCAACCAACCTACCAGAGACAGAGTTTAAAATACTGATTATAAGAATGCTTAAGAAATTTAGTGAGAATTTCAACAAAGAGATAGCAAACATAAAGAAGGACATAGAAGCCATGAAAAAGAACCACTCAGAAATAAAGAATACAATAACCGAAATGAAGAACACACTAGGAGGAATCACTAGCACATTAGATGAAGCAGAGGATCAAATCAGCGATTTAGAAGACCAGGTAGCAGTATACACCCAATTGGAATAATAAAAATAAGAAAGAATAAAACCAATGAAGACAGTTTAAGAGACCTGTGGAACAACATCAAGTGCAATGGCATTCTTATCATAGAAGTACCAGAAGAAGAGAGGGAGCAAAGGATCGAGGACCTATTGGAAGAAACAATGACCGATAACTTCCTTAATCTGGTGGAGGAAATTGACATACAAGCTCAGGAAGTGCAGAAAGTCCCAAACGAGATGAATCCAAACAGGCCCACACCAAGTATATCATTGTTGAAGTGGCAAAGTTTAAAGACAAAGAGAATTCTAAAAGCAGCAAGAAAAAGACAGCTAGTTACGTACAAGGGAGCTCCCATAAGGCTATTAGCTGATTTTTCTACAGAAAATTTGCAGGCCAGAAGGGAGTGGCAAGAAATATTTAAAGTGATTAAAAACAAGGGCCTACAACCAAGATTGCTCTACCCAGCACATCATTGAAGGAGAGACAAAGAGATACCCAGAAAAGGAATTTATTACCACCAAGCCAGTATTACAAGAAATGCTAAAAGGACTTCTTTAAGCAAAAGAAAGGAGAAAACAAACTAACAAAGACCAGTAATATGAATAATAAAATGGCAATGAGTGTATATCTATCAATAATCACTTTAAATGTAAATAGATTAAATGCTCCAATCCAAAGACATAGGATAGCTGAGTGGATGAGATACATGCATATGCTGTCTATAAGATACCTACCTCAGATCAAAAGACACACACAGACTGAAAGTAAAGGGATGGAATAAGATATTTCACGCAAATGGAAATGAGAAAAAAAAGAGGGATAGCAATACTTATATCAGACAAAATACACTTTAAAATGAAGACTATAATAAAAGACAAAGATGGGCATTACATAATAATAAAGGGATCAATCCAACAAGAAACATAACCCTAGTAAACATCTATGCATCCAACATAGAAGCACCTAAATATGTAAAACAGATATTGGCCAACATAAACACAGAGATCAACAGTAACACAATCATATTAGGGGACTTCAACACCCCCACTGACACCAATGGACAGATCGTCCACACAGAAAATCAACACAGAAATAGTGACCTTAAATGACACATTAGACCAGATTGATTTAATTTATATTTTTAGAGCATTTCACCCCAAAGCAGCAGAATGTACATTTCTTTCAAGTACACATGGAACATTTTCAAGATAGATCACATTCTAGGCAACAAAACAAGTCTCAATAAATTCAAGAAGATTGAAATCATATCAAACATCTTCTCTGACCACTATTCTGTTATAAAGCTAGAAATCAGTTACAAGAAAAAAACTGAAACATACATGGAGGCTGAATCACATGCTACTAAATAATGAATGGGTCAACAATGAGATCAAGGAAGAAATCAAAAGATACATTGAGACAAATGAAAATGAAAACACAATGACCCAAAGTCTATGGGATGCAGTGAAATCAGTCCTAAGAGGGAAATTAATAGCAATGCAGGGCTACCTAAAGAAACAAGAAAAATCTCAAATCAACACTCTATCTTTACACATAAGGAAACTAGGAAAAGAACAGCAAAATAAGCCCATAGTACATACAAGGAATGAAATAATAAATATCAGAGAAGAAATAAACAAAATGGAGACCAAAAAAATCAATGAAACCAAGAGTTGGTTTTTCGAAAAAATAAACAAAATCAACAAACCTTTAGCCAGATTCATCAAGAAAAAAGAGAGGACCCAAGTAAATAAAAACAGAAATAAAAGAGGAGAAGTGACAACAGACACCATAGAAATACAAAAAAATTTATGAAATACTATGAGCAACTATACACCAACAAATTTGACAATCTAGAAGAAATGGATAAATTCTTCCAAAGCTGAATCAAGAAGAAACGGAAAATCTGAACAGAATGATTACTACCAATGAAATGGAATCAGTAATCAACAGGCTCCAAACAAACAGCAGTCCTGGACCAGAAGGCTTCACAGGTGAATGTTACCAAACATAAAATCAAGAATTAATCTTTATCCTCCTCAAACTATTCCAAACAATCCAGAAAGAAGGAAGGTTCCGAGCTCATTTTACGAGGCCACCATTATTCTGATACCAAAACTATACGTCAATATCCCTAATGAACATAGATGCAAAAATCCTCCACAAAATATTAGCAAACTGAATTCAGCAATACATTAAAAAGATCATACACTACAATTACCTGGGATTCATTCCTGGTATGCAAGTTTGGTTCAATATCTGCTAATAAATTAATGTGATACACCACATTAACAAAATGAAAAATAAAAACCATGTGGTCATATCAATAGATGCAGAGAGTGCAGCCAGACAGTTCAGTGCAGCAGGCTGGCACTTCAGTGCAGGCTTCTCCTTGAAGTCTGGCTTGCATGAGAGGCCCATTTAGAAATGAGATGCTAGACTGTCTTTCTCTGTTTTTGGTTTTTTTTTTTTTTTTTAATTATTATTTTTAAAATTTATTGGGGTGACAATTGTTAGTAAAATTACATAGATTTCAGGTGTGCAATTCTGTATCACATCATCTATAAGTTACACTGTGTGTTCACCACCCAGAGTCAGTTCTCCTTCCATCACCATATATTTGATCCCCCTTACCCTCATCTCCCACCCCCCAACCCCCTTACCCTCTGGTAACCACTAAATTACTCTCCCCAGATTAATTTTCAAACCCCGTGCCCATCCTGTGGTCACCGACTGCCCTCCAATCCTCTCACCCTCCTCCCCACCCCAACCCACCCCCGCGCATCTAGCAACCCTCAGTTTTTCCTCTTTGTCTCCAAAACTGTTTCTGATTAGTTCATTCACTTATTCTTTTCTTTAGATTCCGCATATAAGTGAGATCATATGGTACTTATCTTTCTCTGTCTGACTTATTTCACTTAACATAATGTTCTCTAGGTCCATCTATGTTGTTGCAAAGGGTAAGATTTCTTTCTTCTTTATGCTGCGTAGTACTCCATTGTATAAATGTACCACAGTTTCTTAATCCAGTCATCTACCGATGGGCATTTCGGTTGTTTCCATGTCTTAGCTATTGTGTATAGTGCTGCAATAAACATAGGAGTGCATAAAGATTTTTGAATTGGAGTTTTGGATTTCTCCGGATAGATACCTAGGAGTGGAATTATTGGATCATAGGGTAGTTCCATTTTCAGATTTTTGAGATACCTCCATACTGTTTTCCATAGTGGCTGCACCAATCTGCAATCCCACCAACAGTGCACAAGTGTTCCCTTTTCTCCACATCCGCGCCAGCACTTGTTGTTTGTTGATTTATTGATGATAGCCATTTTGACTGGGGTGAGGTGGTATCTCATTATGGTTTTTATTTGCATTTCTCTGACGGTTAGTGAGGTTGAGCATTTCTTCATATGTCTGTTTGCCATCTGTATGTCCTTTTTAGAAAAATGTCTCTTCAAGTCCTCTGCCCATTTTTTAATTGGGTCGTTTGTTTTTTTGGAGTTGAGTTGAGTGAGTTTTTCATAGATTTGTGATATTAATCCCCTATCAGATATACCATTGGCAAATATCTTTTCCCATTCAGTAGGATCCCTTTTTGTTTTATTGATGGTTTCCTTTGCTGTGAAAAAACTTTTTAGTTTGATATAATCCCACATGTTTATTTTTTCTGTTACTTCCCTCGAGCGAGGGGATGTATCAGTAAAACTCTTACTCCGGGTAATGTCTGAGAAGTTTCTTCCTATATTTTCTTCTAGGTATTTTATGGTTTCAGATCTTCCATTTAAGTCTTTAAGCCATTTTGAATTTATTTTTGTATATGGTGTAAGGAGGTGGTCCAGCTTCATTTTTTTGCATGTGTCTGTCCAGGTTTCCCAGCACCATTTATTGAATAGACTGTCTTTACTCCATCGTACATTCTTGCTTCCATTGTCGTAGATTAAATGGCCATATAGACGTGGATTTATTTCTGGACTCTCTAATCTGTTCCATTGATATATGTGTCTGTTTTTATGCCAGTACCATGCTGTTTTGATTACTGCAGCCTTGTAGTATAATTTGAAGTCAGGTATTGTTATACCTCTCACTCTGTTCTTATTTCTCAAGATTGCCTTTGCTATTCGGGGTCTTTTATGGTCCCATATAAATTTTAGGATTATATGTTCTATTTCTGTGAAAAACGTCGTTGGTAGTTTGATAGGAATTGCGTTGAATATGTATATTGCCTTAGGCAGTATGGACATTTTAACTATATTAATTCTTCCTATCCATGAACATGATATGTGTTTCCATCTATTTATATCTTTCTTCATTCCTTTCTTCAGTGTCTTATAATTTTCTGAGTACAGATCTTTTACTTCTTTGGTTAAATTTATTCCCAGGTATTTTATAGTCTTTGAAGTGATTGTAAATGGGATTGTTTTTTAAATTTCTCCTTCTGATGTTTTATTATTGGTATATACAAATGCAACTGATTTCTGAATATTAATTTTGTATCCTGCTACTTTACTAAATTCATCTATCAGCTCTAATAGCTTCTTGGTGGAGTCTTCAGGTTTCTCTATATATAGTATCATATCATCTGCATACAATGATAATTTTACTTCCTCCTTACCAATTTGGATGCCTTTTATTTCTTTTTCTTGTCTGATTGCTGTGGCTAGAACTTCCAGCACTATCTTGAATAGAAGCGGAGATAGTGGGCAACCTTGCCTTGTTCCTGATCTTAGGGGGAATGGTTTTAGCTTTTCCCCATTGAGTATGATGTTAGCTGTGGGTTTGTCATACATGGCCTTTATTTTGTTGAGATATGATCCCTCTATTCCCACTTTCTTAAGGGTTTTTATCATAAATGGCTGTTGGATTTTATCAAATGCTTTTTCTGCATCTATTGATATGATCATGTGATTTTTATTTTTCATTTTGTTAATGTGGTGTATCACGTTAATTGATTTGCGGATGTTGAACCACCCTTGCATACCAGGGATGAATTCCACTTGATCATGGTGTATGATCTTTTTAATGTATTGCTGAATTCCGTTCGCTAATATTTTGTTGAGGATTTTTGCATCTATGTTCATTAGAGATATCGGCCTGTAGTTTTCTTTTTTTGTGGTGTCTTTGTCTGATTTTGGGATCAGGGTGATAGTGGCTTCGTAAATAGTGTTTGGGAGTCTTCCTTCCTTCTGGATTTTTTGGAAGAGCTTGAGGAGAATAGGTGATAATTCTTTTTTGAACGTTTTGTAAAATTCACCTGTAAAGCCATCTGGTCCAGGGCTTTTGTTTGTTGGGAGATTGCTGATTACTGATTCAATTTTCCTGGTGGAAATCAGTCTATTCAGGTTTTCTGTTTCTTCTTGAGTTAGCCTTGGAAGGTTGTACGCCTCTAGAAAATTGTCCATTTCTTCCAGATTGTCAAATTTGTTGGCATATAGTTGCTCATAGTAACTTCTTAAAACTTTTTGTATTTCTGCGGTGTCCGTTGTCACTTTTCTTCCATTTCTGATTTTATTAATTTGGGTCCTCTCTCTCTTTTTTTTAATGAGTCTGGCTAAAGGTTTGTCGATTTTGTTTATCTTCTCTAAGAACCAACTCTTGGATTCATTGATCTTTTGTATTGTTTTTCTGGTTTCTATTTCATTTATTTCTGCTCTGATCTTTATTATCTCCTTCCTGTGCTCCCTTTGGGCTTATTTTGCTGTTCTTTTTCCAAATGCCTTAAGGGTGAAGATAAACTGTTGATTAGTGATGTTTCTTATTTCTTTAGGTAGGCCTGCAAAGCTATGAATTTCCCTCTTAGGACTGCTTTCGCGGCATCCCATAGATTTTGGGTCGTCGTGTTTTCATTTTCGTTTGTCTCGAGATATCTTTTGATTTCTTCCTTGATCTCCTGCTTGACCCATTCATTATTTAGTAATAAGTTATTCAGCCTCCATGAATTGGTGTGTCTTCCAGTTTTTTTCCTGTAGTTCACTTCTAATTTCATAGCATTGTGATCAGAGAAGACAATTGGTATGATTTCAATTTTCTTAAATTTATCAAGACTTGTTTTGTGGCCTAACATATGGTCTATCTTGGAAAATGTTCCATGTGCGCTTGAGAAGAAGGTGTATTTTGCAGCATTGGGGTGAAATGTTCTGAAAATATCGATTAAATCCAAGTGGTCCAATGTATCATTTAAGGGTGTTGTTTCCATATTGATTTTCTGTCTGGAAGACCTGTCCCTTGTTGTCAGAAGTATGTTGAAGTCCCCTACTATGATAGTGTTACTGTTGATCTCTGTCTTTATGTCAGTCAGTACCTGTTTTATATATTTAGGTGCTCCTATGTTGGGTGCATAGATGTTTACTAGGGTTATGTCCTCTTGTCGGATCAATCCCTTTATAATTATATAGTGCCCATCTTTATCTTTTAATATGTTCTTCATTTTAAAGTCTATTTTGTCAGATATAAGGATTGCAACTCCAGCTTTTTTCTCGTTTCCATTTGCATGAAATGGAAACCCTTCACTTTCAGCCTGTGTGTGTCTTTTGTTCTGAGGTGAGTCCCTTGTATACAGCATATACAAGGGTCTTGCTTTCTTATCCAGTCAGCCACCCTATGTCTCTTGATTGGAGGATTTAATCCATTTACATTTAAAGTGATTATTGATAGGTACATAATTATTGCCATTTTTAAATTTGTAGTTAGGTTGTTTTGATCTTTCTTCTATTTACAGAAGTCCTTTTAGTATTTCTTGCGATGCTGGCTTGGTTGTAATAAATTCCTTTAGCTTATTTTTTTTCTGGAAAGCTCTTTATCTCTCCATCAACTTTAAATGATAGCCTTGCTGGATAAAGCAATCTAGGTTGTAGGCCTTTGTTTTCCATCACTTTGAGTATCTCCTGCCACTCCCTCCTGGCCTTCAATGTTTCTATAGAAAAATCATTTGATAATCTTATGGGAGTTCCCTTGTATGTAACCCTCTGTCTTTCTCTTGCTGCTTTTAGGATTCTCTCTTTGTCTTTAAGCTTTGCCATTTTAACTATAATGTGTCTTGGTGCGGACCTGTTTGGGTTTATCCTGGTTGGAACTCTCTGCACTTCCTGGGCTTGTATGTTGGTTTCCTTCATCAGGTTGGGGAAGTTTTCGGACATTATTACTTCAAATATGTTCTCAATCCTTTGCTTCCTCTCTTCACCTTCTGGTATTCCTATGATGCGCATGTTGTTGCGCTTGATGTTATCCCAGAGGTCTCTTAAGCCATCCTCATTGTTTTTTATTCTTTTTTCTTTCTGTTGTTCTGTTTGGGTGATCTCTGCTACCTTGTCTTCTAAGTCGCTGATTCGATCCTCTGCTTCATCTAACCTGCTGGTAATTCCTTCAAGTGAGTTCTTAATTTCGGTAATTGTGTTCTTTAGTTCTAACTGGTTGTTCGTTATGATTTCTACATCCTTCTTTATGTCTTTTCTAAGATCCTTAAACATTCTTATCACCAGTGTTCTGAACTCTGTCTCTGAAAGGTTGGTTACCTCTGCTTCATTTGATTCCAGTTGTGGAGGTTTCTTCTGTTCGTTTATTTGGGACGTGTATCTTTGTTTCCCCATTCTGGCTGACTCTCTGTTTTTGTTTTGATGTATTAGGTATATCCCCTAGAGTTCTTAGTTCTTGCTAGGTTATCTTATGTAGCATGTGTCCTTTATATTTGACTCGCACCACATTGTACTTCTCCTCTGCGTGTGCTCCAAAGGTGACTCTTGTGTTGTGTATATTGTCCTGTTCAAGAAGATCTTTAATTGCTTTTTGCTTGTGAGTAGGTGTGGTTAACTCCTGGGCTGACCCGTTGTGAGACTTGGCTCTGCCCTCCGCAGGGTGCTCTGCTGCGTGAGGGTTGACCACTTAAATGTGGTTTGGCCTCTATGGGCTCCAGTGCCTGCAGGGAACCCCCTCTGAGTGTGTGACCTGCAGGTCAAACCCGGCAGCACTCTGGTTTGGTCTGGAGTTGGCTCCTGGATATGCTGAATCCCGTGCCTCTCAAGCTGGGCCCCAGCAGGGCAGTTTCAGAACAAAGCAAATCACCAAGCACAACAACAACAACAACAACAAAGAAAAAAATCAAATACATTCACATGCAAAAACACCCGATAACCCCCACTCGACACAGACAAAGATATCAAAGATATAAAGACAAAGCAAAACAAAACAAACCAAGCAAAACCAAAAGCAGCGACAGTCTCGGCCGAAGCCCACAAAGCAATGTCCAGGTTGTCTTCTGCTGTACCAAAGAGCCCCCTGCTTATTGCACAGGCAGAGCCGGTCACCTGGTGCCCAGAGTGACTTTGGGACTGCAGACTTAAATGCGTGGGCCTGAGGGGTCTGGATGATAGTTTTTACAAAGTCAGTGCAGTTTCTGCCCTTGCCTGTACATATGCACACTGAGAGTAGCACCACCAGCCCCGTGTCCAGTACTCCTGAGTCTTAGGGCACTTCTTCAGTGTGTGTGTATATGGGGGAGGGGTGCGGGTGGGAGATTTCTGATCTGCTGAAAGCCCAGAGCTGCGCCTGCCTTACTGCTGATCTCTAGGTGTGTCTCTGCAGTTGCACTTGCCCCGCCCTAGGCACGCCAGAAAGGGTGGGGGCTGGGGATGGAGGGGTCTTCTCTCTCCCAGCCCAGCCACGTGTCACCCTCTTCCCGCAGGCCAGAAAAGGTGGTGGCTGGGGGTGGAGGAGTCTCTTCTAGCCCAGCCAAAATCACACACTTCCCAGTCTCCCTGGGTCAGGGCTGCCTGTCAGGCTTCCCAGAGCCTGAGCACTATGGCTCCTCTGTAATCTGACACTACTCCTCAGTCCAGGGGCCAGTTTAAGTCTCTGGAAGGGCGGGGGTAGAATTGGAAGAGCGGGGCGGGGGAGGGGCCCAGGTATGGAGTCTGTGTTCTTTGTCCGCCCCAGGGCCCACTAGCCGCCCTCCCGGCAGGTGAAATCAGCCGTGGGACGCAGGGAAAGAGCCCACCTCCTGGTCTCTATGCTCTCCGTTCCGCCCTGGGATCCCGAGCATGCCCAGAACTGCAGGTGCCACCGCGGTTTTCGCCGCCACCGGCTGAGACTCCGCTGCAGGCTGGGATTTCACCGCCGCCGCCGGCCACGCGTTTTCACTCCGCTCCCTTCCTTCCTTCCCCTGCTCGCCCAATTAGTGCACCTTCAAGTAATCCTTAGCTTCAAGTAATATACGAGTCTCTTAGCTGTTCTGTGTGATGAGCAAAGAGTTCTTTGATGGGTTATAGGTCCTGTTTGTAATAAGATCCAGAGGAGAACTCAGAAAGTGCGTCCTGCTGCCGCCATTCCTATGACGTCTCTTGTTTGTTTTGTTTTAATTTGAGCCCAATCAGCCACCAGGAGTCCTTAATTTGTTTTATAGCCCAACATATGGTCTATCCTGGTGAATGCAACTTAGAAACAATATGTATTCCGAGATTGATGTCATCAAAATGGCAGCGTGAGGTGAGCCTCTGGAAATCTCCCCTGGAATTTACAAAAAATTGAACAACTAAACTCCACAAAGGACTCCCTGCACAGCAGACAGGCAAGACGAACAGCCCCACTACTGAATTCACCTAAAGATGGGAAAATTGCGAGAGCAGGGGAGAAGGGAAGGGAGAAGTGCGGAGATGGAATGGCGCAGGTGCAGAACCCAAACCGTGCTCAGTGCTCCGAGCTCACTGCATCCTGGAACTACTGTAGCTGCAGGAGAGGGAAGAACTTGGACTGTTAGGGCTCCATTTAAGGCCCAAGGGCTAAAGGGACAGCATATAACACGGCTGAAACCAATGCTCATAGCAGAGACCTTGGAGTAAAGACTGAAAGAAGGCTGAAAGAAGGCTTTAAGAAGGCTGAAAAACGGTGGTTTAAGCCCGGAACTTCAAAAGCTCTCCGGATCCCCACAAGGATGCGGCACACTATGAGCAGCTGAACTGTTAACAGAGGATAAGCCTGCCTTCCAGGGAATCCCCCCATTTTGTGAGAAGCTGGAATTGTGAGGAGAAAACATAACACTACAGTGTGAGAGACAAAAAAGGGCTGCAGTAGGAGAGAAAATGAAACATTCTACCAACACGTACCGGAAAACAAAAGAAAGACCTCTCCCTATCAACCTGTTGCAGAACCCACTCCAGTAGATGTGTAGGAAGAGAAACAATAAATCATTAATTGCCATGAATAACCAAGGCAACAAGACAGCTCATAAAGAAAATAAAAAATCTCCAGAAAATGAATGTAAAGATATGGAAATATGTGACTTAAATGACAGAGAATTCAAAATTACAATTCTGAAAAACCTCAATGAGATGCAAGAAAACACAGAAAGGCAGTTTAATGAACTCAGAAACAAAATCAAAGAACAACATGAACATTTTACCAAAGAGATTGAAATTTTAAAAAAGAACCAAATGGAATTTCTGGAGATTAAGAACTCAATAGAAGAAATGAAGAATGAAATAGCCAGCTTAGGTATAGAGTTGACCAGACGGAGGAAAGAATCAGTGACATCAAAGATAGAAACCTGGAAATGACATGGATGGAAGAAGAAAGAGACTTGAGACTTAAAAGAAATGAAAGAACTCTACAACAACTTTCTGACTCTAATCAGAAAGAGTTATATAAGAATAATGGACATACCAGGAGGAGAAGAAAGAGAGAAGGGAACAGAGAGTATATTCAAACAAAGAGTTGGTGAGAACTTCCCAAACTTGAGGAAAGAACTGGATCCTCAAATCCAAGAAGCAAATGGAAAACCTAGTTACCTCAACCCCAACAGGCCTTCTCCAAAGCACATTGTATTGAAGCTGTCAAACACCAATGACAAAGAAAAAATACTCAAGGCAGCCAGGGAAAAGAAGACAGTAAACTACAAAGAAAAGCCCATCAGATTATCATCAGATTTTTCAGCAGAAACTCTACAAGCCAGGAGGGAGAGGAACCAAACATTCAAACTATTGAAAGAGAGAAATTATGAGCCAAGTATAATATACCCAGCAAAGATATCCTTTAGATATGAAGGAGGAATAAAGACCTTTCCAGACATTCAGAGCTGAGGAATTTTCTAATACACAATCTGCACTACAAGAAATACTAAAGGAGACTATTCGACCACCATCAACAGGGACAATTTGTGGCAACCAAAACATAAAAAGGAGGAGAGTAAAGGCCTGAACTGGAACGTGGAAATAGAGAAAGTAAGCATGCTGAAGAAAATGGAATACTCTAAATATCAAGGTTTCTTTTACATAAACTTAATGGTAACCGTTCAAAAAAATCCAGAACTGAAATATATACTGTAATAAAAGAAGAAACAGAGGGAAAAATCATAGAATACCATCATACAGAAATAATAGACAACAACAAAAAGGTAAAGAAACAATGGAGACACAGTCTTACAAGAAAACTAAAGACAGAATGATAGGAAATCCTCACATATCAATAATCACCATAAATGTAAATGGACTGAACTGACCACTAAGAAGGCACAGAGTAGCAGATTGGATCAAAAATTAAACCCAACCATATGCTGTCTCCAAGAGATACATATTAGCATAGACAAGCATAGACTCAAAGTGAAAGGGTGGAAATTGACACTCTAAGCAAATGGTATCCAGAGAAAATCAGGTGTAGCCATAATGATATCAGATGAAACAGACATCAGCGTGAAAAAGGTAACAAGAGACAAAGATGGACATTTCATAATGGTAAATGGGACTATACAACAAGAAGACATAACAGTCATCAATATTTAAGCCCCCAATCAGGGAGCACAAAAATATACCAAGCAACTACTAACAGAGCTAAAGGGAGAAATTGACCAAAACACAATTATACTATGGGACTTAAATACATCATTGACAGCTATGGATAGATCATCCAAACAGAAAATAAACAGTGAAATAGCAGCCCTAAATGACACATTAGATGAAATGGACAT
Organism: Rhinolophus ferrumequinum; assembly: GCF_004115265.2. Taxonomy (NCBI): domain Eukaryota; kingdom Metazoa; phylum Chordata; class Mammalia; order Chiroptera; family Rhinolophidae; genus Rhinolophus; species Rhinolophus ferrumequinum. The sequence goes on along the minus strand of NC_046308.1, from coordinate 39,294,182 downwards.
AATTGACATTTATAGAGCACTTCATCCTAAAACATCAGACTATACATTCTTTTCTAGTGTACATGGAACATTCTCAAGGATAGACCATATATTGGGACATAAAACTAGCCTTAGCAAATTTAAGAAGATTGAAATCATACCAAGCATATTCTCTGATCACAAGGCTTTGAAATTGGATATCAACTATAAAAATCAGGAAAAACCACAAATACATGGAGATTAAACAACATACTTTTAAAGAACGACCAGGTCAAAGAAGAAATTAGAGGAGAGATCAAAAGATACATAGAAACAAATGACAATGAAAATACATCCTACCAAAATTTTTGGGATGCAGTGAAAGCAGTTTTAAGAGGGAAATTTATGTCATTATAGGCCTATCTCAAGAAACAAGAAAAATCCCAATTAAACAACCTCATGTTACACCTTAAAGAACTAGAAAAAGAAGAACAAAGGAAACCCAAGGTCAGCAGAAGAAAGGAAATAATAAAAATCAGAGCAGAACTAAATGAAATAGAGAACAAAAAGACCATAGAAAAAATTAATGTGACAAACAGCTGGTTCTTTGAAAAGATTAATAAAATTGACAAACCCTTGGCTAGACTCACTAAGATAAAAAGAGAGAAGACACTAATAAACAAAATCAGAAATGAAAAAGGGGAAGTTATCTCAGATGCCACAGATACAAAAGATCATCCAACAATACTACAAAGATTTATATGCCACCAGATTCAATAACCTAGAATAAATGAACAAGTTCTTAGAAACACTCAACCTTCCTAGGCTGAACCATGAAGAACTGGAAAATCTAAACAGACCAATCACCAGTAACGAAATTGAGTCAGTCATCTAAAACATTACCAAAAGGAAAAGTCCGGGACCAGATGGCTTCACTAGTGAATTCTACCAAACCTTCAAAGAGGATCTAATACCAATCCTGCTCAAACTCTTCCAAAATATTGAAGAAGAGACAGTATTCCCTAACTCACTTATGAGGCCAACATTACCCTGATACCAAAACCTGGTAAAGACAACACAAAAAAAGAAAACTACAGACCAATATCTCTGATGAATACAGATGCAAAAATCCTAAACAAAATTCTAGCAAATCTAATGCAACAATGTATTAAAAAGATTATTCATCACGACCAAGTGCGATTCATCCCAGGGGCACAAGGATGGTTCAACCTATGCAAATCCATCAATGTGATTCATCACATAAACAAAATAAAGGACAAAAATCACATGATTATATCAATTGATGCAGAAATAGCATTTGACAAGATACAACATCCATTTATCACTAAAACACTTAATAAAATAGGAATAGAAGGAAAACACCTTAACATAATAAAGGCCATATATGACAAACACTCAGCTAATCTCATAATTAACAGTGAAAAACTGAAGCCCTTTGCTCTACATTCAGGAACATGACAGGGATGTCCCCTATCACCTCTGCTTTTCAACATAGTGTTGGAAGTCCTTGCCAGAGCAATCAGGTAAGAGAAAGAAATAAAAGGCATTCAAATTGGGAATGAAGAAGTTAAATTGTCACTCTTTGCAGATGACATGATGCTGTATATAGAAAACCCTAAAGACTCCACCAAAAAGCTCTTAGAAACAACCAACGAATACAGTAAAGTTGCTGGCTACAAAATCAACGTACTAAAGTCCATTGCATTCCTATATACTAACAATGAAATCTCAGAAAAAGAAATACAAAAAAAAAAATTCCTTTTGCAATTGCAGCAAAAAGAATAAAATGCCTAGGAATAAACTTAACCAAGGATGTGAGAGACCTATATGCTGGAAACTATAAGACATTTTTGAAAGAAATTGAAGAAGACACAAAGAAATGGAAAGACATTCTGTGCTGATGGATTGGAAGAATCAACATAGTTAAAATGGCCATTATTACCCAAAGCAATATACAGATTTAATGCAATCCCCATCAAAATCCCAATAACATTTTTTAAAGAAATAGAACAAGAAATCATCAGATTTGTTTGGAACCACAAAAGACCCTGAATAGCCAAAGCAATCTTAAGAAAAAAGAGCAATACTGGCGTTATGACACTACCTGACTTTAGCTTGTACTACAGAGCAACAATAATCAAAACAGCATGGTAGTGGCAGAAAAACAGACACATAGACCAATGGAATAGAATTGAGAACCCAAAAATAAAAACCACATAAATATGGACAGATAATTTTTGACAAAGATGCAAAAAACATACAATGGAGAAAAAAGACAGCCTCTTCAATAAATGGTGCTGGCAGAATTGGAAAGTCACGTGCAAAAAATGAAACTGGACTGCTATCTGTCACCATGTACCAAAATTAATTCAAAATGGATCACAGACTTAAGCATAAGACCTGAAACATACACTGCATAGAAGAAAACATAGGTACTAAACTTAATAGATCTTGGGTTCAAAGAGCATTTTATGAATTTGACTCCAAAGGCAAAGGAAGTAAAAGCTAAAATAAATGAATGGGACTTTATCAAACTTAAAAGCTTCTGCACAGCAAAAGAAACCATCAACAATATAAAGAGGCAACTAACTGAATGGGAGAAGATTTTTGCAAACAGTGCCTCTGATAAAGGTCCGATATCCAAAATATACAGGGAACTCATGCAACTCAACAACAAAAAAAGACAAACAACACAATTGAAAAATGGACAGACCACTTGAAGAGACATTTCTCCAAACAGGACATACAAATGGCAAATAGACATATGAAAAAATGTTCAACATCACTAATTATCAGAGAAATGCCAATAAAAACCACAATGAGATATCACCTCACCCCATTCAGAATGGTTATCATCAACAAGATAAATAGTAACAAATGTTGGAGAGGCTGTGGAGAAAAAGGAACCCTCATACACTGTTGGTGGGAATGCAGACTGGTGCAGCCGCTATGGAAGGCAGTTTGGAGGTTCCTCAAGAAATTACGAATAGAATTACTTCATGACCCAGCAATCCTTCTCCTTAGTATCTACCAAAAAAATCTGAAAACATTTATACATAAAGACAAGTGTGCTCCAATGTTCATTGCAGCTTTATTTATGGTGGCTAAGACATGATAACAACCAAAATGCCCTTCGATAGATGAATGGATAATGAAGTTGCGGTATATATACACAATGGAATACTATTTGGTGGTAAGAAAAGATGAAATAGGACCATTTGTGACAATATGGTGGATCTTGAGATTATAATGCTAAGCGAAATAAGTCAGACAGAAAAAGCAGAGAACCATATGATTTCACTGATATGTGGTATATAAACCGAAAACAGCAAAAGAATAAGACAAACAAATGAGAATTAAACACTCATAGACGGACAATAGTTTAGTGGTTACCAGAGGGTCAGGGGGATGGGGGTGGTAGAGGAGGGTAAGCGGGATCAAATATATGGTGATGGAAGGAGAACTGACTCTGGATGGTGAACACAGAATGTGATTTATAGATGATGTAATACAGAATTGTAAACCAGAAATCTATGTAACTTTACTAACAATCGTCACTCCAGTGAACTTTAATTAAAAAAAAAAAAGTTGTACACTTGAGACCTATGTAGTTTTGCTGAACATTGTCGTCCCCGTAAATGTAATAAAAAATGAAATTACTGTTCCGGGGGGGTGGGTGGGAAATGGGAAACGGCTTAAATAGACAGTTTTTTAAAGAAGACATACATATGGCTAACAGGAACACAAAGAAGTGCGTAACATCACTAATCATCAGGAAATACAAATCAAAATTACAATGAGGAATTACCTCATACCAGTTAAAATAACTATTATCAAAAAAGACGAGATAACAAATGTTGATGAAAATGTGGAGGAAAGGGAACCCCGTGCATTTTTGTTGGGCATGTAAACCTGGGCAGCTATTATGGAAAATAGTATGGAGGTTTCACAAAAAATTAAAAATAGAACTACCATGTGATGTAGCAATCCCACTTCTGGGTATATATCCCCCCAAAAAAGATATCCCTATTTCGAAGAGATATTTGTATTACTGCCATATTCGTTGCAGAATTATTCACAGTAGTGAAGGTAGGGAAACAACCTAAGTGTCTATCAATGATGAATGGATAAAGAAAATGTGGTACATATATACAATGGAATATTATTTATACTTTAAAAAGAACGAAACCCTGTCGTTTGCAACATGGATCGACCTTGAGGACATAATGCTAACTAAAATAAGCCAGACAGAAAATGACAAATAGTGTGATATGACTTATATGAGGAATCTAAAAGAAAGGGGGAAAAGTCTAACTTATACAAAAGTAGAATGGTGGTTGCCAGGGCCCAGGGGCTGGGAGAAATAGGGAAAGGCTGATAAAAGCGTACAAACTCAGCTATAAAATAAATAAGGTCTGAGGATCTAATGTATAACATGATGACTATAGTTGATGATATAACTGACATTTGCTAAGTGACTAGGTAATCTCACCAAAAAAAAAAAAAAAAAAAGTGAATAATTGAGGTCTTGGGTGGTGGGAATCCTTTCACAATGTATACCTATATCAAAAATCATCACATTGCACTTTTAAAATATATTACAATTTTATTTGTCCATTATGCCTCAATAAAACCAAAAAAAGTGTTTCTTTGGCGTGGTGAGTGACTAAAGTTTGAAGGCATCATCAAATATTACGTTTGTTTGGCTTCGTTCGAGAGTAAACACAGCTGGCTAGCAGTTAGCTCATCCACTGATTTGTATAATGAATGCTGGAGCTCTTTAAGCAATGAAAGTGTGTAGAGAGACCCTCACTGGGCTGTATTGAGGTCATCAGCAGGTCTTAATCTGGTCCTGCAGATTGTACTGGAGGATTGTAGTGAGGCAGGTAAAATAAAATACTTTTGACAATACCTGTGTGTTCCTCATTTCTCATTAGAACTTAACAAGATAAAAATTATAAGAATGATACAAATTTGTTTTACTCTAGAATTTTCTTTACTTGTGAGATTGAATATAATAATCCTCCATGATCTTTCCCCAATGGTTAATGTTTTGAATTTAACTGAAATTAGCATTTGCATGCTAGAAAAAAACAATTTGTTTATGCTGATAAAAGAGCCCTATAAATGTGATTTGCCATTATAAAAAAATTAGAAATCTCTTGCAGACTTTTTCCAATTTTAATAAAATCAGTCTTAGATCAAGTTTTAGAAATTCATTATGTTCTGCTGTTTAATCTAGAAACTAACCCTGCAATTCAGCAGCTACATATTAATTGGTTGGCTTTTTATCTATGTATCTATCTACTGTATTGATTGTAAATTATAAAACCCTAATTCAATTTCTTTCATGGTTTTGTATATATGGAAGTTTTCTGTTTTTCTTCTTGAGTCACTTTTAGTAAGCAACATTTATATTTCCAAAAACTGTCCATTTTGTCTAAGGTTTCAAGTTAATGGCAGAAAAAAATTTCACAATATTCTTTTATTTTCAAAATCCCTGCAGCACTTGTTATATTCCTTTTTTAAGTTCAAGAGTTTTTATTTTTCCCCATTTAAAAAAATAAAAACCTGTCATGTCAGAATTTTACTTTCTCTCATTTTACTAGTCTTTCTATGCAACCATCTTGATGATAGTAAATAATCAGGAGAAGGAAAAGGAGAGGGAGAAGGAGGAGGAGAAGAGGGAGGAGGAGGAGGAGAAGAATAGAAGAAGGAGGAGGAGGAGGAGGAGGAGGAGGAGGAGGAGGAAGAGGAGGAGAAAAGAAAGAAAGAAAGAAAGAAAGAAAGAAAGAAAGAAAGAAAGAAAGAAAGAAAGAAAATGGGAGTGTTTCTTTCACATATTAGAATGCATTTTATACGTAGTACTGACATAAAAACAGGAATTTCAAATTGTATGACAAAGTGGAAAATCTACATATATTAATTACACAAAAATTTTAATACATAATGAAATGAGTATCATAAACAAGAGATATATGTATGTGCACAGATGTATTAATTATAAAATTAAAAATTGGAAAAATGCTTGAAATGTTCAACAGCAAAGTAAGTGGTTAGGAAAAGCATCATTTATAAATTGGGTTAAATATTGTGTGCTTATTAAAAATAAAAAAATTACATATATATACATATACATATATATATATGTATATATATATAATCTCTAACTCTCATAATTACTTTGCAAGTTAAGTACTTTATATTCTCAGTTCAGAGATTCCAAGTCTGGTGCACCATGAGATTATATCACTTACTCAAGGCAGCACAGCTAGTGAGTGATGGAGCTGGACCTTGATCCCATGCCAGTAGTGTCTGCCACACCTATGGCCCAGTCAAAAGTGAAAGGTCCTCTTCACAATTCCTGCTGAGGTAAAATCTTTGGCAGCCACCTTCTGAACTATGTGATTTCTTTACCACAACTGTCCTTCCTACTACCACCAGGGTTGGGGTCTCATTCAAGGGTAGCAAATCCAAGGTCAGGATAGCAGTTCATGATATGCTCTGCCATAGAATTCTCTGCTAGAGAAGAGAGGAATTATGTAAAGTCTCACTCTTACTGATTTTAAAAATAGTGAGCAAGTCAGGCAGTTTTTTGGAACTGAATCTGGGAGAATGTCAGATAAGTACAGAGGGCATTTAAGAACGCTCTCAAGAGCAAATGCTAAATAGGTGAGATAGAAGTACACTGCTAGATCACCTGTGCCAGAAAGTTTGAGGTGGGCTCAAATGAGGCAGAAAAATAATCAGAATATGAAGTAAAGGGAAACAGTAGTCAACCAGACTAAATTTTGCTAACAGTGTCTATATGTATAAAATCATCCTCATTACATAATCTAGTCCCATCATGATCTTGTCACTTCTCCAGCTTCATCTCTTAACTCCAACTAAGCCAAAAACTTGTGTGTCTACAAGTACACTATGCCAGTTATCAATTTATTGCCTCTCAGCTCCAAATTCACCCTTTGCCTTAACTAGTAAGTATATCTTGCTGTCCCCTTCCCAGAATGCATTTTTTTTTCTCTAGCTTGTTCTCTTGCATCCTCCAAGACTTGGCTCAAGAGAAACTGCCTCTAAGAACTTTCCACAATCTCCTCCATCAGAGTGAAGCCACTGAGCACAACCTCCACAGAGACTCTCTTGACTATAGCAGTATTATATCAGGAGAGGGTATTATGAGTAATGACCAATATGAATTACGCATAAGAAGAAAGGATTAAGTAGCTGCTATCACAGGGACTGACTCAGGAACCAACATTATACCAACCCCTAAATATGCTAGAGGAAAGTCCTCCCTCAAAAGGAAGAGGCAGACATTTTGGTTATATTCACAAATTTTAATTTTACCTCCTGAGTTAAAAAGAGGTATTTTAAAGATTATTAATTATATGTTAATATATGTTGTGGGGACAAAGCCTCAGAGAGCAGTTTCCAGGCTCTCAGCCTCACATAGAAAGGTGCTGGCTCGGTAGTAGATGGTCATCAGCTGTGACTACTTGGCCATCGGCTGTTACCGGTTAGCCATTAGCCACTGATATTAGCCTAAGCTAGTAAGATGGTGGTGTGTGGTGGTGTGGTGTGGTGGTGTGGTGTGGTGTGGCGGAGTGTGGATTGCAGATTGTAGAAAGGCGGATTGCAGTTAGCCAGTGAGGTTGTTTGCCAGAAACAAGTGGATGGCGGTTTGCGGATTGTGTGGCTCCTGCTTCCTGTGTCTCCAACCCAGCCTCCAGTGAGACTATAGTGGTATGACTCCCCTATCTATGGCTCCGTGGGTGTTCCTTTTTGGCCTCGCCATATCCTGCGTTCTTATGCGGGCAGCGGGACTAGAGACCCTGCATGACACCCTGCATGACATGTATATATAACTGAAAGCCTGAAGTGGACAGACTTTTTATCTATTTGTAACTGGAGCAAAACTGATCTGATTCTAAGTTAATGAGAATGACACACTATAGTAGCAATTTGTTTTACAAATGGTTCTTGAGGCAACTATCTGTACTGCACAAATAAATTTGTCTCTGAAACTGCAAGCCAACCTTTTCCCAGAATCCTACAGAGAATCCAGATGCAAATTTGCCTTGCTCACTGCCCTTGCTTTATCCACTTGACTTACCAATCTGTGAGCAAATTGATATATAAAATTTTTAAAGTTGGCTCAGGACTCTACTGTGAGGTGGGAAAATAATAAAAGTAATTTGAATTTATGTAAGTAGAATATTTGTCCTAAATGATCAGATTATTTCAAAATATTCTTTTATTTATACCATATTATGAAAAGCTGAGAAAGTATAAATATTTTTAAAGCATGATTTGGTAAGAAGCATTCCCAGCAGTTTACATTAGTTTGAATCAGAAATGGGTGTTGTGGTTGGCCCAGTGGCTCAGGCAGTTGGAGCCCCGTGCTCCTAATGCCAAAGGCTGCCAGTTCAATTCCCACATGGGCCAGTGAGCGGCGCCCTCTATAGCTAAGATTGTGAACAACAGCTATCCCTGGAGGTGGGCTGCCCTGAGCAGCCAGAGGTGGGTGTGAGCTGCCACAGGCTGCTATGGGCAGCCGTGTGCTACTGTGTGCTGCTGTGAGTAGCGTGAGCAGCCGACAGCTAATGAGAGATGCCGTGAGCTGCTGTGAGCGACCGACCAAGGACCAGTGACCGACTGCCTCAGCTGGGGGGAGCGCAAAGCTCATTATACCAGCGTGGGCCAGGGAGCTGGTCTGTACAACTAGACTGAGAAACAATGGCTTGAACAGGAGTGTGTGGAGGGAGCGGGGGGCATGGTGGAGGGGTGGGAGAAAGGGGGAAAAAATTAAAAAAATAATAAAAATAAAAAAGTGAACAGGAATAAGAGGTTCAAATTTCCAAATATGAAACAAATAAGTCATGGGGGTGTAATGTACAGCATAGGGAATATAGTCAATAATATTGTAATAGCATGGTACAGTGTCAGATGATTGCTGGACTTATCATGGTGATCACTTATTTAGTATAAATATTGAATAACTATAATGTACCTCTGAAACTAATATAATATTGCACTGCAGTGAGAACTGTGTTTCATGAAGAAATGAGGAGACTGCCTCTTTTTCTCACAGTGCTTCTCATTTTGTCACCTGGTCCTAAAGCAACATTGCTTCTATCCTCTAATTCACAGAAGTCTTTATAAAAACTTCTTCAGTTCCTGTGTTCAAACCCATAACATGGGATCACTGTTCCATGTATGGCAATCAGCATGGCCACAAATTTCTTGAAAAATTTATGCACTTTTTTATATGCCATAGAAGATGGTATAGGAAAGTGCTTAGAGTATGAGTTCTGATTTTTGCTTTTAAGATGGAATAAAAGGGACCAGATGTACCCTCCTGCCTGAAAAAAACCAAACACACAAAATGTATCAAAGAATGGCTTTCAAGACACTGGACATCAAGCAGGCAATGAGGGACAGTGTCACCTGAGAAATGAGAAACAAATGAATGAGCCAATGACTGCCCCAGTTTATTGATCTGAGAGAGTTTCTGGGCTGCAAGGGAGGGATAGAGCGCAGTAGACTCCCAGAACTTATGAGACAGAACTGAGAGTAAGGAGAGATCAAGTCAGCTAGAGTTCATGGACAGAGTACGGGGAAGAGAGAGCTACACAGAGAGAGAATCCCAGAGATCTCATGGGTCCTTCAGGTGATATGGACGACTCATTCCTGGGTGAACTGGTGTCATCTGTAAGATGACATTGGTCATATTAAGTACATGCATTCAAGGAAACTACCCAAGGCCTGGGGGAAAAACCATTTAAGAGGATTAGAGGGGACAGGGCCTAACAGTCACACAGGGCCAATCTACCGTGTTTCCCCGAAAATAAGACCTCGCCGGACAATCAGCTCTAATGCGTCTTTTGGAACAAAATTAATGTAAGACCCGGTCTTACATTACTATAAGACCGGGTCTTATATAACACAATGTAATATAAGACTGTGTCTTATATTAATTTTTGCACCAAAAATTAGAGCTGATTTTCTGGCTAAGTCTTATTTTCGGGGAAACATGGTATCTACCAGGCAACTCAGAATTCTTCCTCTACCTCTTATAAGTTGGGTGCCCTTTGGCAAGTTATTTAAATCCTCTGTGCTTCAATTTCTTTGCCTGTAAAATGGACACAAATAAATGCACTTACCTTAAAGTGTTCGTATAAGCACTTAAGAAGTTAATACACATAAAGACTTAGTGCCTGACACTTGTTAAGCCATTAGCTATTATTATTATCCAACATATTTGGGGTTGGTTGGTTAATTGAAAAAGTTAATTAAAGTGGGGAATCACCCAAACTGAAACATATACAGTGGAAGAGTTTGCTTGTTTCCCAATATCTGTTTTTCCATTCTTTCCTGAAGTACTTATGATAGCCTCTAAAATACTGCACAATGATGCCTCCTGGAGCTCAGGCCTTTGTGTAATTCCTTCCCCTTGAATGTGGGCTAGACCTAGTGACTTGCTTCTAACAAACAGAATACAGCAAAAGTGATAGAATGTCCTTCGGATATTAGGTCACAAAAAGATTCTGGCTTCTGTCTTGCTCATTCTCTTGTTTCTCCCTTGAGGGAAGCCAGCTGCCATGTTGTGAGCTGCCATATGGAGAGGCCCACATGGCAAGAAACAAATTTCTTTAGCAATAGCCAATGAAGATGTGACGTGCCAGCCACCACAAATCGAAGAGTACCTGAATGGGGGAGTGGGAATGAAAAAAGACACTCACACAAATGATGATGCGGCCGGTCTTCAGTGATCCTGATGCACCGAGTTTACTTTCCTTTACCAATTTATACCACCTGTGTACGTGCAGCTTAACAATCACGAGTGTGCATTACCTCATTGAAAGTAAAATTTTCAACTTTTACATATAAACTACAGAATCACTGAAACTTCCCCAAAGTCATTTTCTCATGACAAAGCCCACCAATTACCCTGATAATCATCAGTGATCTGTGTCCGGAAACTGGCCGTTCCCACCTCATTCCTCAGCAGCTTGTAAGCACCCTCCAGGTGCAGGCAGAGACAATGCCTTAGGAGCTAAAAGTGAGCCAGTCTGCAAGGCTTCAGAATAACAAGAAATCATGGCTCCCCACATGAAGACTTGATGGCTACCAATGGCCCTGTGGGTAAGCCTGGAAGTGATCCTCCCCAAATATAACCTTCAGGTGACTGCAGCCCTGGCCAATACCTTGACTGTAGCCTTCTGATAGATCCAGGGCTAGAGGACCCAGCTAAGCTAAACCCAGATACCTGACCCACAGAAACCATGAAGTAAATGTTTTTTTGTTTTATGCTTCTGTGTTTTGGGGTAGTTTGTTACAAAGCAATAGATAACTATTACAGTAATAGAAACTCTGATTTTAACTAAACAAATAGTCTACTGTTACGGATACCAGGACTGGAAAGAACCCAAGCGGCACTCAGAGAGTTAGGAGAGCGGCTCAGCGGGATCCTTCCCAAAGACTGAGCCCCTAGCAAGGTTTTGAGCAGGTTTTTATGGGTTGGGACTTCCTTGAGTGGGGGAAGGGCTAGGTGTCGTCTGGTGATTGGCTCGAGATGTGGCTTGGAGGGGGTCATGCAGAAGTGGGCTGGGGTGTAGACTGGGGACTTCTCTTTCCACTTGGGCCACCATTTTAGGTCAGTTCCACATGGCAGGGAACCATTTTAGGTCAGTTTCTCCATCACTACTAGAATAAAGACTATGTTTCTAGACTCCCTAATATTTAGATGTGGCCACGTGACTGAGTTGTAGCCAACAGAATGTGACAGTGATGTGTGAAATTTTCAGATCAAGTCTTTTAAAAGTGGTTATGTATGCTCTTAGTTCTCTAGTTAAGACACAGAAAATTATAATTGTGGAGCTACAACATGGTAAAACCTGAATCACCACATGGAGGACGGATCCCCACTAACCAGGATCATTCATTTGAACAGTTATGTGAGTGAGAAATAAGTTTCTACTGTGTCTGAGTCATTATAATTTGGGGTTTGTTATTGTAACGGTGACCCTATTCCTTCTATTTTGACTCTATTCCTTCTATTTTGAAATTTAAAACTTTGATGTAATTCGATTTGACTAAGGTTTGGCTTGGGACTTCTGAAATCTTTTTTTCTTTGCTTTCCTTCTTTCCCACCAAACCTTAATTATTCTGTTTACTATGTACCTTTACTATGCAATGTACCTTTAGCATGTAAACCAGTTCCAATGATTCTGTTTACTTTGGCCCCATGCCTGGCCCAGTGATTTACTAGAGGTTTTTGCATCTGTTTGGGATTCACTCCAGACCCTGGGGCAGACTAGCCTCCAGGAAGGCTTTTTCCTGGAGTTGCCTGGCCAACTTCTCCCTCCTTCGTTCTGCCCCTCCTTGCATGCCTATAAAACGTTTTGGCGTTATTAAGAGAAGGAAGGGTCTTTGTGACGTGGAGTCTACTGTCTAATGCTGGCATTTTGGAATAAACCTGCTTTTCTTTCCATCAAGCTAACCTCTCGAGTTTTGGCTTTCATGTGGTGAGCAGCCAGACATTTTGCATGGTCACGAATTGGCAACCATGAAGGGATAGGATCAGAACTGACCCAGAACTGGTGAGTTCAGTCCCCTCCACCCCACCACCACAGAGAGGGAGCGGGGACGGAGCACTGCAACCAGTCCAATCCACAGCTGCTTGTGGCAGGCTGGCTCTGGGGAAATGATTGTAGGGATGTCCTAGCAGCTGCCAAAAATTATTTTTATCTCGAGGCTTTTTCCCAGCTCTCCCCTTCCCAGCATTGGCTGCCTATAAATGCTTAAGCTGGTGGAAAGAAAACGGTTGTCTACTTCTGGAAACCATGGGGTAGGGCCTCATTTGAGACACATTTGTGATACTGGTTTGGGGTTTTTATACCATTTGAGGATTTTATGCCATTGGGGGTCTTTTGAGACCCATTTGAAGTCTGGGACTTGTCAGACTGGAGAGTGCACCAGAAATCCTCTTGTAAAGATAAATAGAACCCCTTAAAAGGGATTCTGGGAAACCTTGATCAGGAGACCTCTAAGCCCTGGCCCTAATTACTGCCTATTGCTTGTAGATACTGACCTCAATTCTGTTACTTCCCATCTTAACTTGAGAGGTTGTGGGGACAGAGCCAGGAGTGCAGTTTCCAGGCTCTCGGCCTCACGTGGAAAAGTGCTGGCTCAGGTAGTAAATAGCCATCAACTGTGATTGGATGGCCATAAGCTGTGGCTAGTTGGCTGTCAGCTCTAACCAGTAAGCCATTGGCCACTAATATAACTGCCATGGCTGCGCTAGCAGAAAGTGGGGCTAGTAAGAAGACGGTGGCTGAGCTAGCAAGTGCGGATTGCAGTTAGCAAGGCAGATTGCAGCTAGCAAGTGAGGTTGGTTGGCAGAGAAAAATGGATGGCAGATTGCGGATCATGTGGCTCCTGCTTCCTGTGTCTCCAACCCAGCCACAAGCAAGACTATAGTGGTGTGACTCCCCTATCTATGGCTCCGTGGGTGTTCCTTTTTGGCCTCACCATATCCTGCTTTCCTATGTGGGGGACGGGACCAGAGACTCCACATGACAGCCCGCATGACAGAGGTTTAGCAGGCACTCAGGAAACAGGGACCGCATCTCCCATAGGCCAACCCCTCTACACAGTGCAGCCCCCTAAATTTGGGACCAAGTACTATTAGAGGCCCAGAGTGAGGGGGTGTCTAACAAACCAGTTAGTTCCTACATGGAAGGGACCCTTTGCAATTTTTATGAGGACCCCAACTGTTGCTGGGCTTCAGAGAGTCAGTGGCTGGGTCCATTTCCCTTGAATCAAACCTGTTTTATTTAAGTCTCCGCAGACTCCCCCAGAAAGGAAAGCACCTGTTTCTGTGAACCAAGTGAAGATCTTAAGCTCCAATTCAAACAGGCAAGTCAATCTCCCAGAACTGATAAGCACTAATAACTAACCCCAGACTTCTGGAGCTGTTCTTTATTACCTCTCTCTTAAGAGCTCTTGTTTTCCTCTTTACTTGCACCACACCTGAGACCCCCTTTTCAATCTTAGGGATCCTAGTTGTGGTCCCTTCTCTCACCTTTACTAGTTCCCCACATTATTGTTTGTAGGTTACTTCTATTTGGGCCATGCCTCTTTAACCTGCTGGTTAAAATTTTCTCTTCCAGAATCAAGTCCATTAAATTGCAGATGGTACTCATCTGCCCAGATTTTCTGGGGCCTGGTCTTTCTACCATCTTTGACCAGCAATCTCGTAGTTAGGGACAGCTCTACGCCCCTGCCCAGCTCTGAAGAAATTACAGAAGATGGACCCTCATACCATTTTCCAAAGATTTTTCATTGTCAATCAGAGATGGGGGTATGTTAAGACAGGAGATTGTAATGGTGGCACTAAATCTTCTACTTTAAGATTTGGATCTCTGGTCTCTTTGAAAGCTTTCTTTTCTATCTTTGCCTCTTAATAATTCTGCTTCCTATACATTTACTATGCAGACCAGTTTCAATGTCTCTATTTACTTCAGCCCAGTGCTGGCCCTGTGACTTGGAAAAGGTTTTACATCTGTATGGCATCCACGTCTGGCTTCAACTAAAATCTATATAACACGTGCAAAGTTTGAGATAACCAGCTTAACTGCACCTTCTCTCCCATTCTAATGGACAAAGCTGAACTCAGTAGAAAGTTCCACCACAGGTCAAAGAGATTTACATCCTGGTTAGAAAATATACTGTTAAGCCAGGAGCAGAAACTGCCTTATACCTGGAGACACCACCTGGCATGTGCTGAATAGAAACTATTTTATCTTAGAAGCTATCTTGTCCTACTCCTTGCTTGCTTGTGAGGCATTGAAGAGGAATAACTTGTTTACCTCCCCCTATAAAATTCCATAACTCTCTTACTTGAAGAGGTTATGGTCTTTTCTAACCTGAACTTCTGCAACACTTGTTACTATTTGTCTTGTTGATGATAGCCATTCTGACTGGGGTGAGGTGATATCTCTGTGGTTTTTATTGGCATTTCTCTGATGATTAGTGATGTTGAGCATTTTTTCATATGTCTATTTGCCATTTGTATGTCCTCTTTGGAGAAATGTCTCTTCAGGTCCTCTGCCCATTTTCCAATTGGGTTGTTTGTTTTTTTGTTGTTGAGTTTCATAGGTTCCTTGTATATTTTTGATATTAGCCCCTTATCAGAGGCACTGTTTGCAAAAATCTTCTCCTATTCAGTTGGTTGTCTTTTTATTTTGTTGATAGTTTCTTTTGCTGTGCAGAAGCTTTTAAGTTTCATATAATCCCATTCATTTATTTTAGCCTTTACTTCCATTGCCTTTTGAGTCAAATTCATAAAATGCTCTTTGAACCCAAGTTTAGTACCTATGTTTTGTTCTATGCAGTTTATTGTGTCAGGTCTTATGCTTAAGTCTTTGATCCATTTTGAATTAATTTGGTACATGGTGACAGACAGCAGTCCAGTTTCATTCTTTTGCACGTCGCTATCCAATTCTCCCAGCACCATTTATTAAAGAGGCTGTCTTTTCTCCATTGTATGTTTTTTTCTTCTTTGTCAAAAATTATCTGTCCATATTTATGTGGTTTTATTTCTGGGTTCTCAATTCTATTCCATTGGTCTATGTGTCTGTTTTTCTCCCAATACCATGCTGTTTTGATTATTGTAGCCCTGTAGTACAAGCTAAAGTCAGGGAGTGTGATGCCTGCAGTATTGTTCTTTTTTCTTAAGATTGCTTTGGCTATTAGGGGTCTTTTGTGGTTCCAAACAAATCTGATGATTTCTTGTTCTATTTCTTTAAAAAATGTTATTGGGATTTTGATGGGGATTGCATTAAATCTGTATATTGCTTTGGGTAACAATAGCCATTTTAACTATGTTGATTGTTCCAATCCATCAGCACAGAATGTCTTTCCATTTCTTTGTGTCTTCTTCAATTTCTTTCAAAAATGTCTTATAGTTTCCAGCATATAGGTCTTTCACATCCTTGGTTAAGTTTATTCCTAGGTATTCTATTCTTTTTGCTGCAATTGCAAAAGTAATTGTTTTTTGTATTTCTTTTTCTGAGATTTCATTGTTAGTATATAGGAATGCAATGGACTTTTGTACGTTGATTTTGTAGCCAGCAACTTTACTGTATTCGTTGATTGTTTCTAATAGCTTTTTGATGGAGTCTTTAGGGTTTTCTATATATAGCATCATGTCATCTGCAAAGAGTGATAATTTAACTTCTTCATTCCCAATGTGGATGCCTTTTATTTCTTTCTCTTGCCTGATTGCTCTGGCGAGGCCTTCCAACACTATATTGAAAAGCAGAGGTGATAGGGGACAGCCCTCTCGTGTTCCTGAACGTAGAGCAAAGGGCTTCTTCTTTTCACCATTAATTATGAGATTAGCTGAGGGTTTGTCATATATAGCCTTTATTATGTTAAGGTATTTTCCTTCTATACCTATTTTATTGTTTTAATCATAAATGGATGTTGTATCTTCTCAAATGCTTTTTCTGCATCACTTGATATAATCATATGATTTTTGTCCTTTATTTTGTTTATGTGATGTATCACATTGATGGATTTGCGGATGTTGAACCATCCTTGTGCCCCAGGGATGAACCCCACTTGGTCATGATGAATAATCTTTTTAATGCATTGTTGTATTCAATTTGCTAGAATTTTGTTTAGGATTTTTGCATCTGTATTCATCAGAGATATTGGTCTGTAGTTTTCTTTTTTAGTTTTGTCCTTACCAGGTTTTGGTATCAGTGTAATATTGGCCTCATAAAATGAGTTAGGGAATACTATCTTTTCTTCAATTTTTTGGAAAAGTTTGAGCAGGATTGGTATTAGGTCCTCTTTGAAGGTTTGGTAGAATTCACTAGTGAAGCCATCTGGTCCAGGACTTTTGCTTTTGGGCAGGTTTTAGATGACTGATTCCATTTCGTTACTGGTGATTGGTCTGTTTAGATTTTCCAGTTCTTCATGGTTCAGCCTAGGAAGGCTATATGTTTCTAAGAACTTGTCCATGTCTTCTCTGTTATTGAATTTGGTGGCATATAGTCCTTCATAGTATTCTTGGATGATCCTTTGTATTCCTGTGGCGTCTGTAATAACTTCCCCCTTTTCATTTCTGATTTTGTTAGTGTCTTTTCTCTTTTTATCTTAGTGAGTCTAGCCAACAGTTTGTCAATTTTGTTAATCTTTTCAAAGAACCAGCTCTTTGTTACATTAATTTTTCTATTGTCTTTTTGTTCTCTATCTCATTTAGTTCTGCTCTGATTTTTGTTATTTCCTTTCTTCTGCTAACCTTGGGTTTCATTTGTTCTTCTTGTTCTAGTTCTTTAAGGTGAAACAAGAGGTTATTTATTTGGGATTTTTCTTGTTTCTTGAGATAGGCCTGTAATGACATAAATTTCTCTCTTAAAACTGCTTTCGCTGCATCCCAAAAATTTTGGTAGGATGTATTTTCATTGTCATTTGTTTCTATGTATCTTTTGATCTCTCCTCTAATTTCTTCTTTGACCCAGTCGTGCTTTAAAAGTATGTTGTTTAATCTCCAAGTATTTGTGTTTTATCCTGCTTTCTTTTTGCAGTTGATATCCAATTTCAAAGCCTTGTGATGAGAGAATATGCTTGGTATGATTTCAATCTTCTTAAATTTGCTGAAGCTGATTTTATGTCCCAATATATGATCTATCCTTATATTGAATGTTCCATGTACACTAGAAAAAAATGTATAGTCTGATGTTTTAGGATGAAGTGCTCTATATATGTCAATTATGTCCATTTCATCTAATGTGTCATTTAGGGCTGCTATTTCGTTATTTATTTTCTGTTTGGATAATCTATCCATAGTTGTCAATGATGTATTTACGTCCCCTAGTATAACTGTGTTTTGGTCAATTTCTCCCTTTAGTTTTTTTAGTAGTTGCTTGGTATATTTCGGTGCTCCCTGATTGGGGGCATAAATATTGATGACTGTTATGTCTTCTTGTTGTCTAGTCGCCTTACCATTATGAAATGTCCATCTTTGTCTCTTGTTACCTTTTTCACCCTGAAGTCTGCTTCTCCGCGGAGAAAACAGGCGGAGAGAAAAAACGCGGAGGGTTCCTTTTCTGGGGCTGCCAGGTGGCCCTGGCCTTGGCCTGTCTATTAACTGCAGCCGAAATTCTGGCCTGTCTCTGGCCTCATCTCCAGTCTCATTGTTCCTTTCTTCCCTCATTGTTAAAGATATTTAAACAAATTCCCTGTCCTTCTTTTAGGATTTGAGCCTCTTTATCAGGGATGTAACAGTGGGCTAGAAATATTATAATATCCTGATAATTTAGGGAAAACATCAGCCCATTCTTCCTTACATTGGCCTATGTTCTGACACCGAGGAGGGCACAAGAACTCTAGCAGTCCTGGAATATAGAAGTTTATATAATTATTAGGAAATCTTCGTTTTCAGATTTAGTTTTCTTGAGTAACCAAATACCTAATTAAGACAATATAAACATAGAAAATTATTGATGACACAATCTTTGCTTTTTTGGCAGAAAACTTTTTCATAGTATCAGTAGCAGACCGACAGTCTAATAAGCTTTGTCTTACTTATTAGCAGAGAGAGAGCAACTTCATCTCCACATGGTCATCCGACAGGATTCCAACTCGTCCCTCCTGAGGATGACAAGCTATGCCAGCAGTGGCTTGACCAATCAGCCTAGTTTTTTGTTTTTTCTTGCAGTTCCTCTATAGCCCCCTCCTGCTGTAATAAAATAGTAAAGAACTCTGGTGCCCATAAGCAGGGACCATGCCCACTCTCAGCAGGAAGTAGCAAGAGCTGTTGCTGCTCTTCCCCCCTCCACCCATCCCTGAATTTAAAAATTGTCTTAAGCTGTTTATAAAAAAAAAAAAAAGTAGTTGTTTTGTTTCTTCTCTAATCTAACTATACTTATTTTATAGAAATAAAATGAACAAAAGATAGGGGGGATTGTAATGGTGACCCTATACCTTCTATTGAAATTTAAACCTTTGACTGAAATTTAAACCTCAGTTAATTCAATTTAACTGAGGTTTGGCTTGCGACTTTTTGAAAAAATGTTTCTTTGCTATCCTTCCCTCCCACCAAACCTTAATAATTCTGGTTACTATACCTTCACTGTGCAAACCAATTCCAATGGTTCTGTTTACTTTGGCCTGTGTCCGGCCCAGTGAGTTGGGAAACGTTTTTGCATCTGCATGAGATCCACTCCTAACCCTGGGGCAGAGTAGCCTCAAGGAAGCACTTTCTCCTGAAATTGTATGGCCTACTTCTCCTTCCTTTGTTCTGCCCCTCCTTGCGTGCTTATAAAACCCTTTGGTGGTATTAAGAGAAGGAAGGCAGTCTTTGTGACAGAGAGTACATTGTTATCCCTTAATGCTGGCATTTTGGATTAAACCTGCTTTTCTTTCCACCAACCTGCCTCTGGAGTTTTGGCTTTTCTATGGTGAGCAGCCGGACCTTTTGTACGGTAATATTACCACAGACAACTATGTTAATTAACACTTTTATGTGAAAGAAAAATAAACTTTTCTTTGCAGTAAATAATGATTATTTTGAATCTCTGACACATGAAGCCTAGCTTACATCCATGTGTGTATGATGGGGAAACTGACCTTAAAATGGTTCCCTGCCACGTGGAACTGACCTAAAATGGTAGCCTCAGGGGAGAGAGAGGTCCCCAGCCTAAGCCCTAGCCCACTTCTGCATGACCCCCTCCAAGCCATACCCTGAGCCAATCACCAGACGACACCCACGCCTCCCCCAACTCAAGGAAATCCCCAACGCATAAAAACTTGCTCAAAACCTTGCTAGGGGCTCAGTCTTTTGGGAAGGATCTCTCTGAGCCCGCCGGCGTAATATAATAAAGCTGACTCTCCTAACTCTCTGAGTGCCGCTTGGGTTCTTTCCGGTCTTGGATTCTGCAACATGTATACATACATACAATTGATATATATATATATATATATATATATATATATATATATATATATATATATAAATGTATACACATTAATATATGCAGTCAGACAATTAAGTTCACAAACTCATTCTAGAAAAAGGGCTACATACCTCATTGCTGAATATCACTATGGTTAACTTTGAAGTACTCCTCTTGGGAAGCAATGCACTGATGCCAGCACCCAGTCCACCCTTCAAAGCAATTTTGGAATTCTTTCTGGAATGGCCATCATCATATTACCCTTGATGTCCTGAATATCATCAAAATGTCTCTGTTTCAATGTTTCCTTTATCTTTGGGTAAAGAAAGAAGTCATTGGGGGCCAGATCAGGTGAGTACAGAGGGTGTTCCAACACAGTTACTCGTTTACTGGCTAAAAACTCCCTCATAGACAGTGCTGCGTGAGCTGGTGCACTGTTGTGATGCAAGAGATAAGAACTGCTGGCAAAAGTTTAGGCAATCTAACTTTTTCACACAGCCTTTTCAGCACTTCCAAATAGTCAACTTGGTTAACTGTTTGTCTAGTTGGTACAAATTCATACTGAATAATCCCTCTGATATCAAAAAAAGGGTTAGCAACATCATTGCAACAAGTTTGCAAACTTAATTGTCCACCTTTGTATATATTAAGAATTTTATTTTTACCTATTTATTCCCCAGTCATTAACACCTTTCTTTTTAGTATGGTTCCTCTGACTGTAGTTCTGGGTAGTCTTTCTTGCATAATTATATCCCTAGTGCTTTGCATTGGATTTTCATTTTCATTTTGCTCAAAGTAGAGACAAGTTAAAGACTTGCAAATTAAATTGAATGCAGACTCCTTCTAGATTGGGAGCTTTTAAAAATTTCTCTAATCTTTTATAACTCCCTTGCCTACACCTAATTGAATGACTATTTTTATTAGCACTCATCTTGATCTGGTCTTTCCAAAGCATTCTTCTTGGTTTTCATAGAAAAAATTATTTCTCTTTGCTGACCCAAATTTTACCAACTTATGTAATTTAATTACATAATTATGAGGAGTATGATGGAAATAAATAGTTTGGAAACAAACACAGTTGACTCTTGGCAAGCATTCCACTCAACTGGTAAAAAGAAATATGTAGGGCTGAACCAAAGTGAAGGCTGCTAGCTGTGAATCTTCAGTATTTTATAGGGACCAGTTGGCATACTCAGAAAGGGAAATGAGAACTTAGTTAAGTGGATAGTGATTAGGTAGAACTTCCATCTTATGCACATGTGTACTTTTCTGGTAACAGAGACCATAGCTTTCATCTAATTTTTAGAAGGATCTCTGACCCTTAAATGTAAGTACTATACTATAAGTTAAAACCCAACTCATGGGGCCAGGTTGAGGAATTAACACCTTCTCTTCCTATGATCTGCTTTTGGACACTTATGTACCCATCTTTTCTTGAATACTCCTTTCCCCCTAAAAAAATAAATCCATTGAAATAAATGTTTGCCCATTTTTAAAATTGGATTGTTTGTTTTTTGTTGTTTTTGAGTTCCTTATATATTTTGGATATTAGCCCTTTATCAGAAGTATTGTTTGCAAATATCTTCTCCTATTCAGTTGGTTGCCTCTTTGATAGACATATCTCCAAAGAGGACATACAGATGGCCAATAGACATATGAAAAGATGCTCAACATCACTGATCATCAGAGAAATGCAAATAACAACCACAATGAGATATCACCTCACCCCAGTCAGAACGGCTATCATCAACAAGACAAATAATAACAAGTGTTAGAGAGGCTGTGGAGAAAAAGGAACCCTCATACACTGTTGGTGGGAATGCAAATTGGTGCAGCCACTATGGAAGTCAGTGTAGAGCTTCCTTAAAAAATTAAGAATAGAATTACCATATGACCCAGCAATACCCCTCCTGGGAATATATCCAAAAAATCTGAACACATTTACCCGTTAAGATTTATGCGCTCTGATGTTCATTGCAGCTTTATTTATGGTGACCAAGACATGGAAACAACCAAACTGTCCTTCGATAGATGATTGGATAAAGAAGATGTAGTATATATACACAATGGGATTTCTGCCATAAGATGAAATAGTGCCATTTGCAACAACATGGATGGATCTTGAAATTATTGTGCTAAGCAAAATAAGTCAGACAGAAAAAGTCAGGAACCATATGATTTCACTGATATGTGGGATATATAACTGAATGCAACAAAGGAACAAGACAAACAAATAAAGAAACAAAAACTCATAGACATAGACGATAGTTTAGTAGTTACCAGAGGGTAAAGGGGGAAGAGGGTGGTAGATGTGGGTAAATGGGATCAAATATATGGTGATGGACGGAGAACTGATTCTGGATGGTGAATACACAATGTGATATATAGATGACGTATCACAGAATTGTACACTTGAATCCTATGTAAATTTACTAACCATTGTCACCCCAATAAACTTTAATAAAGAAAAAAGAAATAAATGTCTGTAAGCCAGTGGCCCCACCAATTCACCAAAAACATTCAGACTCTGTATCTCAGTTTAGAATCTTGCAAATGAATGAGGTCCCCTTTTCCTATTTGGGTCAAATGTTCCCCCTTCAGAGATGCTGACTTTGACCATGCTGTCTAAAGATACAGCCCTCACCAATTTTGATCCCTTTATCCTTTTTCTTTTCTTTTTTTTTTTATCCTTTTTCTTTTGGTTTTGTTTTCTTCATAGCATTTATCACTATCTGACATTATACATTCATTTATTTGTTTCCTGTCTCCTCACTAGTATATAGGCTTCATTAGGCAGGACTTTATTTCTCTTGATCACCATTATAGCTCATGTGCATAGAGCAGTGTATGGCACTTATCAGCCATTCCATAACTATTCCATAAGTATTTACTGAATACATGATTGAATGGCTTGTAGCAATGTAGGCAAGAATATAGCTTATACCTGAATTCTTTGGCTAGCTAGTATGAAACTTTGCAAATAATAAACAAACAAACAAATAAATAAATAAACAAATAAACCTAAACATTGTTCCTGGACACAGAAAGCATACTGAAAAGCTGCATCCTATAATGCTCTATTAACACATTTAAAATTAATTTTTAAAAAAGATTATTCTCTTAGGGCTAATTTATTACTATTTTGGAGTGCCAGGAGCAGGTTGCATACTTTCAAACCTTGGGAACTACTAATATCAAGAAATAATGACCACTAATACATATTCCATGATAAAAATTCTCTCTATTCAGAACATTATATTTGAAGTTTGCTTAAAATTTCTATGTCAGATTTTCCAATCTTTCAAGAGAAGTCTGTTATTTTTAAATGTGAAATTAATTCAAGTAAAAGGGGAAAAATATATTTGTGGACTAAACAAACCACAAAGGCAAGGTTTATCCTACAGCAGCCACAAATATGGAAACTTTGTACTATGTAAATACCTTTGAAACCACATTTTTGTTTTCTCCAGATATGAATACAAAAATCTTAATCTAAAAAATTAAAGGATAAAATAAGAATGGTAACAAAGGAAAGAAAGGACAAGAAATGTGATTTAGAAAGTAGGAAGCAATTTCGCAATATATACAAATATCAAGTGGTGTATATCTGACACTAACATATGTTGACTTTTTTAAGGTAGGAGGCAAGCCACAGATATTTAAAGCAACAATGATATAGGAGGTTTTAATGATTGGAGTCTAATAACTACACCCCTTACATTGTAGCACTTCTCATGGTCCTATAAGGAAATAGAAATGATTTTTCCCAAACTTAGTCATGTTCCACTTTCCTGTATTTTGTTCTATTCATTACTCTAGAGAGAGCAAAATTAAACTAGTCAGATTTTCTTCTGATTGGTCAAGTTCACTAGCGCAGTGGTTCTTAAATTATCAAACATTAGAATCACTCCAGTGTTTGTTAAAACAGATTCCTGGGGCCCTCCCAGGGTTTCTTTTCTGATTCAGCAGTTCTGGTGTTTCCTGTAAATTCTCAGATGAGGTTGATGCTGCTGGTTGGACTCCGAGAACCACTACCCTGAGGCTCCCAGGAAGGTCGATTTACAGGTGTGACCACCGTAATTCACGTGTATAAAAGCTAAGAACCACAAAAACAAAAACTACACATGCACACAAAAGCGAAGCTCTCTAGGAATCTATAAATGTTCCCATCTAGTCTGCATAGGTTTGCTTTACTTGTACTATGAAAATGTTGCTGCCATTTAAACACCTACGTAACTGGTCCAGCCAGATTCCGGCCATTTAGTGTTCCATAAGAAGGGCAGACTCCGGGTTGAGAAATAGTAATATTAGCAATTAGATATTTGAGCCTCCTTCATTTGAGAGGGAAAAGGCCTCCGACATTCACCTCAAAGGAAATGTCATTTACATCCCCAACGTAGAGCATCAGTTTTGGGAATGTTTCCACAAATACGATAAACCTGCTTGGCACAAGACTCTGAGCTACCGAGGTCAGTGCCGGTTAAAAAGCAAAGAAACGAAAAAACCTGCGACTATTCTCCGTAGCCTCAGTACTGAATCAGGTTTCCGTACTTCCTTCAGTCAGGAGGAAAAGAGGGGCGTGACCGAGAGCGCGGTGCCCACGTGACCTGGGAGAGCCAGGCTCAGCCAGGTCGCGCGATCCGCCGTCATATCAGCTTATGCTACCGGCCCCTGATTGGCTGGCCGCTCCTGCAGCTCTGAGCGTAGGGTCTCGCTCCGCCTCTCCAGGCAGCGCCCGCTAGCAGACCAACGGGATTCACGAGCCCCTGCGGCCTGGGACCCGATCGCAGCTGAAACGGCGCCGGACCCTCACACGGTAGGATGGCAGGAGGGCAGGGAAGGAACCGGAATACACCTGAGCTGGACGGGAGAGGAGAGAGAAAAGATGGATGGAGAGAAACAGCAAAGATGGCACCTAGATGGGGAAGTTAAGAGTGCCCTAACACTTTTTTTTTCCGTCTTTCTTCAGACGTTTATTGAATGCCTGCTAGATGCCAGGCACTGGGCAGGCTCTGGCGGTGTAAGGGTGAAACTGACGGTAGGACTTCTGCGCTGACCACTAGCAGAGACTGACTGGTAGGTAGGCACCTGAAAACACAGGCTGCGAGGGCTGTGCTGGGGCGAGTGCGGGACTCAGCGGACTAACGCTGGCGGGGGGCTGGAGTGAGAAGGGTTTTGGCCAAACGGAGACAACTGGTTAGGGGCCTCTGCTCCGCTAGAGGAGATATTTCAGGCGCGGAGGAGGCCTGAACGTGAAAGAAAGTGACAGACACATGGATGGGCTGTGAAGGAAATATTTTTTGTGGGCTGTTGTGGATCTCTGATCCAAGGGAACACTAATGCTTTACTTTGCGCCAGATTTCCCTCTGTTCTTGGAGGGATTTTTTAAATTAGTTTCAGATGTACAAAACAATGTAATAGTTAGACATTTACACCCCTCACACAGTGATAACCCCTCTCCCCCAATCTACTAACCCTCTGATATCGTATATAGGTGTTACAATTCCATTGATTGTACTCCCTATGCTGTACGCAACATCCCATTACTATATATATGTGTATATATATATACATGTATATATATATATACATGTATATATGTGTATATATACACACAGAGGGTGCCAAAAAAGTGTATATACATTTTAAGAAAGGAAAAAACTATTAAAATTGTAATACTCAATATATACTGATAATGAAAGATGAATGCAAGTCACGGTTGACTTCTGCAATTACAAGAGGTGCTCAAAGTGGTTACCATTAGCGTCCAGGCACTTCTGATTATGGTGAACTACTGATTGCGCAATGTGGACCACTGGACCACTTTTTTTGTATACCTTTTTTTGCCCCCCCAACCCCCCACCCCAGCGTGTATTTAATTATAGTTGACATTCAATATTATTCAGGTGTATAGCACAGTGGTCAGACATCTACACAGCTTGTTTTTTAAGGGGTAAAGCAGTTAGTCTGATGCACAACTCATTATCTGTGACTTCTTGACCTTTGCAGTGCAAGCCCCAGTTACTGCAACAGTAATTTGGGTGGGGGAGGGGCAACAGTACTCAGGCAAGATAAAAATCTCATAGTCATCCTAGATTTCTTTCTCTTTCACATTTCAGTATCTAATCAGTTATTGAATCCTATGGTGTTTTTCAGTTGCTAAATCTCCAATGAATATTCTAAACAGCTTCTCTTACTTAATCTACCATAGAAACAACCGCACTAGTCTCCCTGCTTCTCATCAATACTCCATATTCCTAATGGAATGGTTTTTATGAAATGTGGATCTGATTATACCTCTTTCCAACTCAAAAATCCTTAGTTTCTCCCAATTGTGTGTGAAAGTCCAAATTCCTCAGCAGGGCATCAGATCCCTTCACAGTCTAACACCACTTTCCTTTTACCGAGGTTCATCCTTGAAGATTTTTTTTTCCCTCTGGTTCACCCCATCACACTGTTTGGCACCCACCAACCACAGTGAGCCATGAATATACCATGACCTTTCCATGCCTTTGCAGTTGTTATTGCTATTTGAAGTGGCTATCCCTAACCTTTTCTTTATGGTATGTTGTTCAAAGCCTCCCACTGTAAGCTGAGGTAGTTGTGTTGTCTTTTCTGATTTCGTAGAATTTACATATATACCTTTATTATAGAATGTGACATACTAATGTAATTATTTGTTTCTGTAGTTGCTTTACCTTTAAGATGGATTTAGATTATATCATTTTAATATACTCTACCTAGTGTAGTATTGGATAATTGTTATTTGAATGAATGAACAATGTATGGTGAAGGATATATGTCAACATCTGGCATTTGGTATTAATTAAAATTTTTCTTTCTGTGACAAATTGAGAAAAAAATACTTGAACTCATCGCAAACAAGGGGCTAAATGGTAATAAATAAAGAGTTTCTTGAATTTGATTTTAAGAGACTAAAAACCCAGTGGGAAAATGATCAATAGACAAAAACAGATAATTCACAGAAAATATATAAATTATTCTAAATATATGAAATGATGTTCAACCTCACTCATAGTAAGATAAATGTAAATTAAATATACACTGAGATATTTCTTTGCTATCAGATTGATGAATAGTCAAAAGTTTGAGATATTCTTTGTTTGTAAGTTTGTATGGAAATAGGCAGTATCCTACATTGCTATGGACTTGCAAAGTAGTACAGGTTCTATGAGGAGCAATTTAACAATATTTACCAAAGTTACCAGTGCAGTTACTCCTTGACCTAGGCCCTCTGCTTATAGAAGTTTACCAAGTAGGGTCATTGTAGCATTGTTTGTAATAGCAAAAGGTTAGATTCTATCCAAATACCTGTATACAGGTTAAATAAACAGCAGTGAGGTCACATAAAGGAACATAAGCCCACAGTCCCTTAGCCACAGTTTCAAAGTCTGGAAATCCCTGAAAACCAAAAAGTTTTTGTTTGTTTGTTTTTTAAAGTTTGGTATTCAAACTCATTTGATGACTAAAGCTTGATTCCAACTGGCTTAGGTGCCCATTGTGTCTTGGTGCATCTACCAGATACCTCTGCCTCTGCTGTTTGTTCGCACTATTTTGTTACTTTGGGTTTAGTCGCACGCGATAATATAAAAAATAGTTAAAGATAGCTCTTTGAATAACAATGAATGAAACATGCAGGATTAGTAATAGCACAGAACATGGGGCTATTCTAAGAGATCGTGAGGCCTCATACTAAAGAAGACAGCGTGGAAACAATCACCGCATGTGTCTTAAAGACAGATTGCTGAAGTTTTACACTGGCAGTGAGGACCACAAACAGATGAAATATAGGATACCATTGGGTGAGACAGAAAATGAAGATCCTAACCATGTTTTAATTAAGTGAATTTGACAACAAGGATGTAAATAAATGCCACTGATTGCTTTGTTGATCATGAAACAAACTAGAATATATCATGAAGAACTGCTGTTGAGATGACTGTTAGTATCAAGAAGGAAGGATTCAGAAATTTAGGACACAGTGTGATGAAAAATATCCAAAAGGCGGATAAAAGTTATTCTACTAAACATTACCTTGATGAATTTGCTAAGATAATATCTGTCGAAATCTAAGTGCTGAATAAATTTCCAGTGGTGATGAAATAGTTCTGTACTTGCTTTTCATTCCTAAAAACACCCAAAAAATGAAAAACAAAAAAAGTGACCACAGGAGAGAGATTTTAATACTAAGTAAAAGTTGATGACTATAGAAGGTGCCAATGTTCCAAACACATAAAAAATAATTTTAGTTGGCAATGATTAGAAAAGGCCAGCATCTGCAGTTTTTGAATGAGTGATAAAATACCTGGGCATATTTATGCAAAAAGTAACACTTATGCCAGTGGTACAAGCTCTAGACAGGCTAGACTGGAAGACAGTTGAAGATGTTTAATTATTCCTAGTTCATTCTTTTGTGAATTCTCCTCAACTTTTTGTTAAAATAATGTGTTTAGCATTTATTCTCCCCCCACTGTGACTGGAATACAGCTTTTTTTCACCAAAGTCTGTTACACTCTGGGAAAAGCAAGTATACTGCCTGCAATAGTTAGCAGAGGCCTAGCAATCAAAACTTCCTATAAGCGTTCAGTCACAAAGATCTTGTTTTCAAAATTGCTAATGCTTGAAATGATATTGGTCAATCAGCATTAATAAATGCTTAACATTTTAGCTGCCGATGAGGTTTGAAAATTAACCTGCAGATAAAGATGTTGAAACATTTTTTATCATCCGTGAGAAGATGATGCCTGACTTCATTAATTACACCATATATTTTAACAGTCAAAACCATAAATAAATCAGGGAAGGCTGACACTGAAGAAATGCTGAACACTGATCAGGATGCTTGTGTTATGCATTTCTTTGGTCATGAGGAAACTGCTGAAAGGTTGTTACACATATTTAAGCATGAGGATTGTCATAGATACATTAATGATGATGACAACATGGCTACATTTGAATGCAAATGGAAAATTGCTGACGGCATTTAGGGTAAGCAATTGCTTAGGCAGAAACTTGTTAATTAGGCAGATGACAAAGGCAGAAATCTTTTCAAAATGCTATCTTGGGTAGTGCTGGCTTTATCATTTGAGTGTCCTGATCCTGGCCCATCATCAGTGTCTAATTCCAACCTGATGTATCCTCTCTAAGATCCTTAAGCAACCAGATTTATGAATATTTATTACACGTATATGAATACATACATACACAGATATTTAACTTTGGTATGTATTTGAAAGTTTATTGAATATTTTCCTCTAAAAATAGAAGTAGTAAAGTACTATTAGGTCTACACCAATTCTACTTTTTATTAGTTTGGTACTACACATATAATCATATAAATTATTATCACACAAATGAACTGTACTAGTATTTACAGTATATCCCATTTAATGTGAATATTCATACATTTTCTAAACAAACATTTATGTGTTTAATATCACGGAGATGTTTTGAACTTTGAAAAATCTAGAAATTCTGAATTTCAAAATACATCTGAAACCAAATGCTTTATGAAAGAATGATAGACCTATACTATTAAAAAAGGAGGAGGTGATAACTTCCAGAACAGTAGAGTAAGAGCCTCTGAAAATCTGCTTCTCTATAAAAGCAACAAAATACGGACAAAAGTGGTCAAAATCAGCTTTTTTAGAACTCTAGAAATTAAATGTTTACCACAATCCTAGAAATGTTTATTCTAAAAAAAGTAGCTGAACCTCAGTGACAAGAGTAAGTTTTGTGTCATTTTAACTTTCCCTATTTCCATCTCCCTTTCCTCAGCTCTGTGGTAGCCATGAAAACTAACAGCTTTGCAGCGACAGTAACTGAAAAACAGCAGCCTAGCAACCGTGAAATGACAGGACAGGTTTGCAGTTCTCCAAAAAGGCCCAACCCAGAGAATTTTCATTATTTGACCCCTCTTGCAGTTCCCTGAAAAACTGTTCTGGGGGCTTATCTTTATTTGACCTGACTTAGAGCTTGCTTGGGGTGACTAGTTCTGTCCCCAAGGTTCAGACAATCAGTAGTGATTGTTTAACACCACTGCTACAGGAACCAGTAGCTGTGTCAACAGGTGACAGTTGGCACTAACAAGAGCCTGACCAAAAAACTTAAAAGGAAACACTGAGGAATATCCATAGGAGGCTTTGAAAAGCTCTGACATTTTATTGAGAGTCTGGAATGATTCCCATGAAAAGGGCTGTGCACATACCTAAGAAAGATGGGAGAAGGCCCTAATCTCTCACTTCTGGCCGACCTTGCAGGTCTGTGCAAGCAGGAAATGAAGGCTAAATCAGAGTTGTAAACTGCCTACAGAAGCACATATGGCCCAACACACAACATCTCAGCAAAGTCTGGGAGACTTATTGGTTTAAGGCATTTAAGGAAATCTGTCTAGTCATTTGTGAGCAGACTTTAGTAGGTGCATACAACAAGGAATACAGGTGTTACACAATTAGTCTGGGAAAGTCACTTATACAACAATAGCAGCATGAAATCCTAAAGGAGACCCCTGGGGAATCTGATTTCCAGAGCTGCCACATTATATAATTTAAAATTTTCCATTTTAAAAAAAATTATGAGACACACAAAGGAATAGGTAAGTGTGGCTTAAACACACGCAAAAATATCAGTCAATAGAAGCTATCTCTGAGAAAGCCAAGATATTGGATTTACTGGACAAAGACTTTAAAATCAGTTACTATAAATATATTTAAAGAACACCATGTCTAAATAACTAAAAGAAAATATGAGAACAATTCCCCACCGGATAGAGACTATATCAATAAAGTGATAGAATTATTATTTTTCTTAAAAAAAGAACCAAATAAAAATTCAGGGGTTGAAAGTATAATTGAAGTTTAAAGTGAACCATCAGGCTTACCATAAGATTTGAGCTGACAGACCAAAGAATGCAAGAACTTGAAAATAGGTCAGTTATGGAGTCTGAGGAGCAGGAAGTAAGAAGGAAGAAAAATTAACAGCGCCTCAGAGACATGGAAGAGTCTATCAAGAAGAACAACATAAGCATAATGGGAGTCCCACAATGAGAAGAGAAAGGAAAATGGGAAAAAAGGTTAGTTTAAGAAATAGTAGCCCAAAATTCCTTAAAATGAATGACAAACATTAATCCACACATCCAAGAAGCTCAAAAGTATGTAGTATGGGGTTTCTCTTGGAGGTGATGAAAATGTTCTAAAACTGGATAGTGATGATGATTGCACAACTTTGCAAATATGCTGAAAACTCCTGAATCATACTCTAAAATGTTTAATTTTAGAGTATGTGAATTATATCTCAATCAAGCTACGTATTTAATTAAAAACAGAAAAGGGGATGTTCTTTATATAATGATGATAAGATCTCCAAGATACATTGTTAAGAGAAAAGAATGTCGCAGTGTTTGTAATATGTCAATTTTGTAAAGAAGGAGGGAAATAAATATTTGTAGTTTGATCTTACATTTAAAAATATTGTAAGGATTCATAAGAAACTAATAAATATGATTACCCAGAGGGCTAGAAGTAAGATGATCATTGTGGTGTGCAGAGTCATGTTTGGAAGTGAGACTTCTCTCTGCATATCTTTTTATATCAATTATTTTTAAACTATGTATATACAGAGGGTGCCAAAAAAATGCATATACATTTTAAGAAAGGGAAAACTATTAAAATTGTAATACTCAATATATACCGATAACAAAAGATGAATACAAGTCGTGTATACATTTTTGGCACCCCCAGTATATGATACATAGTGATATATATATTATATATGTAAATATATATAATATATATTATTTTTTTAAAGACTTTCTAAATCCCTGTTGGAATTTAATGGGGAATCTAGTATGAGAAATAGGCTATAAATAAGTAATTAAATATTTGAAAAATTTTATTTTCAGTTTTTCTTTCCATTTTAATTCATAAGTTAATGTTTATTTATGTGGCTCAATAAGTAGCAGATAAAGGAAATTTGAATACCTGGAACTTAAAGTGGGTAGGCAATTTCCAGACTGGTATTTTGTTGTTGTTGCTGTTGTTCAAAAGTTTCAATTATAAATGAGAGCTGTTTTGGAATATTGGACACATTTTCCTCTATAAACAGTGCAATGAAGAATGAGGGAGTACATCATAAATGATAGATTCAATGGTCAGCTCACCAAAGCTGAACTATACAACAGGATCGTGATTATAGAATAGACTTTAAGTATTTGCTTAATTGACTGAAGTTTTTCAAAAGTTTAAGCATCTGGAACAGGAATTGGCAAACTTTGCCTTTAAAGAGCCTGATAATAAATATCTTAGGCTTTGTGTGCCATACTGTCTCAGTTGTAATGACTCGACCCTGTCTAGAGAAGCAGCCATAGACAATATATAAACATCTGGGCACAGCTGTGTTCCAGTAAAGCTTTTTTACAGAAACAGGCTTAGGGTTTGGCCCATGGCCACAATTTGCCAGCCCCTGATCTAGAGTACTGCTTAGGAGGAGAGCAATAAATGTGGTCTAGTTCTTAACATCAAGAATATGTCTCTCTTTGTTCTGTCAATAAGAGTGGCCTTTTCTTCTGTCACAAGAACAGTTAGTCCCTGACTTCTATGCTTGTAGTGGCAATGTAGATACCTTGTAGGGAGTTAATCTTAAGTTTCAGCACTGAAGCAAAAATCCCTGAAATATGAATTATCTTAGGAGAGAGAGGCTGCTGATAGAGTCAACTATTTGCCTGAATACCTGTGCCCGGTGTTCCCTGTTTTCACTTACTTGCCATGTTACCCTAGCGTATAGTAGAAAAGAACACTAAGATGGAATTAGATCTGGACTTATGCTAGACCTTAGAGAAAAAACTTCCTGGGCCTCCGTTTCTCTAACTGAGTTTTGGTGTCCTCAAGTATGATATGAAGAGATTGGCGTAGAGATGATATTTAAGATCCCTTCTAGCTCTAACGATGGCATTTAGGGGATGCTGGTAGGAGTAGACTTGCACTACTTATGCTTAGTAAAGCAGGAACTTCATATATAATTTTTCTGAAATATTTTTGCATTGAAAAACGTCAAAGTGAGGAGCGGCCACGTGGCTTAGTTGGTTAGAGCACAAGCTCTGAATGACAGGGATGCCAGTTTGATTCCCACATGGGCCAGTGAGCTGCGCCCTCCACAACTAGATTGAAGATAGTGAGCTGCCGCTGGAGGGGCAGCCAGATGGCTCAGGTGGTTAGAGCGGGAGCTCTCAACAACAAGGTTGCTGGTTCAATTCCCGCATGGGATGCTGGGCTATCCTCTGCAACTAAAGATTGAAAACGGCAACTGAACTTGGAGCTGAGCTGCGCCTCCACAACTAGATTGAAGGACAACAATTTGGAGCTGATGGGCCCTGGAGAAACACACTGTTCCCCAATATTCCTCAATAAAATTTATTAAAAAAAAAAAAAAAAAGTCGGGGCGGCCAGATGGCTCAGTTGGTTAGAATGCAAGCTCTGAACATCAGGGTTGCCGGTTCGATTCCCACATGGGCCAGTGAGCTGTGTGACCTCCACAACTAGCTTGAAGGACGACGACTTAGAGCTGATGGGCCCTGAAAAAACACACTGTTCCCAAATATTCCCCAATAAAAAATTAAAAAAAACAAAAAATAAAAAAACAAAAGCAAAAAACACAATGTAATTCTTTAAAAAAAAAAAGTCAAAGTGAGTTAATAATTGTTGCACATGTTTATTCTTTAGGGGCTAAGATGGATCTTGTACTCAATGCTGCAGATTATTATTTTTTCACACCATACATATATCCAGCCACGTGGCCAGAGGATGACTTCTTCCGACAAACTATTAGTCTCCTGTTTATAACAAATCTTGGTGCTTATATCCTTTATTTCTTCTTTGCAACACTGAACTATTATTTTGTCTTCGATCATTCATTAATGAAACATCCACAATTTTTAAAGGTAAGTGATTTTCTTAGCTATTTTTTAACTACTGTTACAGTAAAATAACAATGTGATGAATTTGTGAGATTTTCAGTTTAAACTGGTTATAACCATTAAATAAAGTTTTTGCAACCATCCCTAAATGGGTTAGACACTTTTGGTAGGGCTAATCCCACTTCTCCTTCCCTTACTTTAAACAAATAAATGAATCCAACTTTGTTTTTAAACCAAAAGTTTGGTATTTTGCTTGTTACATAAATAAGAATTTCTTTGCTAATAGTGATGAATGAATAAATGCACACATTTGTGTAGTTATCTTATGTTTGACTTTCATCAACTGAAATATGTTTTTACTATGTATATTTTTCTTGGAGTAGATAGAGGATCCAAACTCAATAGTTTTAGATTTGTTTACAATCATTTTTCTATTTCAGTTATTTGTATTTGTCAAATACAAATCTCAAATACAAGTCTCCGAAGACTGGGAAAAAAAATAGAGAGGGATAGGGGTGGAAGTTAATTATGACAGAAATGAATACAAATTTTGTGGGAAAGAGAAAAAGTTTGAGAATTTAAAATATTTAATGTTTTTTTGCTCAGTACAAAAGGAATGTTTTTCTTACACACCCATTCCTACATACTAACATTTTAATAGAAACAATTTGCAGGTAAGCTCCTTCATTTAAAAGAGATTTTAAAAATCCAATCTAAAACAATTTTATTCTACTTTTGCTTAATATAGATTTTGTGATTTTTTAAGTGTTGGAAATTTTGTTTTCAGAATCAAGTCTATCGAGAGATTATGTTTACTGTCCAGGCATTACCGTGGATAAGTATTCCCACTGTTTCATTGTTCATGCTAGAGCTGAGAGGTTACAGCAAATTATATGATGACATAGGAGAATTTCCAAATGGTAAGTAAATAATAAGAATGTCAGGCACAGATTGGTTTTTCTAAAGAACCAAATCTACTTCTTTTTTTAAAATAATGACAAATTGTTCAGTTGTTTTTTAATGTTCTGCTTTTATGCACATGTCTTACCACATATATACATGTGTTTAAGTTTATCTATCAATTTTAAAGTCTTTGTTTTAGATGAAATTGTGCCTCGGGGAAGATCGATGTGATCAGATATAGGCTTTCACATTCATTTCCTACCGTATTTCCCCGAAAATAAGACCTAACCGGAAAATAAGCCCTAGCATGATTTTTTCAGGATGACATCCCCTGAACATAAGCCTTAATGCGTCTTTTGGAGCAAAAATTAATTAAGACCCAGTTTTATTTTTGGGGAAACACAGCATTATCTGTATTGAATTCAAACTTCTAAAAAACAAAAAACAAAAACTTAAGTAATACATGACAATTACAGAAAACCAGAAAATATATTTCTCTTAACAATGTATATGCCCATATTTTCATGTGTGTAAGTATTAGCATTACATAGTATATTATGGTATCTCATTGTACATAGATAGCCATAGTTTATTTAAATGATCTCCAATTTTTAGACCTTTAGATTTTTCCTTTTTGTCTATTATAAACAGTCCTGCAGTAACTAAACTAAATTTTTGTGAAATTCTGAAATTATTTCATCCAGATACATTTCTAGTATCTGGTATTAGAAAGTAAGAATAATAGTTAACATTTATTAAATGTTAATAAGTACCAGCTACAGTTTTAAGCTTTTCACGTATATCAGACCATTTTATTCTACATCAGTTCTATGAGGTAGGGATGTTCATTATGCTCCTTTTATAGGTGAGTACATTAAGCATACAGAGAATTTCAGTAACTTGCCCAGGTTACTCCACAAATACATGGTAGATGTGGGACTGGAACC
The DNA here is from genome assembly GCF_004115265.2 of Rhinolophus ferrumequinum. Classification (NCBI taxonomy): domain Eukaryota; kingdom Metazoa; phylum Chordata; class Mammalia; order Chiroptera; family Rhinolophidae; genus Rhinolophus; species Rhinolophus ferrumequinum. The sequence continues at coordinate 39,258,453 of NC_046308.1, read as the reverse complement.
CAGGATTGCTGGCATCAGCACCCATGCTTTCTAAGTAACAGGTTAGTTAGTTAAACAAGGGAACAAAAATCATACACTAAGGTGATGAATTGAGTAGGCTTTGAAAAGTGGGTAGGATTATAAGTGAAAATAAAAGGAAGGGCATTCTGAATATGTGGAACGGTATGAGTAAAGGTATAGTGGTGATACTTTCAAGATGTTGGGAGGACATTGAGTAAACCGGCCTGGTTACTATAGGAACAGATAAGGTTGGAAAGATCGAAAAGAGTTAGGTTATGGAGTAAATGTTCAGCTTACGGTATTTAATAGAAAATAAAATTCTAAGCAGGGAGATAATATGTAAAGATATGTTTATGAAGGAAAATTAAATAGCATTATCCTCAGAGATTTAAATAATAAAGATGCCTCAGGGGTATTCTTTTTCTATCTTATTAATATCTTAATAGTTTAATTAAGAAATATTTTAGATGGGACACTTCCAAGTTTTTATATGAGAGAAGTGAGGAAATGAGCAGATTCCAGAGAGTCAAGGGAGATTAATTTATAATGTGGTGAATCAGCCAAAACAGATAGTTTATAGTGTTTGAGTTTAGGATCATATTTTGCATTTAGACATATAAAAAGTAAATGCTGACTCTTAATTCTGTTATATTCTTCTAGGTTGGTTTCAACTCATTGTTAGTATACTTTCCTTCCTGTTTTTCACTGACATGCTGATCTACTGGATTCACAGAGGCCTTCATCATAGGCTTGTATATAAGGTAAAGTCATTTGTAGGGGAAAGAAAAAAAATATTATACATTTTAGCAGTATATGTTTATAAATTCTGTTCTCTATGTCCAAGAATTTCCTCCAACTATATTAAATACTTACACAGCCATAGTCATGACACGTACCAGGTACATTTTGTTTGTGTTCTTTATGGGTTTGGAGGGTTTGTGTTAAAATTTTACTGTTTGGCGGTAAAGAGGGAAGGCATTTTATAAAGTGATTTGGCTAATTTCAAAGGGATTTTTTAGTTAGGTCATTTCATACATGAGTATGAAAAACCAAGTTGAATGTTGTGTGGGGTAAAATATGTGATGGTAATGGTGTTTTTTTTCTTATATAGCGCATACATAAACCTCATCATATCTGGAAGATTCCTACTCCATTTGCAAGTCATGCTTTTCACCCTGTGGATGGCTTCCTTCAAAGTCTGCCTTATCATGTATACCCTTTTATCTTTCCATTACACAAGATGGTTTATTTAGGTTTGTACATCTTGGTCAATATCTGGACAATTTCTATTCATGATGGTGATTTTCGTGTCCCCCAAATCTTACAGCCATTTATTAATGGCTCAGCTCATCATACAGACCACCACATGTTCTTCGACTATAACTATGGACAGTATTTCACATTGTGGGATAGAATTGGAGGCTCGTTCAAAAATCCTTCCTCCTTTGAGGGGAAAGGACCACTTAATTATGTGAAGAAGATGACAGAAGAAAAGTGCAAAGGCCATGCAGGAAATGGTTGTAAAAATGAAAAATTATTCAATGGTGAGTTTACAAAGACTGAATAGATTATTGCCCAATTATTAAATATTAATATTTTTAATAAGGAAAAATAATCTACATACAGCTGAGAGACATAGCGAGTAAATGATATCATTTGAAAATCAGCATTGTGGGTACTACTGAGGAATGATCATAATGGTAGGTCAAGGTGAGCACCATGATTTTAACCTCATGCTTAAAATACTAGATGTTGGCCTAAGGAACAACTTGTGTCTTTCTATCCAGCAGCTTTGTAATTTATGTAGTCTCAGCAACCATTTCAAAAAGATAGAGAATAAAGTATTGAGGAGACTAGGTTATGCCCTTTTGCCTTAGTCTACCATATCCATTAAGAAAAATTCATTGTGCTTATTAATACCAAGACTAAGTACCATAACAAAGAAATACTAATATAAAGATGGTTCCTTGTTTCAGGAATGATTACATCTTCAGTATTGGTATGATTTGTTCAAGTGGAAACATCATTGTGGAAAAAAATACTGATATAACATATTAGTGGCATTGTAAATGACCTGATACATAGCAGGAGTGATTAGATTATCACTTCCTATACATAGGAAGCTTATTCTCTGGGAACATTGTCAAATATTACATTTTCCTGATGAACGAGTAAATTGGAATTTAAAAAAAATAATTGATACTACCACAATTTAATCCAGATCTGGGGTTATTTAACTAAAGATTTTGATGGTTATTATACAAAACCATTATTTAATAAGTCTAAAAATATGTGAATCTGAATATATAGTAGTCTCCTCTTATTCATCGGAGATATATTCCAAGACCCCCAGTCGATGCCTGAAATTGCAGATAGCTCCAAACACTATATATACTATATTTTTTCTATACATACGTAGCTATGATAAAGTTTAATTTATAAATTAGGCACAGTAAGAGATTGACGACAATAACCAATTAACTGCTGTAGTTAAAAAGGGAAGTTTGATACCCAAATAATATATTTGACACTACTGATTTTTTAATTAAATTGATGCACCGCACTTTTGATGTTTCAATATTACGAACCTTTAATTTTCTATAAAAGGGAGTAATTGCCAAATATTTAGGCCTAACACTGAAGATTAGTTTTAAAATACGTATTATTCTCCTGCTTCTCCCTTCACTTTTCCCCACTTCCTCTGCAAAAAGATTTGACAAATATTTTTATAAAGAAATCTTGTTTGTTGTAACATAAATATATTGGAAAAAATGATTTGCAAAGACATTCTATAAACGATTTATATAAAATCAATAAATGTTGCTTATGTTATAAAGCTGTATCGGTTGAATATTGTAACAGCACAAAGTATTCTTTGTACAAATTTTATGTTAATTTGAAACCACAAAAATGATGTGCGTTGTCAAAACTGTTTTAGAATGTCCCCAAATGCTCAATGTCAAGAAGGAGAAAGAGAGAAGGAGGGTATCACATTCTTTTTATGTTTCTCATTTTTATTAGATTTGAGTGTTTTAGCAGGAGACCAGTCATAAAATTTAATGCTTGGGATCCAGAAAAAAATGTTTTTGTTTTCTCTTTGAATTACTGTTACAATATTTGTCTTACTTAAATATGAGAATCTGGGAAATGTGTCTGATTGTATAGCTGGGAGGACAGTTTCTTGAACCTTTAGCCAGTTTGCCATACCCATGTAATTTATTCCCCTGTTTTTGAGGGATCCCATAAAAGTATTGCAGAGATGAATGAACTCAAAAGTATTTCAAGTTATCCACTCACTGGTTGTCTTTGTGTCTTTAATTCCATAACTCCAATTATGAGTGTTAAAAGTTTCCTCTAGATTCTTCTTCCCGTGTAGCTAACAGAACAGAAAGGACATAACTGATGGAGACAGGGAAGCTTCCTCAAAGGTAATCAAACTGGTCTCTGCCCTGCTATACTTTTTCTTAAAATCTGGTCTTATTAAGCAGTATTATGTGAAACAGTCCTAACTTTTTTTTTTTTTTTTTTTTTTTTGTAGACTACCATCACATTTTCTATTTGCCCTTAGAGGAACTCAGAGAATATTCATGGAAGTGAAGATCTAAATTCCCCCCATAGGAATATCAAGTGAAAGACTTTTTGCAAACTTGGCTTTGAAACCTTTCAAACTTATAGGATAGAAAGGGAAAATCAAGATTGTATTTTGCACTTTTATGTTAGAAATTGGGAAATGGATGGAGGTTGTACAAAACCCAGAGACCTTTACTGAATCCTTGTCTTTCTCCCTATGTCTGTCTCCCTGTCTCCCTGTGTCTGAATACTGTGAGTTCCTCTTTCTCATTACCCTGTATCATGTTTCTTTTTCCTCCCATCTTCAAAGAGTCAGAGACAGATTTGGGAGGGAATTATGAGTTCAGTGTTAGTACATGGAGTTTATAGTGCAGGCAGGTTGTTTATATAGAGATGATGTCTGGGAGGAAGATGGAAAACAGGGGGACAAATCAGAACAAAGATATTTGGGATTAACTCAAGAAGAGTTTGAGGCCGTGAGATTCATTGCCAAGAAGAGCATGAGAAAAGCTGTCCAAAGAAACAAACTTTAAGGTTAAAAGAACTCCCTTTCCTTGTCTTCCTAACTTCAAACTCAAAACACTTGACTGGCAGTCTTATATCAGCATTTACTGCTTTCTTTCATCATTGTTATGTGTACCCTATTTATTCTAGATCCCAGATTCCTTCAAATTAAAAACCATGTGTGAATCATCATTGTATTAACCATGTGCCTTACAGAATGCTCATGATATGGTTGAGGTTTAATAAATACTTTGCTGAATGAATTACTGAAATGGAGGAAATGCTATTCTCTTCAATAAATATTTAATGAACTCCTACGTGTCACAAACTACACTGGGTGCAAATATTTAATCCCAGACTCTTTTTTTTTTAAGGAAGCTACTTTTTTTTTTTTTTTTTTAATTTTTAATTTTTACTGGGGAACAGTGTGTTTCTCCAGGGCCCATCAGCTCCAAGTCGTTGTCCTTCAATCTAGTTGTGGAGGACACAGCTCAGCTCCAAGTCCAGTCGCCGTTTTCAATCTTTTTTATTTATTTATTTATTTATTTTAATGTTTATTGGGGTGACAATTGTTAGTAAAATTACATAGATTTCAGGTGTACAACTGTATCACATCATCTATAAATCCCATTGTGTGTTCACCACCCAGAGTCAGTTCTCCTTCCATCACCACATATTTGGTCCCCCTTACCCTCAACTCCCACCCCCCTCCCCCTTACCCTCTGACCGTTTTCAATCTTTGGTTGCAGGGGGCGCAGCCCACCATCCCATGCAGAAATTGAACCGGCAACCTTGTTGAGAGCTTGCGCTCTAACTGGTTGAGCCATCTGGCCGCCCCCAATCCCAGACTCCTATTAAACACTGCTTTTTTTAGCCAACAATTTGTTTCCCATTTATTCACTAGCTGACATTTGCTGTGTGCCTTGGGGCAGTCACAAAGAGAACTAAAGGACAAAGATAGTTCCTACATCAAGGATAGACTATTTTTTTCTCATTCAAAGTCACAACCTTCCACTGGAAACAAAACCTACCAGTACTCTGGATTCAGACCACATGTGAATCAGTAATATGGGTATAGATTAGAGGGGTGAATGAATCTGGAGTAGTTATATAACATAGTGTTCTGGATTACAAAAAAATCCTCACAATTATTGTTTGATTACACAAAGAAATGACAAATCTAGGAGGATATAATCTATAACTTTGGCTGAAATGTAATTCATCTCAGAGGAACTGTAGAAGCGAAGAGCTTTGGAGTTAAACAATTTGAATCCTGCACTTGGCAGGTTTGCATGACCTTGGTCTCTCCATCTGTAAATTAATGAAAATACTACCAAACTAATAAGATTAAATAAATTAGAAACAAATGTCAATGGAGGCTTTTATTCATGTAAACTGTGCTTACTACCTCTTTCTAGGGTCAGTGATTATTGTCATTATTCCTAGGGAAGACCCTCAGTAGAAATCAATTGCAGGGAGAAAAGAGCCTAGATACTTTCACCTTAAAATTGGAGGGTGAGAAACACGAGGTGAACTAGAGATAGGGGCTACAGAGGAAAATCATATAAGTAAAACTAAAATTGCTGCATTATTTCCTGTAAGTTTTCTTTGTTGCTAAATAATTTTACTTTAAAAATGTGTTGCTATAAACCATGAGAGCAGTCTACAATATTTTGAGGTAAAGAGGAAGAAACAGCTTCCCGGAAAAGTAAAATAAATTTAAGAAAGTCAAGAAGGAAGTATTGTTTGAACCATATTGTCAATGAGCTTTACTGTCAAAGCAGGGTTGGGTAAGGAAAGAAAAACACTTATAAATGCTTGTTTTAATATTTGTTTTATTAAAATACATTTAAAACAGTTTTTCTTAAATCTCTAAGCTCAACTTGGAGATATTAAGATACAATTTGTATAAAAGTAAGAAATTTTTATTTCTTTGATTAACAACTCAAAATTGATGAATCAAATTCTAAACATTTAACATTAATTACTTACTTGATTAATCATTAATCATATTTTCTTAAACATTTACAAGAGATTTAATGTATTTGATTTCATTCCCCCAAAAAGGCAGACTTGTATACTTAATGGGTTTTTCTTAGCCTCCTTGAAAACTCATGATTCAAACATACTTTAACATACTTAAACAGAAAATAGTATAATGATAATCAAGTTAGTCATTCAAATATTGAAGTATTCATACTATAGACTTACTCACTTCTCGTGTTATTTTTCATGCCTTCGTCTATTTTAAGATTGTGATTTTACGAAGCCATTTACTTAGATGAAAACAGCCACCTGACAACACTATCAAAGAAACAAGTAAGAACCTAGAAATTTAGTGCACATTTTACTATTTGACAGCAATTGTAATGACTTTTGTCTGCCCCTTCATTAAGATCTTTTTTCTTTCAACTTAATGGAGGTATAATTGACTTGAGGTATAATTGACTTACAATAAAATGTACCCATTTTAACTATATATAATTCAATGAGCTTTGACAAATGTGTACACCATGTAATCACCCCAATCGATACAGAACATTTTCTTCACCAGAAAAAGTTTTATCTCCATTTGCAGTTTGTTCCCAGTCCTCTGTCCCCAGTCCTAGGTAACCACTGATCCATTTTCTGTCACTGGAGATCAATTTTGCCTATTCTAGAATTTCATATGAATGGAATCAGGTGGTAAGTACTTGTGTTTAGTTTCTTTAGCTTGCCATATTTTGAGATGCATTTATGTTACCACAGGCTCAAAGGGATCCACTTGCCTACATGCATCCAAACCCAAAGAAAACACAAGCAGGAGTTTGTAGCAAAGAAAGTAAAGGTTTATTTAAGGAGTTGGTGCCAACTCCAGAGACATAGGTGAGCTATTGTTCTCAAAATCCTGGCTCCCAGATGGCCTCTAGTGGTTAGGTTATACAAAGGAAAAATCATTCATCATGGTTACTGTGGGAACTAGGATTGGGGGCTCTACTGACAGGTCGGGCTCAGGCAGGGAGCAATTGATCATGGCTTCAGGTCCTGGTTTCAGTCATGTTATGTTCTGTCTGGTTTTCAGGGGATGTGATCCATGAGACTGTTCCACTCTCATGAGTCTGGAACGGAAACATAATTGAGGCCATGGTGTTAGCTTTGTTGTATTAAAACCTTATTCATTGTTTGAGATTTGGTTATTGTATTTTGGTCATGGTTGATAGACCTGAAGCTTTATTCTTAAAAGAATTTGATGTTGACCAGAACCTAATAACATAAGGGCTTAATGATTAAAAGGATTGGACGGACATACAGTGTATGTATAGGTAGGAAGATCTAGGGAAAGAATGCAAAGGGGTCGTAGTTCTACCAGGCTAAACAAAGCTAGCTTGGATTAAAGCAGAACGCGTGCTAAAGAAATGAAGTTCATGTACGGTTACGTTTATGCTGTTACATATGTCTATAGTTTGTTCCTCTTTATTCCTGAATGGTACTCCATTGTAATATCACAATTTGTTTATCTGTGTATCTTGATGGATATTTGTGTTATTTCTAGTGTGAATTTATTATGAATCAAGCTGCAACAAACATGTATGTACAAGTCTTTGTATGGATATATTTACTTTTCTCTTTGGTAAATACGTATTTGTAGAATTATTAGGTCCTGGGATCGATATATGTTTAATTTTACAAGAAATGGTTGAACTATTTTCCAAAGTGGTTGTATCATTTCACATTCTCACTACCAATGGAGAGAATTTCCATTACCTCCACATTCTCATCAGTCTTTATTTTTGGCCATTGTAGTGGGTGTAAAGGAGTGTCTCATTATGGCTTAATTTGTATTTTCCTATAACTAATGATTTTAAATACCTTTTATCCTGCTTTTTTTTTTTTTTTGTTTCTTTTGTGAAGTATCTGTTCAAGTCTTTTGGCCATTTTTAAAATTGTATTATTTTTCTTTGTATTATTGATTTATAAAAGTTCTTTATATATTGGCACAAATACTTTGTCAGATGTATGTATTACAAATGTTTACTCCAATTTGTGGCTTGCCTTTTTATTTCCTTAATTGTATTTTTGATTTTAAAAATTATTTAATTTTTTTAAGACCAATTTATCACTTTTTGTCTTTCATATGAACAATTATTGTGTTTTATGTCCCATTTAAGAAATATTTGCCTATCCCAAAGCAAGTCTGGAAATTTTTTTGAGATAAGAATTTTGATAATGAATTCAAATTCTAATACATTTTCATGTTTTTATTTCTTCCTTTGTCAGTTTTGATGCACTGTTTTCAAGAAATTTGTTCATTTCATTTAAATGATCAAATTTGTTGCCATAAAGTTGTAATATTCCCTTTCCCTTTCAATGTTTGTAGAATCTGTAGTGATGTTTCCTTTTTATTTCCTGATATTGATCGTTTGCATTTCTTCTTTTTCTTGGTCAGTCTAGCTGAGAGAATATCAATTTTATTGATTTTTTTAAGAAAACCAACTTTTGACTTTGTTGATTTTTCTCTATTGTTTGTCTTCAATTTCATTAATTATCTGCTTCTATCTTTTTATTTCCTTATGCTTATTTTGGATTTCAATTGCTCTCTTTTATCCCCCTAACTTCTTAATGTAGAAACTCAGATCATTGAATTTAACTTTTCCCTTTATAAATATAAACATTTAAAGCCACAAAATTCCCTCCAAAGCCTGCTGTAGCTGTATTCCACAAATTTTGATACCTTGTGTTTTCATTATTCAGTTCAAAGTATTTTCTATTTTCAGTGAGATTTCTTCTTTGACTAGTGGTATGATGGCCTTGTATTGTGTCAACTTTACTGAACCAGAACTATGTTTCCCAGAATAACTTCCCTGCATAGTTCTAGGTTAGCATGGCTACACAAGTCATTTTGTGTGAGATTTAGAAGGTAGAAGTAGAGCAGCAAACATGTTACTTTTTATCCTTGAGAACATGGAGCAGCCTGTGAAACATTTTTGCTGTTCACTCATGTTGTCACTTATCTACTGGCTCACCTGGTTGACCTAAGGCAGGACCTGAAGTGTGATTAACTCTATGAAGAAGGGTTCCAACCTCTAATTACCTCCATCTCAAAGTTCTGAGAGAATGACGGGGGTGCCAGTCTGCCATCATGAATTCCACTTCAACCTCCCAAGTTCTAGGTTGTCGTCACTCCCTTATACTCACGTCACATTACTCTCTTCTTCCTGATTTTTACTCTGCAAACTTTACATTCTATTACCAGACACAGAAACAATCCCCTCATATGGACTGTGTGACCTGCTTCACAGTTGTCTGTGGTCAAATCCCTGTTTCTCTGCTAGAACACTGATAAAGAATTTGGTTCTGAAAGTGGTTCCGGATGTCAGAATCTTAAGAATGAGTTCTCTGAATTGGTCCTGTGTTACCTGTAATTGGTTTGCTAATTAGATTTAAAGTCATTAATAACCTTGTTTCCAATATTAAAGGGGATACTGGAAGTCCATGCTATGCAATAGCAAAATTTACTTAAATAATCCCTTATAAATACCTGTAATCAAGTGCCTAGAGAAGGCAAGGCTTTGGAGGACCAAGTATTTGCTGCATAGACCATTATAGTGAAAATTAGGAGTATGACTGGGTTGGTTGATTACTTCTAAGTGTGCTGAGGAACTTGAGCAAAGAAAATGATGAGTTCCGAGTCCAACTAAGGAATCCCAAATCTTCTATTCTTGCCCTAAAACCCTTATTTCCTATAGTTGTAGGGCCAATTGCAATGTTTGGGGGGGGGGGCAAGGAGTACTTCGCCATACCAATAAGCAATTCAACACCAACTGGGTGTCCTACAATTTAACAATTTAACTAAATTCTGACAATACTCAGAGTCAGCATCAGAGTCCACTGGCTCAGTCCTACAAGACTGCCCTTCATTTCTGATGCCAAATCACAAGTCCAGGTTAATACCTGTGTTTCTGACTGACATTCTATAAATCAGAGCTTCCCACGATCACCTCCTTGGTTTTGATTAATTTCCTAGAGCATCTCATAGAACTCAAGAAACCTGTTTACTGACTAGATTACTGGTTTATTACAAAGGATATTAATTAAAGGATATGAGTCATGAGTTCAACCCTTTATTTGCATAAGAAGGAACAAGTCCAAAGAGATGTGGTGAATTATTCAATGTCACATGTGAGTTTGTAGGCTGGAATGATAACTCTGTTGAGAAGGTTAATAGACAAAATATCAGTAAAGCAGGTGTTCAACTCCCTCTGAAGCAACTATGGTAATATGCAGGGCAGCTCCAACTGAAGACTTTTCAGTGCTGGAGTTGTGAAAAAAGTAATCCCTTGATAAGTATGAAATCACTTATTCAGTATTTATAGATAATCCTTAAACAAAATCCTATCGTTTGAAGTATCATCCTATAGGAATTCAAGGAATTTGTCAACCTTCTGGATTAGGAGCTGGCATGGAACATTCCTACTCCCTTAAGAGTGCCAAGCTTCGAGCTATTTGGGTACTAATTAGAAATTAGGTGCTTATTGGTAGAGAAAGGCCTATGTTGGGCTCAACCTTAGAACTCAGTTAGGACCAAGAATGAGGACTAAAAGTGTTGTGGAAAGTTTACTATCTTTCTCTTCCTGTCTTCCTCTTTCTCTGTAATTCAGTCCTGAAGCCATTAGGTCAAGTAAGGAAGACTCCATGTCACTAACAGTGATGGTGAGAGCTGGAGCCCCAGCAGGTGGAAGAGGGCTTTGTGCTTCATATACTGTTCAGTGTATGCATTACATTTCAAAATAAATAAAAGTTTAAAAATACATTTAATGAATGTTTAAAAATAATGAATGAAGAACTCATGGGGTGCTGTTTTAGGTAAGATAGTTGAGGAAGCCCTTTCCAAGGGGTGACATTTGAGCAGAGACCTGAATGAAAAGAAAGAGCAAGCCATGTGGGTATCTGAGAAACAAGTATTCAGGGCAGGCAGTCTTTAGTGTGCTTGAGAAAGAATAACAAGGCTGCTGTGACCTGGTAAGACCTGCAGAGTTTATCAGATTGCGAGGAAGTTTGTAAGGATAGAGGTAAGGAAAGTGAGGAGGCCAGAAGACAGACAAGGTTCAGGTTGCATGGAATATAGAGGAGTGAATACTAAGACCTGAAAGGAGAAAGAATTTAATGTATAATGTTTGACAACACGACTACAATGTTGAGTGATTCTCAGAAGTGTAGAAATCTTCACCCCTATTTCTGATTGGCTTGGGTCACTATATAACCATGGGCAGCTAACTTACCTTTTCAGGTCTTGTTCCTCACTTGTCAAATGAAGAGTCAAATTTTTTATCTCTTCCTTTTCATGAGATGGTCTTACATAGTAGACATTAAATATATGAATGAATGAATACTGGTAACTGTGCAAAACACAGATATTAAAGTTACATTTCCTTTGAAAGCAAATATAATTTTGAGGGAATATTCTTTGTTATAGACTGAAATTTCATTCTTTAAAGTGGGTTTTTTTTCTCCCTTATTTTGTTTTGCTTTTCCTGGCTGAAGCTGAGTAGTTTCTAAGATCAGACTGTAGGTGGAGCAGTTATACTTTTTCCCCATGTTACAGAAAAAGCAGGAGCACTGACATTTTAGGTCTAGACAGAGGATGTGCATGGAATCATAAAAATCTTCAGACTCTGGAAAGGTCATCTACTCCCTTCCTCGTCTTTAGAAAATCCTGCTTCCCAACCAGCCTGGCAGTGATGTGTCCTTGCTGCTATGTTCCTTTTAACTGTGTTTAAAGCTCCACTGTTCTACTCCCAGCCATGTATTTTAGGCACAACGACAACAAAATAGACAAAACAACAACCCCCAAATAAATCCAACATGTGCATTTCACACACCCATTCCCTGTGGGACAACATACCACTGTTGGTGCTGCAGGATTTCAGAGTGTTTAGTAAATGTTATCTACAGATTCTCATGAAATATTTTGTTTGTCTTAAGTTGAGATTTATCAATGGAGGTCAGGGAACTATCTTCCTCAGAGAATAATTAGCCAAAAAGTTAGACAGCTGCGTCTGGGGGACAGGTTTTCAATACAGAACTGCCCAGAAATGTGAAGATGCAATGAGCTGTCCTCCTAAGTCCTGTCTAGTCCCAGAGCTCCAGGATTAATTTGCCAATGAAAATGTCAAACTTTTTCTTCCATAGAATGATATATGATGTTTTGAGTACATTCCGCACTCCTACCTCCACCTCCTTCTATCTGATTAAAAAGCAAAGATTAAATCACCAGAAGCAGTAGAAAGAAGGAATTTCTCCTAGAGTGATGAGGTTTTCCTGAGACAAGACCATGGGAGAAATAGAGGGAGTAGAAATAGAGGGAAACAGAGTGTCTGGGAGGGACAAGCCAATCCAGGCAAAAAGTGGGTGGATGGGACAAAATACAGATGCAACTGACTATAAGAAGCATCACTTTGCATTAATCAACAGGCATCAAGTGTAAACCAGGTCTCTACTTTTGAAAAGAATATACTCTAAACAAACTGAATTAATGTATTTGAAATAACTGGAGAACCATCCATTTCTAATGAGATAAGAGATCAACCTTGAATCAGAACTTATTTGTTCAAAAATATTCACTGAATGCCTACTCTCCTGGACTCCATTCTGGGTGTGAGGGAATGATACAGAAATGAGCCAAACAGTTCTAAATTGCTGCCCTACTTAGGGAGGCCGAAAATAAACAAGATAATTAAACAAAACAAATAGTATTCTAGTCAGTGTTGAGTGCTAAGTAGAAAAATAAAGCAGAGAGATGGATAGGAAATACCAGGGGCAGGAGTAGGCAGTTGCAATGTTTGAAAGAATAGCCAGGGGTGCCTCACTGAGAAAGACATACCTGAGTAAAAGAGTTGAGGGAAGAAACAAGAAAGCAATAATAAAATCTGCTACAGAACTCCAGGCAAGGAACATCAATGCAAGGTCCTCAGGTAGGAGTGAACCTGGTGTCCACTCCAGGCATAAGAAAGAGTGGAGACACTGGTATAGTTTAGTAGAATGTAAAGTCAGAATTATCAGGGGCCAGATTGTGTAGAACACTGAAAGGATTTGAAAGGATTTGGGCTTTCACATTGAATGAGACAGGAGCCATTGGAGGCTACTGAGCAGAGGAGGGACATTGTAACAGGATGGCTCTGGTGCTATGTTGGGAATAGCTTGTACCCCGGGAAGGCTGGAGCAGAGAGACCAGTTAAGAAGCTGTTGCAATAATCCAGGCAAGAGACGATGATGGCTTGGACCAGTGGTAGTAGTAGAGGTGAAGGAA